>NC_091773.1:81806127-82406127 GCF_029378745.1 Bos indicus
TAAGGATTAAAAAATTTTTTTCTTACTGGTTTAACAATGTATTTTAATACCTTTTGTTTAAACATTTTATATAGCTTTTTGTTTTTTTAAAACAAATTTGGGAATTTGTTAAAAATATCTATGCTGTCCCACTTGGCCTCCTGGACTTGGAGGTTTAAGGTGATTTTTAAAGCATTGAAATTAATTAAAATGGTGGAATGATGGTCAGTGAGAAGAAAAGTTTACAAATTATAGAAAGTATGAGCACATCTCTAAAAACATTTAGAGATCCCTATATACAGAGGAGACCATTTTAAACACAGCGGCCGCTTCAAGCAGGTGCAGTATCGGGTGATTCTCCTTTCTTCTGTTTCTCCCTTTGTGCTTTTTCACAATGAACATGATTTATTTGGCTAAAAATATTTTTAAAGCTATTTAAACTTTTATAAAAATCTGCATGGAAACATTTCAAAGCTAAGCAGGAAGGGCGTTTGTCTTTTTCAAAGCCGTTTGCATGTCTTTCATAACTCATCAGCTTTGATTTAAAGTCTCTCTCTCTCCCCACTCCTCTCTCTCTCCTTGCTACCCGCCTCGTGTTGTTTGGCCTGCAGGCAAAATCACGAGGGAATAGGCCTTGTCCTCTGTGAGCCCATCTGGCCTCTAGGAGTGAAAGGCTTTCCTCAAGCGAGGCTGTCAGCAGGAAGGGGGCAGACGAGGGTAGTTCTCCTTCCCTGGAATCTTCCAGAAGTCTGAGGGGGTTTGAAGGAGTGAAATGATGTGGATGATGTCTTCCTTGGAAGCATCAATAGAGGAGCTAGTCCCCCAGACGCTTCCCAGCGGCCGAGTCCACCACCGCAGGTGAGTGTCTCCTGGCTGCAGGAACCGACCCTTCTTTCTCCCCCGCCTCATTTAACTAACTCCAGATGAAGATGCTCACAGCGTTCAACCCTTCTAGAGTCTGTCTGGTTAACGAGTCTTTCTAGAATTGACTAGAAAACCATACAGACAGAAATTCAGTATGAAAATCAGTATGCCGTGAGCTCCAGGGATAACAGAAGCTTTTCTGGGTGAGGGTGCAGGAGAATGCCACCCCAGCAAGACCAACTGTGCCGAAAAGCAGCAGCTGTAATTCAATGGCAGTGTTCGGGGAAAACAAAAAGAATGCATTGAGACTCGAGGAAAATTCCACTCGCATGCATCATTCAATGAGCGGGGGAAAAAGGGATGACTGTAAGGTCAGTCAAGTCAATTAGTTTTTTTCAGTTAGTCCCAAAGACTTGGGGTGGACCACCAATCATTTTAATTGTGAAGTTCAAACGTATAAAATATACTCATAAAATTTTAAAGGAATGCCTTTCTAAGATATATTTCAAGTTTATCAGAATTTCACAGCTTCACCAACAGAATTTTTACTTCCTCTCTTTGTGACTGAGTTGAAGAATTGAATAAAATCATGAAAATAAAATGTTACAAAGGAATACAAAGTGTTACAAAGGAATACAAATTGTACACCAGGAATAAATCTACTTTCAAAGATCAGATGGATGTTTATTTTGATCATTGATTTGAAACCTCTGAGATGAAAATGCATTTTTGTCCTGTGGTGTAAGAAAAGATTTTGAAATCGTGTTCAGTTCTCTCATCACAGGTTGTCACAAAGTACTTCATTATCACCAGTGCTGACGGATCAGACCTGGCAAGTTCACGTCACAGGAGGTTTGGAATAGGCTGAAAGTTTGTCAGGATTTCTCCCCCAGTTTAAGGCTGAGTCCCTGGGGAGAACCGCCTCGAAGCAAAGGATGCCTCTGGCCCTGTGTGTTCCCGGGCCTTTCTCCAGGTTTCCATACGGACTGTGGTGCGGTGCTTGAGGAAATCAAGCACGTTAAACATGCAGCATGTTGAGCCCCATCCTGGAAAAGCAGTGCTTCCTGGGGACCTGCTGTGAGCCACGAGACACCTTTCTCTTATTTAATTTCTTCAAGATTGCATTTATTTTTCCAAGTGGGCAATACGTGTCTATCACCATAGTTTTGTGGTGAAGATCATGCATGAAAGTTTATTTCAGGAAGCTTTGAAAGCACAATGACTATCCCTTAAAAATTCTTCTTCTTCCTCTCAGAAACAAAATTTTGCTCGAGAGGGAGGGGATATATGTATCCTTACGGCCGATTCACGTTGTTGGTATGGTAGAAACCAATACAACATTGTAAAGCAATTATCCTCCAATGAAAAATAAAAATCATAAACAAAAGTTTTTTCAGATGAGGGATGCAAATGAAAAAGACAGACCTGGATGTCTGAGAGATTCTCCTGGGAGTGACGTCTGACTAGGTCACTCTTGTGTTTTGAACGCCCCTTCTCACGCAAAGTCCCAAGTCTCTGCCTGGACGCTTCCCTGTGTTTGGACCCATCGATCCCTCTGACCTCGCACTTAAGCTGTGCCCATCTCACTCTCTCCTGAGACCTCACGGGCCCTTTGCAGGTGCTCTGTCCTCAGAAAAGGCGTCTTTGGTTCTCTGCCATTCCTCCAGGGAGTCCCCCGGCCGGCCTTGCCCTCATTTAGCCTCTGCTCAGATGTCCTCCTGGGCCCTCCTCCCTGACCTCCCTCCTCCTCTCCCTCCTCCTGGTCTCCTCCCTTCCATCCCCCACCAACCACATGAAGTGAAGTAAAGACTCTCAGTCCTGTCCGACTCTGCGACCCCATGGACTGTAGCCCACCGGGCACCTCTGTCCAGGGAATTCTCCAGGCAAGAGTACTGGAGTGGGTCACCATGCTCTCCTCCAGAGGATCTTCCCGACCCAGGGATCGAACCCAGGTCTCCTGCACTGCAGGCAGACGCTTTACCCTCTGAGCCACCTGGGAAGCCTGACCAATGACAAGATGTGAGCTATTCACTGGCTTCGGTGTTTACTGTCCCTCCCTCTCCGTGAGTAAGTTCCCAGATGTTCCTGCTGGATAGGTACTTGTGACTGAAGGAATATGTAACTAAACGGATGGCTCCAGAGGCTCTGTCACCTTGATCACACAGCCAGCACACGCTCCCCATATGGACTCAGCGGGACGACTGATGGCAGCCACATGGGAAACAGGCATCGTGGATGGACTGCATTCGGTTCCACGCGGCAAACACTTACCTCGCCCCTGTTATGAGCAAGGTCCTGAGTGCGCGGTTAACACTAGCACATCTGCTTCTCTGAAGGAGTTTTATAATTGATTTTTACACAGGAAGAACCAGAGCAGAAAGATCCTCAACCAGTTGGGACCCCACCCCCCACCCCGCTCTGATCCTTGTTGAAATAAATGTAATTTGACAAACCTTTGTCGAATCCCCACTATTGTACCATCAAAGCACTAGACTGCTAATTAATCCCGCTGATGGGCTTGACGAGGGTGTAGATCCTTCCCATTTAAATAATGGCAAATCTAATACTCAGAAAAAAATAATTCAGTACAGCAATACACCATAAGATTATAGACTCTGCAGGCTGTATTAGCCTGCGTGCTTCCAGGGGTAAGACACTCAAGCTGTTAGAGGGACTCCCCGGGCGCTCCAGTGGTTAAGGCTTTGCTTTCCAATGCAGGGGTTACAGGTTCAGCCCTCGGTCAGCAAGTTAAGATCCAACATGCCTCACCACCAAAACACTCAAAAACATAAAAAGAGAAGCAAGATTGTGACAAATTCACAAAACACTTTAAAAATGGTCCACATCAAAAAGTCTAAATAAATAAATGATGCTATTAGAGTTCGATCAGAGTCATTCACCCCCACTGCTCATCAATGTGCACAGCTGATGGAGACAAGACAAAAGGTACTTATTACACATTAGCCAAAAAATCGTATCTTTTCCTCATTATTTTCTGGACACTTCAGACTCACTTTTTTGCAAATCCTTATATAGTTAATTTCTGGTGTATTTTCTCTGTGCCATTTCACGTGAGTACATTTTAAATGCACACACATATATGGATTAGGCCTTTGTTATACAAAGGACAGAATGAAGAGTGGCGGGCACAAAGCGGTGCCTGGCACAGAGAGAACCCACTGGGGGCCTGACACTCTTCTGAGGGCTTAATGGGTTCGTTAGGCTGGATGAACTAATTCATTTAATAGTCACAACATGCCCATGAGCTAGGTTTTCTCACCATCCCCATCTCACAAATTAGGAACCAGGAACAAAGAGATTCAGCAACTTGTGCAAGGTTAGTGATCGTGCCAAGACTCTGCCAGAGCCCCTGCCCTTGACCACTGTCCTGCCTCCGAAGAAGCATGCATTTCACCCCGGGCAGGGAGGAAAGAAACGCATTAAATATCGACCAGAGTTGACAGCCATAAAAGAGCCTTCTCAAAGTAATATGTGATTGTTTTTTTTGGCAAAAGTAGACAATAATTACTTTAAGAGCCCAAAGGAGGGAAAGACAATCCTGCCTGAGGTGGAATTGACCAAAAAATCAAGAATGGCTTCCTTGTTGCAACAGCAATGCTGGAAGCAGGAGATTCTGGTGTAATACCTTCAAAGTTTTGACAGAAAACAATTTCTAAGGTAGAATTCTTTTTCAAAAGTTTTTTGAAAAATATATTTTTTATTTCGCTGCCGCACGTGGTCTCAGCAGTGCACAGACTAGTTGTGGACATCGACTCTGCACGCTCAGGCTCAGCAGCTGCTGTGCGCAGGCTCGCTTGCCCTGCAGCGGTGGGGTCTCAGTTTCCTGATCACGGATTGAACCTGCAAACCTTTGGATTGCAAGGCAGATTCTTAACCAATTCTTAACCACTAGACCACCAGCAAAGTCCATAAGTTAGAACTGTATGCACAGCCAAACTAGTAAAAGAAATTTGAACATAAGGACATACAAGGTCTCAAAAATGTATCTCCCACCTTCCCCCATGCACCTGTCTTAGGATGTCACTAAAGAATGGCCTTCTTCACAGTGAGCGAATATCTATCATCATCTCCTTATTTATATGAGATGCTGACTGTTCACTAAGCTTATTGTGGGAGTCATTTCATTATGTATGTAAGTCAAATAATTTACTGTATGCCTTCAACTTTATGTCAGTTATATCTCAATAAAACTGAAAGAAAAAAATTAAAACACTAGACAACAAAAAGGAGGGAGTAAAATTCATGGACGAAATTGAGAACAGGATATCCAGGAGAGGACCCCCAGAGGAGTACCTGCGGGGGATAATCACAGTTCCGGTGTCCAGGTCAGGCAGGCAGACGGGCGCAGCAGGACCCAGAGACAAGCTGTGTGGAGCTGCCAGCACCGTGCCCGCTGCTCTTGAACCACTTTGTGTTTTAATTTTTAAAAGATTTCTGGTTGTACCGGGTCTCCGTTGGTGTGTGCGGGCTTTCTCTGGTCGCTGCGGCGGGGCCGCGCTCCGCCGTGGTGCGTGGGCTTCTCATCGCGGAGGTGCCTCCTCGCAGAGCATGGGCGTCAGGCGCGTATCAGTAACAGTGACACCCTGGCTTAGCTGCTCTGCAGCACGTGAGCCTTTCCAGCCAGAGGTCGAACCCATGTCCCCTGCATCGGCGGGTAGGTTCCTACCCACTGCACCATGAGGGAAGTCCCGAACCATCTTTTAATCAAAGAAAACTCCTGGAGAAAGTGTCAACCCAAACGAGGGAATACACTGAGAAAGAGGAAGGTATACTCTCCAGGAAACAGGGACCCAACCTTGGAGAGAGGAAGGAGGAAATCCAAGCTGGGCAGGAAATCAAGACCAGGATGACAACTGGGCGGGTCTGAAGGGAAGCCTGCTGGAGAAGAAGGGACGTTTTAAAGCACTTTTACCTGATGTCCGTGACTTTCAGAACGCTGCATGGAGATGCTATTGGAGGAGGCTGGAAAGAGTTACAGAAAGGAAAAGGCAGATAAAACAAAGGAAAAATCAAGACAATTACTAACTTCAGAGAAAACCTAAATGTAGAAGGGAAAAGGATCGCAATACATTATGATGCTTTTATAAGAATACTCGCATAGTGTAGGAATGAAAACATTGCAAATGGAGTTAACCAAAAGGTGTCATCCAGTCCTCTTGGGAAGATGAGAAGAGGGGATGATGGCAGCCTGAAAAAGCTACATCCTCTTCTACTGTAATAGGAAATATGGAAATAACGGCTAACACTGCTTATTAAACACACAGCGGTGTATGTGCCAGATTGAGAAATCCAGAGATTTGAAAATGTCAGGAAGAAAACTGCTAAAAGAGTCAAAAGTGATTACCTCTGGCGAGCAAGACAATATTTTTTGTAACAAGTTTTTAGTATTATTTAAAATTCCCAGGTGGCTCAATGGAAAAGAATCTGCCTGCCAATGCAGGAGATGCAAGACATTCAATCCCTGGGTGTGGAACATCCCCTGGAGTAGGAAATGGCAACCCATTCCGGTATTCTTGCTTGGAAAATCCCACAGACAGACGAGCCTGGTGGGCTACAGTCCTTGGGGTTGCAAAGAGTAGGACACGAGTAAACACATACACACGCAGATTTTAAAATTGCACATATAAGTTATTTTAGTAAAATTATATTTAAAATATTAAGTGTCCACGTGGGCTTTCTCAATGACTCCACGACTTAGTATCCAAATGACTCTCAGTAAAGCTTCTCCTTCCATGGTGTTATTATTTTAGATAATATTGAATCTAGTAGTATCTGCCCCTGATTCTTTCTGGGGATTTGATTCCCTAGGTCTCCATTTCTTCATGTGTAAAGTGATGTAATTACCGTGTGTGTGTGCGTGCGCGTGTGTATGTGTGTCCGTGTGTGCATGCGTGTGTATGTGCGTGTGCGCGCCCGTGCGTGCGCATGCGTCTATGTGTGTGCGTATGTGTGTGAGTGTGTGCGTGTGTGCGCGCACGTGTGTCCGTGTGTGTGTGCTTGTGTGTGTGCACGCGTGTGTGTGTGCATGTGTGTGTGCACGTGCGTGTGTGCTTGTGCGTGTGTGTGCATGCGTATGTGTGCGCGCGCACGTGTGTGTGCGTGTGTGTGTGTGAGTGTGCACGTGCGTGCGTGTGCGCGTATGTGTGTGTCCGTGTGTATGTGCTTGTGTGTGTGCATGCATGTGTGTGTGCGTGTGCGTGTGTGTGCACACGTGTGTGATCTCTCGTGCCTGCTCCAGTCCTGTTATGCTGTGAATTATGAGTAGGACCTACTATACAGCATGCGCACACTGCCAGGTTGTTGTCACACATGAGAAGCTTGGGTGCTTTTAAAGTCCCGACTTTAGAGAGCGAGGAACGTCTCAGTCACTGGTACAAGACCGTGAAGGGTGACTGTGAGAAGGGGCTTACCAGAGCCACGAAGGACACTACGATTTGACCTCTGCGATGAGTCTTACCTTGCAGAGCTGACGTATTTAAAACGGGATGGTGTTGTTGAGCTTCCCTGGTAGCTCAGACGGTAAAATTGTCTGCTTGCAATGTTGGAGACCCGGGTTCAATCCCTGGGTCGGGAAGCTCCGCTGGGGAAGGAAACAGCAACCCCCTCCAGTACTCTTGCCTGGAGAATCCCATGGATGGAGGAATCTTGTAGGCTACAGCCCATGGGGTCACAAAGAGTTGGACACGACTGAGCGACTTCGCTTTTGCTTTCAATGTACTTGAATACCTTTTGTAAAGTGAAAATCCGGTACAAGCACAGGCTGTGTGTCTGGTATTGTTTGGAAAGGGGTCGATGCACTCTAGTGGGAGAAGCTCTGACCTGGGAGTGAAGATGTTTGAATTCCAGGGCCGACTTTGCTAGTAATCCTCTGGGTAAGATAGACAAGCTCTCATGTCTTTTATCTCAGGTTCGAGTTTGGTAAAATGAAGATTGACTTGGAGTTCTTCAGTTAGCAGTTAAAGAAATCAGATTTCGCAAAACTAGGGTAGCTCACAGAACTGAGACAAAAGCTTCAGGAAGGACAGGAGCCAAAGATAGTGTGGAGTTCTGGGCAGGGCTGATCTTCAGATGGTGGAACAACGGAAGACCCAGGCAGAGCCCAACAGGAAGGGGAGCTAACTGCCACCCAGGAACCTAGCCGTGCGTGGGGCCCGACAAGGTGTCTCAACCCGTCCGGGCTACTGGGATGAAATTCCGCAGTCTGAGTAGCTCACAAAGGACAGAACACGTTTCTCACAGTGTTGGAACGTGTTTCTCCAGCACGGAAGAGGGAAGGCTCACCTGAGGTTCCGGTGAGAAGGGTTAGGGATCTCTCCAGGCAAGACCCACAATCCCATTCACGATTCATGATAAACCCTTGTGAGGGAAGCAACCCCCAAGGCCCCACCTCCGAAACTGATCACCACTGGGAGGATTTCAACGTATGGCTTTTAGGGAGACACAGACATTCAGACTATAGAACAAGGGTCACGTCTTCAGCTGCTGAATCAAAGGGAACTCTGGGGCAGTGACCCCAGAGGGGGTGGCGGAGAGAATACACAGGGCTGTGTGTGCTCCGTCACTCAGTCGTGTCTCTCTGTGACCCCGTGGACTGCAGCCCGCCAGGATCCTCTGTCCATGGGATTTCCCAGGGAAGAATACTGGAGTGGGTAGCCTTTCCCTCCTCCAGGGGATCTTCCCCACCCAGGGATGAAACCCAGGTCTCTGATGTCTCCTGCCATGCATGCATGCATGCACGCTAAATCGCTTCAGTCGTGTCCGACTCTGTGCGACCCCACAGACAGCAGCCCACCAGGCTCCTCTATCCCTGGGATTCTCCAGGCAAGAATACTGGAGTGGGTTGCCATTTCCTTCTCCACATCCAGTATGGGGGAGGGGGCAAATCGTCCCCTCCTGCTCTGCAGGTGATTCTTTACCACCCAGCCGCCTAGGAAGTCTCACGGTTGTGGGGAGGCAACGGACAGGAAAGAATTTCAGCATTTTAACAGCCAGTACAGCTGTACTGATGTGTTTCTGCTGATGTCTAGATATAAGGAGCTATTTATTGTTACTTAAGGTCAGTTTTCATTCCAATCCCAAAGAAAGGCAATGCTAAAGAATGCTCAAACTACCGCACAATTGCACTCATCTCACACGCTAGTAAAGTAATGCTCAAAATTCTCCAAGCCAGGCTTCAGTAGTATGTGAACCGTGAACTTCCAGATGTTCAAGCTGGTTTTAGAAAAGGCAGAGGAACCAGAGATCAAATTGCCAACATCCACTGGATCATGGAAAAAGCAAGAGGGTTCCAGAAAGGCATCTATTTCTGCTTTATTGACTATGCCAAAGCCTTTGACTGTGTGGATCACAATAAACTGTGGACAATTCTGAAAGAGATGGGAATACCAGACCACCTGACCTGCCTCTTGAGAAACCTCTATGCAGGTCAGGAAGCAACAGTTAGAACTGGACATGAAACAACAGACTGGTTCCAAATAGGAAAAGGAGTTCGTCAAGGCTGTGTATTGTCACCCTGCTTATTTAACTTATACGCAGAGTACATCATGAGAAATGCTGGGCTGGAAGAAGCACAAGCTGGAATCAAGATTGCCAGGAGAAATATCAATAACCTCAGATATGCAGATGACACCACCCTTATGGCTGAAAGTGAAGAGGAACTAAAAAGCCTCTTGATGAATGTGAAAGACGAGAGTGAAGAAGTTGGCTTAAAACTCAACATTCAGAAAACGAAGATCATGGCGTCTGGTCCCATTACTTCATGGGAAATATAAGGGGAAACAGTGGCTGACTATTTTTCTGGGCTCCAAAATCACTGCAGAGGGTGACTGCAGCCATGAAATTAAAAGACGCTTACTCCTTGGAAGGAAAGTTATGATCAACCTAGATAGCATAATAAAAAGCAGAGGCATTACTTTGCCAACAAAGGTCTGTCTAGTCAAGGCTATGGTTTTTCCAGTGGTCATGTGTGGATGTGAGAGTTGGACTGTGAAGAAAGCTGAGCGCCGAAGAATTGATGCTTTTGAACTGTGGTCTTGGAGAAGACTCTTGAGAGTCCCTTGGACTGCAAGGAGATCCAACCAGTCCATTGTGAAGGAGATCAGCCCTGGGATTTCTTTGGAAGGAATGATGCTAAAGCTGAATCTCCAGTACTTTGGCCACCTCATGCGAAGAGTTGACTCATTGGAAAAGACTCTGATGCTGGGAGGGATTGGGGGCAAGAGGAGAAGGGGACGACAGAGGATGAGATGGCTGGATGGCATCACTGACTCAATGGACGTGAGTCTGAGTGAACTCCGGGATTTGGTGATGGACAGGGAGGCCTGGCGTGCTGCGATTCATGGGGTCCTGAAGAGTCAGACACAACTGAGTGACTGAACTGAACTGCAGGTCTCATGCTAGAATGCATTGAGAAAAATTTAGCACTTTTGATTTATTTATTTTCTAACTGAAGGCTAACTGCTTTACAGAAGTGTGCTGGTTTCTGCCGAACGTCACCGTGAGTCAGCCGCAGGTACACTGTGTCCCCTCCCTCCTGACCCCCTCCCCCTCCCCTTAGCACTCCTTTCTTTCCTCCTTGTCCCGTCGCTTTGTACTCACGTCTGAGGGGACAGCAGGTGGTTGGCCTGGTTTTCAGGTCTCGCCCACCTCGGCTGGAGGAGAGCAGAGCTCTGAAAGACAGCCCCCCGCAGCTGCGTCCAGTGGAGTGGAGGCAATTTCCTAAAAGACATCAGAGATCCGTTCCTCCGTGGTGAGATGCGAAGTGTTTAACAGCTGGTATTGCAGGGACATGAGGAAGCATGGCAGCCCACTCCCGTGGTCTTGTGTGGACTCCCATGGACAGAGGAGCTTGGCGGGCCACAGTCCACGGGGTCGCAAAGAGTCGGACACGACTGAGCGACTCAGCACAGCACAGCACACTGCAGGGACGTCCATCAGCGAGAGGGTCCATCAGCCCTTGGCCAGGAGGCAGGGTGCTAAAGGCTCTCTGCAGTGCTCTTGCAAGACCAGGGCAAATACTCGGAGTCCCAGGGGTGGGATATCAGCACAGAGGGTGGAGTGCAGGGTGGGGGACACGAGGCCCGGAGCCATGGCTATTGTTTATAGCGTGTTATCTATATTATCAGCTTGTACTTGCTACTGGCTGAGTATGATCCTTCTGTAACCAAAATAAGGGGGAATGGATGGGCTGGGGGAAAAAACCATTACAGAGGGGTTGGAGTAGAACCGCCCGGAGTGAATGGCTTGCGAGTATAGGAGGAGATGCAAGGTGGTCATTTGGGTTTTCACCATGACTCGGCGATGGGAGGATGCTCCTGGAATCTGGTGCTGGAGTTAGGAGTAATAAATGTTCTGCAATCTCTGGGGCAGTCAAGCTGACCTATCCAAAATGTCAAAGCGCCTCTATTGAGAAACACTGCAGGACTCACCCATAGGGGCTGCTGATGAGAGGAGCCCCGAGTGTGCTGGACAGGAGGGAGACAGTGTGAGTTTGAGTGAGACAGTCACCACTTGTCATTTAGGGAATTGGGTTCATAAACGCGCCTGTCATTTAATCTGCATGACTACTGCCTGAGAGATAATTAATGACTCCCTTCTTATACACAAGGAGTTAGGCTCATAGAGGCAAAATAACTTCACCAAAGTGAAACAAGCAAGGGGCAGAGTCTCTTCAATTTAGGTCTGAGTTCAGAGTCTCCCTGCAGGGAGGGTTTCAGGGGACAGGGGAGAAAGGGGTAACAGGGTGTGTGTGGAGTCGTTTCAGAGAAGTCACAGTCACGACACCAGCCCAGGATGAGATTCTAAAAAGAGTTTAGAATCAATGACTGTGGAAGCTGGAATTTTTGGATGTCTTTGAAAAGGTCTCAGCTATTCATGTGTTCTTTCAGAGGCATTTTTGTCTTCTTTAGACTGAGAGAGGAGACACTAGTGGGGTCTTCTGGGCTTATTTCTCTGAGTTTTCAGTATTCTTCCAGGTTCCGAGAAAAGACCTTAAGATAAATGTTGAATAAGCGCTCCCTTGAAAGGGCTGGAAACTCACACACGGCCGCAATTAAGTGGAAAACGGATTAAAACCAGCCATTCTGATTCAAGAGTAACTGAAATTTATGTAGTTACATTGAAGGTGAAATAAATGCAAATCAAAAGGTTAAAAGATGAAAGAAAGACGAGTTAGAATTTTTTAAAATAACCTAATACATCATTACAAAACAAAGTACCTTATATAAGATTTTTATGAAACTATTCTGCTCCTCTGCATGGATTTTTGCACATATATTTTGCCTTTTAAAATCATCAGAGAATTCCTCATTTCCTATAATTTTGAAATTATCTATAATTCCATCATAAGCACCTTTCCTCCCCCTTTGCCTCAGACTTTATGCCAACACCCCACTACCTCCCCCAAGGGAATTACAGGTAAAGGGAAACTCACACCAACGACCTATATCTTGGTAAGAATGAAGGACCCAGAGCAGACGTTATTAGTGAAAAAGGGGGACGGGTATGGAAGCTGCAGGCACTGCTCAGGGCAGGGCGGGGAGAGACGATGTTCTGACTCAGGTGGATTAGGTGCGGGATTGCCGCAGTTCCGGGTCCCGTGCGTTCGTCCGTCTGTCTTTGCAGCCCCGCTCTGTCGCGACCCCCGGCGCAGGCAGCAGGTGGCGCCCGCAGCCCCGCCGCGGAGCGGACCGGACCTAGGGTTCAGACCAGACCTGGTTTCGATAAAAATGTGCGCTGCGATCCGGGTTTAGCCAAGGAGCCAAGCGGCGCGGCGGCCAGGCCCCGCCGGGTTTGCAGAAGGACCGACAGACGCAGGGCGGCCGTGCGGGCTGGGGCCCCTTTGCGCTCCAACCGCAGGGCCGGCGGGGGGCGGGGGGTGGGCGCCGAGGGGGTGCAGATACGGCAGACTCGGGGGGCGCGGGGAGGCGCCGAGGGGGTGCGGATACGGTAGACTAGCGGGGCGCGCGGCGGGGGGCGGGAGAGGGCTGGGAAACCCGCAGGCCCTCCTGGAAGTGAGGTGCGTGGTCGCAGCCCCTTCCCTGTCTCGGGGGCGGGCTCCGGGCATTTCACAGCACCGGCCCCTTGCTGCCTTGGCCGTCACCTGCCTTTCCAGTTTTCCTAGGCGAGAGCGTGCTTTTCTCACCGAAGGGGCGTCTTGATGGATTCCCGGTGTGTAACCCTCTCCCGACATGTGCGCGCACCAGCTGCGGGAGGGGTGTGAGGCTCTTGGTTCGGTTAAAGAATGGGTGATGCTGACGCCTTTCCCGGGGACCCGGCCACGGCCCGGGGTTGGGGTGCGGAGGTGGCCCGGAGACCCGGCGCCTCCAGTGCTTCACGGCCGGGCAGGGCCTCGGGGCGGCCCGGACCAGAACCGCCGCGGGGTTTGGGGGGCTCGGCCCCGGCCTCGGCGCAGACTTCCTCACTCGGGATCTCGGTCAGGGGGCCTGCGCCCGGGGGCCCCGCCGACGCCCGTCCCTTCAAACGCACCGAAGCGCCTGGGAGCGCTCCCGGGCGGCGCGCCTGCTCACGTCCGCGCGTCGCTGCCCTAGTTCCTGGAGAGGGAGACGGGGTCCCCTCTTTTGTTTTTTGGGGCCGTGCCGCAGAGCGCGCGCGATCTCAGTTCCCGGGCCAGGGCTGGAACCCGCGTCCCTGGCAGGAGAAGCCTGGAGTCTTAGCACCGGGCGGCCGAGCAGTCCCGGCCGAGGGTCCCCCGGGCGCCCGGACCGGGCTTCTGGGGGCTGAGAAGGCCTGCACGCGGCACCTGCTCACGGACACTGACCTGGCGAGGCCGCCCGCCGGCCTTGGTGCGCGGGGACGGCCCGAGCGGCTCTTCCCTGGCCCCACACTCGCGGCCGCGGCGCTGGGCGGCCCCCGGGCGTGTCCAGGGCGGCGGGAGGAGGGGGGAGTCGTTGGGGACTGGGGGCGCTGCCCGGGGGCCCAGCCTGCCTCACGCCGCCCCCGTCGCCGCCTCCCGCTTCATAAGCGGCCGCCAGCGCGCCTCCCTCCGCTCTTATCTGATCCCGGGCGCCCCGCAGGAGGGAGCGCCGGAGAGGAGGCGGCTCCCGGCGGGCGAGCGGGGGTGGAGCGGGGGCAGGCCAATTAAAGGGGCGCCGGGCGGGCAGCGCGCGGGAGAACGGACTCGCGGCGGAACTGGGACGGGCCCCGGGCACCGAGAGCCACGCGGCCTGGGCTGGAGTCTCGCGGGCGCAGGTCAGTGCCAACCTCTGCTTCCCTCTTTCGTCGGCCTTGAGAGTCTGTTCCTGAGGGAGGGAAAGCCCAGGCGGCGAGTCCCCTGCGGACGCGGGGCGCCTCCAGGGACCTGCTCTTCGCGCGCCCGCGCTGCCCGCGGCGCTGAGGGACTGGAGGCGCGCCCGCCGCGTCCCGCCCGCTCGCCGGGCAGCGAGGTCTGAGCGCTGCTCGGCGTACGCCGGTGCTGCTCTCTCGAGCCTTCGCCCCGGGGCTGGCGGGCGGCGAGCGATCTGCGGGAAGGAGCGGGTTTGGCTTCCAGACGGTAGATGCCAGCATTTTCAAGCAGAAAGGGCCTCCTAAAGGCTACCGTTATGGTGAGAAAGGGGCTTAGGGATTGCTTTGGAGGACTGTGTGTGTTACAAACAAAAAGCATGGCTCAGCAGGTAGAAAATCCGCCTGCAACGCAGGAGACACGGGCTCGATCCCTGGGCCAGGAAGATCCCTTGGAGAAGGGAATGGCAACCCACTCCAGTATTCTTGCCTGGGAAACCCCATGGACGGAGGAGCCTGGCGGGGCTACAGTCCATGGGGTCGCAGAGTCGGACACGACTGACGGCTAAGCACTCAGCACTCAAGGGTCAGTTGGGAGAACCGTCGATGGAGATCACGGGCTGCAAAACTCACCCAGACACCGGCGGGTGATGAGCTCTGGGCACCAGCTGCTAGTCGAAAAGAGGAGCGAGCCCGCAGCGCCGCAGGGTGTGGGCAGCAGCGGCGGCTCGTCCACGTCTCTGCGTCCGGAAACGCGGCTGCTTCGCGCGCTTTGCTTCGGTGTCCGGACCCAGGAGGTCGCGGCTTTAAGATGCACCGCCAGGCTGCGGCGCTGGAGGGCCTTCTCTTCCCGGGCTTCCCAACCCCTCGCCCCCTTTCACCCCTCGGAGCTGCTCGCTGCCTCAGGCCCTCTAATGCGCGCGGCTGGGGGGAGGCAAACCTCCGCGCCAGCTGGGATTTAGCTGGCCCCGCGCACCGGAGAAGGCAATGGCACCCCACTCCAATACTCTTGCCTGGAAAATCCCATGGACGGAAGAGCCTGGTAGGCTGCAGTCCATGGGGTCGCTAAGAGTCGGACACGACTGAGCGACTTCACTTTCACTTTTCACTTTCCTGCATTGGAGAAGGAAATGGCAACCCACTCCAGTGTTCTTGCCTGGAGAACCCCAGGGACGGGGTGCCCCTGGTGGGCTGCCGTCTATGGGGTCACACAGAGTCGGACACGACTGAAGTGACTTAGCAGTAGCAGCAGCGCACCGGCAGCTAAGGATCCCGCCTGCGTTGCGGGAGACCCTGGTTCCATTCCTGGGTGGGGAAGATGCCCTGGAGAAGGGAATAGGCTACCCGCTCCAGTATTCTTGGGCTTCCCCGGTGGCTCAGCTGGTAAAGAATCTGCCCGAAATGCGGGAGACGTGGGTTCGATCCCTGGGTCGGGAAGACGCCCTGGCGGAGGGAACTGCTACCCACTCCAGTATTCCTGCCTGGAGAATCCCATCGACAGAGGAGCTGGCGGGCTACAGTCCACGGGGTCTCACAGGGTCCGACATGACTGAGCGACTAAGCACAGCACAGACAAGACAGGGTTAGCGCCCCGCGGGAGGAGCGGCGTTGTGCCCTGGGGTGACTTCGGTCCTAACAAGGGTCTGAGCGCTGCCTGCCATAATTGCAGCCACGGACACCCTCATCTAGGAGCTGGGGGCTTGCGTCTTGTTCGAGGAGCTCCCGGTGGCGCGGAGCTCGGGGACCCGGAGTCGCCCGCTCTGCTGAGGCTCTGTCCCCAGGGCGGGTGTTCACGGGAGGCTGGCGTGCCGCTCTCGGGAACCTGGACCCCAACCCTCCGCTGACCCCGGAACGCCGTGTGCAGCCGCACTCAGAGCCTCTTTCCCTCTGCGAATTCTGGATTCACTTCTGGAAATTTTGGAGTGTCAGCTGCCTGCAGCAGCAAAAGGGGGTGGTGGAGGGCAAAACCCTAAAAATATGCGGATGTTTGGTGGCTCTGTGGGGGAGCAGAATTGGGAAAGAGTTTCCCTGAAACTCTCCCCCTAAAGACTCCAGAGCTCCTCAGCTACAGAGAGTTAGGGGCCTTCCTGGCTGTCGGGTGTGGTAAGGAGGCCCTAGCACCCAGCACAGAGGCGAAGCTGGATGCATGGTGGGGAGCGAGCTGTGTTTCTGACAAGGGGGTCCGCTCTGCCTGCAGCCATCACTGGGAAGTGTGGTCTGAGAGAGGGAGTCAGTGAATGCGTGGATAACACTTGCACTTTGGGTTGCTTCAAAAGAGCAACTTGCAAGGATTTCCTTTGAACCTGGTCCCAAGGGTGTGGTTACTGTACGACAGACTTCAGGGAAGCATTTTTTAAAAAAGCAACTTAATCGAGTTATAATTCATATACCACACATGTGTGCAATTCAGTGGTTTTTCGTGTATTCATGGAGTTGTACCACTGTCCCCACAACCAATTTTAGAACATTGTATCACTCCCAAAAAAAAAAAAAAATCTGTGCCTATCAGCAGTATAATTCTCATTTTCCCCCAACCAAGCCATAACCGCCCCCCACCCCCCACACCCTTGGCAACTGCTCCTCGACTTTCTGCTGACATTTCATATAAGCGGAAGCAGGCAATGTGTGTGGGCCGGCGTGACTGGCGTCTTTCACCTCCTGAGGTGTTTTCCAGGCTTATCCATTATGCACAGGACGCTCTATCCTAAGCACTGGGTGTCTCTCCCTCTGCCTGAGGGCCCTGAGCCAGGTGAGACCTGGACCTCCACTGCATCCCTGACCTCCTGGGGGTCCCTTTGAAAGGACAGAAGCCTCCCTGGTGGGGCCTCTCAGTGACACCCTGGGAAGGACTCCGTGGAGCCCGTCAGAATTCCTGGAGCAGTTTTGGGCAGGTCCCAAACTTAGGATGGATGGGAGGAGTCCTTTGGCGTGGATCCTGCTGCTAACGGTCCAGCTGTGGATTTCAGAGAGCTCCTGGGGCCTCCTTCCACGCAAATCTTGGGTTTGGGAGTCCACCAAGGCTGGCTTAAAGGATGGAGTGAGCAAATGGGTATGATAGGAAGGGCGCTGGAGCCAGCTTCAGCCCAGCAAAAGTCTCCTTGGGGTACACGCCCTTTGACTCTTAAATCCTTCCTCAAGTCACTTAGTAAAACACAGAGAGCTTTTGCCTGTTTTAAGCTGGGAGTCTGCAGTTCGTGACTCTATGAGCCACATATTTGCTGTCATTTTAATCCAAGCTCAACCAAATGACTGCTGTTTGCCCAGCCTGTGGAGTGTAGCCCAAGGTTCCTTTCAGGGATGAGGGCCTTCCTGTGTGCCTCAGGCTGAGGTGATGGTGTTTGAGCACCTCTGAGCTAACATTATCCGGGATTATGAGATGTGTAGACAGCAAACGGTAAAGGGCCGGGGGAGGGGCGGGGGGCTGGGGGGAGGTGAGAGGAGGAAAACCGAGGGCCAGGCCAGTAATCGGCGTCCTCTTGAGCAGCTTTGCTCCACTGGCGATGGCTGTCAGGGAGGTCTCCGCTTGCGTCTCCTCTCCTGTAACTGAAAAAGCACGCAGTGCGGAGCTCTGCTACTCTTCTCTGTAGAGGGAGCCTTGTGAAGAGCGGGCCTCTTCCTGGTCTCCTGGGGACGTGGGTGGGTGTGCGGTGGAGACTGGCGTGTATTTTGAGTTCCTGCCTGGGTCCCTGCCCTGTTCTCGCTCAGAAACACATGCAAGTCTCCGAGTTCCTCGTGGACGAAAATGTTGTCTTTCTTCTAAAGATAAGATCACCGAGATGTAAACTACCAGCCTGGGGTCCCAGAGCCGGCAAGTGGCAGAATCGGGATTAAAGTAATGTCTGCGTGAGACGTGGGCCCTGCCCGTTGCGGGGCGGGGGCGGAGGGGGCGGACAGGGGGCGTGGCCTCCGGGCCCTGTCCCCCCGCGGTGTCTCTGGGCTTCACGGGGTTCTCCTCCAGGAAGCAGGGGGACGGGCCCCTGCAGTGTCGCTTCCAGGCCTGGACTGACCCCGTGCAGACTGCACGGCAGCGCTGGGTTCTCTGCTCTGCTGCTTCCTTCTCTTCACCTTTTCCCCCTTCTTTCTGCTTTCCCTCTTCTCTCTCTCTGCTCTCTGTTTTTTGAGGGGATTCTGACGAGGAAGGCTACAGGAATTTCTGACAACTTTTTAAGTCAGAGCTTAAGAGTCTAGACTTTGCATTTCTTCACGGTAAATTTTTTATTTAATTTTCACCTTATACTTCAAGGTCATTTTTTGAAATCAGTGCTCTTGATGAATTTTTCTGCCAGTGGGCCTTTGTGGGAACTCAAGGCAAGGGTCCCTGACTTCTAATTTTAGGGAGCTGTGTTTGGTTCTCCCTCCCCGCCACACACACACACAGAGGTAAGCTGAGCTATGAAAACTGATTAGAGAGAGGCTAGGCTTTGCTGAGCTTTTCCAAGTGTCACAACTTGTGTCTGTAGCTAGGAGTACTTCTGGGGTGGGGGGTAGGGGTGAGGGGGTCTTCTATTCAATGAAGATTTACTCCTGGATGGCTTTCTGTCTGCTTTTGCAAAGGGGAACATGCTGAACTGATACTAAAAAACCACGTTCTATTGAGGTTTAGAATGGAAAATAAAGATTGCTACTGTAGGAAACCCAGGAGCAGCATCTGGCCAGACTTGGAAGATCAGGGAAGCCTTCCTAAAGGGTGAGATGTCTGTCCTGGATGTGCGGCTAGCCTCTGTGATGCTCGCAGATACAGACTTCAGTTAGAAGCGATTCACATTGCTTTGTCCTTAACAAACAACAACAACAAAAAAAGCCAAGTGATGGAGCATTCCTGAGCCAAGGAACTGTCACTGCAATTCGCCGTGCTCTGGGGATGGCTCTTCTATCATGTAGGATTCACAGCAGTCTAAGTTAAGGCTGGGCAGCTACGTTTCTCAGGATGACCTGCAGTCAGATACCTTGCATTTGGCTTCTCTGGTGGCTCACGGGTGAAGAATCTGCTTGCAATACAGGGACACAGGAGGCGAGGGTTCGATCCCTGGGTCAGGAAGATCCCTTCGAGTAGGAAATGGTAACCCGCTCCATTATTCTTACTGGGAAAATCCCGTGGACAGAGGAGCCTGGCCAGGTTCATGGGGTCACAAAGTATTGGACACATCTGATGCAACTGAGTGTGTGCACACACACACCCACACACACCCACACACCCATACACACCCACACTCACACACACAGACACCCCCACACACACCTACACCCGTACACACACACCCACACACACCTCCCCCTCACACACCCCCTCACACACCCACACCCCCCCCACACCCACACCCCACACACACACCCACACCCCCACACACACCCACTCATACCCCCCACATACACACCCACACCAACCCACCCACACACACACCCACACCCACCCGCACACCCACAACCACCCACATACATACACCACACACACACCCACACATACACACCCACACCCCCCCCCACAGACACCCCCACACCTACACCCCTACACACACACATACCCACACCCACACACACTATCCCACCCACCCACACCACACACACACACCACCCACCCCCACACACACACCCACCCACACACACACACCCACACACACACACACACAACACCCACACCCCACACACACCCACACCCCCACATACCCCCCACACCTCCCCACACACCCACACCCCACACACACACCACCACACCCACCCACCACACCCACCCATAGCCCTCACATACACACCCACACCCACCCACCACACCACACACACTCACCCACACACCCCATACCACCACATACACACACACCCCACACACCACCCACACACTCACCCCCCTCACACCCACACCACACCCACACACACACACCCCATACACACACCCACATACACCCACCCCCACACACACACCCCATACACACACACACACACACCCATAGCCCTACATACACACCACACCCACCCACACCACACCCACACCCACCCACACACCCATACCCACCCACATACACACACACCCAACACACACACACCCCCACACACACCCATACACACACCCACACACCCCCCCACACACACACCCCATACACACACCCACACACACCCACACACACCCCACACCCCCACACCCCCACATCCCCCCACCCCCCCCACACACACCCACACCCCCACACACCCATACCCACCCACATACACAAACACACACCCCCACACACACCTCCCCCTCACACACCCCCACCCCCCCACCCACCCCCACCCCACCGCCCCCCACACACACCCCTCACACACCCACACCCCCCCCACACACACACCCCACACACACACCCACACCCCCCACACACACCCACTCATACCCCCACATACACACCCACACCAACCCACCCACACACACACCCACACCCACCGCACACCCACAACCACCCACATACATACACCACACACACACCCACACATACACACCCAACCCCCCACAGACACCCCACACCTACACCCCTACACACACACATACCCACACCCACACACACCCTCCCACACACACCCCACCCACCCACCCACACCCACACACACACACCCCCACCCCCACACACACACCCACACACACACCACACACACACACACACACCCCCCACACACCCACCCCCCACATCCCCCACCTCCCCACACACCCACACCCCACACACACACCAACACCCACCCACACACACCCACCCATAGCCCTCACATACACACCCACACCCACCCACCCACACCCACACCCACACTCACCCACACACCCATACCCACCCACATACACACACACCCCACACACACACCCACACACTCACCCACCCTCACACCCACACACACCCACACACACACACACCCATACACACACCCACATACACCCACCCCCACACACACACCCCATACACACACACACACACACCCATAGCCCTCACATACACACCCACACCCACCCACACCCACACCCACACCCACCCACACACCCATACCCACCCACATACACACACACCCAACACACACACACACCCCCACACACACCCATACACACACCCACACACCCCCCATACACACACCCACACACACCCCACACCCCCACATCCCCCCCACCCCCCCACACACACCCACACACCCCCACACACCCATACCCACCCACATACACAAACACACACCCCACACACACACACGCCCTCACACCCACCCACACACACACCCCCCACACCCTCCCACACACACCCCACACACCCACACCCCCCCACACACCCCACACCCCCCACACACCCCCCCCACACACACCCACACCCCCCCACACACCCACTCATATCCCCCACATACACACCCACCCACACACCCACAACCACCCACATACATACACCACACCCCCACACACACATACACACCCACACACCCACACACAGACACCCACACACCTACACCCGTACACACACACATACCCACACCCACACACACCTCTCCCACACACACACACGCACCCATCCACACTCACACACACACACCCCACACACCTCCACACCCCCACATCCCCCACACACCCCCCACACACACCCACACCCCCCCACACCAATACCCACCCACCCACCCCCACCCATACCCCTCACATACACACCCACACCCACCCACCCACACCCACACCCACACTCACCCACACACCCATACCCACCCACATACACACACACCCCACACACACACCCACCCACACACACACCCTCACACCCACACCCACCCACACCCACCCACCCACACACACACACCCCATGCCCACACACACACACACACACACACACCCCACACCCATACCCACCCACATACACACACACACACCCCCCCCACACACACACGCCCTCACACCCACACACACACACACACACACCCTGCACCCTCCCACACACACCCCACACACCCCCACACCCCCACACCCCACACACACACCCACATCCCCCCCACACACACCCACACCCCCCCCACACACCCATCCATAGCCCCCACATACACACCCACACCCACCCACATACACACACACACACACCCCACATACACCCCCACACACACACACCCTCACACACACACACACGCTTCCCCCCGACACACACACACACCCCTTTGCATTTGAGCCATTCACTGGGCTGCTCCGATCCTACATAAGATCTTTCTGGGATTTAGAAGAAAGTCCCTTGGGGGTAGACCTGTTGGGAGGAGAAAGGGTGCTGTTTCTCTGGAGATCACTTTTGCACAGGAGCTGGAGAGAAGGTCTCTGCCTTTCCAGCGTTCCTCAGCCTCGGCCAGCTGCAGGGCATGCGGTGCGCTGGCTGTGTGCGCCTCAGCCCTGGCCACTCAGTCACTGATCACGCAATCAATATCTATCGATGGGCTGTAATGCGCTCTGAACGTTGTGGAGTATGGGTTGAACTGCCCACCTACATGTCTTCCAGTACCCAAGACTCAGAAAGTAGAGTTACTGGGGCCGTGAAGTTAGCTGGAGAGTCACAATGGGATAAGAAGCAGAGGCCATCTGTTGGAGACTGATCACCCTTCCTAAAGATTTTTCACTTTTATTAATATTTTAAATAAACATTTTAGCCTTGTTAATTTCCACTAATATTTGTTTCAGGTATCTTTGGTTATTATGCTTATCTTTATTAATCCTTTCCTTCAACTTAATTAGGGTTTTATTTGCTCTTCTTTTTCTGTCTCTAAGTGAAAAATTAGATCATTGATTTTTAAATCTTTCTTCTTTCTTATGTGAATATTTATCTCTAATTCTTAGGTTGCATTCCACAGATTTTCATGTGGAAAATCTTATTTTTATTCCCTTTCAACTATTTTTAAAATTTTAAATTTCCATTGTGATTTCTCATTTGACCCATGGATTAATTAGAAGCATGTTGCTTAATTTCCATTTTGAGTTTGTAAAGATATATGATTATTTCTAATTTAATTCTGTTGTCAGAAAACAAACTCTGCAAACTTTGAGGCTTTTGAAGTTTATGAGCTCTCATTTTAGGGCCTACTCATTTTACGATGCCTACTTTGTAAGAAAAAAATTTTTTAAAGATGTATCCTGTAGTTATTGGATGCAGTGTTCAATAAATATCAGTTAATAGCTGACAGAGTGGAATTATTATATTAAGTGTATATTCATGTATGATTGCTAAGTTTACTGACTAGTGAAGGTGACAGTCGCTCAGTCGTGTCCGACTCTCTGCAACCCCCTGGACTACACAGCCCATGGAATTCTCCAGGCCAGAACGCTGGGATGGGGAGCCTTTCCCTTCTCCAGGGGATCTTCCAGACCCAGGAATTGAACCAGGGTCTGCTGCACTGCAGGCGGATTCTTTACCAACTGACCTATCAGTTCAGTTCAGTTCAATCTCTCAGTCGTGTCTGACTCTTTGTGACCCCATGGACTGCAGCATGCCAGGCCTCCCTGTCCATCACCAACTCCCGGAGTTTACTCAAACTCGTGTCATCGTCGAGTCGGTGACGCCATCCAGCCATCTCATCCTCTGTCGTCCCCTTCTCCTCCCGCCCTCAGTCTCTCCCAGCATCAGCGTCTTTTCCAATCACTGAGCTCTCAGGGAAGCCCTAATGGACCCTTTACTCTGAATTGTCCAGAACTCGAGGGCGTGGTGGTTGTTTTTGTTTGAGTGTCGTTCACCCTACTTGTGGCTCACTCTTTTCTGAGGCACCCTTTCTCAATTTTAGTCCCTGGCATTCCTGAACTCTTCTGCCCTTTGACACTTTATGCTAATAAGACTGTGGCTTTCCACTTGATTTCTAATCTCAATGCCTGCACAGTGGGGAGTTTGCTCAGAGGAAGAAAGACAGTCACCAAGCTAACAGTAACACAACTAGGGCTTTATTTCTAACTTAGAACTCTTTTCTCCTGTGTCATAAGGCTAACAGAAAAGAGTGATAAACACTGATTTCCTCCAGGGTCTGTTTCTAAGTAGACTTCCTAACCAATCCTGAAAAGCCTTTTGGTTATTCTAGACGTGAGAAGGTGCTCTCTAGTGGTACTTTCACTGGAGAGAAGAAATTAGGAAAACTAGCCACGTCAGCACCCTGAGCTGTAACATCAGCCCTGTTCTTAGTCTTTGCTTTCTTATCTACAAATCTGTAGACCCCGATCGTCAGCTGGCTGTAAAGTTCTCCTATGAGATGCATCTGTTGTTATTCAGTGGCTAAGTCGTGGCCAACTCTGCCACCCTGCGAACACAGTGGGCCCGGCTCCTCTGTCCTCTGCTACTCCTGGAGTGTGCTATCTCCAAGAAGTTAAAATGGATATTAGAGTAATAATGTAGAACCCAGAAAAGGGCTTCCCAGGTGGCTCCGTGGTAAAGAATCCACCTGCCAATGCAGGACACAGGGGTTCGATCCCTGGGTCAGGAAATCCCCTGGAGAAGGAAATGGCAGCCCACTCCAGTGTTCTTGCCTGGAGAATCCCACGGACAGAGGAGCCTGGCGGGCTGCAGTCCATGGGGTCACAATGAGCTGGACACGGGTTAGTGACTAAACCACAGAGTCCAGAAAGAGTTCAAACATAAAGGTCATTTTGTTCAGTCCCCTGCCACAAACCTAGGACTCCCTCTACAGCATCTCTCACGGGTGTGACGCAGCCAGCTTCTTTCTCAGACCTGCGAGTAAGAGGGACAAGCGTGTCCTGAGTGCTGGAGAATGTTTCAGTCCAAATCCACGTCTGGGTGGCTCCCTCTGTTGATTCTGGTGCTATTTGCAGAAGCTGCACAAAATAATCTTGGTTTATCTTCCACGTGAAAGCCCTTCAAATATTTGAAGACATCTATTATGTGCTTCTGAGTCTTATTTTTCCTAGGCTTAATTCATGCTTAATCATTCCCATGTCTTTCAAATGTTCTTTGCATGGGCTTGTCAACCAGAACTGCTAAGTCTATGGATTATTCTTAAGTCAAATATTCCAAGTCTTCTTATGGTTGATGATTTTGAACCTGTACAGAGCTGTCATCTGGACAAGGATAAAAAATGGATAGGAATGTTCTTAGAAAAGTTTAAAGTAGTTCAGCCATGCGGATAATGGTGCCTGTGTCCTTATCTGGATCTTCTGTCTTTGTCTAAACCTTTATACCAAGTTCGTCCCACAGCCTTCATGAGATGGGGGAGATAAAGACTTGTTGAGTCTCTTCGTCCTTTAGGATCTACCCAAGCAGTAAATTCATTGATGATTTAACTGCCTTTGCCTTACATTCTTTCAACTTGTTGCTAGCATGCTGCTGGTTAGAACTTTTTGAGAGCCACCTGTGTTTCTAAGTACATGATTTACATCATCACAATCCTATAAGGTAGATGTTTGAGTGCACATTTTACAGATAAAGAAACCAAGTCATGGAGTGGTTACACTACTTAGTCGGGGGCCCCCAGCAAGTCATTGGTGGGTACGTCTTCCTCGTGCCCAGATTTCTACTCACAGCTCCAGTCTGTGTCACCTCTGATGTATTTCGCACTTACTTCATTTAGTTTTGTAAATTTGCTTGTGGTCTTCTTTTTCAATAAAATTATAAGTGAGCTGACACAGGGATCATATAGTAGGAAATTTTGTATCTCCCTTACAGTAGAGTGGCTTGGTGGCTCAGAGGGTAAAGAATCCTCCTGCAATGCAGGAGACCTGGGTTCCATCCCTGGGTCGGGAAGATCCCCTGGAGAAGGGAATGGCAACCCACTCCAGTGCTCTTGCCTGGAGAATGCCGTGGACAGCAGAGCCTGGTGGGCTACAGTCAGGGCTATTACAAAGAGTTGGACGCGACTGAGGGACTAACACGAGCAGAGAGCTTTTGTTATGGTAGGACTCTTGGTAGTGACTGCTGGAGTGAAAATCCTGAAACTACAAACAACAGTCTCTCGCAGGGCCGGGTATCCCAGATGGCTGGCAACCAGTTTATGGTTTTCTTGGATGTCAGCACTGACTGAGTAGAACATTATCCAGCTTTGCATGTATGTGTGTGTTAAGTCTTTGTGTGTGTGTGCATGTGTGTTTATATGAGTAGTTTACACAAACTTTAGGATAAATATTTTAAGGGATTTTGATAAACTGGCTTGCATAAGGCCTCTGCTCCTTCTTAAACTTAATTGTATAAATGAGATTGGATAAAACAAACATATGAAGTAGAGGACAGGTCAGTTAGTCCTAATGGGGATAGTTTTAAGTTACTGATTGCATAATCGAGTAACAGTGTTTTGAGAAAACTTGTGCTAAACATTATCAACTTTCCCCAAATTGAGTTTATACCTTCTGTAGTAATACAGCTAAATGGCCATTTCTAACATGATGTTGTTAAGCCAAAAAAAATAAATAAATAAAGGCAGCGTTATTTGTTTTGTGCAAGGTTTTAGGCAATGTTTCAGCAAATTAGGCTTTGACATTTTAAAAATATCTCATGGCAGTTTAGCAGAAACTGGAATTTTTTTCTCGCCCCTATTTTACTGTCCAAATGAAAGACTTGGCATAAAACCTTGGGAAAACAAAAATTCCACTTCTCCCAATATGGTATTACTTAATCTCATTTAAAATAAACAATAAGAAAGGAAGAATTTAAAGAAAAGCTATGGCTACAGGTTTTTTCTGTGTAAATAATATGCAAGGAAGGGCTGGTACTGAAGCTGAAACTCCAGTACTTTGGCCACCTGATGAGCTGACTCACTGGACAAGACCCTGATGCTGGGGAACACTGAGGGCAAGAGGAGAGGGGACGACAGAGGATGAGATGGTTGGATGGTGTCACGGACTCAATGAATGTGAATTTGCGCAAACTCTGGGAGATGGTGAAGGACAGGGGAGCCTGGCGTGCTGCAGTCCACGGGGTCGCAGAGAGTCGCACGTGAATTAGTGGCTGAACAACAGCAATAACAAGCAGTTTTCAGAAAGCAGTTGCCAAGACAAGGGCAGCAGCCATTCACTGGTCTGTTACTTGTTCACTGGTTTGTCATTTGTTTGTAGTGTGTGCCACGCAGATCGGCTTCTCACGTGGCATGGTAGGCGCTGCCTCACATGCCGGGCCCGCACTGGACTGCCGTGCTTCGGTGAGCAGTACTTTGCACTGCAGCTTGGAAAAGGGCCTCCTGTCCTGTGTTAGCGCAGCACTGTGGGATGCCTGAGAAAACCCCCGCTTGGTGCTTACCTCTCGCTTTGCCATGCTCTCGTTGAGCCTTGTGGTTGTAATATTTGGGGAACAAAATCTTAGAATATTTGTTTTGGGTGGAGAGTGATTCCACTGTGCAGTTCTCCTTTGAGGGGCATGGTCTTGGTCCTGATGGAGCTGATGCCTGCTCCTATATGTTCAGACCCCCCATAATCAGGCCTTCTGTCTACAGAAAAGTCACAGCCCTCTGGAGTGTGCGCGTGCCAAGTCGCTTCAGTTGTGTCCAACTCTGTGACCCCGGGGCCTGTAGCCCGCCAGGCTCCTCTGTCCATGGGGTCTCCAGGCAACAATACTGGGTGGGTCGCCACGCCCTCCTCCAGGGGATCTTCCCAACCCAGGGACCGCACCCGGGTCTGCTGCACTGCAGGCAGACTCTTTACCTCTAGCGCTGCCTGGGTAGTCCCACGACCCCTGGGATGACCCACCCAATCTTGTTCTACCTGCCTTGGTAGGGTTAGAGGTCTCCATGACTCGGGGCCTTTCTCCCTGTATTGAGTTTGAATTCTCCATTTGTCCCATTTCTTCTGTGCTCTGACAAATAGCTGGTTCACTAATCTGTAACAAATTAATAATAAACTCATCCAGGCTAAAAAGCCATATATATTATATATAAAATAGCGACTCAATATGTTGCCCATTCCATTAGGAATTTTAAGGGGCTTCCTGTATGTGAATGTCTTAATTTAAAATATTCTTTAGTAATTAGCATTTTGGAAGCCTGGTAGGCTGGTTGGGGGGGATATTTTTTGGACCTCTAAATATAAATGAGTACATTCTTTAATTTTTTTTATTATAGGACCCTAACGTGATTATTTATGTGATTATTAAAGCACGTGTATCTTCCTTTAGTTGCAACATGAAAGAGTTGCATGCTATACTGTCACTGGATATTATAAAAAGTAGTTGCCAAGAAAAATTTTTTATGAATGATTACTTGAAGGAATATAATTATTTCTCTGGATATACTGTGTTACTCTGGAATAAGACCAGATTAAGTTTAAGTGCATGAATCATCTTAAATCATATTGTTTTGAAGGTTCATAGAGTTATCTTTTGCTACAGTCACTGAAATAACTCTTGTGTTAAAAAGGCAATTAAAGCTTGTATGTGGCTGCCCAAGCATATCCAGAGAAAAATTAATGGCCTCAAATAAAGAGTATCGCATTAAGGGCTAAATAAACAAAAAGAACAACAACAACAACAAAAATAAGAGCAAGTACAGAGCTAATATTGCAAGTTAAGAAAAACTATCCTCTAGAAATTGTAATCTGGACAAATATTTAGCTTGTCCGTTTTGGAGAGAAAAGAGAAAGGTAGGAAAACGTCAGTTTGATGCTGAGAGTGGAGCCTTCCCAAGTGGCTCAGCTGTAAAGGATCCGCTTGCAGTGCAGGAAATGTGCTTCAATCCCTGGGTTTGGAAGATCCCTTGGAGAAGGAATTGGCAACCCATTCTAGTATTCTTGCCTAGGAAATCCCATATTCAGAGGAGTTGGTGGGCTACAGTCCGAGGGATCATTAGGAGTCGGACACGACTTAGCCAGTAAACAATAGCAACAGTAAATGGAGCTATAACCAGAAAATATGTTGTCTATTGAGAGATCACACAACTCTGTGCTAATAAATGTGAAAATCAAAATGAAAAGATTAGGGGCAGGATGGGGAGGGAGGTGGGAGGGAGGTTTCAGAGGGAGGGGACATATGTATACTTGTGGCTGATTCGTGTTGATGTTGGCAGAAACCAACACAATGCTGTAAAGCAATTATCCTTCAATTAAAAAATAAATTTAAAATTAAAAAAAATTAGAAGAATAACTTCATGGGAAAATATCCAGACTAGAAAACCAAGAAGTAAATAAGCTAAGTAGATTTATAAATAAGACAAAAGTTGTGTAGGAAATAGCTTCCTAAAGGGAATAGGCTCATATGATTTTTCTCTCTCAAATTATTCTTTGGCTTTTAGAGAGTATGTCATTCTCATGGTACTTAAGCTATTGCAAAACAATGAAAATATAGAAAACTTTCTAACATTTTTAAAAATGAAGCTAGAATGATCTTGACACCAGACCTTTTAAGAAATGAATACTCTCAGTCAATTTTAGTTATTAACATAGATCTAGAAGAAAACAGTTATACAAAATTGACATGATATAAAAGCAATAACACGCAGATAAAAGAAAGATAAGTTAGCTTGGGACGAGGGTTCCCTGAGGGCTCTTTAGACCCTAAAAAGTGTCTGATTAGCAGATGGTAAAGGGACTCTTGGGTAATCCAATGAGTTGCAGAGACAGTCTAGGATTGCAAAAATTCAGGCCTGGGAGCACTGTGAAGGCTTGCTCGCAGACCCAAGACGGACAGAATCTTGGAGGCCCTCGGACACGTCACTGCCCAGGTCTTGCCTCACAGAGACCTGACTCTTCATCTCTAAAGACTTGACTGGTGTCAGTCTTACAGGAACTTTGGAAGAGCAAGCAGCAGCAAAGGGCTGCATTCCACGTGAAGTCGCGGTGCTCCAAGTCCTTCCCATCCCCTAGACCTGCCTCTGTGAGTTATGTGACCCTCCCAGGGGGACCCTGTGTGGGCAACTTACAGCACCTCCTGAGCAGAGCTGGGTTCTGCTGAGAAGCCGCCAAAGAGGTCCCAGTCATCTCCTTCTTCAGTGAGCTGCCGGGTAGAAGGACCACGGACGACTTCACTATGGGAAGGACTCAGGAAGCAGTTGCCCGCCTCAGAGGTGCTGCGCTCTAAGTGTGCAGCTGCCCCCGGCATCCACGTCAGACCCAGAATCAGTCCGTGTTAGTGAAACAGGGGGGTGACCATGGATTCCCAATCATTCTCTTCATTTACAGCATCTTGTAAAGAATCTTCCTGTTCCTAGTTTATGTTAGAGTGAAATATGCACGCCCTAAGGATCGATTCACGTCCTGACAATACCCACACATGTTGGCTTGTTTGCCTGTCCCAGATGACTACATATGTTTTATGTCCAGCCTTCTCAAAATACCCCTGTGCTCTCTGTTTCTAGGACTGCTGTTACATCCCATGCGGAAAACAAGAAATAAAATGAAGATTTTTCACTGCAAGATGCAGTACTGGGTGTTTCCAGCCTTTTTTGTGATTACTTATCTTTGCACCATTGTCCAGGGTCAAGGTATGGAAAACTTAAATGAGATTCATGGGGCCTGGGAGTCTAGCCATGTTGGTTCTGATGATCATTTTTTATCTTATTTGCCTTACTAGTGCTTCACTGGCTCAGCTGTGCTTTTAGGCAGGTCACGTGTTGGCTTTTTCTCAGTTTTACCAGCTGTTTACGTTGTAGAAATGTGGCACAGCTTTGATGAAGTTACAGGTCACTAGTGGCTGAGCATATTAATTTTGCAGTAGATGGTTAAATAGCTCATTTTTAATATACTTCTGAAATGTCATGCAAACTTAATAACTAAAGTCAAATTTGCAAAATCAGTTCTATTAATAGGGAGCTGTAAGGCATGTGCCTATGTGTCTTGATCATGCCTTGTCTCTTAAAAAGAGTGTCTACAAGATATTTCTGCCACTTCATACCTGGTCCTTATTTTTGCTCCTTTCTTTAAAACTGAATGCACAATCTAAAGGTTACTAAGGGCCTAACAGACGCTGAATAGATTCTATGCAAGAAAAAAAGAACCCTCTAGCATATCCCATGACAAATTTCCCTCAAATTTTAATTTCTCCTACTTATAGAACAAGTGTTCTCTAAATGCATTTAGTTAAAAAATGAGATAAAAGCTAAGGTCTTTTCTTGTTTGTTTGGGATTTTTGAAGATCACTTGGAAAAATAAGCCAAATAATTTTCTGCTGTTTCAGTATCTTTTGCTGAAGTCGTTTCTTTGAGATAGCTCCTAAACTGTGTTTTGAAAGGGGAAATACTCTTGATGCCCACGTGGCTCCATTTCTATCACTCAGAGATTTCTGGTTGCAAATAAAATAAACTTTCTCTGGCTAATTTAAGCAAAAAGTATATTTACTGGTAGATAATGAAGTGGTTCATACAATAGTTAAATAATCTTTGGAATGTGTAGGAATCCGGGAACATGCTAGATATAGTTTCTAGGAACTAGTGACCATTTCTTTGAGGACATGTTTTTGGAACGAAATGTCAGAGCTGTTTTCCATCCTTCCATGGCTGGACACAAGTTTCAGATTCTTGGGAGAGTCTGCCTGACTGCTTTGAGTTGTGTTCTCCCCCTTGGCCAAGGGAGGATGGCTGACAGATAGCCAAGGCTCCGAGCAGCAGGGAGGGCGAGCTGTTCCTTGGAAGAAAACCAAGGCGCTGTTGGAAATTCAGAAGGGAGGTGACTGTGAGTAGGGAGGAACAGAAGATCTTCACGTTAGCGTTCCTTGGTGAAAGGCAGTGTTTCCATGAGGGACTTCCCTGGTGGTAAAAATTAGTGTTTCAAGAAATTAATGAGACTATTCCATTAGAAATAAACATAGGTTGTCCCTTGTCAAAACAGCAAGATTTCAGTTGAGTTGAGTGGAAGTAAAAGAAAGGAAGGAAGGAAGGGAGGGCAGAAAATCAGTCCTTTAATGAATTGTCATATTATGAAATGAAATTTCCTAAGTACCTGGTAACAGTGAGGCTTTTTTAGAATGAAATAAACATTCCTTTTCTGCCTTTGAGCTTTGATTTCTATGAGGATGATCGTGGTGAAAATCTTTAAAGAAAAATCTTCCCTCTCAAAACAAATACAGCACAACAACAACAAATAGCCCTGTACTTTCAGCAACGAGCCTAACCCTGCAGTCAAGCGCTGGGTGCTCCTTAGCCTCCCCTTGCAGCCCCCCTTTGGAATGAAGGTTGTATTTTCACAAATGTTGTACCTGGCCCTGTCTCACACAGAATGCCTGACGTCAGTGTATGAAAGATGGGTTTGCTGGCTTACTCTGGGTTCTCAGCATGTGCCAGAAATCAAGCTTTACATTTAATTTTTGTCTTTTTTAAGAGGAATAAATTTTAACTGTTGAGTGGAGGTTGGAAGGAGGCTTGGAGGGAGTGGATCTATGTATATATAGCTGACTCACTTTCTTGTATAGCAAAAAGTTTTTCTGTTGTACAGAAACTAGCACAGCATTGCAAACCAATTATACTCCAAGGGAAAAAAAAAAGAGAGAGAGAGAGAAATAACACAGTCCCAGCTACAACTGCATCAAAAAGAAAAAAATACCTTGAAATTAAAAAAAAAAGATTTAACTGACACAGATTGACTTTTGAGTCAAGTTCATGCAAGCATCTATATTTATTACTGGAGTTAAGTACATAAACTTATTGAAGGGGCTCCTGAGTGCTTGCAGAAAGAAAAATCACGGCTCTGGTATTAAATATACTCACGTTTTTGGCCCGTGAGATGAGAACGATGGCTTCTGCACTGCGCTCGCAGTGTTCCCGTCCATCTTTCTGCCCTTGCTTTGGCGGAAGTCCCAGTGCTGTCCAAACGTGGAAGCGGAGCTGTCTTTGAAGCTTGACGCTGTGACCTCAGGCTGCTTTCTTTCTTTTCTTGCTTTTTTTCCCTAAAGGCAAAAACTTGAAGGAAATGTAAACTTTGTGTCTAACCAAGATTTCCTTTTAATAACTGTGAGACTGTTTATGCATACATAGGCAATAGACGGGTTCTGTTGATAAAAGAAAATGGCAATATTGCTTTTTGCTAGTAGTTGCAATGGGACCGTCATCATATAAACCATTTGTGAATTGTTTCTGAACATTGATGGATTGGGTTGTTGCCTTTGCTTCACTTTTATTTCCTGGGGTGGTTCAATGGCAGATACTGCCATTCTGGGTTCTGGAGCGCCATCCGTGCTCTCTGGGTGTGATCTGGGGTCTGGGTGTGGTCCATGTCACACTCATCACTTCTGGAGGTTCAGAAGGTCTGCTATTGACTAAAAAGATGTTGCAGGCTAGAAGCTCGCCTGGGTAGCACACACTACAAAGATTTCTAAGATTTAACCTAGGAATCCTGAGTGTTCGTTCTTTGCCTTCCTTGAGATGTCAGGCAAGACGCCTGGGTGCAGACAGATCAGGCGATCCTTCGGGGACTGCCCAGGCGGCAGCCTCCCCTCTGCTTGTGCTCTTCACTCGAGGCTTCCCCGGTGTGCCCGCCCCCTGCCTCCGTGAGTTCATGCCAAACCTCGAAGTAAGCTCGGCCAACCATGTCTACCAACCCACTGGCAAGGTTTGGCTCAGAAACTGCATGTACTGTTTAACATTTTTAAATTCTTATTTTTAATTTTCTTCTGTAAATAATAAGAATCTATCTATATAAAGATTTTTCTCCCCCAGTTCCAGAGGAAGCAAACTAGTATCAGTGTCTCTGTTCATCCAAATTTAGGTTTAGCCAACCTTCTCTTGTAGCTTGGAATAGTAGTTCTTATGATAAATCCATACTTTCCCATAAGCTGGAGAAATGTAGACTCATTCATGTCAAACCGAGAATGGGAAGCTAGTGTGCTTATTGCTCGACTAGCATTCTTTACTGAAATGTAAAGAAAGTGGAAAGAGAACACTGCTGTTGCGATTGTGTTCTTAGGAACTCACTGATTTCAGATGAGTGGAGAGTTGAGGAGTAAATCACACATTCTTCTAGCTCAGTGAAGGGTGACTTCTTAATATAAATCTTCTCCTGAAGAAAAAGAGCATTTTGTTTGGGGTCAAAGATGGTCATGAGCCAGTATGTGAACCTGGATGAATGTCTTAGTGTCTTCTTGCTCCCCTTATGTATAAAATTGGACAGTAATATATTTTTGTGAGTATTAAATAAGCTTTAGAGATCATCCATTAGATGAAGTGAGGCTGGATGGGAACAAACATTTGTTGTACATATTACAACAGATAATGTCCACTGTTCTCTTTAACAATGTTGCTTATTCTGTGCCACCTTTTCTAAAAACAAGGCTTTGAATGGACAATCACTTGCTCAAGATTATTCATCTAATAAATGACAGAACTGGGAACCAAACCCCACATAATACTACATACCTATTGAAATGAGTATTTCTTTCCTTCCCTGGACTCTGTCGTAAAGTGGGAAAGAAAGACCAGGCATAGAAGTAGGTAATAAGTGCTAACTTTTCTGTCAAGTTAAATTTTCTTTTGTGACAAACTAATTTGTATATTATTCAGTAAAAGTCTTATGAAAGGATTTCTTTTGAAATTCTGGAACACTGATGTAGAGTTCCAAGAACATGTTTTGAAGTTTGAATGACTTACACAAAAAAGCAGTATAGACCTTTTTAGTGAACTATTGGAAAAGATTGATCTTATTATTATAACATGTCTGTAATAGCCTTAAATTATCATATCATAAAAATTACTGAATTAATAAAGTGGAAACCTAAAGGCATAAAACAGATCATAGTCTACCTAGATTACAAAAGTTCATGTGTTCAAAGCAGAAACGTTCATCCTTGTACCATAATAAAATTATTTGCAAGGTCGGCTTCATTAAGTTAGACTAGGATATTACATTCTAACCCTAAGTCAGAGTTGTTTGTCACAAGATCAGTTCAGTTCAGTTCAGTTGCTCAGTCGTGTCCAACTCTTTGCAACCCCATGGACCACAGCACGCCAGACCTCCCTGTCCCTCACCAACTCCCAGAGTCTATCCAAACTCATGTCCATCAAGTCAATGATGCCATCCAGCCATCTCATCCTCTGTCGTCCCCTTCTCCTCCGGCCCTCAATCTTTCCCAGCATCAGGGTCTTTTCCAATGGTCAGCTCTTCGCATCAGGTGGCCAAAGTATTGGAGTTTCAGCTTCAACATCAGTCCTTCCAATGAACACCCAGGACTGATCTCCTTTAGAATGGACTGGTTGGATCTCCTTGCAGTCCAAGGGACTCGCAAGAGTCTTCTCCACCGCCACAGTTCAAAAGCATCAATTCTTTGGTGCTCAGCTTTCTTTATAGTCCAACTCTCACATCCATACATGACCACTGGAAAAAGTACGCAAGATCAGCACTACTTGGCAAATGCTTACCTCTTGAGTCAGAGACAGATGCTCTTGGGTTTGTGTTATTTTGCAAACAGATCAATTCACTAATGGGGTTGTAGAAAGAACGTGAAGTCTTGAGTCTTGAGTATTCTGATTACATTACTTTGGCTTTTCAGTTTAACAATGAAAGCTTAAAAGCTTCAACGTTTAAACAATTTTTGTTTTCCCTTTTCAGTTGCTCCACCCACAAGGTTAAGATACAATGTATTATCTCATGATAGTATCCAGATTTCATGGAAGGCTCCAAGAGGGAAATTTGGTGGATACAAACTTCTTGTGACTCCAGCTTCAGGTAAAAAAATCAACTGTGTTTTCGAGTGTTAGCAACTTCCGGCACACAGGAAACTAAGACGTGTAGTGCCAAGTGTTGCTTTAATCTCATTCGAAAGACTTGTGTTTTATTTAATCTTTTGAGCTTGAGATCTTATCCTCTACTCAAGAAAATAATATTGCCTCAAATCTAAAGCCTAGCTATTGGGCTCACCGTAATTTTCATACCATCAAAAATCCTCCCTACCTCTGTTTCAACGTGGATGAACACTTCTGGTCTATGGACGCTTGAAAGTTACCTCCAATGGTTGTGACCAGCTGAGTAAATTATGATTAATTATGTTGTTCTTTAGTTGCTAAGTTGTGTCCGACTCTTTTGCAACCCCATAGGTTATAGCCTGCCAGTCTCCTCTGTTCATGGAATTTTCCAGGCAAAAATACTGGAGTGGGTTGTCATTTCCTCCTCCAGGGGATCTTCTCCTGCCAGGAATCAAACCTGGGTCTCCTGAGTCTCCTGCATTGGCAGGAAGATTCTTTACCATTGAGCCACCTACAATTAATTAACTTAATAGAATATTATTCAGCAATGATGCATTAAGTTATAAACTCTAAGTAGACACGGTGGGCATAAATGATGCATTAAAGCAAGAAAAGCAAAAGTTAAACAGACTTACTGATCATGAGGATAAAATAGTTGTGTAAAACTTTTAACAATTACATTTTGGTTGTGTTTTTTCTTTCTCATTTCATGTTTTTGATTTATAATCAACTGAAACAGTACAGGGTGTGTTGGGAATTCCCTGGTGGTTAGGACTTGACGTTCTTGTTGCCAAGGCCAAGGGGTTCAATCCCTGGTCAGGGGACTAAAATCCTGCAAGCCATGCAGTGTGGCCAAAACCCAAAACAAACAGAAATACAGAGCGTGCAGAGGAGCGCTGCTGCTGCTGCACGGGGGTCACGGAGACTTGGTTCAAGCCCTCGTTCCTCCATTCCAGCTGGTCGTTGAGTGTCTCAGCGCCTCAGTTTCCTCCTCCAGGGGACGTGCGACAGTATTGGTGCCCGTCTCATGGGGTTGCCGCGAGGCTTGAAGCTCAGAGCGAGGTCTGGGAACGGCAGCGCCCGTTGCCTGAGAACAAATACAGAACGTGCGGCCCGCAGCCTACCCTTTGCACCGGCGCCTGAGCGTGAGGTTTCCCGCGCACATTCATGGGAAGGACTGGCCGTGCGGACTAAATGAGCCGGTAGACAAAGCACGGCGGTGCCCGGCCGATCCAAGGGCTCAGTAAGCCTTAGCCGTGATTGTAGCAAGAAGCTCCGCAGTGTTCTCTCAGGTCTCCCTTCTTCCCGTAAAATCCAATTTCACATAGTCCATACATACTCAGTAATAGCCTGTTTGTGTAACGTGTATGTATTTATATAAATGTAACATTTGCTCCTTCTGTTGGTGATAAAAATGGTCACAGAGAGCTGGACCCCCTTCTGTTGGAGGCCTCATCCCAACTCATTTAAAGAGGAAGACATGCTCTGTTACTTCTAAGTGGGGACATCTTACTCTGTAGTGGATTTAAAATCTCAAAACAGACAGATGACATATTTGGCTTCTTGCTTGGTCACTAAAAAGAAACCTTTCCTTATTAGCACATGTTAGGCACAGACTCCATAGAATGACTCTGGTTCAGAAAACGACACACACTCTCCCCATGTTGACCCTCGGAAGTGACTCAGTCATGGACAGCTTTACTGTATTCTCAAGCCTCCGTTCAGAGTTTTCATTGCAGAACACTGCCCGACTTTTAAATAACTTTGACTTCTAAAATTGCAGTTTGTTTTCTAAAATAAACCATCGTGGGAAATTTAAGAGGCTCTTGAACATTATTGTGATGCTAACGGTCAGTATAAAAGTCCCTTATTTGTCATACCTCTGAGAATTCCCTTTGTCTTGAAAAATAATTAATTTCCCTCCAAGTAATCAGTAGGTTAATTTTTTTTGATTAAGTGCTGGTAACACCAAACTCTTCGGTACTCCAAGCAAGTGTGACTGAAGGATCAGGCCCTTAGAAGTGATGTGGAGGACTTCCCTGGGGGTGCAGTGCGTGGGAATCTGCCTGCCAGCGCAGGGGACACCGGCTCCATCCCTGGGCCAGGAAGATCCCACATGCTGTGGAGCAGCTAAGCCTCTGCACCACGACTGCTGAGCCCGTGTCCTGCAGCTCCTGAAGCCCGCCCGCCCACAGCCTGTGCTCCTCAGCACGATGTGTGCACGCGTGCTAAGTCACTTCAGTCGTGTCTGACTCTTTGTGACCCCATGGACTGTAGCCCACTGGGCTCCTCTGGCCATGGGCTTCTCCAGGCAAGAATACTGGAGTGGGTTGCTATGCCCTCCTTCAGGGGATCTTCCCGACCCAGGGATCAAACTCATGTCTCCCCGAGTTTCTTACGTCTCTTGTGTTGGCAGGCCGGGTTCTTTACCAGTAGTGCCCCCTGGGAAGCCCCCATAACAAGATAAGCCACCGCATCGAGAAGCCTGCTCACCACAGCTAGCTGCTGCTGCTGCTAAGTCGCTTCAGTCGTGTCCGACTCTGTGTGACCCCAGAGACGGCAGCCCACCAGGCTCCTCTGTCCCTGGGATTCTCCAGGCAAGAACACTGGAGTGGGTTCCATTCCTTCTCCGATGCATGAAAGTGAAAAGTGAAAGTGAAGTCGCTCAGTCATGTCCGACTCCTAGCGACCCCATGGACTGCAGCCCACCAGGCTCCTCTGTCCATGGGATTTTCCAGGCAAGAGCACTGGAGTGGGGTGCCAGTGCCTTCTCCCACTACAGCTAGAGGAAGCTGCAAAAGCAGTGAAGACCCAGTGCAGCCAAGAATAAATAAACAAATAAAATTATCTTTTTAAAAAAGAAATGACTTGGGTGGTTTTTCAATCAACTTCAGCCTCACCCCTTGGCCATCTCTGCTGTAGCGTCTCCAAAAGCAGACCTCACTTCCTGCTTAAACACCCCAATGACAAGCAGAAACGGAGGGAGAAAGCAGATAATTTCTCGATGAAAACTGGGTTTATTTTCCGTGGCGACCCAGTGTCCATGCTGCCGTGACCCAAGCCAGGAAGACAGTCTTGACACTCCGGTATCGACTTGATCAAGCCTAAAATAAATAGAGTAAATAAAAGGAGTAATAAGTGAATCTAGACGAAGCATGTCTGTAGCTGTTTCAGCACTAGGAGATGAGCTCTGCATGTTGCTTATACCAGTCTTTCCCAAAGTGCTTTCCAGGATGTTTAGCAGGATGTGATAGCTGTTACATAATCAAATGGTTTAATGGTCAGATAAATTTGAAGAATGCCATTCTAAACAGAGGTAAAGCTTTTTTATTACAGGATTCTCAAAGTCTTTAAACGAGTATACCATATGTCTCTCAGGAATTCTAGAGCACAGAGTTTTTCTAAGGCATTTTTTTCTTTTTCGTGAAACACGTAGTGAAGGATTCATCTGATGCACTTTGTCAAGGATGAGCTTTAAATGATAGGTGTTTCTGAAACCAAGTTTATCCTCTTGGACATAAACGCATGTATAGAGGTGGGTTTGGGCAGGAGACAGGCTCAGCTCTGCCTTACAGTGGTGGGCAGCAGAGGTGACATGATGATCATTTTTCAGACTTAACATAACTAATTTTATTGTATTGAGTGCTAAGTGACTTCAGTCATGTCCGACTCCTTGTGACCCTATGGCCTGTGGCCCGCCAGGCTCCTCTGTCCATGGGATTCTCCAGGCGAGAATACTGGAGGGCGTTGCCACGCTCTCCTCCACGGGATCTTCCCACCCAGGGACTGAACCCGCGTCTCTTATGTCTCCCGCATTAGCCGACGGGTTCTTTACCACTAGCACCACCTGTGATTAAAATACTGTAGCCTGTGTTATACTTGATTAATTCAGCAAATTTCTGGCCCTTTTGCTGCTACTGCTGGAGGAGCAGTTTTAAGTTAATTTTCCTTTTCTCAGGCAGTAACCACTGCCAGAAATAGAGAAGAATGCATGTCTGGAACTTTGCTGTCAAGTTGATACTGAATCATTAGCGTTTTCAGCAAAACTTAGAGGTCAGTCTGGTTTGATGGAGAGACCATGGGAGTTTGGGATCTTTTCCAGAAAGAAGCTAACTTTTAAGTAGCCAGACGATGAGTGGTTCCTTCAGCATTCTGAGCCAGTGATGCTCAGATTCAGGGTAATTAGATCGCTAATGCTTCAGACATGCTTTGACTCGCTTTAGAGAGGCCGTAGGGAAAGTGACAGTGTTGGAAACTGCGTTCAGCCCGTCCGTATCTTTCCGTTCATTTTCAGGCGGCCTTCTTTCCTTGCAAAGTGTATCTGACACTCAGGGCTGACTGTCTTCTGATCTCAGGCCATGGCTTTCCCTAGTGGATCAAAGCAACAGTGTGTTATGCGAAAGATGTTTGTGAATGTGTTTTCACCTACTTTAGACAACTGTTTAAGCTGTCTAATGCAAAGAGTAAAACTGAAAATGAGGATGGAAATTATACGAAAAATAAGTATTATGCATACTCACCATTATACCCGTTTTTAAATATCTTCACCTTTAAAATCTAGATTTCTGGTTAATGAAATTTCTTAATGGACACAGTTTATGTACTTCTTAGAACTGATTTATCTTTCTGTTTTATTTTAGGTGGAAAAACCAATCAACTGAATCTCCAGAACACTGCAACGAAAGCAATTATTCAAGGTCTTATGCCAGACCAGAATTACACGGTTCAGATTATTGCATACAATAAAGACAAAGAAAGCAAGCCAGCCCAAGGTCAATTCAGAAGTACGTATTTCCAGAATAGAGTGCTGCCATGGGACTCTGTTCCAGGGCTGAGTCTGAGTCTGTTGTAGATATTGTGCCGGGTTAACCCTGGATTGTTCAGATTTGACGAGATCTTAGGAGATCTTCAGTCTAATCTTCCGTGAGTTCCTTCTGTCTCCAATACTCACTGCTGCTTATCCTTTCAGTTTTAGTTTAAAAAATTTTTATTGGAATATAGTTGCTTTATGGTGTTGTGTTAGTTTCTGCTCTGCAGCAAAGTGAATCAGCTGTCTGCATGCATAGACCCCCTCTTTCTTGGAGTTCCTTCCCATCAGGTCACCACAGCACACGGAGTAGAGCTCCCTGTGCTACAGGGTAGGTTCTCACGAGTTATCTATTTTAAATGTGTGTGCGCAATTGCTCAGTTGTGTCCGACTCTTTGCTACCCCATGGACTGTAGCCTGTTAGGCTCCTTGGTCCATGGGATTCTCCAGGCAAGAATACTGGAGTGGGCGGCCATTTCCTGCCCCCGGGGATCTTCCCGATCCAGGGATGGAATCCACATCTCGTGTGTCTCCTGCACTGGCAGGCGGGTTCTTTACCACCGGGCCACCTGGGAAGCCCATTACGTATGTTAATCCCAGTCTCCCAATTCCTCCCACCCTCCTTTCCCCACTTGGTGTCCATATGTTTGTTCTCTGTGTCTCTTCCTGCTTCGCAAATAGGTTCGTTGGTACCATTTTTCTAGATTGCATGCATATGCATTAATACATGGTATTTGTTTTATATTACTTCACTCTGTAACAGTCTCTAGGTCCGTCCACGTCTGTGCAAATGGCACAGTTTCGCTCCTTTGTGGCTGGGTAACACTCCATCCCATGTGTGTGCCACGTCTTCATCCGTTCCTCTGTTGATGGACATTTAGGTTGCTTTCATGTCCTGGCTACTGTAAATCGTGCTGCAGTGAACAGTGAGGTGATGTATCTTTTGGAGTTACGGTTTTCAGTATGGAAGTGCCTTAAAAAATTAAAAATGGAACTACTGTATGACTTAGCAATCCCACTCCTGGGCAGATATCCGGAGAAAACCATAATTCCTTAAGTGTTGGTTTTTAAATCCTCTCCCTGACACTGTCCCTGAGCCTTATCTAGACATGTCATCTACCCAGTACATAATAGCTACTCAATAAATGCTTTTAGGACTCTGTGAAAGAAGGTGCTGTCTCTGCTGCAGGAGAGGGCTGGAAAGAGAATGGATGGGCGATGTCTTCATATCTGAGTCAGTCTCAGATACTGAGTTGGTCAAAGGAGTTGCATCCGGAGACACTCTAAGCAGAGGGGAACGCTCTGGGGCGGCCCCATCCATGATGGCCCTGTTCCCTTAGGAAACTTGTCCTGATGTTGAATTTAAAAGTTATCCGCAGAGGTCCTGATTCTTTCGCCTTTCAGGAGATGTTCATTCATTCACTAAATTTTTTTTTGTCACTTAAGTGCATGGCCACTAAGTACCAGGCCCTATTCTAGGCACTGGGAACACGACACGTTCCTGCCCCCAGGGACCGTATAGTCTAGGGCCCAGAGATCGCAGTAGCCCCCTCTTCCTGGAGGCGTCTTGTCTGATTTGTGGGCAGAGCTTTGTGTATCGTGCACGTGAACAGGAGAGGCTGGTCCTGGTTAACTTCCTGTGTTACTTCACTGTTAAGATCAGTTCAGTTCAGTTCAGTTGCTCAGTTGTGTCCAACGCTTTGCGACCCCGTGAATTGCAGCACGCCAGGCCTCCCTGTCCATCACCAACTCCCGGAGTTTACCCAAACTCATATCCATCGAGTTGGTGATGCCATCCAGCCATCTCATCCTCTGTCGTCCCCTTCTCCTCCTGCCCTCAATCCCTCCCAGCGTAAGAGTCTTTTCCAATGAGTCAACTCTTCTCATGAGGTGGCCAGAGTACTGGAGTTTCAGCTTTAGCATCATTCCTTCCAAAGAAATCCCAGGGCTGATTTCCCCCAGAATGGACTGGTTGGATCTCCTTGCAGTCCAAGGGACTCTCAAGAGTCTTCTCCAACACCACAGTTCAAAAGCATCAATTCTTCGGCACTCAGCCTTCTTCACAGTCCAACTCTCACATCCATACATGACCACAGGAAAAACCATAGCCTTGACTAGACGAACCTTTGTTGGCAAAGTAATGTTTCTGCTTTAGAATATGCTATCTAGGTTGGTCATAACTTTCCTTCCAAGGAGTAAGCATCTTTTAATTTCATGGCTGCAGTCACCATCTGCAGTGATTTTGGAGCCCCCCAAAATAGAGTCTGACACTGTTTCCACTGTTTTCCCATCTATTTGCCATGAAGTGATAGGACCAGAGGCCATGATCTTCGTTTTCTGAATGTTGAGCTTTAAGCCAACTTTTTCACTCTCCACTTTCACTTTCTTCAAGAGGCTCTTTAGTTCCTCCTCACTTTCTGCCATAAGGGGGCTGTCATCTGTGTATCTGAGGTTATTGATATTTCTCCTGGCAATCTTAGACTCCTTAAAAAAACCCAACTCAACATTAAGTACAATTTTAAACTTAAAAAATCGACACAATTGTAAAATCATCCCCTGAATGCCCATCAGTGGCTTCAACAATTAACCATTCATGGTCAGTCCTGTCAATCTATACCCCTACAGCCCCCTGTCTCGTATGATTTTGATGTAAATCCCAGACATCGTTTCAGACAACAGCAGCTTACTTTTGAATTTATGTTTTAACTGGAGGATAATCGTTTATGATGCTGTGTTGGTTTCTGCTGTGCAGCGATGTGCATCAGCCGTAAGTACACACACGTCCCCCCGAACCTCCCTCCCATGCCCACCCCGCCCCACCCCTCTGCCTTGTCACGAGCATCAGGTGAAGCTCGCCGGGTCACACACAGCTTCCCCGGCTGTTTTGCGTACGGGGATGCGTATGTTTCGATGCTGTCCCTCAGTCTGTCCTTCCCCTTCTGTGTCCACAAGTCTGCACTCCATGTCTGCAGCACCATGCTTGCTCCTGCAAATAGGTTCAGCAGAAACATTTTCTAGATTCCATATATGTGTTAACGTTCAATATTCTTCTCTTTCTGACTCACTTCACTTTGTACGACAGGTCCTAGGTTCATCCGCCTCACTAAAACTGACTCAAATGTGCTCCTTTTTATGGCTGAGTAAATTCCATCATATATATGTACCGTAACTTCTTTATCCACTCATCTGCCAATGAACATTTAGGTTGCCTGCGTGTCCTAGCTATTGTAAATTGTGCTGCAACGAACACCGGGGTGCACATGTCTTTTTTTTTTTTTTTCTTCTTTTTTTTTAGATTTTATTTTATTTTTAAACTTTACAATATTGTATTGGTTTTGCCAAATATCAAAATGAATCCGCCACAGGTATACGTGTGCTCCCCATCCTGAACCCTCCTCCCTCCTCCCTCCCCATACCCTCCCTCTGGGTCATCACAGTGCACCAGCCCCAAGCATCCAGTATCCTGCATCGAACCTGGACTGGCGACTCGTTCCATATATGATATTATACGTATTTCAATGCCATTCTCCCAAATCTTCCCACCCTCTCCCTCTCCCACAGAGTCCAAAAGACTGTTCTATACATCAGTGTCTCTTTTGCTGTCTCATATACAGGGTTATTGTTACCATCTTTCTAAATTCCATATATATACGTTAGTATACTGTATTGGTGTTTTTCTTTCTGGCTTACTTCACTCTGTATAATAGACTCCAGTTTCATCCACCTCATTAGAACTGATTCAAATGTATTCTTTTTAATGGCTGAGTAATACTCCATTGTGTATATGTACCACAGCTTTCTTATCCATTCATCTGTTGATGGACATCTAGGTTGCTTCCATGTCCTGGCTATTATAAACAGTGCTTCGATGAACATTGGGGTACACTTGTCTCTTTCAATTCTGGTTTCCTCAGTATGTATACCCAGCAGTGGGATTGCTGGATCATAAGGCAGTTCTATTTCCAGTTTTTAAAGGAATCTCCACACTGTTCTCCATAGTGGCTGTACTAGTTTGCATTCCCACCAACAGTGTAAGAGGGTTCCCTTTTCTCCACACCCTCTCCAGCATTTATTGCTTGTAGACTTTTGGATCGCAGCCATTCTGACTGGCGTGAAATGGAAAAATATGGAACGCTTCACGAATTTGCGTGTCATCCTTGCGCAGGGGCCATGCTAATCTTCTCTGTATCGTTCCAATTTTAGTATATGTGCTGCCGAAGTGAGTACAGCACGTGTCTTTTTGAACTATGGTTTCCTTAGGCTATATGCCCAGTAGTGGGATTGCCAGGTCATATAATAGTTTTATTCCTAGTTTTTTTAAAGAAAGTCTCCATACTGTTCTCCATGGTGGCTGTATCAATTTACATTCCTACCAACCGTGCAAGATGGTCCCCTTTTCTCCACTTCCTCTCCAGCGTTTATTGTTTGTAGACTTTTTGATGAGGGCCATTCTGACCAGTGTGAGGTGATACCTCATTGTAGTTTTGATTTGTGTTTCTCTAATAATGAGCAATGTTCAAATAACAGTAGCTTTTTAAAGGGTTAATCCACAAACCGGGGAGACCGTGGGTTCTAGGACTCTGTGTTCAGCCGTGGATTTTTCTATCCTCCCTTCCTTTTCTTCATTCTCTTCTAAGTAACATTTTATAAGTTGCATTTTGTGATTTTTTTCTTAAAAAAAAACCAAAACTCTATTAACCTGCTACCTCTTGAAACTTCTGAACAAAGACATTCGGCCAATCCACCTGTCAGCAGGACATACAGATGTTTTAAAATGTTACATTCTTTTGAGGTTCACATGTCTGAAAGCTCTGGGAAAGAGTTTCATGTTATTTTCACTATAAAGCAGCCTCTGTCTCATTTTATTGGCACTGTGCTTCAGTCTCTGGCCTCCGACATTCCAACGTGAGTAAGGGAAATAACTTTTCTTAACGTTTGTGAGAAGCAGGAAAAAGGACAAAGAGAAATGATTCATTTCACTTTAGTCTTAAGGTTTAGTGAGATTGATTGCGGCAAATATTCCACTGACTAGCAGCCTAAGAAGCATAAGTAGCCTTAAAAAGCTTTGTTAGCTGCTTCCTCGAACGTTTAAAAGGAAATGCATTTGCTTTCAGCTTGCTTAGCTCTGCTGAAATAATCTTAGTGAAACCATCTACTTGCTTACTTAGATAAATTATATGAAGCATATATATATATATATTTGGGTGGGAGCGTGCTCCCCAGGTGGTGCCGGTGGTAAAGAACCCACCTACCAGTGCAGGAGACATAAGAGTTGCAGGTTTGATCTCTAGGTCGGGAAGATCTCCTGGAGAAGGAAATGGCCACCCACTCCAGTATTCTTACCTGGAAAATCCCATGGACAGAGGAGCCTGACAGGCTGCAGGCCATGGGGTCGCAAAGAGTTGGACACAACTGAAGTGACTTAGCATGCATACAGGCATATATATATTTTTCAGCTCTGTTATTTTTATTGGCAATATAGAGAGCTTAGTTCTTCCCAAATAACATTTTACAGGATGAAATTAAAATAACTTTGTTTGGAAGGCTTCCTTTTCCACTTTGCATTTCAGTTATGTGTTGGCTCCCTGTGAGGGGGAACCAAATGCTGGCCTCCTCCCTGGAATCCTTTCATGCTTGGGTCCAGGAAGGTGAGAGCCCAGAAAAGCCCTGTGGATGTAGGTTTGAAATTAGTGCAGGGATTCAAGTTCTTCATCAGTCAGTCTTCTGATACCCAGGGAAAATAAGTAACAGTCTTTGGATTTTGAAGACAAAGAGGCATGTCTGCACTGTCAGGATTCCCAATCAGGTGCGTGTATTTGGGCCTTTAAGTAGTTAAGCAGTTTAACGACTTCTGCAAATGGGGAGATGATTTGTGCCTGTTACTCTGTGCATTAACTCCATTAGCGCACAGTAGGGGCATGGTGGTGGTGGTGGTGTGAGTAATCCTGCTTCGCTCTCGACAGTCTGTTTTCCAACTCATTTTGCCTCCTCCGTGAGCAGCTTGGTGTGACCCGTGCGTTACATCTTGTGTGTGACCTAAGAACCCAATTCAAAGTGACTTACTGCTGCTTTTTTCCCCTTGTTCATCTGTAGAACGGATTTTGGCCTATTTTGGCAAACGTTTTTTTGGCCACTATTTTTCTCTTTGGAACCAATTTTGCTAATCTCTGCCTGAAAAATCTTGCTCATATTTCAAAGTTTGGCCCAAATGTCACCTTCCTGGTGAAATTTCCCAGTCTCCACTTTTGCAATTATTCTTTCCCAGGCCTATTTCTACTTTAGCACAACTCTCCTCCTATCAGAGTTGCAGACTTCTTTTCTTTTAGGGAATGTAAGCCGTCTGAGGTCATGGCCTATGTGGGGGTGGGGTTGAAGATGTGGATTTGGAAGTCATCCAAGGAGAGGGGAGATAAAATTGTAGGTGGGGTATGCAGAAATATGAGGCAAATGTTGTTTATGATTCTGTTTCAGGAATGGAAGCAGAAAAATGTTCCAAAGAACGAGAATGTAAACGGGGGCTGAGAGGAACATGAAAAAACCCAGGATAAGGCTTTTGTAAAAATTGAGAAAGAAAAGAATTTAAAGGAAGGGGTGTTCCAAAGTGGTTAACCCTTATAAAGAAATCAGAAGATGAGGTCTAAAAAATGGATTTAGAAAATTAGAACATCAGTGGAAATAGAAGGATTAAGGCAACTTGTATTTATTATGATTTTCAATCGCGGAATTTAATCTCAAGTACCAGAAAGCCAAGAAAGGCTTCTAAGGGAAGGAATCATAAAACTAGAGAAACCCGACCTTGGCAGGTAGTAAGTCTGAAGTCTTTTCAGCAGTGGGAAGCCGATAGAAAGAAGAGGAGGAAGAGATGATAAAGGCAGGATTCAAGGGGTAACCCTGGAGAAGGCAGGAAGGATGGTTCAGAGGAAACCACTGTTTACCCCGCAGAGCTCACCTTCCAACAAGTTTGCTGATTCCCATGAAGTGAGTGCAGTAATTAAATGGAATATCTTGCCATGAGGTCACTTCCTCGTTTCACAGGGTATTTTATTTGTGCACATAGAGAGAAGTCAATGGCACCCCACTCCAGTACTCTTGCCTGGAAAATCCCATGGATGGAGGAACCTGGAAGGCTGCAGTCCATGGGGTCGCTGAGGGTCGGACACGACTGAGCGACTTCACTTTCCCTTTTCACTTTCATGCATTGGAGAAGGAAATGGCAACCCACTCCAGTGTTCTTGCCTGGAGAATCCCAGGGATGGGGGAGCCTGGTGGGCTGCTGTCTATGGGGTCACACAGAGTCGGACACGACTGAAGCGACTTAGCAGCAGCATTGCCATTTAGCGGTGACTCAGGGGCTTCCCTGGTGGCTCAGACAATAAAGAATCCGCCTGCAACGTGGGAGAGCTGGGTTCGATCCCTGGGTTGGGAAGATCCCTGGAGACGGGATTCTTGTCTGGAGAATTCCATGGACAGAGGAGCCTGGACTGTAGTCCATAGGGTTGTAAAAAGTCAGACATAGCCAAGCAACTGATACTAACCAACAAATAACTTAAAGCACCAAACCATGGCAGGAAAGCTGCTATGGAGAGAAAAGGAAAGCTGGTGGAGCAGATTGGATCGAATGTATTCAAGGCCCAAGGGTCATCTGGGTCCTGAACTTTTCATAATGGAAGTAATGAACAAGTGCTACTTTTTATTAGTAGGAAATTTTAAGTTTGAAAGAAAATCTTTACTGAGTTCTCCATCTTTTATTGCAGATAGACCAACTTCAAATGAGGATATATGTGGCTAAGACCTTTGTAGAATAGGGGCCACTCACAGGCCTCCCAGAAATCTGAAGACATAACTTAAACCCTATGCCAACACCTTCTGATTTTATAGATATGTTTTAGCTCCTTAGTCTGCTGATCCTTCATTCCCTCATGTCTGAAATGGGGCTAATCTTGAGATTTTATGTTATACACGATTAAATTTGATACATCTGCCCGTAGTGAATACTTGACCGAAGTAAATCTGTAAGTGACTTCTATGCTTTCCCATGACAAGACTGAAAAGAATAGCAGCTGCAATCTTCTAGAATGAGATTCTACCATGTAGCTAATTTCTACTTAAAGCTCTAAATACTTGCAAGGAGTTTAGTAAAAGCTCATTGAATATTTTCTTTTAGGTTTTAACCTAACATGTTGCTGTATTTTTACTTTTCTTCCAGTTAAAGATTTAGAAAAAAGAAAGGAGCCAAAACCCAGAGTCAAAGTTGTGGACAAAGGAGGCGAGAACAAACCATCTGTACCCGAGGAAGGTCAGACCTCACTTCTGTTTGCTTGCTGGGGAGGGTGGGCTGTCCTCAGAGCGCAGGCGCCCTGCGTTCTGGCCCTGCTGCCTCGGAGGAGGCGGATCTCCTGTGAAGCGTCCCTCGGCCTCTCTCCTCCCCTCCCCGCACGGAGCAGCTGTCAGCACTCCCCTCTCCCTTGCGTTCCCGTGTTTAACACACCACTAACTCCTAGTGAAGGCATTTTCTATTGAAATACCGACAGAATCTGTTCATTTCTTTCCATGTCTATTGCCAGTACGCCGCTAAGCTCCCCTTTCTTTGCTGGTGCATAGTATTTAGCAAGATCTCAATTTGCTCTCTGCCCAGAGGTTAGAGCAATCCTCGCAAAACAAACCCAACTCCGTATTTCACCCCCAACCCTGCCGTGGCCCCTCTGCCCCCGCCTCCCCTGCCCACATACCAGGAACCCCTTCCCAGCTTCAGTGGCCTCAGATGCAGGCCAGACCCTAACAGGACCTCCAGGACGCCTCAGTCTCCTGACCTCCTGCCTTCCTCCTTCTTCATCTGACAGCTCACTCTTTAATTTTGAAGCATTTCCACACACTGCAAAAAATACATGCTCCGAAGATTAGTTTCAGGGTTAAAGGATAGGCAAATTTTACATCTTGGATAGAGTCTACCAAACAGACACAGTTTTTTCAATAATTTATTCTTAAAACATACATTCTTTCCAACATTTGAAATTGTTTCAATGTTTTCCTATTTTTCTCCTAATAATTTTTAGATTTATATATATTTTAAGAATAAGTTATTGAAAACATTGTGTCTGTTTGGTGAATCCATCACAAACATACAATTTGCCCATCCGTTAACTCTGCAACTTCATTTTAGAAGTATGTATTTTTTGCAGTGTGTTTGTAAATTTTTAAATATAGCAAGACATATGGGGCTTCCCTGGTGCCTCAGATGGTAAAGAATCTGCCTGCAGTGCAGGAGACCCAGGTTCGATCCCTGGGCTGGGAAGATCCCTGGAGAAGGGAATGCAACCCACTCCAGTACTCTTGCCGGGAGAATCCCATGGACAGAGGAGCCTGGCGGGCTACAGTCCATGGGGTCACAAAGAATCGAATGTGACTGAGAGACTAACCCTTTCACTTTTTTCATGTCAGATATATAAAAAGTATAAAAATAAGTGATAAACAACTTTGTCAAGAAAGCAGGTATAAACAGTAGAGTCGGAGCTCCTTGTACATCCCGTATGTTCCTTTTCCTCCATTCTAACAGGCTACCAGTGTTTGAATTCAGTGTTTATTATTTCAATATGTGTCTTTATCATTTCATTACATAAATATATGAATCCTGAAACCATCTTTTAATTATGCATTTATATTTTAAATTTTGTATACATGCAATCAAAATATATGTTTGCAGCTTTTTTTCTCCACAGAATATTAGATTTTTTTTGAGTTATCCATGTTGACTTATATACAGGCAATTTATTCATTTTTGTTATATAGAACTCCATTGTATAAATATAACCCAATATATTTAACTCTTATACTCTTGATGTTCCCAATATTTTGCTATTACAAAATTGATGTAAAAATTCTTGTTTATGTCGCCTTTTTCACACGTGATAGAATTTCTCTCGAATACACACCTAGGTCTGGAATTATTCAGTTATGTGCGCATGTCTTCATCTTGTTCATCTTGTCTATGGTGTCTTTATTTTATGTTTTTATAGCTAATATTTGCTTCTTTCCTTATTATATTTTTCTTTTACCACTTCCTGAATTGAATGCTTATCTCATTAATTTTTGATATTTCTCCTTTTTATTGTGTGGATTTTAAAACTACAGATATCCAAGTACTACTTCAGCTGTATCACATAGACTTTGATATGTAGTATTATTTTTATGTAGCTCAGGCTACATAATTTTTGATTTCTACTAGACTTTCTATTTTGACTCAGAGGTTGTTTATAAATATTTAATTTCTAAACATATGGAGTTATTTTAAAAAGATAATGTATTTGCTATTGGTATCTAACAATTGCGTTATGGTAGGAATATTTTTAAAAAGTTTGTTCAGACTTTTTTTTAATTGTTTAAATGTGCTTTTTTTCTTTTCTTTTCTCTCTCTCTGTTTCTTTCTTTTTAACCATTCCCTGTATTCTTGACAATACATTCTCAATGTATTCTTGAGGTGTTTTTTTTTTAAACGTTCCCTATATTCTTCTGAATACATCTGTGTGTTCTTGAGAAAAATTTTAATCTCTGCATCAGAGAGATTTGTCCATTTCTCTTTGTAAATTCTGGCAATTTTGCTCTATATTAGAGGCTAGATTCATGACAAGTTGTTATATTTTCCTAGTGAATCATTCTTTTTTTAAAAGCAGTTTTCTTTATCCTTAGTAATTCAATATTTTATTATAGTGATACCAACTTATTTTGTTTAGTAGTGACATGATTTAGTAATTCTGTATACTTTAACTCTCACCCTATTTGCATCCTAAGGTTCAAAGTGAGTAAATATTTTAAAGAGTATTTAATTGGATTTTAAAAATCATCTCTTACAATCTTTGTATTTTAATTAGTATCCATAGTCCACTTACATTTTGGATTTGCCATTTATTTTATACATTTTGCTACATTTTCCCTTGTATGCCTTACTTAATTAGAATTGATCAACTTAAAGAAAAATATATTTCCCCTTTACTGAACTAGCTGATATTTAATCCTTTTATATTTTTGTATGATTATAGTTAAATTTTTAGCATTCATACAGCCAAAATCTATAACTAAGAAATATATTTACCATTCCCTAACCAGTCCAAGTTTTTATAGTACTTTAATTATCTACCTTCTATATTTTACATAATTATAACAAATATGTTAATTTTGACATTTTTTGCCTTACAAAGGTATTGTATTTATAACAATCATAATTTTAATCGTCTTTATTTGTCCGGCACCCGCGTTTATAAATTTCTTGGCTTGTTACTCCGTCTTGTATCTCAGGTTTTCTCTGCGTGTTCAGTTTCCTTTAGAGAAGATCTGTGGTGGTAAACTTAATTTTATTCACACAAAAATGTCTTCAGCCTGCACCCAATTTTGCAGGCCTAGCTGGGCGCCAGTTTGAGAGTGGTTTCTGATCATTTAGAAGATGTCTCACTGTCTTTTGGCTCTTGTTCACGACAAGTCTATTGACAGTCTAAATGTTCAGGTAATCTCTTTTCTCTACAGACGCTTTTCAGACTTTCTGTTCTTTGTCTTTGGTGTTTGGTTGTTTTATTACAGTAAGTCTAGTTGTAGATTTATTTGTGCTTCCATAATCTGGATTTAAAACTTTCACTAATTCTTTAAATTTTTCAACATTTAGTTCTTCCAATATTCTTTTTCTTAAGTATCTATTTCTTTCTCTTTTCTCTCTTTGTCTCTCTGTATTCAAATTATACTTATCATAGTCTCTTTTGATAATCTATGTCTCTTAACTTTCATATATTCTACCTCTCTCATTTTGTCTATGTCATTTTGGGTAATTTCTTTATCTTTCTAATAGAATACTAATTCTCTTCTTATGTCTTTAAAATCTGTTTTTTAGCTTGTCCTTTTTAATGAGTAATTTTTTTTCTAGAAATTATATTTGATTCTTTAAAAATCTTGCTAGAAATTTATATGGTGATTTGTTTCATTTTAGTGTTTTTTTTTAAGTTATTCTGATGTCCTAATCATGTTTATTTTACATTCTGAACCAAATAATTACATCTAGAGTATTTTAGGAGAAGGCAATGGCACCCCACTCCAGTACTCTTGCCTGGAAAATCCCATGGACGGAGGAGCCTGGTGGGCTGCAGTCCATGCGGTCGCTAAGAGTCGGACACGACTGAGCGGCTTCACTTTCACTTTTCACTTTCATGCATTGGAGAAGGAAATGGCACCCCACTCCAGTGTTCTTGCCTGGAGAATCCCAGGGACGAGGGAGCCTGGTGGGCTGCTGTCTATGGGGTCGCACAGAGTCGGACACCACTGAAGCGACTTAGCAGCAGCAGCAGCAGAGTATTTTAGGGATAAATGTTACTTTTCCTTTCTTTACTGGTTTCCATTCATGGTGCTTTTTTTCTTGTTTGATGTGTCACTTGCTCATTTGTGGGGCTTCTTTGCAGCGTGGTTTAGGAGCGTGCACCTCCAGAGATGTGCTCTTGGTTGCTACCCAATTGGAACCCTTTTCCATTAATTTCTTTGGGGGCGCTCTGGGCTTGTCAGTGGTTACAAGCTCTTCTGGGTAAACCGAGCTTTTTCTTACTTCCGTTTCACCTACTTGTTTTAACGTCCGTTGACGATTCTTGCCTGAGTCGGTGACTGCTGTACCGTTTCTGAAATGACAGTTTTTGTGACTTCATTGTTCAGTCTGCGTTTATTAGGCGGCATTCTACCATAGGGGCGATATTTCCCTTTTTCCATATTTGTTTATTTATGTGATTTTAATGAATGTTTATTGCATGTGGTGAATTGTAATCCATCACTACCATGTGTTTTGATGCTCAGATTATTCCAGAACTGCTTGGTGGGAGCTGTTTCAATTTCCTACGCCCTTTTTCTCTTTCAGCCACACTGCACAGGATGTGGGGTCTTCATTCCCTGAGTAGGGACTGAACCCGTACCCCATGCTAGAAGCCTGGAGTATTAACCACTGCACCTCCCGGGAAGTCCCTTCCCTGCCCTTTTAATATCACCCCTTATTCTCTAAGCTTTTCCTATTTCCTGGCACAAACTTTGCATTCCAGGCTCCTCTTATAGTTTTTCTGCCCTGCCCTGAAATCAACTTCTTTAAGGAGTCCTGGTTTCCTGTTATGGAGAATGGTGTATAGAAACCAAAGTGCGGGTCCTAGGTGTGCTTGGGTTGCCATTGCCTCTGGGTTGTCATTGCTTCTAGACCCTGTTTGCTGAGAGTACACACACACATACACGCACACATACACACACGCACATACACGCGTGCGCACACACACACACACACCATTGTCTATCTATCATCTCTTATTGCATCTTGTATCTATCTTATATCCACAACACAGGGTTCATTCTAGCCTTTCCCTTTCCTTATTTATAACTCCTCTTTCAAGAGTGTTGGATAACATGACTCCTAAAATCTTAAATGCATCTACTTATATGCCCAATCATAAAAACAGTTTCAGAATTGCTAATCTATACACACAGCCAAATATTCTATTGACTAGAATTCAATGTTTGCCTTTAGTGTGGGGGATATAATAAAATGCCTGCGTTCAAAAGGGTCTTGTGTTAGTTCTTTCTGTCCCTCTTCACTGTGGTTTTCTATTCATTTTTAATACAGTTAGGTTAATCTGTGAGGACATAAAACATTAACGTGCTCCAAAAGTTTAAAAATGTGCAAAAGCATAACACTCTAAAGAAGTATGACTCCCCCTGTTTCTTTCACCCAGCTTTACTCAGCCCCTTTAAATAACCAAACTCATTAATTTCTAAATTATCTTCCTTGCATTTTTTGGGAAAGGGGATGTTATGTGTAAGTTCTCAGCCGAGTTGTGGCTTAGCATTCTTTGTCAGGCAGTATTTAAAGAATGGCAATCAAAGTGAAATCTGTTTTCCATCTATGGATTAGAGTTTGATCCCAGAATTTAGCTCTAGCTATATATTTGATGTGGAGAAGGCAATGGCAACCCACTCCAGTACTCTTGCCTGGAAAATCCCATGGGCGGAGGAGCCTGGTAGGCTGCAGTCCATGGGATCGCTAAGAGTAGAAAACCACTGACTGACTTCACCTTCACTTTTCACTTTCATGCATTGAAGAAGGAAATGGCAACCCACTCCAGTGTTCTTGCCTGGAGAATCCCAGGGACGGGGGAGCCTGGTGGGCTGCCGTCTATGGGGTCGCCCAGAGTCGGACACGATTGAAGTGACTTAGCAGCAGCAGCAGCAGATACTTGATGAAAGTGAAGAGGAGAGTGAAAAAGTTGGCTTAAAACTCAACATTCAGAAAACGAAGATCATGGCATCTGGTCCCATCACTTCATGGCAAATAGATGGGGAAACAGTGTCGGACTTTATTTTTTGGGGCTCCAAAATCACTGCAGATGGTGATTGCAGCCATGAAATTAAAAGACACTTACTCCTTGGAAGGAAAGTTATGACCAACCTAGATAGCATATTCTAAAGCAGAGGTATTACTTTGCCAGCAAAAGTCTGTCTAGTCAAGGCTAGGGTTTTTCCAGTGGTCATGTATGGATGTGAGAGTTGGACTGTGAAGAAGGTTGAGTGCCGAAGAATTGATGCTTTTGAACTGTGGTATTGGAGAAGACTCTTGAGAGTCCCTTGGACTGCAAGGAGATCCAACCAGTCTGTTGTCAAGGAGATCAGTCCTGGGTGTTCACTGGAAGGACTGATGCTGAAGCTGAAACTCCAGTACTTTGTCTACCTCATGCGAAGAGTTGACTCATTGGAAAAGCCCCTGATGCTGGGAGGGATTGGGGGCAGGAGGAGAAGGGGATGACAGAGGATGAGATGGCTGGATGGCATCACCAACTCGAAGGACATGAGTTTGAGTGAACTTCGGGAGTTGGTGATGGACAGGGAGGCCTGGTGTCCTGTGATTCACAGGGTCGCAAAGAGTCGGACACAACTGAGCGACTGAACTGAACTGCTGCTGCTGCTGCTGCTAAGTCGCTTCAGTCCGACTCTGTGTGACCCCATAGACAGCAGCCCACCAGGCTCCCCCGTCCCTGGGATTCTCCAGGCAAGAACACTGGAGTGGGTTGCCATTTCCTTCTCCAATGCATGAAAGTGAAAAGGGAAAGTGAAATCGCTCAGTCGTGTCCGACTCTTAGTGACCCCATGGACTGCAGCCTACCAGGCTCCTCTGCCCTTGGGATTTTCCAGGCAAGAGTATTGGAGTGGGTTGCCATTGCCTTCTCCCATAGACAAAAGGAGGCTTCCTCTTTTAGTTCCCATGAGGTGTATGCCTGGGCAGTGAGGATTCTGAGGGCACTGATAATTTGAGAAAGCTGTCTTAAGTAAGTTGTACACAATGGTGGGAACCCAGGCCAGAGTCGGGACTCCCAGGAGGTGGTGAGGCTGAGTGTTAATGGAGCCCACTGGAGATTTTAGAAAGGCCTTCCCCTCCCAAGCCTTAATTACATAGAAGTACTCTCATCTGTTGTTCAGTTGTTAAGTCATGTCAGACTCTTTGTGACCCCATGGGCTGGATTGTACCAGGCTCCTCTGTCTTCTACTATCTCCCCAAGTTTACTCAGATTCATGTCCACCAAGTTGGTAATGCTGTCTAACCATCTCATCCTCTGTCGTCCCCTTCTCCTCCCACCTTCAATCTTTCCTAGCATCAGGGTCTTTTCAGATGAGTAAGCTCTTCGCATCAGGTGATCAAAGTACTGGAGTTTCAGCTTCAGCATCAGTCTTCCAATGAATATTCAGGATTGATTTCCTTTAGGATGGACTGGTTTGATCTCCTTGCAGTCCAAGGGACTCTCAAGAGTCTTCTCCAACACCACCATTCAAAAGCATCAATTCTTTGGTGCTTAGCTTTCTTTATGGTCCAACTTTTACTTCCACACATGACTACTGGGAAAACCATAGCTTTAACTATAGGGACTTTTGTCAGCACAGTAATGTCTCTGCTATGACATATATATATGTGTGACTCTCATGTATGTGGTTCCTACTTCTCATAACCTCACATTTGGTCTTTTTCCCTATCTGAACCACGAATGCTCCTAATTAACATTAAATGAGTTAATATGAATAGTATTTCGAACATAGTGCTAATAGTTATTTTCTATTAATGTCAGAATGTATCGTTTCCATAAATTAATACCATCAAAAACCCCCTCTTTTGTGTTAGTGATCTAACAATAAAGGTATGGAAGAGATTTGGTGGCTACCGTCCAGTGCTGAACATTGCGATGAACAGTGGGATTAACTGGCGACCATGGTAGGCAGGACTCTGCCCTCATGAAGCAGCCTGGCCTGGGCTCAGGGTGTGCCTGTGTACCCTCTCCTGGGGACCAGTACACACGCAGTTGCGGCTGAGCATAGCCAGAGCGTGTGATTCCTCTCAACGTGCGTTTTCACTTACTGGAATTGCTTACTTTCTATAATTCGTTTATGATTCTTGGCTTGCAGCTAAGATATCCATTTGAAAGTTTACTAGTTTTTCCAGTAACATCATGGGCCTTAAATCTGCTAAACGTAGCACTTTGAGTTTAGCTTGACCAGGTGGAACTGGTGGAAGTTTAATGTTGGTGATGCAGGAGTCAGAAGACCAGCTAAGGCAGAGGAAGGTGGGTGTGTTTCGTAGGTTAATGCTGGCAGGAGTTTGGCTTTTAAAGAGAAGGGGGAAGGGGTTGAGTTGACTCATAAGCTGGACTTCGGGGCTCGGTCATGGGTTGGGATCCACGCAGGTGAGGGTCTAGCAGGACGCCTGGCCCCTAGAATGTGCTCTGCAATGCTCCTCCTCCTCTCTGTCGTCCTCATTCTCCTCCTTCTCTTCCTCATCATTCTCATATAATTGTTGCCTAGACAGTTGACCAGTGTACCAGAAACTCTAGGGTGAGCTAGAGAGGCTCTGCTCACAAGCACGAGGGGAAGTTTTGGAAGCCCCTATGTCTGGCTTGTGCCCGGAGGGGGCAGATGTTCCCTTGAGAGTTTATAGCCGAGGGTCTGTACCACATGTAGATGAGGTATTCGCATTACACTCTTCACATGTTCTGGGATTCAAGAAGTTAATTTTAAACTTGCTCAAAGCTGGTATGAGTAGAGTGCAAGGAAGCACAGAGTTGCGTTTGAGACGCATATCAGTTCCAGTTCTAACGATTACTGCAGATAAAGCAGTGCCCGAAAGAGTTTATATTCCAAAAGTTAGAAACACTGACGTTAAACCATGAGTATGGGTCAGAAGACAGATGCGGTGGACGCAGAATCCCACGGTTTTCAGTAATGAAATGATTACAGAAACACTGTAAACAACAGTGTTATTGAAGTCATAGAAACGGTCAAGAGAAAGATGAGAGACCATGAAGGCAAGAGGAAGTGAGATTCGAAAAGGGACTGAACAGAACGCGAAGCATTCTGAAAAGCACAGATGACAGGCTGGCCACTCCCGGAATCACGCTGGTGAAACTAAACACCGACGGCAAGATTTCAAAGGGGCTTCCTCAGTGGCCCAGCGGTTAAGAATCTGCCTTACAGTGCAGAGAACACAGGTTTGAGCCCTGATCTGGGATGATTCCACATGCCCCAGAGCAGCTAAGCCCGAGTGCTGCAACAGCTGAACCGGAGTGGACAATCAGAATTTTCTGTAGCACGTGGAAAAAAAGATCCTGCAGGCCGCAACTAAAACCCAATACAGCTACATAAATAAATAGATATTTTTAAAAGGTAAGGTTTAAGAGACAAAAATAGGAAGAAGCTGAAATAAAAAGATTGTTGAAGCCGTTTCTAACTGATGGAGATCTGGTTGTGGGTACTTGTCTGTTCTTCGATTCTTTGGCATATTAAATAAAGCCAGTGTTTTCAATAATTGGACTTCCCTGGTGGCTCAGCAGTAAAGAATCCGCCTTCAATGCAGGAGACCCAAGTTCCATCCTCAGGTGAGGAAGATCCCCTGGAGGAGGAAATGGTTACCCACTCCTGCCTGGAGAATCCCATGGACAGAGGCGCCTAGGGGGCTACAGTCCATGGGGTCGCAGTCGACTGAGTGGCTGACACTTTACTTCAGACAACCTTTGGCTGAGAAACCCCTCTCAGCTCCAGTGTCCTCATTAGAAAAATGATCATGCTAGCTATAACGAGCATACAGACTTGGGAAGGTTAAATGCTATCAGCTTTATAATGTACCTGGAACATAGCAGATACTGGACAAAGGTCAGCTTTTGAACCACCTTGTCCATTAATTTTTTTCTAATATCTTCTTTTCAAAGAGAAAATATTAGCATACAGAATACATCAGAGTGTCTGACATTGTCAATAAGTATTTGTTGAATATTTGGATCTGGCTTGTTTTACAATCAAGGAGAGAGGTTCACAGTCCCTTGGAGAAGATTAAGGAAGACTGTTTTCATGAAAAGAATGTTTTTATCATAAAAAAGCAGAAAGCAGATTTCTTTTTTTTTTTTTGCTTTGCTGTGAAGCATTATAATTCATGTTTTTAGGAACTCAAGAAAGCATGAAATAGAATCAGTCATTCAGAAAATAATCATTGAATACCTGCAAAGTACATTACACCTGTGCATAAAATTATAAGGTTTCCCTGAGGGCAAGGGGCTGAGGTTCTCCTAGCAATAGCGTTCCTGTTTTCCCCAAGTTCCCTTATGCCCAACCAGTCTTTTTCTTCAGATTTATTTTTAATTCAACCACTCTTGACATTTTAAAAGGATTTTTGATACCTTTTCTGTTGTCTTCCAGCAAATTTTATTGTTCTTAACCCATGAATTGTCCAGTGGTAAAATATATATTTTATATATATATAATATATATATATATTATATATATATATGCTGGGAAGACTCTTGAGAGTCCCTTGGACTGCAAGGAGATCCAAGCAGTCCATCCTAAAGTGAATCCATCCTGAATATTCACTGGAAGGACTGAAGCCGAAGCTTCAATACTTTGTGCACCTGATGTGAAGAGCCAACTCACTGAAAAAGACCCTGATGCTGGGAAAGATTGAAGGTGGGAGGAAAAGGGGACGACAGAGGATGAGATGGTTGGGTGGCATCACCGACAAAGAGTCGGACGCGACTTAGCAACTGAACAACAGCAATATACTTTGTAGCTCTTCCTTAAATACACCAGGTTTTCAAATGTCCTCATTTATAAAAGAGCTTGTAGTACATCTTGTGTTAGCTCAGATATTTGACAGCTGTGAGCACTGTTAGAGACTTTGGCAAAGGCTTATCCCGTAGCAGTGCTTGGGCTTGTCTGACTGATACCTTCCTTCTTGTCTGAGAATTTTCTATTAAATATCTCGTTTCTATACCTGCAGGGCTGATGGTGTCAAGTAAAGCAGGTGTTTCAGCCTGAGACATTGTGAAATGTCAGGGTCTGTTTGTTATTGGCGAATTGGAATAACAGGGGTGAATGAGTTATTGCGTGTTCTCAGAAAATCACCTTGAACAACTGAAGTAAACATAAAGCCAAATCACATGATATTATATGCAGAGCTGAAAATGCAGGTGAATGTAATACACCAGTTCCTGAATAGGTTTTGTGTTTAAACAGAGGTGATCAGACAAAATAGCCTCTCTCGGTCAGCATTAAAATTCGAAAGTCAGGAAATAACCAGATCAGTCTTCGTACAAATAAAATTTGAGAACTGATTTTATCTAAAAGTATTTTAAAAGGATCATATATACTTTTGAAGGAAATAAAACCTGTTTTAGGTATCTTGTAGGGAGAGCTTGGAGAGGTTAGATAGGAAGAAATGGCAGAGGGTGCAGAGGATAGTAGTCAGTCAGAGGTCTCAGAGATGAGAATAGTATTGCGGAAAGAAGACTCATTGTATTGGGATGAGGTGAGAAACCAGTATTGACAGGTTGAGCAGAGCTGACACGTGGAGAGCCCGTGAACAGCTCAGGCTTAATTTGGTAGATAGGGAAGGAAAGAAATTAACTTAAAATTTGGAGTTGGAGGGTAACTTTGAGATCCATGTAGTTCAACCCATTGAGAGGACAGGGAAGGCTCTCCAGCCATGCGGTTGAGGGTTGACCAGCATCCACGTCACAGACAGAGCTCTCCCTGTTTCAGAAAGTTCCTTCGTGGGCTTCGCTGGTGGCTCAGTGGTAAAGAATCTGCCTGTCAGTGCAGGAGGCACGGGTTCGATCCCTGGGCCAGGAAGATCCCACATGCCTTGGAGGAGCTAAGCCCGTGCACCGCACCTCCTGGGTCTGTGCCCCGGAGCCCGTGAGCTGCAGCTACTGAAACCGGGCACCTCCAGCCCTTGCTCAGTGACGAGAAGCCCCCCGAGACGAGAAGCCCTGCACCGCAGCTGGAGCCCCGCTCACTGCAACTAGAGAACGGCCTGAGCAGCAGGAAGACCCGGCCACAAATAAAATTTTTAAAAAGGGAAAGTTCTTTCATGAGTTGAAATCTGTCTTCCTGTGGGCATTTAGGACACTCCTAGCCCCCCTCTGTATGGCAGCCCTTCAGATATTTGAAGACAGCCCTTCCAGTTTGTGAGCAGAGGAGAGATGTGATAAGTGTGGTATTTACAGGATTGTCAGTTACTGTTAAGATGCAGAGATCTGAGTGACAGCTGAAGTGTTCGCCTGCTGTGGGTCGGGGATGGGGCTTCACACGCCTGCAAACCGTCGTGGCGTGGTTCTCCCCGGGTTGCTCACAGGACCAGCAAGCGTGGCCGTGACCTCGAGCTGTCTCTGCAGGCACAGCCTAGCCACCTTCCCCGCCTCCTCCCATCCTTTCTTCCCTCCTTTCTCTCTTCCTTCCCTTCCTCTCTCCCTCCCTCGTCCCTCTTTGCCCACCCCTCCTCCCTGTTATTTCATTCTTCCTTTGTTTCAAATACTTTTCTTCTGTCATAGTAGTTAAGTAGCACAACAGCTAAATCTCTCAGGCTTTGGAGTCAGTCCTAGATTGAATTCCAGCTTTTTCGTCTGCTCCGCAGGTGATGAAAGGCAAGTTATTTAACCTTTCTAGTTACTTAACCTTTCTTTTTCAATGCAGTGAAAAGAAACACCTGTCTTGTAGGATTAATATCAGGCTTAAATGGAAAAGACATATGCAAATCACCTGAGGAAAGCAGTCACTCAATGGAAGGGCTTTTATTGGAAAAAAAAGGAAGCCATGAAAAGCGTCTGCTGCAATCAGCCAGTCAGTCAATAACTACATGTTCGGGCTCTCCAGAGCAGCAGGGTCAGTGGGATGTGTCTACACACAGAGAATGATTTATCATGAGGAACTGGTTCGCATGCTTGTGGAGTCTGAGGAGTCCTGAGATCTGCGGTCAGCAAGCTGGAGGCCCAGGAGAGCTGGCGGTGTCGGTTCCCATCTGAGACCTTGCAGGCTCGAGACCCAGGAAAGGCTCGTGTCGGTTTTGAGCCTGATGTTCCAATCAAGGCAGTTAGAAGAGGCTCCTTTCTGTTCTATTCAGCTCTCTAGTCAATCGCACAAGGACCGACTACCTTTGGGAAGGCAATCCGCTTTACTCATCTGTGGATTCAAACGTTCATCTCATGCAGAAACACCCTCCCTAACAATCTCCGAATAATATTTGATCCCATATCTGGGCACCCCATGGACCAGTCAAGTTGACACATAAAATTAACCGTCACACTCATGTATTTCTAGGAAATAAGTTCTGCAAAGAGAAATAAAACAGAATAAGGAAAGAGGGTGATGGGGAGTGCTGTTTTAGATAGGGGAGTCGTCTGTCTCAGGTGCTTTGAAAGATGTGTCTCCAGTAAGACTGGCCTAAATGAGCACGTAGCTCACTCTGATTAATGTCAACTCTGAACGCAATTGAAATGAACCCTAGTTCCTCTTCCAGTAGATGGACAACTTATAACATTAATACGACAGGTAACTAGTGACCACTCGTGTTGCATTAAATGAGGACATCTTCCATGGTGCTGGTAGCCTGCTATGATGGAAGAGGCAACCAAACATTGACTATACCCGGGGTCTAGTCCTGGCTTTTCCATTGTAACCACTGAGCTATCCACTTGTCTCTCTGAACTTCAGTTTCATTTTCTGAAAATTAAACACCTTCATGGCTCCCCACTAGAATGTTGTGAGAATCAGAATATGCCAATGTACTGAAAAACTCTCTCTGAGCCACTGAGCTCTTAGTAAATGTGAAATGCTGTTGAGTTCAGTTGCTCAGCCATGTCCAACTCTTTGCAGCCCCATGGAGTGCAGCACACCAGGCTTCCCTGTCCATCACCAACTCCCAGAGCTTACTCAAGCTCACGTCCATCGAGTCGGTGATGCCATCCACTCTGTCGTCCCCTTCTCCTCCCTCCTTCAATCTTTCCCAGCATCAGCTGATTCATTTTCCAATGAGTCAGCTCTTCCCATCAGGTGGCCAAAGTATTGGAGTTTCAGCTCCAACATCAGTCCTTCCAATGAATACCCAGGACTGATTTCCTTTAAGGTGGACTGGTTGGATCTCCTTTAAGGTGGACTGATTGGATCTCCAAGGGACTCTCAAGAGTCTTCTCCAACACCACAGTTCAAAAGCATCAATTCTTCGGCGCTCAGCCTTCTTCACAGTCCAACTCTCACATTCATACATGACCACAGGAAAAACCATAGCCTTGACTAGAAGGACCTTTGTTGACAAAGTAATGTCTCTGCTTTTGAATATGCTGTCTAGGTTGGTCATAACTTTCCTTCCAAGGAGTAAGTGTCTTTTAATTTCATGGCTGTAGTCACTATATGCAGTGATTTTGGAGCCCAAAAAATAAAGTCTGTCACTGTTTCCCTATCTATTTGCCATGAAGTGATGGGACCAGACGCCATGATCTTTGTTTTCTGAATGTTGAGCTTTAAACCAACTTTTTCACTCTCCACTTTCACTTTCATCAAGAGGCTTTTTAGTTCCTCTTCACTTTCTGCCATAAGGGTGGTGTCATCTGCATATCTGAGGTTATTGATATTTCTCCCGGCAGTCTTGATTCCAGCTTGTGCTTCATCCAGCCCAGTGTTTCTCATGATGTTCTCTGCTGCTGCTGCTGCTAAGTTGCTTCAGTCGTGTCCGACTCTGTGGGACCCCATAGACAGCAGCCCACTAGGCTCCCCCGTCCCTGGGATTCTCCAGACAAGAACACTGGAGTGGGTTGCCATTTCCTTCTCCAACGCATGAAAGTGAAAAGGGAAAGTGAAGTCGATCAGTCGTGTCCGACTCTTAGTGACCCCATGGACTGCAGCCTATCAGGCTCCTCCATCCATGGGATTTTCCAGGCAAGAGTACTGGAGTGGGGTGCCATCGCCTTCTCTGCATATAAGTTAAATAAGCAGGGTGACAATATACAGCCTTAACATACTCCTTTCCCTATGTGGAACCAGTCTGTTGTTCCATGTCCAGTTCTAACTGTTGCTCCCTAACCTGAATACAGGTTTCTCAGGAGTCAGGTCAGTTGGTCTGGTATTCCCATCTCTTTCAGAATTTTCCACAGTTTATTGTGATCCACACAGTCAAAGGCTTTTGAATAGTCAATAAAGCAGAAGTAGATGTTTTTCTGGAACTGTCTTGCTTTTTCAATGATCCAGTGGATGTTGGCTATTTGATCTCTGGTTCCTCTGCCTTTACTAAATCCAGCTTGAACATCTGGAAGTTCATGGTTCACGTGTTGCTGAAGCCTGGCTTGGAGAATTTTGAACATTACTTGACTAGCGTGTGAGATGAGTGCAGTTGTGCGGTAGTTTGAACATTCTTTGGCCTTGACTTTCATTGGGATTGGAATGAAAACTGACCTTTTCCAGTCCTGTGGCCCCTGCTGAATTTTGCAAATTCACTGGCATATTGAGTGCAGCACTTTCACAGCATCTCAACTGGAATTCCATCACCTCTACTAGCTTTGTTCATAGTGATGCTTCCTGAGGCCCACTTGACTTCACATTCCAGGATGTCTGGCTCTAGGTGAGTGATCACACCATCCTGATTATCTGGGTCATGAAGATCTTTTTTGTGTAGTTCTTCTGTGTATTCTTGCCACCTTTTCTTAATATCTTCTGCTTCTGTTAGGTCCATACCATTTCTGTCCTTTATCGAGCCCATCTTTGCATGAAATCTTCCCTTGGTATCTCTAGTTTTGTTGAAGAGATCCCTAGTCTTTCCCATTCTATTGTTTTCCTCTGTTTCTTTGCACTGATCACTGAGGAAGGCTTTCTTCTCTCTCCTTGCTATTCTTTGGAACTCTGCATTCAGATGCTTGTATCTTTCCTTTTCTCCTTTACTTTTCACTTCTCTTCTTTTCACAGCTCTTTGTAAGGCCTCCTCCCTCAGAGAGCAATTTTGCCTTTTTTGCATTTCTTTTTCTTGGGGATGGTCTTGATCCCTGTCTCCTGTACAATGTCATGAACATCCGTCCATAGTTCATCAGGCACTCTATCAGATCTGGTCCCTTAAATCTATTTGTCACTTCCACTTTATAATCGTAAGGGATTTAGGTCATACCTGAATGGTCTAGTGGTTTTTCCTTCTTTCTTCAATTTAAGTTTGAATTTGGCAATAAGGAGTTTATGATCTGAGTCACAGTCAGCTCCCGGTCTTGATTTTGCTGACCATGTAGAGCTTCTCCATCTTTGGCTGCAAAGAATATAATCAATCTGATTTCGGTGTTGACCATCTGGTGATGTCCATGTGTAGAGTCTTCTCTTATGTTGTTGGAAGAGGGTGTTTGCTATGACCAGTGTGTTCTCTTGGCAAAACTCTGTTAAAATGCTATTAACTCTTAAAAAAAAAAAAAAAACTAACTTCAAGTCAGTCTTGGAAACAATTCTTGATTTGGAAACTTGAGTTCAACCTTACTGAAGATTTATGTGAAAAATTACTCTGTGACCACAGTTTTCCTTCAGATGTCTTGGTTAATGAATGGCTTAGCCAGATATTTTGCTAATGGCATCAAGAAAAATGATTGAGAGGCACTAAATGAATCAGACCAGTCGTGGTGAAAATGATCATGAGATTTTCTGAGTGCATACTATGATAATGTGAATAAAAATAGCTCCTGCTCCCCTTTCATTTAGCTTTACCTCTGGCATCGGAAAATATTAATATCAAGGAAGACAAGCAAGCATGATACAATCACCCTGATCCCTAAATAACCACAGTCTGGTTTTCCAGTGTGGTAGTTCATCAGAGCAAGAGGAAAGACCACATTTAACTGAGCCATCATGGTCTATTTTTCTAGTGCTCTACTGTATGTTTGAATTGTGTGAACAGAGGAATTCTTTTTAACAAGACCATTCAGCGTGGCTTACATTTATTAGTGTGCTATGTGCCAAGACGTCAGCGAGACAAAGACCATAAAAATATATAGCACAAATCCCTCACTTCTCAAAGAGTTCAGTGTAGTCAGAGAGAGAGAAATGGAAACAAATTACAATAGCCTGGCGTTCTGAATACAACAAACCGTGTGTACTAATGCAGAGGCCGTCAAGAGGAGCAGGTAATGGACCCATCTGAGGACTGCTGCAAGAGCTTCTCGAAGTGGATGAAGTGTAACCTGGGCTTTGAAGGATGAATAGGAGTTTACCTGGCAGGAAAAAGCTGCTTCCGTTAATTCTCCCCTTTCTATTTTGAAGAGTTGGTGAATACCCTTCTCCGTAAAAACATTGTAAATATTTCTATATTAGCCATAACTGGATCTTTAATTTTATGTCATTAGAGCAAAAGGAACACTCTAAAAAGAAATGTTTAAATTTGGTAATTTCATACCATTCTAACTAAAGTGACACTCCCCTCCCTGAGAATTCCACTACTCTTTATATCATTCTGCTTATTTCTATAGATCAGATCAGATCAGTTGCTCAGTCGTGTCCGACTCTTTATGACCCCATGAACCGAAGCACGCCAGGCCTCCCTGTCCATCACCAACTCCTGGAGTTCACTGAGACTCACGTCCATCGAGTCAGTGATGCCATCCAGCCATCTCATCCTCTGTCATCCCTTTCTCCTCTTGCCCCCAATCCCTCCCAGCATCAGAATCTTTTCCAATGAGTCAACTCTTCATATGAGGTGGCCAAAGTACTGGAGTTTCAGCTTTAGCATCAGTCCCTCCAAAGAAATATAAAGCTCTTTTAAAAATATGAAATTATTTTGTTCTGTTAGTCTGTTTTCTCTAACCAAGAATTTAAACTGCTGGAAGGTAGGAATTTAATTGTATTCCTGGTTGCTCAGAATAGGGCTTGGGATATAGTAAAATTTGGGGCTTTCCTGGTGGCTCAGAGGTTAAAGCGTCTGCCTGGAATGCGGGAGACCGGGGTTCGATCCCTGGGTCAGGAAGATCCCCTGGAGAAGGAAATGGCAATCCACTCCAGTACTCTTGCCTGGAGAATCCCATGGAGGGAGGAGCCTGGTAGGCTACAGTCTACAGGGTCACAAAGAGTCGGACACGACTGAGCGACTTCACTCACTCACTCACTCACTCATAGTAAATTTTAAATAAATAAATGTATTTCATAGGGAAATTAGTTAATATGAACTTAATATACATAGGTTTTGTGTAGACTGATTTAATACTAATTCAAACTCCCTGAATTAACTTGTATTCTCAACATAAAATTTTCTTGTGATGTCAGTAACACAGTAAAATCGGTGTACAATTATTGTGAAAGGGACACTTTTTATGTGGGCCTCTTAAGTGCTCATTGGAAAAGACCCTGATGCTGGGAGGGATTGGCGGCAGGAGGAGAAGGGGACGACAGAGGATGAGATGGCTGGATGGCATCACTGACTCGAGGGACGTGAGTCTGAGTGAACTCCGGGAGCTGGTGATGGACAGGGAGGCCTGGCGTGCTGCGATTCATGGGGTTGCAAAGAGTCAGACATGACTGAGCGACTGAACTGAACTAAGTGCTAGTGCATTCATTTGGGAGAGAGAAGAAAGTTCTGGACAGTGACGCTTGCAAGTGGCACATGCTAGCTGTGGCCGCAGCAGGGGCAGGTGGTGTGGGGACGCAGATTCGTGTTAGAGACTGGCCCCTGCTTTCTAAACTGATGTGACAGGTACGCTACTGAAGTCGGTGTGGTGGTGGTGGCGGTTTAGTAGCCAAGTTGTGTCCAACTCTTGTGACTCCATGGACCACAGCCCGCCTGCCTCCTCTGTCCCTGGGATTCTCCAGGCAAGGGTATTGGAGGGGGTTGCTATTTCCTCCTCCAGGGATCTTCCCAACCCAGGGATTGAACCTGGGTCTCCTGTGTTGCAGGCAGATTCTTTATCATTCGAGCCACTGGGATTCGTGTCTTACCTGGGTTCAGATCAAAGCTTTGCCTCTGCCCTGGGTGGTACTCTGGGCAAATCACACAGCCCATGTATTTCATACTTTCCAGCTGCAAATGGGACTGATAATAATGATGCATGTCTTATAGAGCTCTTGTGGGGACTGAGCAGGTGAGCATCGAGGGCTCACGATGGCCATGACTTCCAGATACAGAATTGTTAGTTTCTTCCGGCCTCATCAGGCACCTCTGCAGGTGTTGAACATAATGGGAATTATTCTTCTGAGTCAAACGATGACATTCAAGGTATTGTTTTTATTTGTGATGTAGCCCTTGAAGCTCAGTCAGTAAAGAATCTGCCGGCAACGCAAGAGACCCAGGTTCGATTCCTGAGTTGGGAAGATCCCCTGGAGGCGGGCATGGCAACCCACTCCAGTATTCTTGCCTGGAGAATCCCATGGACAGAGGAGCCTGGCCGGCTACAGTCCATGGGGTCACAAGAGTCAGACATGATTTAGTGACTAGACCACCAAGCACCGCCACCAGCCCATACATTGGGTGCTTTCCTTCAGTTGTGATCAGCTGTCTACCTTTTTTTTTGGTACTGTCTGTATTTTCAGAATTGCATTTTAGATAAAGTTTACGTTAAGCCAAGAACTGAATTAAAATACAGTTCATTTCCTCTGCTCCTTTGCTTTAAATTTAAATACAATATTGAAGGTAAGAAGAATTTATTTTTATTTAAAATGATAAATTGAACTAATTTCAGTTTGGGGCCATCGTGAATAAAATTGCTGTGAGCATCCGTGTACAGTTTTTTGTGTGTACATTAGTTTTCACTGCTCTGGAATAAGTATCCTTGGGTGTAATTGCTGGGTTGTATGGTAATTTCACGTACTTGTTTCTGTCTTTATTCCTGGCTGCTCTGGGTCGCTCTTGCTCTGCGTGGCTTGCTCTCGCTGCAGGGAGCAGGGGCTCCTCTCCTGGTCCACAGGCCTCCCTTTGCAGGGGCTCTTCTGGTTGCCAAGCGACGACCTCAGGCAGCTGGCTTCAGCAGCTCTGGCACATGAGCTTAGCTGCCCTACAGTGTGTGGAATGGAGAAGGCAATAGCACCCCACTCCAGTACTCTTGCCTGGAGAATACCATGGACGCAGGAGCCTGGTAGGCTGCAGTCCATGGGGTCGCTGAGTGTCGGACGCTACTGGGCAGCTTCACTTTCCCTTTTCACTTTCATGCATTGGAGAAGGAAACGGCAACCCACTCCAGTGTTCTTGCCTGGAGAATCCCAGGGACGGGGGAGCCTGGTGGGCTGCCGTCTATGGGGTCGCACAGAGTCAGACACGACTGAAGCGACTTAGCAGTAGCAGTAGCAGCAGCGTGTGAAATCTTCCCAGACCAGGAATCGAACCCGTGTCTCCTGTAATGGCAGGCATCCTCTTAACCACTGGGCCACCAGGGAGTTTCTAGGTATACTTTTAAAAGAAACTGCCAAACTGTTTTCTGCGTGGTTATACCATTTCACAGTCCTGTGAGCAACGTGTGAGTGGTGCCATTTCTCTACCCACTTGCAGCATTCGTTGTTATCACCGTGTTTTATTTTGGCCGTTTGGATAGGTGTGTATAGCGAAATTTCATGTGATTTTAATCCGTATTTACCTGATAGTTACTGATGCTGAACACATTTTCATGTGCTATTTGCCATCTGAACAAGGTATACAGATGGCATATCTTTGATGAAATATTCGTTCAGATTTTACCCGTTTGCTAATTGGATTGTTTGGTTTTATTTGCTAGTGAGTTTTGAGGTTTCTTTATATAGTCTAGATACTAATCCTTTGTTGAATGTGTGGTTTACAAATATTTATCCTAGCCTATAGCTTGTCTGTTCATCTTCACATGAGCTTTCACACAGCAAAAGTATTTTATATTGATGGAGTCCAGTTGATCAAATTTTCTTTTTATGTGTTTGTATTTTTGGTATTAATGCTAAGAACTCCTCTTTGAGCCATACATTCCATGACTTTGTCCTAATTTTTTACTAAAAGCTTTATGATTTCACTTTTTTACCTCTAAATTGATGATCTGCTTTGAATTAATTTTGGTATAAAGTATACAGTTTAGGTCAAGTTTTCTTTTTCTTTCTTTTGCATGCATATTAATTGTTCCAACACCATCTGTTGAAGTACTTTTGAACGTTGGTATAAAATCACTATATGATTTTTAAATCACATTTAGATTTAAAATCATATTGTTCAGCATATTGGTATGGGTCTGTTTTTGGCTTTTCTCTTTTTCGCTTATGTATGTGTCTATCTCTCTGAAATACCCACTAGTTAAATATAGCAAGCAGTCTTGATGTCTGGTAAAATGATTCTTTCCACATAATTATTCATCAAGATTGTCTTAACTATTCTAGGGTCTGTGCCTTCTTATGTAAATTTTAGAATAAGCTTGTCTATGTCTTAAAAAAAGTTTCCTGGAATTTTGATAGGAATGGCATTAAACCTATCGATCAGTTTGGGGTAGCTGGCCTCTCTACCATGTTCAGCCTTCCTGTCCGTGAATATGGTAGACGTCTCCATTGATTTGCATCTTCTTTGGCTTCTTCTATCAATAGCGTAATTTTTACCACACAGGTCTTGCACATGTTGTAAGTATATACCTAAATATTTCATTATCTGTGGAGTAATTATAAATAGTATTAAATTTATCATTTTTGCATCTGAGTGAACACAAATTGTACCTCATTGTGATCTTGATTTTTTTTTATTACCGTGATCACCAGTGTAGTTAAACATTCTCTTTTATCACTTATTAATCTTATGTATATCTGTCCATTCTCTTACATATTTATTCATTTTTTTATGTATTCTTCATGTGGATTCTTTTTCAGTTTTTTATATTGCACATATCTTTTCCCACTTGTAGCTTATCTTTTTATATTATTTAAGGTGTTTCTTTGATGAACAGCTTACAAATTTTAATATCACTAGATATGTCAATCTTCTAATTTCTATTCAACTAATTTTATATCTTATTTTGGAGATATCTACAATTTTTATCTCCAAGTGAAAATAACTAATGAGCTAAATTAACAGAGCATTTTTATTGCAAACAATTTTAAAATGGAAAATACCAGTATTAATATTCCTCTTCCAAATAAGCAGAGAAACTGTTCTCTAAGACCCTATCTACAATGTACCCAAACAATTAAAATTTTTTTTTAGTTAAAAAGGAAAATAATATCTCCAATAGTTTTGGAATAAAAAGAAAACGTTTCATTTCAGGAAAGTTTCCCCATAAAAAGTGAGGGGCATAGATTCTTAAAGCTTATTAAGACTTTAATTTTCCCTGATTATTTGCAAAACACAAACTAATTTCTATCTCATGACTTCTTACATTGTTCAGTTTTAGGATATTTCAGTGTGGTACAGAGGACTGACTCCTAGGTCAGTAGTGATTCTGCATTTGGCTATTAAAGAAGAGAGATTTGGTGCCCAAACTGTAATATATACACCTTGGGTTGAGCTGTATTGTTTGGCTACATAGTCAGCACCTGAGTATTCCTTGGCAAACACATGTTTTCCCCATTTGGTAAAAGGATCTAGGTATTCCACGAAAATGGAAAAATAAACAAACAAACTACAAGCTCCTTTTACTAAATGTGGCCTGTGGATACAGAGCTATATATGAAACTGCTCACCCTAACCATAATAGGTCAACTGTTTGCCCTCCAGGAAAAAACATATCCGATTTATTTATGAAGACTTCTTTATTTTGTTTTTCATTACATATATTATAATTTTTGTCTTATTGTCATTTTAATGTTTCAAAATGTTGACATGGACATACACACACATATACACTCACACAAAATATTCATGATCTGCAGTCCTAATGCGAAAAATCAGCAAAAATAAGAGACGTTACTTATATAAGAGCCAACAAATGTCTGTCTAGCCAAGGCTATGGTTTTTCCTGTGGTCATGTATGGATGTGAGAGTTGGACTGTGAAGAAGGCTGAGCGCCAAAGAATTGATGCTTTTGAACTGTAGTGTTGGAGAAGACTCTTGAGAGTCCCTTGGACTGCAAGGAGATCCAATCAGTCCATTCTAGAGGAGATCAGTCCTGGGTGTTCATTGGAAGGACTGATGCTGAAGCTGAAACTCCAATACTTTGGCCACCTGATGCGAAGAGCTGACTCATTGGAAAAGACCCTAATGCTGGGAGGGATTGGGGGCAGGAGGAGAAGGGGACGACAGAGGATGAGATGGCTGGATGGCATCACCAACTCGATGGATATGAGTTTGGGTAAACTCCGGGAGTTGGTGATGGACAGGGAGGCCTGGCATGCTGCAGTCCATGGGGTCACAAGAGTTGGACACGACTGAGTGACTGAACTGAACTGAACTGAAGCCATTCTTTGGGAAACACAAACTATAGTAAGCAAAGCTTCTAAAGATACTGACAGCATTGTGACGTTTTTAAGGATTCTTAAACACATTAAGGTATTCTAGTATTTTCACTTTGTAAGAGGTGGTTTTCACCTCATCCAGTGCAGACTTACCTTATATCAGACAACCGCCATCTTTGTTGCAGACTTCTGGTAGCCCTTTACATCTTGCCCGCAATCTCTGTGGGCATAGACTCACCCTGAGGGCAAAGCTCAGGGTGCTACCAGTCCAGCCACTGGGCATCCTTTTCTCAGTCTGTATTCTGAAGCTTGATTTAAGTAAATGAAGTACTGAAATGAGTTCCAGGGATAAAATCTAATAGTCACATGGACACAATATGCAAAAGGATTTGAATTGGGGAAAGTTCTCGAGCTCTTCCAACTTTCTTCTTGTACAAACCCTTCCTATTTTAGCACAAGCCTGCGTCTTTTTGAGATTAAATGGCCCTGACTTTTCCTTGAATCCAGGAAGCCCGTGTTTTTTTCTCTTATCGCTTCCTCTCGCTCAGACTTATCAGAGCAGGAGAGCCGCACTCTGCTTCCTGGCCGCCTTCCCATCCCTGCTGACCCTCCTGCATGGGTGTTGCTGAGATCTTTCCTGGAAAGAATCTGCACACTAAAACCCAAAGCTGGATGCTCTTGCACAGACACTGCTTTTTCAAATATGTAGAAGGCTCGAGTTGCCAGTGTGCTGTGAACCCGCCAGTGTCTGCTAACTATTTCCAGAACATTGGCTCGGTTGCCAGGTATTACCATTTTTTTTTTCTCCCCTGGTGAAAATGCATTTAAAAGAAGGGTAATAAAAATATGGTTGCTTTAATAGGAACTTTATTGTATTCTTAGCACCAAGTTACCTGAAAGACATTAAAATAGACTCATTCTTTTAAAAGTTGCAACAGTAACATGGGTGCTTTTTTGGTCTATACTTTGCAGAAGTGAAATTTTTCTGTCAAACACCGGCTATTGCTGATATTGTAATCCTGGTCGATGGCTCATGGAGTATTGGAAGATTCAACTTCAGACTGGTTCGATCTTTTTTGGAAAACCTGGTTACAGCATTTGACGTGGGCTCCGAGAAGACACGAATTGGTGCATCTTTTTTTTTAAATTAACAGCATCGGCTCCTAGTGTGAAACCACCAGGAAGCTTCTTAAGAAATTTCAGATTCTCTACCAAATGTTTTTCAGAATTTTAGGTTTAACTATAGAAATGTTCCCAAAAGGGCAAGTTTGCATCAATAAATATTTATTTCTACTAAATAATGTGACAATGTCACTCAATTAATTATTGAACATATTTCAATTTTTCTGGAAAGCCAAAATCTTCTCTAACAATAATAATTATTTTATTATTAATAATAATTTAAAATAATAATTTAAAAGTTACTATTGGTTTAAGAATTTATCAGGTAAAAGTTTTCTTTTTATTTAAAAAGCAATTGAATCAAGTGAAATGTTTAATCAACAATTGGAAAAAGTTTTATTGTGTGAGATACTTTTGCCAAATTCTTGCTGTGATAAAAAACAACAAAAAAGTTGTAAATCTTTGAGAAATATATCCACTTTATTAGATAAAGTCTCCTAGTTTCACTTCTAAGTAGCCCGTAAGGAAACTCTTTTCTTTGGGAATAAAAACAAAATACAAACACTATAGTGTATACAGAAGTCAAAATATAATGTCACACATGAAGCTTGTATGAGGTTGTATAAGCTGGTATCAATATTACCTCAATTAAAAAAATTAAATACATCTAGACCTTTTATCTACAAACATGATCAGACTTTTAAAAAATGCTAAGTTCCTGATTGGGTGCCTACTTCTAGATGTCTGGAAAATGTATACATTCCATCAGCCTCCAGGTATGCTGAAAATTCTTTAAATTGATGTCAGGAACTCACTTTGAAATTTCTCAGGGAGGCAGAGAAAAAAATGTTGCAAAATTTAGCCACCCCACCCCGCCTCAAAAAACACTGGGCCTTCATCATTCTAGTCTCTCGAATGGTCCACTGGGCCTTCGAGTAACCCTTCATTTCTGGGTGGGCTTTCTCGTCCTTCTTTTCCAGGCCTGGCTCAGTACAGTGGTGACCCCAGAATTGAATGGCACTTGAATGCCTTTAACACCAAAGACGAGGTGATCGACGCTGTCCGCAATCTACCATACAAGGGGGGAAATACTCTCACAGGTATGCTTGTGTTTAGTCCATGTTTTTGGCGGCATGTCTTGCCAAAGCAGAGTTGTATTACTTCATTTTGTCACTGTGTATGTCTTAGCATAGTATTTTTAAAGCAAGCTAGCCTTTAAAGTTTTAAATGGCTCTTGTCTCTAACTCACATTAGAAGTCGCATACAGAAACCTCATCCCTTTCGCTCTACAAATGTAACGTCCCAGGAAGGGCTTGGTTGAGCTGGAAGAGTACCCAGCAGTCCTTGACGCTGACAGCCTTAGGAGCCGTCTTAACCCTTTTCAATTCATTTTCCTTTCTTTCTGTACCCGTTTTCTCCTCCAGTCACCCTGTCAATTTAATAAAAACAAAATCCTACCTAAGTTTTAAAGGAAAATAATTTCTTTGTCCTTACTCTGCAGTCAATGGTTATCATGAAAATATTTATGGAGCTTTGGCTCACCAGCTTTTTTGATAAATGAGTCTAGTCAGTCTTTAGCATCTGCAGCTTTGACCAACCAGGGATCAGAAATGTGTGGGGAAAAAATTCCAGAAAGTTCCTAAAAGCAAAGCTTGAATTTATCACATGCTAGTAACTAGTGTTCTTGCCTGGAGAATCCCAGGGATGGGGGAGCCTGGTGGGCTGCCGTCTATGGGGTCAGGCAGAGTCGGACACAACTGAAGCGACTTAGCAGCAGCAGCAGCAGTAACTATTTACATAGCCATTTGTATTGTATTTGTTATTATAAATAATCTAGAGATGGCGCAGAGTATGCATGTAGGTTACATGCAGATACTACGTCATTTTACGTAAGGGACCTGGGCATCTGTGGGTTTGGGTGTTGTGGGGGGTCCTAGAACCAAGCCTTCTGTGGATACCAAGGAACTACTGTAATGTAAGAGCATTTATATTGCAATTATCCATGGCCCAACCCCAAGGGCTTGCCTCGTGTCTCAGCTGGTAAAGAATCTGCCTGCACTGCAGGAGACCTGGGTTCGATACCAGGGTTGGGAAGATCCCCTGGAGGAGGGAAAGGCTACTCACTCCAGTATTCTGGCCTGGAGAATTTGTGGACTGTACAGTCCATGGGGTCACAAAGAGTCAGACACAACTGAGCGACTTTCACTTTCAACCCAAGGCGTTATCACAGGTTTTAACCCTTACATGCTGTTTCCTTCTATAGACCCACAATGTGGATGCTCAGTTTAAACAATAGAGATGCTGTCATTGAATTTTAAATAAACCACTGAAATCCTGATCAGTACTTTGCCAGTTTGAGGCGTAGTCTAACAAGTTTTTTGTTAATACAACAAAACTGTATTAAGCATGAATTGCATAACATTATTCAGCATTTCTTATTTTTGAGGAGTGAAGAATGTCATACTCAAAAGTCAGGAGTTCAATTACCACTTTAGATCTCCCCTTCTACCCCCATAAAGCAGAGAATCTGTGGTTTCTTTAGATTACCATGAACAAAATGAAAAGTGTAGCCATAATATTTGGGACAGTTGCTCCTGTGAGGGTATTCTTGGTTCATTGTAAATTAGAGAGGTTTAGATTTTCTTTTCTTTTTTTTTACTTTTTATTGATTTGTTTTTTTGGCTGTGCCATGTGGCATGTAGGGTCTTAGTTCCCCAACCAGGGATCAAACTCACACCCCCTGCATTGGAAGTCTTAACCAAGGTGTAGATTTCTTGTGTGCAAACCTGTCAGCATTCATTGTCTAGGAATCCATTGTTCTTTATAAATACTAGTTTCTGAAATGATGCAGTATTCATAATTTTTATTACCTGTTTTGGTGGATTTTAGTGTTTCATCAGATTCGTTAAAAAATAGTTCATTGTAAAAATGAAGATAAAAGTTCACATCTAATAAAAGCTCTTCTTTCTCATCTTGTGATTACGTTTTGGAGAATTGAAAGCCTTTTTATTTGAAATGGTTGGCTTGTCTTTATTTTTCCTTGTTTTCTCCTAGGTCTTGCTTTGAATTACATTTTTGAAAACAGTTTTAAACCGGAAGCGGGAGCAAGGACTGGAGTGTCCAAAATTGGCATTTTAATCACAGACGGAAAGTCCCAAGATGATATCATTCCACCATCCAGAAACCTTCGTGAATCTGGTGTAGAGCTGTTTGCCATAGGTACGTGTTAATTATGGTCTTGTTTCAACAATGGACATGGACACCCAACCATTAAAGCTGTATATAATGCAGTTCACTGAAAGCCAAGAGACCTGAGCGCTTTCCAGTCTTTTTTTAAACAAATGTATTGCGTTTAGTTGATCTACAAGCTTGTGTTAGTTTCTTGTGTAAAGTGAGTCAGTTACACACGTCATCTATCCACTGTCTTTTAGATTCTTTCCCCATGTAGCTTACTGCAGAGTGTTGAGTAGAGTTCCCTGTATACAGTAGGTCCTTGTTAGTTATCTATTGTATATGTGTATAGACGACTCTCCCGATTTATCCCTTCCCTCTCCACCCCATTGGGTCTACTCATAACCAGTCATGTGATCTGAGTCTGACTCCTCACATTAAAAATGGAAGTGGCGGAACTGAAGGATCTTACTGTGTGAGAATCTCTAGGCTGAGACACCACACATGAAGTGTTGTGAAAAGCATAAAGTGAAAAGGTTAGGTCCATAATTGTTAGCCTTTAATTAGTCAAGACTTTTCTCTTTCGAATCACTTAATAGCTCTCTCTTCTCTGATAGTGCAGAGAGAAAGCAATCAAAGAATTGAGGTCTTGTAGCTAAGAAAGCACAGAGTCGTAGATGTGCAGGATTATTTCTTTGAAAATAACCCTGCGTAGGTGTAGGTATATGGGAAGAATACACATGGCACATGTAGGATAATGCGTAATATTTAGCTGATGCAACTTTGCTCCTGATTAAATTGTTTACATTGTCTTTGGTGATAGGAAGGCCTTCTATTTAGTAGAGACTGAAAAGAAAAAAAAAGAAACAATTCCTCTGACTCATTTCTAGATTTGTCACTCAAAGTGTGGTTCATAGCATGTTTCATTGGAGAAGTATTTGCTTATTTGCTGGATGGCAGGCGTTGTGGTGGGTGATGGAGCATACAGATGAACAAGATAAATCCTTCCAAAACAAATTCCTTCCAAGTCATGATGGCCGTTTCCTCACTTTTCCATGCTCTTTACAACAGTGAAGCTGTTTTGTTTGGAGAGGTGAGAGAGAGAGGCATTTGGGGCTTATTGTCTCTAGAATATTCTTAAATGAATCCAGACTTGGTTTTAACTGAATGCTATGAAAACTATTATTGACATTAAGCTCATTGCTTCAGCATGCATGATGTTATTTTGTTATTGTAGACACAGATCCAACAGTGCATTTTAGAAGCTATTGTAGAAGTCTTTCAGTCAAGGAACATCAGGGAGATTTGATTTAATTTTTATTTTTAATTTTGCTGTACTTTTGTTCAACAACAATCCCTACAGAAGACTTACACTAACAGGGGATTAATTTATGTGTTTACTCTCCATTCTGTGGTCTCGTTAATAACGAATGGATGAGTTAAAGTGAACTCATCCAGTCGTGATTTGGAATTTTTCTCTCTTTTTCTCTGGGAATTACCTGGAAATCAGTAGTGTTCATTTTCTTATAACCTCCTAAAGCAAATCGTTCAGAAACAATTGACTCTTTGTTACTCAGTCTGTTGAAGCTGTCAGATAAATTAAATGGCACACGGCCAGGCATCTAAGAAGTAATTACCGTTGCCTCAGGTAATCTCTCTTCCTTGCTTCCCTCTTACCTCTTTTTAACATCCGTAGATAATTGCAGTGACAAGGATTTTTAAAGAAATGTTCCTTCTCCTGGAGAAGAGAAATCTACATTTACACTCATGAAACCCAACCTTGTGTCTTTTTCATTTTTTTAAAGAATTTTTAAAAATTTATTTTTTATCAATTGACTGTTTTATTTACTTATTTTAAATTTTGGGCAAACCCCGTGGAATATGGGTTCTTATTTCCCCGTCCAGGGATCAAACTCACATCCCTGGCACTGCAAAGCTGGAGGACTGCTGGGGAAGTCTCCCCCTTTTTCTAGATTCAACCGTGATATATGTCGTCTTCTGAGGTGCAGCTTGATAGGGTCATTAAGGGCATACGACTTTGGATCCAGATTGCCTGAGTGGAAGCCTTGCTGTGTATTTACTGGCTGTGTTTCCTCGAGCAAGTGAATTAACCTCTCATCAGCTCACTTATCTGTAAAATGGGAGAAACAGTGATGCCCAACTCACAGGACTGACTGTGAGGATTAAATGTGTCACTATGAGGAAAACACCGCCACGCCTGGGGCATGGGGAGCACACTTTAAGGTTAGCATCCACAGCTGTGACAGACCGAAAATTCCCTGAAGGACAAGGATTTTCTGTCTCGGTTTAAGTAAGCTAATGTTTATAGAAATTTAAGCCTGAGGTTCTGATAGTGTAGAGGACTGGTTTAATTCCTATTGCTTCTGCAACATTTATGAAAGACAGAAGTCAGTTTCATCAATACATCCTCCAAAACTCGGGTCTCCTGCATTGCAGGCAGATTCTTTACTGTCTGAGCCACCGTGGAAGCCCAAGATGGGCTGAAGAAAGTTAAGATTTAGTAATCTGGGGACTTCCTTGGGGGTGCAGTCGATAAGAATCCACCTGCCTGTGCAGGGGACACGGGTTTGATCCCCAGTCGGGGAAGATTCTGCATGCCCCAGAGCACTGAGCCCTGTGCTGCAAATACTGGAGCCCATGTGCCTAGGGCCTGGGCACCAAGTGGAGCCCTACCAGGAGAAGCCCGTGTACCAGATCGGGAGTGGGCTCCTCTGTCCACAACCAGAGAAGCCCGTGTACCAGCTCGAGCGTGGGCTCTGCTCTCCACGGCCAGAGAAAGGCGTGCAGCAACGGAGACCCAGTGCAGCCAAAAATAACTGACTGACTAAATAAGTAGAGCGGTGTGTCCGTGTCCAAATAAAGAAAAAAAGATTTAATCATTTAATCATTTGAAAGGGACTTCGAAGAAACAATCTGCCGGGAGACGTGCCTCTTGCGAGAAAAGGCGCGTTGGTCGGGGTGCGGACTGGCGGGTCGCAGCGTAGAGTACCGTCACTACGAGGCTCCCGGTGACCCTCCGACCCTCCCTGTCGTCCCCAACGCAGGGGTGAAAAACGCGGACGAGAAGGAGCTGCAGGAGATCGCCTCCGAGCCGGACAGCACGCACGTGTACAACGTGGCCGAGTTTGACCTGATGCACACGGTTGTGGAGAGCCTCACGAGGACCGTGTGCTCCAGGGTGGAGGAGCAGGACCGCGAGATCAAAGGTACGCGAGCCTCTGCCCGCCGGGCGTCCCTCGGGGCGGAGAATGGCCTGTGGTCTCTTCATCCTGGCTTTCCGGCAGCGCTGTGTGCTTCCACGCTCCGGATCGGCAGAGTAGACAGGGGACATACGGGGCGGGGGGCGGCGGGGTTAGGGGGTGGGGGTGAGGTGAGGGGCGGGGGCGGGTACTTTAAACCACTGGATAGTTGTTTCCATGCTGCTGCATGTAGGCCATCACGCTTCTTTGTTTTTAATTAAATGTTGGACTTTGAGATAATTAAACATCCACATGAAGTTGTAAGAAACGTATAAAGAGTGTGTGATGTCCTACTGGTTCTCTCAATGGTGACATATTGCAAAGCCGCAGTATGATGTCACAGGCAGGAAATTCACATTGGTCGAGTCAAGATACAGAATGTTCCTGTGGCAGGATCATTTCTACTGTCCTTCTCCAGCTGTATTCCCTCCCTGCCCCAGCCTCTTCCTAACCGCTGGCCAGCATGGGTCTGTTCTCCCTCTCTAAATGCTTGTCATTTTGGAAATGTTAAATAAATGGAATTACATAGTATGTGAACTTTTGGAATTGGTGTTTTTCACTCAGGATGATTTCCTGGAGGCTCATCCAAGCTGCTGCATGTCCATAGCTCTTGTTTTATTGCTGCATCACGTTTCATGTTATGGCTGCACCACAGTTTGCTTAACCATTCACACATCGAAAGACATCTGAATTCTTTCCATTTTTGGCTGTTACAGAAAAAAAAAAAAAAAGCAGCTATGAACATTCCTGTGTAGGTTCTTGTATGAACATAAGTTTTCATTTTTCTGGGATGATGCTCAGGAGTGCAACTGCTTCATCACATTACGTGTTCAGTGTAGTTTAGCCTAAGAGCCTGCCAGACTGTCCTCCGCCGTGGCTGCCGCGTTCAGCGTTCCCGCGAGCACCGCGTAAGTGACCCTGTTTCTATGCTCGTCACTAACGTTGCTGTTACGGTTTTTTATTTTGGCCATTCTGATCGGCATGGAGTGCAATCTCATTGTGGTTTTAATGTTCATTTCCCAATGGCTAGTGAAGTTGAACATCTTTCCTATGCTTTTTCCCCTATTTTTAAGATTCAAATATTTTTAAAATTTCTTTACCACTTTGTGTTGGTTTCTACCACACAGCAGCGCAAGTCAGCCTCGACTGTGCTCTCACCTCCACCCTGACCTCCCTCGCCTCCCCACCCTCCAGGCCTCCCGGGGCCCAGATAGGCTTCCGGTGCAGCGGCTCCTCACCTGCCCTGGTCTCCCCCCGGGTGTGTGCCAGGGCTCCAGGTGCAGCAGCTCCTCACCTGACCTGGTCTCACCCCAGGTGTGTGCTGAGGCTCCTGGTGCAGCAGCAGCTCCTCACCTGCCCTGGTCTCCCCCCGGCTGTGTGCTGGGGCCACTGCTCTCTCCAGTCGTCCCAGCCTCTCCCTTGCCCACTGTGTCCACAGATCCGTTCTCCACCTCTGTGTCTCCATTCCATCCCCGCAGATAGGCTCATCAGTATTGTTCTGGATCCTGTGTGAGTGTGTTAACGCATATTTCGTGTGCTATTTTGCCTCTGTATATCCTGAAATGTCTGTTCATATCTTTTGCCCACTTTCTAATTGGACTCATTTTGGGGGTGTGTTTTTTTGTGTTAGCTTTTAACTTTTGAGATTTGAGAATTCTTTATTTTCTAGATAATGATCCGTTGTTAGATATGTGTAGATATGTGGTTTGATAACAATAAGTGTGTTAGTCGCTCATTCATGTCCGACTCTTTGCGACCCTGTGGCCTGTAGCCCTCCAGGCTCCCTGTCCCTGGGATTCTCCAGGCAGGAATGCTGGAGGGGGCAGCCATTCCCTTCTCCAGGAGATGTTCCTGACTCATGGATCGAACCCAGGTCTCCTGCCTAGCAGGCAGATTCTTTACTGTCTGAGGCACCAGGGAAGCTGATAGTCCATTCTTAGACAGGTGGTTTGTTAATATTTTCTGCCAATTTGTAGCTTACCTTTTCATCTTTTTAACAAGGTCATTTGCTGAACAAAAGCTTTTAATTTTGATGAGGTCCAGTTTATCAATTTTTCATTTTAGGATGAGTGCTTGTGGTGTCAAGTCTAAGAACTCTTTACCTGACCTTAAATCCCAAAGAGTTTCCTTTTTATTATTTTTTCAGAAAGTTTTATATTTCACATTTAAAGTTAATTCTTTGTAAAGGATTTGGAGTTTAGTTTAAGGTTCTAACACTACTTGCTAAAAAGGCTGCATTTCTGCCGCTGAATTAATTACCTTGTGGCTTTGTCAGGTAGCGGTTGGGCAGATTCGCATGTGTCTAAATCTGGGTTCTTTATGGTTCCATTTATGTGTCTAACCCTTTTCCAGGATCATACAGTCTTGATTTACTGTGGCTACATAATAAGTCTTGAGATTGAATAGACTGAGTTCTCTCATTTGATTAGCCTTTTACAAAATTGTTTTTGCTACTATGCTTCCTTATATTCCATATAAATATTAGAGTAATATTTATATAATACACTGTATAATTTATACTATAATCTAATATAAATATTAGAATAATTTTTATTCTACAAAATATCTTATTGGGACTTTGATGGAAAGTGCATTAAATCAATTCTCAATTATCAAATACCAACTTGGGAAGAACTGACCTCTTTAATCTGTTGATTTGTTTAGTCCACAAACATGTCAAATCCTTTCACTTGTTTAGATATCTTTGAGTTCCATCAGCATTTTGTAGTTTTCAGGATATAATTTCTGTACAGATTGTTCCGCTGACTTTTAGTATTTTATTTTGAGAAAGTTTAGTTGTATTTTTAATGTTGGTGGTGTTCACATTTTTATTGCTAGCATGTGCAGATCTATTTATGTTTTGGTATGCATGTATCCGATAACTTTGTTAGGTCTCTTCTGACACCAGCCTGGAGCGAAAGGGGAGGGTGCCTGGATGCTAGCGCACGGGGTTGGAAGTCCAGCTCTTCTAGTGGTCTCTGTGGATAGCACATGCAGGGTGAGATGGGGGGTTTGTCACTGTCTGTAAGGGACAGTTATCTCCTCCCTCTTTTATCTTTCCCCCATCACCCCGGCTGTGTGATGGGATCAGAGTAAACGTAGGCCCCAGTTACAGTCAGGAAGGGTGGGGTCTTGCTTCCACTTGACCTTGGTTGGCACGGGTGGGATGGGGCCACAGTGGGTTTTTTTCCTATGGTGTTTTTCTAGACTAGAGCTGTTGTTGCCTAAAAGCTTTTTGTCTTGGCGGGCTGCTCCTTTCCTGGTCCTTTGCCTAGAGAGAGCAGGCTTCGTTGGACTGTTTTTGTCTGTATTTGTCTGTGTTTCTAGGTGGCTGGATTCCTTAGCTCTGTGTTTGAGATACAGGAGGCGAAAGGCACCTCGGGAAACACCACTGCACCATTCTGTGGGTCCCACGGCCCCTTGCCCATCCACCATCTCCTTCTCAGGAACTTAGGCTTGACTTACAGTTCCCAGAAATGTGAGCTGCACTCGGCGGGGATTGTAGGAAGGAGCCCTGCGCTCTGTCTTCTGGGAGCTCGGCCATCACAGGGCTTGACCCTTGTTCCCTGTGATATCCGTGGGCTGCAGGGTGCATCTGACTCCCAGGGGTGCAATCTGAGCAGGAGACATCCAGACCCTTCTCTGAGAGTCTGGCCCTGCTCCCGCCTGTGCTGTGTCCGGGGCGGGATGACTCAGGCGGCCTGCGCTTCTGTCTCTCTCTCATCATCCCTCTTGCCCTGGACCGGGACTCTTCAGACTAGGCTGAGCAGCCAAGTACTGGTTCCCTGGGCAAACTTCTCTGAGGCACTTAGCGACACCATTTTTGTCGTTGCTGTTCAGTCACTCAGTCGTGTCCAGCTCTTTTGCGACCCCATGGGCTATAGCCCAGAGGCTCCTCTGTCCATGGGATTCCCCAGATGAGAATACGGGGATGAGTTGCTGTTTCCTTCTCCAGCGGATCTTCCTGACCCAGGGATCAAACCTGCATCTCCTGCATTGGCAGAAGGATTCTTTACCACTGAGCAACCAAGGAAGCCCGAGACTGTTTTAGAGCCTAAATTTTCCCACAAAAAATCTCTACATGTGGTTGCTTGTAAGGCGTGCTTAATAAAGTACTTGATCGTAGTTATTGTTTAATAACTATGTTTCTCCCCATTATTATGACTGCTAAAGTCCCTTTAAATAAGTGCCCCTAGCAGATAAGAAATCCTAAATTTCCAGGACTTTGAACTTTACGGGTCCCAAATCTTTTTCAGACCCACTGTTATAACATGTATATAACACTCAAAGTGCTTACAAAATGTGTAGCTCATAGTGGACATTCAGAATATGTTAGTTGCTTTTCCTTCTCTTTTTACTTTAGAATGTTGGCCATTTGTTGAGTTGAAGTCTTCAGTAGAGAGAATAAATCCTCTACTGCTCAAAAACACAAGCTCTTGTGTCAAGAAGGTTACATATAAATCTCAGCTCTGATACTTACCAATTGTGAGACTTGGGCAAGTTATTTAACATCATTCTGACTTGGTTTTCTCACCTGAAAAATGGGAACAATAATAGCATTTACTGAGAACTAATTGAGGGAAGACTTCTGAAGATATCAGAAGCGTATCTTTAGATACACAATTCAATGTTGTGTTTTTTTTGTTGTTGTTCTTGTTTTTTGCTATTCGACAGCAGTGTCTTTAAGAAAGTTCCTTAGAGTCAAGGACTATGTCTTATTTAAGTTACTTAGAGCCTAGCATAGTGATTGATGCCGAATAGGCGCTTAAATGTTTCAATGAAGAAATGTAGTCCAGGCAGGCCTTGTTTTATTGTGCTTCTCCTTGTTGCACTTTGCAGGTATGTATTAAAAAATACATCCAAAAAATTTCAAAACATTGGAAGTTTGTGGCAACCTTCTGTTGAGCAAGCCTGTTGGTGCCATTTTCCCAAAAGCGGTATTTTTAAATTAAGTGTGTTGTTTTTTAGACGTAATGCTAGCTTCCCAGGGGGCACTAGTGGTAGAGAAGCAGTCTGCCAGTGCAGGAGAGGTCAGAGTCGAGGGTTCGATCCCTGGGTAGGGAAGATCCCCTGGAGGAGGGCGTGGCAACCCACTCTGGTATTCTTGCCTGGAGAATCCCATGGACAGAGGAGCCTGGTGGGCTACAGGTCATCGGATTGCAAAGAGTTGGACACAACTGAAGCAACTTAGCATGTATGCATATGAAGAGTAAACCTAAGTTTTTTATGTATTGGGAAATAAAAAAATTGTGTGACTTGCTTTCTTACAGTGGCCTGGAACTGAACCCACAGTATCTCTGAGGTATGCCTGTAATGAATTAAAGCCCAAAGCCTAAAGTGAAGTCGCTCAGTCGTGTCCAGCTCTTTGCGACCCCATGGACTGTAGCCTGCCAGGCTCTGCCATCCATGGGATTTCTCAGGCAAAAATACTGGAGTGGGTTGCCGTTTCCTTCTGCAGGGGATCTTCCCGACCCAGGGATTGAACCCGGGTTCCCGGCTTTGCAGGCAGACTCTCTACCAGCTGAGCCCCCAGTACTGAATTAATTTACTAGAGATGAAAATCTTGGAAGCAGCATAAACAATCATTTCTTACTAGTGGAGTTTCTTAGGTTCATAAAATTTAACTTTGGGAAAAAGGTTCATTTTCTGTGTTTTTTGATTTAGCCTCAGCCCTTGCCACCGTGGGGCCGCCTACAGAACTGATGACTTCTGAAGTCACTGCCAGGAGCTTTATGGTTAACTGGACTCATGCCCCCGGAAAAGTGGAAAAATACAGAATCGTGTATTACCCTACCAGGGGTGGCAAACCAGAGGAGGTAAGAAGGAGACAGCGTTTTCAAGCCATGTATTCTGAGGCTCTCAGGTTTTGTACAGTAGTCAAGATAAGGCAGAAGTGGATATATAAGCAGATTATTCTGTCACAAGCATTTACAGTTGTTGGACTGAATCCATTTCCATGTGTCCAGGTTTTCTTCTGTCTCAAGCTTATGGTATTTACATCTTCTCCTCTTATTTCCATCAAAGAACCTGCAGAACTGGTCATGTATCCATTTCTAACACAACTTACACTGACTTAGTTTTTTTTGTATTTTAAGAAATGAAAGAGTTCTAAGGCAAAGAGAATCAGTCGTTCATTATCTGGCTAGAGCCCCCTTTGCGATTGATGTTTTCTTTCTACTTTGGGAGTGGTCTGAACTTTCTGCCTTAAGGAAGTCTGTGTGTTCCACATAATGTGGTCACGTAATCCTTCAAGGTTTGGGATTTTCTGGATGTTTGCGGAAATCAGTGCAAATGAGAAGCATCATGAAGTGTCTGTGATGGGCCCTTCTCACGAGTCGCCATCACAAGAGAGACCATCTATTGCCAGATGACTGAATGGTTCCCATTTCCTAATCTGTGATGTACAAATTCACAGGAAATATGACAAGATGTGATGCAATCTCCCTGTCTCTTTTTTTGACGTTCTCATCTTTTGTTGTTCTAACCTCTGATTGGCCTCAGCGTGTTTCAGTTTTCTTCTGCATTATGGCAGGACTTATGACCTTTAAAGTGTTAGATTCTAGAGATTATGTCATCCAGACTAAGAAGAAAAAACAAACCACAGTGCTTCCAATAGCTCTATCTTTTTCATGACGAATAACCCTCTTATACGCTTCCCAAGACCCCAGGGGAAATATCACATGTCACCTGTTACTAAGTGGGTGTGATTAGGATAGCAGTTAGGTTAGGAATGACACGGTTTTCATTAGGTGTGACCCAGGGAGGGACTCTTGGACATTTTCCATGGAAGGTGAGTCCCATGATGTGAGAATTCAAGGACAACTGACTGCCATGTGGAGAAGGACATGGTGCAGATAAGAACATGTTTAATGAAAAGTTTTTGCTGGAAGTATTTTTGTTTTTTGACTTTCAGTTTGCATTTGAGAAATTCCATTTTCTCATTCCTCGAACTCCTCTTTAAACAGGTGGTGGTGGATGGACGCGTATCTTCCACGGTGCTGAGAAACTTGATGTCTTTAACGGAATATCAGATAGCAGTCTTTGCCATATATGCTCACACGGCTAGTGAAGGCCTCCGGGGAACCGAAACCACACGTGTGTACTGAATTCTGCCCTCTTCTGATTGGCATAGTGTTGTTCAGGCGGCCCGGCTGTGCTCGCACAGTACTGGGCCATGCTGTGCTCGCAGTTTGCAGGTGCCATATGTTGGGAGGGACATTATAGAACTCCGGTGCGTTTAGGAGAGAGAAACCTTAGTGATGAAGGGTGCAAAATACATGTATTCATGTAATAGACAAATATCTAGTGAGTGCCTATTATAAACCAAGCACCGGGCTTCGGTGTATCAGTAGGAGTAGAGAAGAAGCTCTGCAGCTCTCCTGCCCAGCAGAAGACTGGGGAAATATGTTACATCTGTTTTCATTAGGAATATCACTGTAATTAAAACTTATGAATACTAGTCAGTCGTTTCTTACCTGGGAAAGACCATGATCACAGACACATACACACATGCACACACATTCAGAGAATCCTGGGAAAAGATAACCTTGAGAAACTTGATCGCACACTCATTTAGTTATTTCAAACACTGAGTTCCTAGTACATGCCCGTCAGGATGCAGACCTGGTCTGCCTCTGGTAGAACGATAGCAATGTGAACAACTCCAGTAACAAGGTACCAGGCACTGTGACAACCACGTTCCACGTCCAGCACATTATTGGATTTATTCCTGAAAACAATTAGTAAGACAGATTTTAACACTCCTACTTTTTTAAAATTTTTGTATTGGAGTTCAGCCAGTTAACAATGTTGTGATAGCTTCTGGTGGAGAGCACAGGGACTCACCACACATACACATGTATCCTGGTTGGTGGTGGTTTTAGTCGCTAAGTTGTGCCCAACTCTTTGCAACCCCATGAACTGTAGCCCGCCGGCTCCTCTGTCCTTGGGGTTTCCCAAGCTAGAACTGGAGTGGGTTGTCATTTCCTTCTCCAGGGGCTCTTCTCAACCCACACATGTATCCATCACCCCTCAAACTTCCCTCCCATCCAGGCTGCCCTGAGCATTGTAATACTCTTGCTTTGCAGAAATACTTCTGCAGCAATTTCTGCCCTTGAGGAGGTTTTAGTCTAGCAAGGGAGAAAATGCAGACCAAGAACATGCAAACCAACTTGTGCAGTGAAGTGCAGCAGGCATGCCGGTGGGAGCGCGGCAGGGAACTGCGCCTGTGAGCAAAGTCCCGGGTTTGACATTGTGCTGGGAAATCTAGCAGGACCTGCAGTCTAGTTGTAAACAATGTTTCATAGTTATTACTGTCATCTTTTAAGCTGGGAACTTGCAGTTTATCCTTAGTCCCTTTCTCCCTAATTCTCCACTATGGCCAGTCTTATTTCTTGATTCTTCTGTTTGTCTCAAGCCCTGTTGTTCCCGACAATCATGTCTCCTCACTCTCTCTGATTGAGTGAGTGTTGAAGAGTGTTTATTTATTCGTGTATCTGTCCAGCCACCTATTCTGTCCTTTAGGAAGTGACCCAACAGCTAGTGTTGGTGGCTGCTGCAGGTCAGACCCTGTGCTTGGGAATGGGCGTAAAACGGTGGTCAGCAGAGTCTCCCTGCTCTTGACTGGCTCCCAGAGAAATGTGACCATCACTCTAATAAGACATAAGAAACTAAAAAATGTCACTTCTGCTTTTAAACATTCATTGTCTTTACCTTTCCCCAAAGGGCTTATATGGCTATGTGAACAGATTCAAGGATAATGTTGTCATAGTTTCAGGAGGACAGCAAAGGGGCTTGGCGGTGCATACAATGTATCCATTCGCGTAGACTGCCCTCCTGTCCAGGCTCCGATAACACTGAGCGGCTTTCCCTGTGCTGTGCGGGAGGTCCTCATCGGTTATCCTTTTTAAATATAACTGTGTGTACATGTCCATCCCACACTCCCTGACTGCCCTTCCCCTGTCCTTCCCCACTGGTAACCATAAGTTTGTTCTCCAACTCTGTGAACCTTAGAGTCCATATATAAGGGATATCATATGATTAAAAAACCCATCACTTTTAGAGCCTGAGCTATAGAGACTTTGAAGTAAGAAAACACACTGATAAACGGCTGACCGTTAACAAATCTCCTCTTGCAGTTTCTTTACCTATAGCTTCCGACCTTGAACTGTACGACGTGACTGAGAACAGTCTGAGGGCGAGATGGAACCCCGTGCCCGGAGCGTCCGGGTACCTGATCCTCTACGCTCCCCTCACGGAGGGCCTGGCCGGGGATGAAAAAGAGGTAACTGCCTGCTGCCTGCTAGACTCCTAGAATCTTTGGCTTCCTTAGCATTGTTTCTTTTTTTTTAATATAAAAATGTAATGTATACAATTTAGAAAAGTCACGTTAGCCAAAGAAAATAATCACTTGTAAGCCCACCACCTAGAGGTAACCACTGTTAACATTTAGTTAACAGTCTTTTTCAACGCATTTTTAACACAGCCAATGGGAATGCTTTTGTGGTTTTCCTTGTAGTTTTCCTTTTGCTTGTTTCTGTACCATTAAATCGTGTTTTATATAGTCAAAGACTCTGATGCTGGGAGGGATTGGGGGCAGGAGGAGAAGGGGACGACAGAGGATGAGATGGCTGGATGGCGTCACCGACTCAATGGACGTGAGTTTGAGTAAACTCTGGGAGATGGTGATGGACAGGGAGGCCTGGCGTGCTGTGATTCGTGGGGTCGCAAAGAGTCGGACACGACTGAGGGACTGAACTGAACTGAAACAACTTCTTTCTATCCCATTGTTGGTTTGTACCAGTTCATGTTTAATTAATCTCCTGTTAATTAGGACATTTAGATAATTTGCTATATAAAAGAATTCCCTGGTGGTCCAGTGGTTAGACTTGTGCTTTTACTTCCAGGGTCCAGGTTCAAACCCTGGTTGGGAGATCCTACAAGCCAGGCCAAAAAAAAAAAGATAATTTGCTATATAAATATACTTTTGGGACTACTTTTAGCATATAACTTTGCATGGTCATCTGATTATTTCCCTAGGATAAATTTCTAAAAGTGAAATTTCTTTTTGCAAAGACTATGCAAGTTATTAAGGCTTATAAATTTTATATAATTTGTATTGCTCTATGCAGTTCACAAATGATTGTGATAGCTTTATGTACACTGACTTTGAAAACTTTGTTTTACTAATTTGAGATATTATAGAGAAACATCGGTTTCCCAGTGACTCAGTGATAAAGAATCTGCCTGCCCGTGCAGGAGATGAGGGTTCACTCCCTGGGTGGGGAAGATCCCTTAGAGAAGGACATGACAACCCACGCTGGTGTTCTTGCCTGAAGAATCCCGTGGACGGAGGAGCCTGGCAGGCTACAGTCCGTGGGGCGGCGACAGAGTTGGACGTGACTTAGCGACTAAACAATAGAGAAATATATCTCACGGATGTAGCTTTTTTGCATTTCTTCCATTTTTAATGATGACTCTTTGACCTTTGAATGATAGCTTTTAGTCCTCATTTTTAACATAGGGAACAGTTACTACAGTATAGCTACACAAGGAAGAGAGGGGAGACGGCCGTGAGCTGGAGTGCTGACGAGGCAGGTGGCGTGTATCTGTCAGCGAGTGCAGAACTCGGTTCTCTAACGTCCTCTGAAACCTGCCTCTGGTGACAGAATCCTTTAGGGCCAGGAACATGGTGATTCTAGCATCTAGAACAGAATATGGGTGACTGTATTCTTCCATTTCTGAGTCTTAGACAGTTTTTGCCCACTTAATTTTTTGATCTGAATTTTTTTGGTGGAAGGGAAACTCAAAAATGGTGCTAAAAAGACACACAACTTCACCAGGAAAGAAAACAATTAAAAAGAGGACTTGGCAGTGCACATTCAGCACACTGCTGTTACTGCCATGCTTAGTGGCTCAGTCGTGTCCGACTCTTGGCGCCCTCGTGACTGTACCCGCCAGGCTCCTCCGTCCGTGGGGATTTAGCCGAGCTTCTCTTTTCGCTTGTGTTGGGTCTTCACGGCTTCGGGGGCCGCTCTCCGGTGGCGCTGCGCGGGCTCCTCTTGTGGAGGTTCCTGTCGTGGAGCAGGGCTCTCGGCGTTCAGCCTGCCGTCGTTGCGGCGCACCGGCTCCCGAGCCCACGGGCCGTCGTCGTGGCGCGCGGGGTCCCGAGCACGGTTCAGGAGTTGCGGCGCGCAAGCTTAGTCGCCTTGCGGCACGTGCTGTCCTCCTGGATCGGGGCTCTAACTTTCCCTCTGAAGCACCAGCGAGGCCCTCGCCAGTTTTAAGTCTGATAATGCTACTATACGTGAGCGTGTGGGGACACAGAATCACTCGTCTAAACTGGTATGTCAATTGGTACAGCTGCCTTGGAGACTAATCTTAAATATTTCATCAAGCTAGACATACACACTCTTTAAGGTATATACTATAGAGTAACGTCCTTCAAGACTTGTCAAGGCAGGCACTTGGTCAGAACAAAATATTGCAAGCAACTGCCATGTTCATTGACAGCATGGAAAATAACTGCATATTTTTAGAAAAGAATCTCATAAGGGAATTAAATAATGTCAACTCTGTCCCTGTGTTTCAATATGGATAAATCTTGAAACCAAATATTGCCAGAGAAAAAAATTCCAAAAATGTCACGTTGAATGGTCCATTTATGCACATCATTAAACATACAGAAACGTCTATTTTTTTTTTTATTACTTCTCACCTATGTAGAAGTAAAGAAAAACGTATCAGTGAGATGCACTTCAACATTAGGGCAGAGGTGGTGAACAGAAAGAATGAGAAAGAGTTTGTTTTATGTGACTGTAGTTCTTGTTAAAATAAGATCTGAAGTCAATATGACAAAATGTTGATATTTATTAAATTTGAATGATGGATGCATCAGGGTTTATTATGTTATTTTCTCCACCTTTATGTTATATACACTGAGATATTTTTTAATTAAAGTTTTTAATTTGACCCTACCACTGGCAATTGTGTGAGAGGGGACAGTCTGTGGAGTTATTTTTCTTCTTTCCAAAGCGGAAATAAAACCATCCTTGTCACACAGTTGTCACACAACTGAGAATGTTGGCTTATTTGACTGACCCCCAGAGTTAGACATCTGTGGAGTCGCACAGAGTCGGACACGGCTGAAGCGACGCAGCAGCAGCAGCAGCAGCAGCAGCAGCAGGGTTAGAAATATCATCCCCCAAATCAAAAAGCGAATTGCTGATTTGGGCATCCAGTGGGTTGATCTCTTTGGACTCCTGGGAGGGGCTTGCTGTCCAGGTGGATAGGCCCTCTGAATGGGGGCCTCAGTACTGGTCCAGTTTAATGGGACTTGAAGCAAAAATTGGGCCTCCAGTCAGGACTGGCGAGAATGCAGCCAGCGGTGAAGGATGCCCACTTGGCGTCCAGCTCCCAACAGACCGGCCTGGACCTTACCCTCTTCCTAGAGGACGTTTCTGACTCGTCTCCACCCACGCTCGTCTGGGGACCAAATATCTGACACTGTTATTCTGGCTGCAGCTGCCACTTGTCCAGATGTAAGGAGTTATCGGACAAGAGCACGCACAGTACATGCAGCTTCGTATGGCTTCACAGCATCTGTTTCTAATACAAAATAGCACGAGGCCATGAAAAAAAGGATGACTTGAAACCTGTTTGGTGAAGGGGTTGTGAGGAGATGAAGTCTTGGTCCCTGAGGTCACACCTGTATTCAGTTGTACTCTGATCAGTGTGAAAAAGGCACGTTGGCAAACGATCTGATAATGTGTGTTCTTTACAGGTGAAAATTGGAGAGACCCACACAGATATTGAGCTGAGCGGGTTGTTGCCCAATACGGAATACACAGTCACGGTGTACGCTATGTTTGGAGAAGAAGCCAGTGACCCCGTTACGGGCCAGGAATCGACACGTGAGTGGCCCCGCCATCCGGGTGAAATGCTGTGATAAGAGCCGGAGCCAGCGTGGGGGCCCTGAGCTAGACATGCGGGCTAGGCTGACGCTCCGGGAGCCAACTGTCTGTAACAACGCGTCTAGTTACCTAGGGGAGGAAGGGGCGTTGCTTCCCCTTTTGTCATTACTCAGTCACACGGATTCTAGAATTGAACTTTGGCCTCCTCCAGATCAGTGGTCCCCGACCTTTTTGGCACCAGGGATCAGTTTCATGGAAGACAGTTTTTCCGTGGATCAGGAAAAGGGGGTGGTTTCAGGACGGCTGAAGTGTATTACACTTACTGTGTGCTTTATTTCGGATATTACCGCATTGTGATAGCAGCGGGAGAGTCGCACAGCTCCCTGGCGCTCGCCGCTGGCGGCGGGGTTCTGACCGGCCGAGCCCGCAGGCCGTTGACCGGTGAGGTCTCCGTGCGGCCGCCCCGCCGGGCTCACCTGTCCTTGCAGGCGGGCTGGATGCCGTCTCAGCTCCACGTCAGGCCCGGGCGTTCGGTTCCCAGAAGGAGAGAAGCTGGACTCCCGCGCGCACGGTCCACGGGAGGGTCTGAGCTCCTCCTGGAGTCGACTGGGCTGCTGGCCTGGCGGAGGCGGGGCACAGGCGGCTGCAGAGAAGGGGACGCCCCGCGGTGGGAGCCCCGCTCTCAGTGACGCCGCAGAGCTGGAGCCGAATGTGGGGGGAAATGTGGGCTTTGGGATCAGAACTTTCAACATGCGAATCCCAGCGAAAGTCACATTGTGGGTGGGTGACAGTGGGCAAGTGATGGAGCATTTCTGAGCCTGTAAGGGGAGCAACAGTAATCTCACGGCATGTGGTTGATAGAAGATTAAGTACAGTGATACAGCTGAAAGTAATTAGCGCAGAGTTACTCAATAGTTCTTTCTCCCATATTAAAATTATTATTTTTTTCTAAAAATTTTTGATGTCTTTTGTATCTCAGACTATTATCATTATAATTAGTTTTTTAATTGGGTAAAAATTGTATATAAAAGTGTGAAAGTATTAGTCACTCAGTCATGTGTGACTCTTTGCAATGCCATGGACTGTAGGCCGCCAGGCTCCTCTGTCCATGGGATTCTCTAGGCAAGAATACTGGAGTGGGTTGCCATTTCCTTCTCCGGGGGAATCTTCCCAACCCAGGGATTGAACCTGGGTCTCCTACATTGCAGGTGTATTCTTTAACCATCTGAGCCCCCAGGGAAGCCCCAAAAGTTATACTGGCAAGCCTGATTTCGGTAATATAGTAATAATATTTTTTAGGAATTGTAAATATTTATCTATTTGAAAATATGATAGAGAAAATGCTGCCCTGGCAAGCTCACAATGCTTTGTTGCCTACCATTAAAAATAGGGGTCTCTTTGTGGTGTCTTGAAGAAGACAGGGCAGGGAGATGGGGTGTCTCACGTCACTCTGAACCTGGGAGGAAGTGAACAGCATGGAGTCTGCAAGTGCTTCGGTCTTGAAGATTCTACTTGAGAAGCATACAAAGAGATGTGATGATAAGGGAGTTTTCTCCTACAACCGTTTTTTTATTAGCCAAGGCTGTGTTCTCTTCCTCTTCAGAGAAAGACCAATGTAATTAAAACAACAAACAACAAAACTGGCAAAGCCCAAGACAGAAAGAGGAAAAATAAGTCAGAGAGCGTCTCATATATCACTTGTGAAAGTCGCTCAGTCGTGTCTGACTCTTTGCGACCCCATGGACTTTATAGTGCATGGAATTCTCCAGGCCAGAATACTGGAGTGGGCAGCCTTTCCCTTCTCCAGGGGGTCTTCACAACTCAGGCATCGAACCTGGGTCTACCTACCACATTGCAGGCGGATTCTTTACCAGCTGAGCCACAAGGGAAGCCCAAGAATGCAGGAGTGAGTAGCCTATCCCTTCTCTAGCGGATCTTCCCGACCCAGGAATCAAACCGGAGTCTCCTGCACTGCAGGTGGATTCTTTACCCACTGAGCTATCAGGGCAGCCTTAATACATCTCTTGACTTAAGTCCTTTTGAGGACTCTGTTGATTTGGAAGGAAAACTTTCCCAACCACGCATCTCTCTTTTTCACTCAGAATACTTATTTCTTTCTACAGTTTTCCCTCACTATTGAAAAGTAGAGTGTTCCTATGAAACCTTTTGTAAGCTGGAATAACAGAAAGCAAAGAAATAGATTTAGGATACATCTTGCTAATGGATGCACAGAGCAAATCAAGATAAAGCACAGATGCTCAGAAACACAGTTCAAAGCTACGGTTGCCTGATGCTGAGACGCTGAGCATAGTCCCAGGAAGGAGCTTGGCAGGGCCCCTCTTGCTACCTGGGGGCCTGTGGTGCACACTGGCTCGATGATGACTTGCTACAAAGCAAAGGCTGAATGTTGTTTTTGCTTTTTGCATTTTTTTGTAAAAGGAAAAATCCTCCTTAGCTTTCTTTCAGTTAGTGAAGCTTTCGTTTAAGCTTTCATTTAAGGCTACTGAAAGGGCCAAGTGCCTGAAGCAGATTTTCAAAACGCAGATACCTTGTGCTTTTAAAAAGTGTCCATGACTCTTTTCCATTAATAGTTGATTTAAAAAAAGGCCTAAAAAACACTGTCCTGGCTGCCTGAGACTGACGCATCTGCGCATTGCTGCACTGCACTGCCGAGTCTAACTGAACCCTAGACAGTTTAGAGCCAAGTGTGCACGCACGTAGATTCTTATTTGCTTTTGTCTCCTACACGTCCTTTCTGGCTGCTTAGGTAGTGAGAGTCACCAGGTCTCTGGGCTCCTAATTGCCATACAACCAGTCTGCCTTGGATTAATGACAGCGTTGGCCTTTAGGGTGAGGAACCATTGTGCTCTGCGGGACAGCTGACCATTGTCATGGGTTCTCGCCTTAGGCTAGGCTCTCAAATCTATTGATCGATTGCCTGGGTTATGGATTCCAACTGCTCTCCTGCTTCTACTAACTGTGATCTTGGCCGAGTAACCTCAGATTCATGATCCATGTAATGGGGCTAATTATAACGTTATCCTTGCTGTCTAATGTTAGGATTTAATGTGGTGATGTGTTACATCTCACACCCTTAGAAAGTATGCAGTCAATCTCAACACCTCTGTTTACTATAAACCTGTAAAAGCTCACAAAACTCTCAAAGATTATTGACAAATTCTAACTTGTTGACTCAGAAAGGGATCCTCAAAGAAGTACAAAAAGCCGTGGAATTGGTAGTGAGGATGTGCGGAAGTATCAACACCTCTTTATACTGTTAAAGCCACAGTGAAGTGTTTACTTTTATCTAGTCTCACAAAGCCAGTGGGTTTTATCCGGGGCAAGAGTCCTACTCCTTGATTCAAGAGATATTTACTGAAAACTTTACTCTATTGGAGATAAAGATGGGAACAAAGTTAAATCAGATTCTGTAATCCTTTGAGATGACAGTATATTGGAAAAGAGAGAGAACAGACCAGTAAATGTGCAGTAAAGACTGAATCAGGGAAGAGACATAGGTAGGACTGAGGCGGAAGGGTTGTTTCATGTAAGGTGATCACGGAAGGCTTCACTGAGAAGGGGAGATACGTTCAGAAAACTGAACCTCAGATGACTCCAGGGTTTTTGACCTGAGCAATGGGAAAAATGGAGTTTTCATTTCCTCAGAAGGACAGGTTGAGAGAGAAGATTGGGAGAGGTGACAGGAATCAGTGATTCAGATTTGGACATGTTGAGTTGGAAATGTTTAATAGACACCCAAGTGGAGAGGACAGATAAGAAACCGTTGCCACATGGAAAATTGTGGATCAGAGGAATAGAGGGACTTCGCCAGGACCAGATGATTGTTGAGTACAATAGCTAAAATTTAATTTCAAGTTTCCTGGTTTTTGATTCATTGGGTTGTTCATTTATATCAGCAGGAAATGATAGCTTTGACTGGAGAAGAAAGACACAGAAAACTCACCTACACTGCGTTTGCTTCTAAGTGTCTGCAATTCATGGCTACTCGTCATTCTCCATGAGGAAAACTTTTTTTCTCTGTTAATTTGTTAATGTTCTCTGTTACAAGTTATTATCTGAGTGAAAATTTTCATATGTCAGTAGTTTAGGAGTCAAAGATGCTGTGTTTTGCGGGTCCTTTTTACATATATGTTATTTAAAATTTTATTTCTTTTTTATTCCATTTACTGCAAAGTACCCTTAAGCCCACCCAGAAACCTGAGAATCTCCAATATTGGCTCTAACAGTGCTCGGTTAGCCTGGGATGCCACTTCAACAAAGATCAATGGTTATCGAATTATATATAACAACGCTGATGGGACTGAAATCAATGAGGTAAGACTGTGGAATGTGAAGTGTGTTCTTCCAGTGGTTGGGTTTTAGTTTCTTAGGGCTATGAAATCGATCATCCCAAAACACAGTGGCTTGAAACAGTTGCTAGTTATTCATTTTCTCTTGCCATCTTGGTGGGTCAGGAAGTGGATTTGGCTTGAGATAGTAGCCAAACAATGGCTGGAACCAGTGACGTCACAGCGGCTTCCATATCTCTGTCTGGTGCCTGGTCCAGGAAGACTGGACCATCTGGGAGCTGGAACGGCTCTACATTTCAAAGTTGATTGTTTACACGATCCGTTCAGCAAGGGAGCTTTAGGGGAGCCGGACTTTTTAAATGCTGGCTCAGGAGTCCCCAGACATGTCTCCAGAGACACAGAGAGAGTGCTGGATGCCAGCTGTGTCACCTTTGTGAGTTGGCAACAGAAGTCATAGAAATAACACCTCACCTCCGCTAGGAGGAGGATCCATGTCCCTGCATGGTTCAAGGTGGGCGGGAGCACAGAGCCCCCTGAGGGCACGTGGCCTGGGAGACAGATGTTGATGCGGCCATCCTCAGGAAATACAGTCGGCCCCAGGGAGTGCGGGTGAGGAAGTGTGTGCCTTCACAGAAGCAGGAAACTGAAGTGCCAGTGTTTGAAAGACCCTAGTTCAGTTAGCTTGCATTGAAAACCGAATCATTCAAGTTTTGTGTAGGAAGAAACTTTCAACTAATAGAATTTATTGAAACCCATGAAGATACAGTCCTTTGCACTCAGTGACTAATACTCTTCAGAAAGCCTTTCCTTGGAAATACATTTTAGCAGGCTAGATAGCAGTTATTTTTATGTTTTTCCCTTATCTTGGTCCAAGAAGCTAAGACAACAAGGGAAATATGTTGGCTTACATCATTTCTATTTCTTGACCAAGTAAAGCATGTATTTTCATATACAGAGACAAGCTTTTTCCTACAATGAAATCCAAGCAATATTTTGCTGAATGTGCCCTCCTACAGCATATGGAGTAATGAATGGACAAAAACTGCACATTTGCTAACAGTACAGAAATACTGTTCAATATCTTTTATTAAATCCTCATAAATCCTGAGGGCAAATAATTCTGGTGAAGCTGCACTTATTTATGTGCACTTATTATGTGCACTATATTATTATGCACTTATTAAAATGCTTTGCTTTTGAAGATGAGAACCTGGAGTAGTAAAAAGAAAGAAATGAAAAGCGGCGAGCTATCAGTGTCTCTTTGTTATCAGTGACAAGTAAACTGCTTTCCCAAGGGCTGCAAATTCAGCTGTGCAGGAAGCTTACGCGGATCATGTGAATGAGTGCAGAAACTGCTGCGTCTGCAAAGAAATAGTCTCGCCTGTTTTTCCTGAAACACGAGGCTCCCTTAGGTTGTGTATCATGTTCCCATTTGGGGGCCCTGCACGTGGCAGAAATTCTCACCGAGAGACTGATGACCAGTGACAACAGACCGTGGGTGACAGTAACAGGGTGCCTGGTGGGCACCGCGTTGCTGGGGAGTGTGTACATATTCACCAAAACCCCATGGGCAGAGGAGCCTGGTGGGCTGCAGTCCACGGGGTCGTGAAGAGTCGGACACGACTGAGCGATTTTACTTTCCCTCTTCACTTTCATGCATTGGAGAAGGAAATGGCAACCCACTCCAGTGTTCTTGCCTGGAGAATCCCAGGGACGGGGGAGCCTGGTGGGCTGCTGTCTATGGGGTCGCACAGAGTCGGACATGACTGAAGCGACTTAGCAGCAGCAGCAGCAGCATCAAGAGGCAGCCACTGTTAGCTCCTGTAGGGTGTTGCTGCACAGAAATCTGCAGGGGCTGCCAGATCTTGTTCCCCTTGACTATGTGACCAGGGATTTCTTTTTATGTGAAATTTTAAAATGGTGACTCATCAAACAACCAAAATAACATAACCATATTCATTAATATTTGTTCACTTCAAAGCATTCTGATTTGGAAATAATTTTTCATGAACCAAAAATGAACTGTCATATGTGTGAATATATGAACTATATAATTATACATTTTTGTTGAGTGTAATTGACAGTTAATGTTATATTAGCCTCAGGTGTATGACATGATGGCTCAGTATTTGTGAAATGGCCATAAAAGTTCTAGTCAACATACATTTTTCCATTAAAAAATTACAGTTGTGTTCATTGAGAAATACATGTGTTTTTTTTGCAGTGTTTTTCCTTGGGGACTGCCTCTGGTGCTTGCTATTTCTAATTTGCATTGTGCTGGGAAATTAGAAAACTATGTTTGATAGAACTGAATTTAGAATATGAGTAAATAGACCATGCATAAAAATCTGAGAACATCTTTTCTGAATGAAGTGAATAAGTAATGTGTGGCTTTTGTAACATTTCTATGTTGACTGATAGGTTTTTTGGGGTTTTTTTTGGTGTTTGTGTTCTTAATTCTTAGTTTCTATTTATGCATCTGAGACTGAAGGTTGCTGGACAACTGTCTTATATGAGTCAAATACTACTTTACCTAGTTTTGGAATATATGATTTTAAGGGTGAATATCCCCACCATATTTTGCTTTACTGCTATTCATTTAAACTTTTATTTAAAGATAATGCTGCGATTGGATTGTTAGGAAATTCCCAAAATATCTTGGAATGAACTTTAAAACGTCCCAACTAAAACCTGCCTGCTACATGATGTGTGATTGATTGTAGAAGCTTTGTTTTCAACTCAGTCCATATTTTCCTGCTTCACTTCCTCTTCCACCTCCCCTCCTTCGCTTACTTTTCCTTCTCTCTGTCTTTTCTGCATTACCTCTCTCCCTAACTTTCTGGAGTCCAAAGAAGAAAAATAGAACAGAGCATTTAAACAAACGTTGATGGCGATTGTGATGATAATGGTGATGGTGTGGTGATGATGGCAGCTAACACACGTTGAGTGCTTATCCTGAGTCAGGCTCTGAGATTTTTACAGAGAGCACTTTGTGCAATTTTTATAGAAAAAGTGTTGCCAAAGCCTGACCTGTCAAACTGAAGAAGAAGCCGTCTCAGATAGCACGCCCTGCGAACAGCTTTGGGGAAGCGGGCAAGCATGATGGTGCCCTTTCGGTTTTCTAATGAGAGGCCGCAGGCCCTGGACTCTTGGAGACGGGCCGGTTTCCGACACAGTGACTCAGCAGCAGAGCCCAGAGCAGAGCCCAGTCCCTGGGTCCTCATCAAGGACTCTCTTCATCCCTCCTGGAAAAGGCTGAAGTTTTTAGTTAGACTGAAAAATTATTCTCAGAAATAGTTGTGTAACAATGAGATCATAGTTATTTGTTACCATTTTCCCAAATTCTTCGCCTACATCTTAAAAGTGCTCCAAATAAAAGCAGTTCCAGAACTTAGTCTGAAGCATATTATGAGAACAAGTGGAAATGACTGACACCTCAAAGTTCTCACTTGATGAAATAAAATGATCAACAATCAATGCATGAAGCAGTCTGTTCAGCATCAAATAAAAAGCTTTTAATAAGTAAAACCAGATCTTTTCAATAGATGTATCTGTTGAAAAAAATAGGTAAATGTATATATATATATATATATATATTCAATATATAATGCTGAAATACATATACTTTTACATATATATGTACTTATATAGAAGTATATCAAGACCTAAGTATCCATTCCAGTTAATAGTTTTATGACTCCAGGAAGGTTAATGAAGTCTTTGGGTCTCAGGTTCCTTGTTTGTAAAACAGTCATTATACGCCTAGTGAGAGGGAGGAGGAGGCAAAGTAAAGCAATGAACGTGAGGCCCCCGACATAGTGTGAGTGCCCAGTAAACCTTAGCCAGTATGGTTAAAACAGCAGAAAGCAATAGGTGAGTATAGTTTAGAAGAGCAACTTGAACTCATATTTTAAGTATGGATCTGTCTTTCCTGTGAGTTTAAATAATGGAGCCCAACTGTAACTGGTATTTACAACCAGAGAATTTGGAGTGTGAAGCGCTTATGTTTTAAGTCTTAGGAACTGGCTGACTTTCCCTCGGGCAAGTTCCTTAACTTTTTGGAGTCTCATTTTCCCCATCTTCCGATTAGGAGTGAGATTAGCTACCTTATAAGGCTGTGGTGAGGAGGAAGTACAACCGGGGCACGTACAGCGTGCGGACCAGAGGAAACGCTAAATGCTAAGAATCACCCACAGTATTATCAGGCCTAGATTCAGAAGAGACAATACTTGTTTTCAGTTAACTCTGGCTCTGTAGCCAGTGCCCTGGCTGAAAATGACAGCTCACGATTGTGTAACTTGGGCAGGCTCAGCAGGTCCGCTGGTCTCTGCTCCTTGTGGTGTCAGCTAAGGTAACTCCTGCGTTCATCTGGGAGCCCGGCTGGGCTGGGACTTCCAAGATGACTTCACTCCCATGTCTGGGGTGGCTGAGAAGGTTGGGCTTGGCTGTTCCTCTTTAGCAGCGTGGCGCAGAGTTCCAAAGTCATGAAGAGGGAAGCTCGTTTCCCCGGGGCTGGCAATCTTTCTTTATGATCTGCAGTCAGTTCCTTTGAGATGCCTACAGTCTCTGTGTTAACTGTTTGTTCAGATGAGCCCTTCGCGTAATCTCTTATAAAATGGATTTTTTGTGCCTATGTCTCAATTTCCATTTACTTATTCTATTCACTCAATATATTTATATATAATTATATATATATATATATAATTCAATATACAATATTAAAAAAGCTAAACAAGATCCTGCCCTCAAGAGGCTTACACGCTATGTTGGAAATAGTATCTTGTACTTAGGAAATAAAATGATTCCACGCTGGGATTGGCGCCAGGGAGGAAACAAGGATGGTCCCTGTTAGGGAGGCCAGCGGTTAGGACTCTGTGCTGAACTGCAGGGTCCATGCCTGATGGGGAGTGAAGATCCTGCAAGCCACAGAGTGTGGTCAAAAACAAGAAAGGAAAAGATATATAAAAAGGATAGTGTTAAAGAACCATCCTACTGAGACCGCTGGAGAGATGAACACCTCCCTACCAGGAGATGAAATATAAGCACAACCCTAATGCTGGTGGCGAAGGGCTTATTTTGAAAACAGCCCAGGAAATAGGGTCCCAGACAGAATGAACTGCATCTGCACAGGTCCTGAGGTGGGAAAACTTGGATAGAAGGTTGTTGTGGCTGATCAGGGATTTCTCTTCTTATGTGAAACTTGCCAATTAAAAAATGTGGGCTCATTGAACAATTTAAATAACACAGCAGCTGTGCTCACCTCCACCTGCATGCTTGTTCATCTGTATAACTCCTGTAGAGGCTATCATACATGACTGGCTCCTCCTCGAAAAGCTGGCTGTAATCATTGTGCACTTTGCATTAGCATTGCAAAACCGTGTGTACTTCACTTACTATAGCTGTAATGAATGGAAATAATATTGGTTGCAACAACATCTTAAAAATTAACTGATAGGTATTTTACTTAACTGGAAAAGGTCAGTTTTCATTCCAATTCCAAAGAAAGGCAATGCCAAAGAATGTTCAGACTACTGCACAATTGCACTCATCTCACACACTGGCAAAGTAATGCTCAAAATTCTCCAAGCCCAGGCTTCAACAGTACATCAACTGTGAACTTCCAGATGTTCAAGCTGGATTTAGAAAAGGCAGAGGAACCAGAGATCAAACTGCCAACATCCGTTGAATCATTGAAAAAGCAAGAGAGTTCCAGAAAAACATCAACTTCTGCTTTATTGATTACACCAAAGCCTTTGACTGTGTGGATCACAACAAATTGTGGAAAATTCTTCAAGAGATGAGAATATCAGACCACCTTACCTGCCTCCTGAGAAACCTGTATGCAGGTCAAGAAGCAGCAATTAGAACTGGACATGGAACAACAGACTGGTTCTAAATTGGGAAAGGAGTATGTCAAGGCTGTATATTGTCACCCTGCTTATTTAACTTCTATGCAGAGTACATCATGAGAAATGCTGGGCTGTATGAAGCACAAGCTGGAATCAAGATTGCCAGGAGAAATATCAATAACCTCAGATATGCAGTTGACACTACCCTTATGGCAGAAAGTGAAGAAGAACTAAAGAGCCTCTTGATGAAAGTGAAAGAGGAGAGTGAAAAACTCAACATTCAAAAACCTAAGATTGTGGCATCCAGTGCCATCACTTCATGGGAAATAGATGGGGAAGCAACGGAAACAGTGACAGACTTTATATTTTTGGGCTCCAAAATCACTGCAGATGGTGACCACAGCTATGAATTAAAAGGCACTTGCTTCTTGAAAGAAAAGCTATGACCAATGTAGACAGCATATTAAAAAGCAGAGACATTACTTCTCCAACAAGATCCATCCAGTTAAAGCTATGGTTTTCCAGTGGTCATGTATGGATGTGAGAGTTGGACCACAAAGAAAGCTGAGAACTGAAGAACTGATGCTTTTGAACTGTGGTGTTGGAGAAGACTCTTGAGAGTCCCTTGGACTGCAAGGAGATCCACGCAGTCCATTCTAAAAGAAATCAGTCCTGAATATTCACTGGACGGACTGATGCTGAAGCTGAAACTCCAATACTTTGTCCACCTAATGCGAAGAGCTGACTCATTTGAAAAGACCCTGATGCTGGGAAAGATTGAAGGTGGGAGAAGGGGACGCCAGAAGACGAGATGGCTGGATGGCATCACCGACGCAATAGACATGGGTTTGAGTAAACTCCAGGAGTTGGTGATGGACAGGGAGGCCTGGTGTGCTGCAGTCTATGGGTCTCAAAGAGTCAGACACAACTGAGCAACTGAACTGAACTGATTTTATTTAAGGATATGAGATCAGAAATGTGAATATATAAATTCACTATCTCTTTTTTTAATGGAAGTAGAGTTGACTTACAGTGTTGTGGCTGCACAGCAAGTTGATTCGGTTACACACGTAGATGGATGGCTTCTTCTTTGTATCTTTTTCCATTGTGGTTTATGATTCAGCATCTCCTTTGTAGCACTTAGACTACTCGTGCCGTCAGCCGGGTGGCCAGCAGCCTGGACCGCATCTGACAGGCTGTTATGACCTCTCTCTTGCAGGTTGAAGTCGACCCTGTTACTACGTTCCCTCTGAAGGGCTTGACGCCCCTCACCGAATACACTGTTACCATTCTCTCCATCTATGACGAGGGCCAGTCCGAACCTCTGACTGGAGTTTTTACCACAGGTCAGTCTTACTATGGTTCGAAAAGTTTCCAGGAGTAGCTGTGTGGAAACCAGAAGCTGGAGAGCTTCTTCAAGGGTGATTTTGAGGAGATTGCGTTTTAGATATTTATGCATTGGCTGCATCAGATCTTGGTTGCGGCATGGGGGTCTTCAGTTGCAGCACACGCAGCCTCAGTTGCTTCCTGTGGGGTCTAGTTCCCTGACCGGGGATGGAACTCTGGCCCCCTGTATGCAGAGCGCAGAGTCTCACTGCGTGGCCGTGAGGGAAGTCCCCCCAAGAGATTGCATTTTAATTTTTATTTATTTTATACTATTATTACCCAATGGGTGGTATTAGCCGAGTAGAATGCCTACTGGTTAAGTATTTTCTCTTAAGGCAAAGAGCGACAGACGTCTGAGTTCAAAGGTCTTTGCTAAATAAAAGTCTGCACCGTTTTCTTCCTAATCTCACGCTGTTTCTTTTGTTCTAGTGACATAAAATTTTCACATTTCTTCCACTGATATGTGTGTATATTAATTGAACTTCCAAAATTACAGCTCTTCAACAGGTTTTGTTTGGCCTACAAAAATGACAGGTACATGCCATTTAACCTAATGCATCAGTCTGTAGCCAATTAGGTATTTTCATGCTGCTTGGCAATAGTCATACAAAAATATGGCATATTTTAAATACTAAAATAAAAAATAAAGCACGAATGCACTATTTTTCTTTTCTGTATATACCCTGTAGTCATTCAATAAATGTAACTTTTTTTTTTTTGCCTCTTGGTGGAAAAATTCTGTTGTTTGCTTTCCAGGCTTTATTAATTGCACTTGGAAACAAATTTAGTGCTGTACTAAGAGAAGGTAATTTGGAAAGAGATAAGAAATAAAGGGGATTGTGAAATAATGTTCACAGAGAAGAGTTCAGTGATTTTGAAAAATCTCCCAAAGGCTAACTCTAGTTGGAATTCTCATGATATCCTGTCAAAGAGTTTTAAAACCTCTGATTTCAAATAATAAAAATCAATGAGTTACAATTCACTTTGGGTGTAATTAGATGTTATGGTCTTTGTTGCGTATCCCAGAAGCGTGTAAACAGTGTAATAGTGGATGTCTGATAAATGATATTTCAATTTGATGGCAGCCATATGTACAAAATTAGAAGGATGAATGTTCTTCTCTGGATTTAACTTATTACTAAAGAGTGATTCAGGCATGAGAGGTGATAAAGCTAGAAGTGACATTTCTCAGGCTTCTAAGGCATCATTTTATTAATTTCTTCAAAATACTTGGAAAAGTGTAACTTTGTAAAATAACAAATGTGGCACTCTGATTTTTTTATAATTAATGAAAAAAGCCAAATAGAGACTCCAAGAGTTCTGGAAAGTACTAAAAAACTGTAAAAGTCTGCTGTGTCTCCGGTCTCCCTAACTTACACTGTGGGTAAACGCTGGACACAGGAACTCGAGCCCACACTGGACTGATTGGCGCTTGCTTTCCCTGCTTCCACGTGCTTTCCTGAAACAAGGGATTCGCCAGAGCCTTTTCTACCTGGGGCCCCTGGTGGGCTGCTTGAGTTACGGGTCTCTTGCCGTCTCTGTTCCCTAACAGAATCTCCCCGCTTGGCTTACAGAGGAAGTTCCAGCCCAGCAGTACTTGGAAATTGATGAGGTGACGCCAGACAGCTTTCGAGTGAGCTGGCACCCGCTGTCGGCGGACGAGGGGCAGCACAAGCTGATGTGGATCCCAGTCTACGGGGGCAGCACCGAAGAAGTGAGTGGTCTGAGGTCAAAAAGTACTCCAGAGCGTCTTATCTGGCTTCCCTGGTAGCTCAGCGGTAAAGAATCCGCCTGCAGTGCGGGAAACGCGGGGTCGATCCCTGGGTCAGAAATATCCCCCAGAGAAGGAAATGGCAACCCACTCCAGCATTCTTTTCTGGGAAATCCCATGGACCGAGGAGCCTGGTGGCTACAGTCCACAGGGTCACAAAGAGTCGGACACAACTTACTGACTAAATAGCAACAGCAACAATTTTATTAGGAAGCGAATGCCCAGTGCTGGCATTTGAGTTGGTTTTTGTATTAAAATACATTGAGAATCCCAGAAGGACTCAATACTTTGCATGACCTGGAGTTTTATAAATGTCAAATCATATGATTTTTCTAAGATCAAAACGCATTTTTTTTAGGGCTTTAGTTATGAGTGTTACATATTTCCAGTATCTTTGATTTTCATAAATGACACTTAATAAAACTTCTGAAATGCTGCTTTTGCAATATTAATCATTCCTTTGCTGAGAGAATTGAAAGGAAAAAAGGCTCTGGTTTGACTTTAAAATTGAACTCAGTGGCCCTGGAGTTCCTTATGCTTAGTTATTTTTTGCTTACACTTGGGATAGCATCTTTGCTTTTTATTATTTTTTCTTAACTTTCTCTTCTGTTATTCAAGTAAACCTGGTTGCTAAGGACCAAATACCTTTCAGGTTGTCCTTCAAGAAGACCAAGACTCATATGTTATCGAAGGCCTGGAGCCTGGCACTGAGTATGAAGTCTCCCTGCTGGCTGTACTGGACGATGGGAGTGAGAGTGAGGTTGTGACTGCTGTTGGGACCACACGTAAGTCTTAGTCAGGCCACGGTGAACTTCACCAGCTCCCACCATTTATTCTGACACCCTTTTCACCCTCCTGGGTTCCCTGCCCGTCAGCCTTACTCCTGGCTTCAGAAACTTTGTCCCTAGAATCCTTCACACATCTTCACCTTTAATGAAATCAGTGTGCAGAGCACCTTAGACTCTTGGTCTGTCATCATCTAAAGGCAGGGACCGTATCTGTATTGTGCACCATTACATCCCCAACACTTAACACAATTCGTGGCATATTTTAACTGTGCAATGAATACTTGTTGAATGGAGGAATGGGTGAATGGATGGAAGAATAAATGGATGGATGGATGGATGAAATAATTTATAACTGAATAAATGAGCAAATCAGATAAATGTAGGGCAGAAGTGTCTAGGAGTTTCTGGAAAATCCCAAGTTGATCTTGGTTCCAAGGATCTTGCACAAAATTCGCTTGCTGATTCATTCATCCCTTCATTTTTTAAATATGAGGTAATAACCACACGTTGTCTTTGATTGGGTTCCCTGGAGCCAGATTCTGAAATAGAAAATTGCATCCAGAAGGTTTGTTGAGAGTGTAGTCGGGAGATGCGTCTGTAAAGAAACAAGGATGAAAGGATAGGGAACAGGGAAAGGCTAAAACCGAGCCCTCAGGATATTGTTAGAAATTCTGCACCTGGCGTGGCCCTTCTGAGTGCTCCCTAATTGAGTCAAAGGGCTGGGTCTTTGTACTCCATGTCATTGGAGGTAGCCCATCCCCTGGCAGAGTCTGCAGTCTCAGACAAGGCAAGTCCCAGGGGTCTGAGCCAGTATTCTAGAAGCTGCTGGATGAGCATGTTGACCTCAATAGCCCTTCTATCCTCTGGTTGCCCAGTGTGGATACAGAAATAGCAGATGCGCTTCTTATTGTCTGCCTTGCTGCTCCTGCTTGGCAGCCCCTTTACAGCTGCTTGATTTCCTTTAATCATCATGATTATGCCCCATTTCAAAGTGGATTTCACATTTTATAGATGTAATTTTCAATATGATGGCAGGTGTCTGTGATTAGAAACTTCTTCAGGTTATAGTTTCCTTGTCTGCCTTTTCTTTGAAAACTCTAAAATGCTATACACAAATATATAGAGTTATCATCATTAGAGAAGTTTAAAGTCATGAATACTTTTTTAGTTGACAGTTTTTGGACTGAACCACCTACGACCGAAGAAGCCCCTACCAGACCTGTGACATCAGGTAAGAGCAAACAGAAGCCCAAGTACCCGTAAGAAGAAGAGTTTGTTCTAAGCAGAAGTTACGTTATCCCAGTTTTATCTGATTTATATTATTGTTAGGAACGGGGCATGCAGGGTCAAATTTCACTCCTGTTAGAACTGTCCACCTCTTATCCTTGAGTGCTGATCGGTCTTCCAGTCTACTCATCGTTCTCTCTGTTTCCTGTCTTCATTTGGATTTCCATCTAATCGTTTAGAGGATGTTAGCGTGAGCAGCCCCAAGCAGTCTCTGCTCTGCTTTTGAGCTCAGTAACTCCTCCTGATGCTGTCTGTTGAGGATTGTTCCCGGGGGTGACTGAGACCTGGCTGTGTACCGGTCTTACATCAGTTATTTCCTCTCTCAATCTAACTTCCCCTCCGTCACCATACAGCACCCAACTAGCTGTCGGAGTCAGCTAGATAGAAGCCTGATGAGGTTTATTTCCCGACTTAAAACGTTTCAGTGGATCTCCGTTATCATCCACGTATCCATCGTTCACAGATTCGCTCTTCAATTCACCTTTTTACTGAGCCCTTCCTTACGCTCGCAATCTCTTTCCATAACCCCCGGAATGCTTCCTGGTGAGAGCCTGTTTCTCTTCCTGCCTTCAACCGTAGCGGGGTTTTTCGCGCTTTCCCGGTACCCTCCTGTCGTCTAGAGCGCCTCGTCCTGAAGGGGAGGCGCTGCGCTCTGCACCCACACCCCGGTCCCCTCCCGCAGTCTTGCCCAGGAAGGTCCTTCGTCTGCCTCCTCTGGGACGCGTCACTATTTCTGTCGCGTGTTAGGCATTTGTGTCTTAAAGGCCTGACACCGTCTAACATACAGGAAAAGTTCAGTGAGTGAGTGCTGAATGGCAGTAAGTGAATGAAGAGAGGAGTCAGTGGAGGTGGAGAGATTGGAAGGGAGTTAGCACGAGAGGGAGAAGAGGAGATGGGACAAATGAGAGCCGCCGCTGTGGGAGACGAGAGGAGACGGTCAGAGAGCGCAGGTGGAGGCGGAGACCCCAGAGGAGGGTAGCGTCCACGCGGGCTGAGCGCAGATGGAGGCGGAGAGACCCGGAGGAAGGGTAGTGTCCCCACCGGCTGAGCGCAGATGGCGGCGGAGAGACCCCGGAGGAAGGGTAGCGTCCACGCGGGCTGAGCGCAGATGGAGGCGGAGAGACCCCGGAGGAAGGGTAGCGTCCACGCGGGCTGAGCGCAGATGGAGGCGGAGAGACCCGGAGGAAGGGTAGCGTCCACGCGGGCTGAGCGCAGATGGCGGCGGAGAGACCCGGAGGAAGGGTAGCGTCCACTCAGGCTGAGCTCAGGTGGAGGCGGACAGACCCCGGAGGAAGGGTAGCGTCCACGCGGACTGAGCGCAGGTGGAGGCGCAGAGACCCGGAGGAAGGGTAGCGTCCACGCGGGCTGAGCGCAGATGGAGGCGCAGAGACCCGGAGGAAGGTAGTGTCCACGTGGGCTGAGCGCAGATGGAGGCGGAGAGACCCCGGAGGAAGGGTAGCATCCACGCGGGCTGAGCTCAGGTGGAGGCGGACAGACCCCAGAGGAAGGGTAGCGTCCACGCGGGCTGAGCGCAGATGGAGGCGGAGAGATCCAGAGGAAGGTAGCATCCCCGCGGGCTGCGTGGATCGAGGCCGCCGCGGTGGGAGACGTGTGCTTTGAGTGACGGGTGTTAACACGAGGAACGGCCCTGGAGCGTTCCTGGGGTCCAGGGTTGAAGACTCTGTCTCCCAGGGCAGGGTGTGGGTTTGAGTCCTGGTTGGAGAACTAAGGCCCACATGCTGCGGCCAACATTGTTTAAGAAATCTAGCAATAAAAAGAGAAACAGGTGAGTGGGTGACAGGTGTGTGTGTCGGATGCTGCCTTGCACACCGAGCTCGGCCATGTGGGACCCTTGCCCTGCTTCTCCCGCGCAGACTGACGAGAGTTCTCACTGTCGTGCCCCGCTCGGGGCTCCCCTTTTCGTTATCGAGACTGAGAGCTGCTCCCCGGTTCCCTTTACCAGTGTACACAAAGCGTGGGGGTTTTGAGGGGTCCACGGACTCACCTTGAAAGCATCTTTTAAACCCATTTTTATTTGCTGTTAATCGGGGTCCTAGCTCCCGGTTAACCACTGAAGCTGAGCAGTTCTTGTTTCGCCTGGGTCTGCATAACAGAGATATGATAAATGATGCTTGTTGCCATGTCCACAGATCACCTCTGTAGCTCATTTTGGAATAAGATGGATAAAAAGTTCTTTAAATCCCTGGTTGTGTCTATTCCAGTTTTCCGCACCGGAATCAGGAACCTGGTGGTAGATGCTGAGACCACTTCTAGCCTGCGGGTAGCCTGGGACATTTCAGACAGCAGTGTACAGCAGTTCAGGGTGACCTACCTGACTGCTCAAGGGGACCCAGCGGAAGAAGTGCTGGGAACGGTGTGTATCAACAGAGCTGATGAGCCCCTCTGCGTCTCCTGACTAACCAGGCCAGCGCGCTGTGAATGCAGGCTTTACGCTCATTTCTTCATCTCTCTGGAAACTAATGTTTTTGTTTGACCCACACTTGATGACTTTTCTCTCTCTGAAACTGACCATCTTTGTAACCTGCTCTAAATAGATAAAGCATCTGAACCTTCTTTACCCCTTTGCTTCTGTTGCCTTGACAACTTGCTAGAGCACAAAAATTGGATCATAAATAGTCCATTATACACTTGTCTCTGTGCATGTGTGTGCATACTTCTGATATATAAACTTTTAATATATAAACATATATATACACACATATATAATTTTTGATGGTGAGAATCTGATTAAAAGGTTCAGCAAAACATAGCTCAAAGGTCTTCTTATGTAGTTGTAGTGTTCCTAATAAAATGCCCTCCATTAACAATTGGTTGTATTTTTCCCTGACACTGACTCTGTTTGAGCAGGTTTATAGTCATTTCTAATGTATTCTTAATCATGAGTGTCTTCATGAGGGATTTAGATTTTTGTGTGTTTTCTTTGTTTCATCTCTGTTTTTTTTTCTCTGTTGAAAACCTGGGTACCCTCTTTTTTAATTAAGAAATGAAGTATTTTCGTTTTTAAAATTTAAAAAATCATATAATTTTTAAAGGTTACTTTCCATTTAGTTAGTACACAATATTGGCTACATTCCTGTGTTGTACACTATATCCTTGAGCCTGTCTTAAAAGCATGAGCAACATCATTATCCTTTCTTTCTCTTCCTCACTTATAAAGCCTTTGATGGCAAATTATTGTATTTTTATGATACATAAACAATTGTTGGAGCTCCAGATTCTTTCAGGAAAGTCCTTAATTTCGGGCTGATGGATGAATTGCCGTAAAACACAGTGATAACACAGTGGGCAATAAGCAGGTCCACTGTGAATGACCAGAAGGTCCATGGAATTGGTCTGGGGGCAGTTTTGGAAAGTTAATGGACACTTGAATAAAACAGGTTAAGTTATAAATTCACTCAGATTATAGATTTCAAATGATCCATGATTGGAACATACCAAAAAGCTAAAATTGTGCTTAACCATGGCGACTGAAGACATAATTTGGATGTTTCATTTTTTCCTGTTATTGTCCTCATATTTTAATCTAGTCCCTAAAATGAAGCCCATAAAAACTTCCCAGAGTGAGAGCTTTGTTTTTTGGTTTTTGTTTCTACTCTTTCCAAGAAACACATTAAGCTTCTTGCTAAATATTCCCACTAATTTGGAATGAGTAACAGTTTAATCTTGTGTGTGCACTTGCAAGCCATACAAGGTAAAATAATAATAATATTTACTTTGGATCGTCTCTAGATAATTTTCCTTTTGCTAGTTTCTTTCATTTCACACTGTTTATTTTGAAACACTTGGACACCTAGATGAAGGAAAAAAAGATCAAATGTCTTCAACACATATGTGCCCCAGTTAAACAAACGTGTAATAAAATGAAAAATATTTGATAAAATGTGATGGTAATTATTTACTGTGCAGAAGTGTGTTTGCTATGCAAAAGAAAGTATTTTAGAATTTTTTAACTATCAAGACCCTTTGGTGAATTCCAATGAAATTGAATTTGTGCACTCTTTATTTACAGACATATTTTCTGGGACTCTACTGGGGAGTAATTGAGAATTTATATCTGTGTTTTATGAAACATTACTGCTATATAAATGTAATATATTATTGGAGACAGGAAGTGTGTGCATTTAGATTATAAAACAAAGGTATGTCAGGCACTTGAACTATATTATTAATAGCTCCCACCTACCAAATGAATATCTTAAATATTTTCTTTTTTTAAATTTTTTAAAGTATAATTGATTTACAGTGTTGTGTGGGGTTTTGCTCTGCCGCAGAGTGATTCAGTCACACACACACACACTCTTTTCGTCATGGTTTATCCCCCCTGTGCTGTACAGAGGGACCTTGTTTATCCATCTTGTATGTGACAGCTTACTGTCACATGAGGCTAACTCCAGCCTCAGCTCGACCCCTCCCTCATCCCTGCCCCCTGACAACCACAAGGTCTGTTCTCTGCGTCTGTGAGACTGTTCACGTTAGGTGAGTAAGTCCAGCCAAATGAATGATTAAAATAATGAGGCTGACAGGGAAAGACAGAGGGCTTAAACATGTTACAAATGTGGGAAAGGAAATGTGTCCGGATAGGAGAAACGCCTCTTACCATCTTTCCAAATCTTCTTTAGCTATAAAACCTTATTAAATTTATCCAAGGAAATGCCAAGATAAAGTACCAAAGTTGGAGAATAGTATAGATCTATGGTAAAGCAAATTCAAGCTTTAATATATATAAAACAAGGGGAATTAACTTTACTTTTCCAATTGAGGTTAAGTGAAATATTTCTATCTTTTCTAAGCATAATCAAATCTACGAAATATTCCCAATAAAAAGCTTTCAAACCCTTAGAAAGTAAAACTCCCTGTCAAATATTTCATAAAGACTGACGTTCAGCTCTGCTAAGAAATGGAGCCATGACAGTGACCTTGCCCCGAGCTTTGTTGGCAGTGGAGGGAGGTCTCACGTGTCTTTATTTGTGAAAGGCTGACCAGGATTCCAGACTTTTCTGGATCCTACCCGAAAAATCTAAAACTGTGCACTGAATTTTAAGTTGCAGGAAATATTCTAGAGCAGGGATAGTCAGAATGTAGATCAGTCTCCTACAAGATAAGCTTGATATTAACATTAAGTTTTTAAAAACATTTATAGCAATTTGACATTGCTGGAAGATTCAAGAATATGATCATATGTTTTACAATTTTGTTTTATTATATTTTATAAGAATACTGATCTTCAGGGGTTGGAATTAAAACGACAGCACCAACCCCACCTAATCCTTCACCACAGAAAGCATGATAATCACTCTATAGAAACAGAACTTTCTAAGACAGCAGCAAAATGAGACATGGGGAATCCTCTGTCTACAGTGGGAACCTCTTGCTGGATGAGATCCAGCTCTGAAGAGCTTTGAGCAATAATGGAGCTAGACATGGAGTAGTGTATTTGAAAAATTAAAAACGTGACGTTTACTGGTTAGATTTGCATCTCATTTAACCATGAGTGTCTTTTATAGAATTGTTTCATAAACAAAGCCATCATCTGCTATGACCTGTAGCATGTGTTTTTAATGGGTCCCCATCTCTTTAAAATAGTTTTACTGAAGTATAGTTGGTTTACAATGTTGTATTAGTTTCAGCGTACAGCAAAAGGATGTGGTTACACATGTACATATGTCCATTCCTTTTCAGATTCTTTTCCCGTACAGATTGTTACAGAATGCTAAGTAAAGCTCCCTGTGCTATACTGTAGGTCCTTGTGGGTTATCTATTTTATATACAGTAGTGTGTGTATGTTAATCTCAGGTTCCTAATTTGTCTCCCCCACCACGTTTCCCTTTTGGTAACTGTAAGTTTGTTTTCAAAATCTGTGAGCCTTTTCGGTTTGTAAATAAGATAATATATATCATTTTTAAAATTAGATTCCACATATGCGTGATATCATATGATATTTGTCTTTCTCTGTCTGACTTACTTCACTCAGTATGATAGATAATCTCTAGGTCCATCCAGACTGTTGCAAATGGGGTCGTTTTCATGGCTGAGTGATGTTCCTTCGCGTATACGCACCACGTCTTCTTTATCCATTCCTCCGTCAGTGGCCGTTTAGGCTGCTTCCATGGCCTGGCTGTTGTAAATGGTGCTGCAGTGAGCACTGGGGTACATGTATCTTTTCAAATTGTGGTTTTCTCCGGGTATATGCTCAGGAGTAGGATTGCTGGCAATGGCACCCCACTCCAGTGCTCTTGCCTGGAAAGTCCCATGGACGGAGGAGCCTGGAGAGCTGCAGTCCATGGGGTCGCTAAGAGTCGGGCACGACTGAGCGACTTCACTTTCGCTTTTCGCTTTCATGCATTGGAGAAGGAAATGGCAACCCACTCCAGTGTTCTTGCCTGGAAAATCTCAGGGACAGGGGAGCCTGGTGGGCTGCTGTCTATGGGGTCGAATGGAGTTAGGGTTAGGGCACGACTTAGCAGCGACTTAGCAGCAGCCGCAGCAGCAGGATTGCTGGATCATATGGTAGTTCTATTTTAGTTTGTTAAGGAAGCTCCAGACTGTTCTTCATAGAGAACAAATTTACATCCCATCAACAGTGCAGAAGCGTTCCCTTTGCTCTGCACCCTCTCCAGCATTTATTGTTTATAGATTTATGATGATGTCCATTCTGACCGGCAGTGTGAGGTGATACCTAATTGTCATTTTGATTTGCATTTCTCTAATAATTAGGGATGTTGAGCATCTTTTTATGTGCTTCTTGGCCATCCATATGTCATTTTTGGAGAAATGTCTGTTTAGGTCTTCTGAGTGGGTGCTCATCTTTACCTTGCTTTGCGCAAACAAGCAGAGGCCCAGTAGAAGGGACTTTGCATACCCAAGAGAAGGTTTATGTTTTATTCTTGGGAGTGAGTATCATGAGGACAAAGAGGTTTTCATAGTACAGTCAGCTGGAACAGAGGGCAGTGGTTAAAAAAGGGCTCAGAGCAGATATTCAGGATTTCAATATGGCCTTTTTGTGTGTGGGTGTTCCGTTGCTCAGTTGTGTCCAACTCTTGGCAGTGCTATGGACTGTAGCCTGCCAGGCTCCTCTGTCCATGGGATTCTCCAGGCAAGAATACTGGAGTGGGTTGCCATTCCCTTCTCCAGAGGTCTTCCTGACCCAGCGATGGAACTTGCATCTCCTGCATTGCAGGCAGATTCTTTACCACTGAGCCACCTGGGAAGCCCATGGCTTTTTTTTTTTACCCAATAGCTATATGAGTCTCAGTTTCCTCATCTATAAAATGAGAGTAATGATACTTCTTACCTCAAAATGCTGTGGTGAAGAGTGAGTTACTGCAATTGGATACTTAAGAGCAGTACTTGGCAGATAATAATAGCTAGCTAAATGAGCACTATTGCTATAAACCCCAGAAACTGCTGCCTGGCAGGTTAAACGAGCCCTGCAGGACGGCCCCACAGCTTCCAGTGCCCTGCAGGCCACATCTGATTGGTCCCAAGTCCGTGTGCTTCTCAGTTTGAGAGGTGACCTTATATAAGGAGCACCAGCATGGGTGGGTAGATAGGCACACAGCTTGGAGTCAAAGCGCAGGCTCTGGGCTCCAGAGGGTTATATAGAAAAGAAATGCCCTAAAGGAAGCTACATGGTGGATGAGACCAGACAGGACAACTGCGATTCTTTTTTAACGTCTTCTTAATGCGGGGTTATCCAACTCCTTCTAGAGTAAAGCAGAGCTCCTTGTGTAAAATCTCCCTCCTAGGACTGCATCAGTACCACCCTGGATATTCAATGTCATTCCATATGAGGAGCAAAATCATATTGCTTTAGTATAAATCACCTAATGCAGACTTCCTCTCTTTATATTAACCCCCTACCCCGGCTGCTTTTAGAGCTTAGCAATGTCTTAGCGACAGCTGCTTCTGAGTTCAACTCGAGGCTTTCTAGGGCTTATTCCATGATGTATAGGTTCCTTCCCTCATCCAGAAGTAGACAGCACGCCCTCTGCCTGCTGGCTTTTTACCCAGCTCTTGAATCCAAAACCAGCTCCAGCTGTCCCAGTCTTGTGACTCCCTGAAACTAGTTTGGGTCAGTTCTTACATCCTAGCATTTTTTTCCAGCCATGATGAAGTCTTTCAAATGGCGAGAAATGTGCCAGCATCTAACTGCTGAAGCCTGGGGAGAATGTTTTGTGGCCTTAGTATTAAGAACATGTGGCTTTTCTGGTCCATATGTTCTTTTAGGGATGGCAGGATTCACTACACAGAGCGTGGCACCAGTGTGTGGGTGGTGTCCACCCCACTGCTGGATTTTAGTTTCTGCAGACTTTAGAGTCAGAGGAATGGTGATTTCAGATTGAGGAAGACCTCTCCTTTCAGAAGTAAAAGAAACTGCAACCTTTCTTAGTGTCACTGGTAAATATCTTTTGGCTCGGAAATCTGGGATTTAACGTGTGGTTGTGGTGTTCTTGGCTAGCATCCACCCTGAAATACTGGGATCAGATGATCTCTGAACAGGGAGAAATGGAAGGCTGACTTTTCAAGAGGATATTTAAGTAGAAGCAAATATGCTGTGCAGGCTGTGTTATAGAATGAACACTCCTAAGCCATAAACACCTGCTTTGCAAAGAGGCGATCGTTTTTTCTTCTGGCTGCTTTACAAATGCTGAAAAGATGTTGAGAGAAGGCTGTTCCTGAGTGCTCAAGCTTCACATCTAAGCCTTCTGCTTTAGTGATTAGAAGCTGAGGGCTGCTCTGAGGGGAGCTGCAGAGAGAAGTGCTTTCGCATGGATGTCTTCCTCTTGTCAGCCTCAAGCACATCTCCCTGCTTCTGATTATTTCAAAGTGCCTCAAGTCCTCCTCTTTCGTGGACCAGCCGGAACGCAAGTCTGACCAACACCATGGTCCTTTGCTCTTGTCTTCAGATTATGGTGCCTGGAAGCCAGAACACTCTCCTTCTGAAGAATCTGCTCTCTGAGACTGAGTACAAGGTCACAGTGACGCCCATCTATGATGACGGAGAAGGGGTCAGTGTCTCTGCCCCTGGAAAGACCTGTGAGTGAAGCTTCCCCCTGGGGTTGCTCGATGTCCTCTGTAATGCACCCAGCAGCTGCAGCGTAGGGGGTGGAAATGGTCTGGAAGTGTCAGTCGCTCACGTGTGTCCTACTCTTTGCCACCCCATGGACTGTATGTGGCCCACCAGGCTCCTCTGTCCATGGAATTCTCCAGGCGAGAATCCTGGAGTGGGTAGCCTTTCCATTCTCCAGGGGATCTTCCTGACTCAGGGACTTCACCTGGGTCCCCTGCATTGCGGGTGGATTCATTACCATCTGAGCTACCAGGGAAGCCCCAAAACGGGTATAGATCTTATTTAAAAAGCAGAAGTAGAGACACAGACCTCAAGAGGACAAACGCATGGATTCCAGGGCGAGAAGGCAGGGTGGGATGAGCAGGGAGGCTGGGCGTGACATATGCACACTGCCATGTATACAACAGGCAACGTGGACCTGCTGCAGAGCTCGGGGCCTCTGCCCAGGCTCCGTGGTGGCCTAAGTGGGGAGGAAATCCAAAGAAAGTGGGGATGCGTGTGTGCTGTGTACACACAGCCGGTCCACTTTGCGTACAGCAGACTGACACAGCAGTGTAAAGCACCTCTCCTCCAATAAAAAAGAAGAGAAAAAGGGATTTGGAGAGAGAAAATCTGCTTGGATTCTGTCTTCACACATTCAAGCTGTGTGACTTCGGGCAAATCGCTTCACTGCTCTTGGGTTCCGTTCTCTTGTCTCTAAAACCTAAGACTTGAATCATAGCTGCATCTCCCTCCTCCAGCGTCTGATCATCCCTAGTGCTGCGAGTCTCTCAGAGGCCCATCCGGGCCCATGCACGCCCCTCACCTAACTGCTCACCCAGCACGTCACACCCGCTCACCCGAGCGCACGCCCACGTCTTCCTGCCCTCTTTCCCGGATGCTGTGCTCTCTTCACAGCAGCGGAGAAGCTTTTGAAAATCTAGATGGTCTCATGTCTCCCCTCTGTTCCAAGCCACCTGATGGCTCCCCGTGGTACTCAGCATAAACTCTGAGATCTGTGCAGGGGCCCTTCAGGCCGAGGTGACCTGGACTCTCCTGAGCTCGCCCCCAGCCAGCCCGCCTTCCCTGCCCTTCCTTGGCTTTCTAAAGCTTGGCTCAGCCTTAGAAATTGATGCGAGCCACAGCTGCCAGGCTGAATATCCTTTCCCAGAGGTTTGCATTTCTGACTTCTTGTCATTTTGGTCTCGGCTCGACGCCACCGACTCAGGCTTCTCTGACCACTCAGGCAAAGCACTCCGCATCTTCTCTCATGTTATCCTGGGTTTCTGTTGGTCCTGTTTTGGTTTTGGCCCTGTCGCAGCACAGACTTGGGTGTAAAATAGGCTTAAGGATGTCTTGTGCAGCACGAGGAATACAGCCACCGTTTTGTCATAATGTAAATGGAAAATAACCTTTAAAAACTGTATACAATTTGTTTAAATGTTTGATTTGCATAATTTATAAAAGGGTTCCATGATGAACACACATATATACTCAAACAAATAAAAACTTTTAAAGGCTATTACTATGGAAATACCATCTATACAATAAAGTTATTTCAAAGGGTGTTCTTTGAAATAATTTTGAGTGGTCCACTTATTTTAAGCAGTGGTTAACACAACTAAATTCTGTCAGCAACAAAGTAATAATGATAATATCCATCAACATGCATAATAGTTTACAAAGATCCTTCATGCAAATAGCTCTCCTGTTTTGATAAAAAATTGATGAATGATGATTAAAATTTCACAGAATATAGGCAATCTGAAAGTGTGAAAGCGTTAGTCGCTCAGTCGTGTCTGACTCTTTCCGATCCGTGGACTATAGCCTGCCAGGCTCTTCTGTCCATGGGATTCTCCAGGCAAGAATACTGGAGTGTGTTGCCATTACCTACTCCAGGGGAATCTTCCCAACCCAGGAATTGAACCTGGGTCTCCTGTATTGCAGGCAGATTCTCTGCTGTCTGAACCACCAGATATGGTTCAGAACCCCTAATATGAAGATGAAAGCAAAAAAAAAAAGTCTTACCTCTAAGAATTGCTATCACTCTATTAATCTAATCATCCTGGATATGATAGTGTGACAGAGAGACGTGTGACAGAAATGTTTTCATAAACACTTCTCACTTCAATATTGCTTTAAAGTAACTGAAGAAAATGGAGCCAAATTTCATTGAGTGAAGAGCTGCTCTTCAGATAAAAGTGTTTTACCACAAGAGCAATTATCTTCTACTATTTAATACTTAACATTCCCATGGATTCTCTAAGTTTTCTTACTGTTTACTTCAGTGCATTTTCCCTTGTAAGTATTTTTAAGCTGTGGGGAAATCCATTAGACTCTATTAACCAAAAGGTAGGTTGTAAAGATGGAAACCACATTAAACCATTTTTTGCATTTTCCTTCCTGCCCAGTGCCACCCTCTGGTCCCCAAAACTTACGGGTTTCGGAAGAATGGTATAACAGATTGCGCATTGCGTGGGACCCCCCGTCTTCCCCAGTTAAGGGCTATAGAATTGTCTACAAACCTGTCAGTGGTAAGTCATGCTTTTTAAAAATATAATCTTCAAAGATAGGTTATTTTTGTTTTTACTTTCCATCACTGGTTTTAAGAAATGGGAAGAGTCTCTTCCCTTTTATGAAAAAAAAAAAAGAAAAATGTGTTGAAGTTACCACCTCACCTAAAAAACAGCTGGTATGTTAATAAGCAGAATATATACTTGGTCTACAATTGACCTTTGCCCACCCCAGACAAGGAGCCAGCCAAAGCAGACTTTGACTCCTTAGCAATAAGAAGCTTCTGTGGCTTGATGGATATATAAGCTCTAAACATTTAGACTCTCCGATTTCTTATTCCTCTTCTACCTCTTACTTCTTGGATTAGTTAGAGAAAGTCCATTTACCAACTTCTCAGTCTCCTCATTCTGGAAACTGTATTAAGGTATTTGTTCTTCAGTCACTAAGTCGTGTCCAACTCTTTGCGACCCCATGGACCGCAGCACGCCAGGCCTCCCTGTTCTTCACTGTCTCCTGGAGCTTGCTCAAACTCATGTCCATTGAGTTGATGATGCCATCCAACCATCTCTTCCTCTGTTACCCGCTTCTCCTCCTGCCCTCAGTTTGAAAGCATCAGTTTTTTGGTGCTCAGCCTTCTTTATGGCCCAACTCTCACATCAGTACATGACTACTGGAAAAACCATAACTTTGACTATATGGACCTTTGTCAGCAAAGTGATATCTCTGCCTTTTAATATGGTGTGTAGGTTTGTCATAGCTTTTTAAAAAATATTAATTTATTTTGATTGGAGGCTAATTACAATATTGTAGTGGTTTTTGCCACACACTGACATGAGTCAGCCACGGTACACATAGCATAGCTTTCTGAAAACTGTGGCAAGGTATAAAATTCATCAGGTTGAGGAAAACTTAAAAATCATCCTATGGGTCAATAAAAACCTTTCTGCCCTCGAAAGCACTATGAGTCTCAATTTGTGTAGGACATGCTGCTGCTGCTGCTGCTAAGTCGCTTCAGTCGTGTCCGACTCTGTGCGACCCCAGAGACAGCAGCCCACCAGGCTCCCCGTCCCTGGGATTCTCCAGGCAAGAACACTGGAGTGGGTTGCCATTTCCTTCTCCAATGCATGAAAGTGAAAAGTGAAAGTGAAGTCACTCAGTAAGTGTTCGACTCTTCATGACCCCATGGACTGCAGCCCACCAGGCTCCTGCACCCATGGGATTCTCCAGGCAAGAGTACTGGAGTGGGGTGCCATTGCCTTCTCCTATATATGACATAGCACAGAATATTTTTCCTGATCAATCAAAGATTCCACTGGGTTGGAACAGAGGTGAAAATGTAAAAGCCCAAAGAAGGCAGATGGTCAAGGGCCTGGGAGGAGGAGTGGCATCTGTGTGACCTTAAACAGCAGAAGGGGGGCTATGGAGCCCATACTGATAGCGTATGTGGTTGTCCTTATGCGGCGAGGTGTGGCATAGTGTCCATGACAAAGTGGCCGCTAGGGCAACTTAATGCCTTCAGGGGACAAAGCTGGTGTCTGAGGTGGGCTAACCCAAAATGACTCCTGTTTCATCACGCACCCCAAAGCCCGTGACATCCTGGCGGCTCCACTGTGAAGGCCTCACAGTATGGTGGACGGTGAGGTGAACCAGTTTCTTTGGGTAGCTCTAGGGAAAGAACTATGTTTAAGAAAAGGACTAGATGCCTTGAAGGAGCCCGAGCCTGGGAGTCAGGTGGGTGGGTAAGTCTTGGAGCGTAACGGGGCTAGATCCAAGCCGCACCCTGTGAGTGTCTCCTGGGCAATCTGAAGCACAGTGGAGTATGTACAATCAGTTCAGAAGTGTCTCTCCTTTTCCCTATTCTGTGGCAACTGAAATACACTCTTTCTCCTTTAGTTGCTGGCCCAACCCTGGAAACGTTCGTGGGAGCTAACATTAACACCATCCTCATCACAAACCTGCTCAGCGGAATGGACTACAATGTGAAAATATTCGCGTCCCAGGCCTCGGGTTTCAGCGACGCTCTGACCGGCGTGGTGAAAACACGTAAGGCTGGCCGCTGCCGCGCGTGGTTCTGCACTTTGTTTTTCTCTGTAACTTAAGCCCTGCGGCAGCTCAGCAGTCGGTGTCTCTTTTCTCCAGTGTTGCCCTTTCTGGATGGTGCCTCATGGAAAGAAAGGTGTGCTCCCTACTCAGGGCTGTGGTTCAGAGTCCTAGTTGGCAGGCAGGATGTCAGAAGCCGGCGTTCAAACATATTTGATGGTGGCGGATGGGATTTCCTTCTGGAAAGTCTTTGTTGGTATTTTTCAAATTAGGTGAAATTTTCCATCCAACCCATATAACCTGATGTGGTCAAAGCCGGTCCAAGCTGAGCCAGGGGAAACTTGCCTTTGTCAAAGCCTTTGCCCCTCTCCACCCTCTCACTCCATCCGTTAAAGATACTTGCACCACTCGAAAGCCTTCCTTCTCTGTCTTTTAAGGGCTTGCATGCTGTCTGCACAGCATCTGGGACTTCTCCTTGGCACACATCACTCACAGACACCCGTGGCATAATACAGTGTTTTCCAGACTCCGGCACGTATGTGCCATATTCCTGCTGTTTCTTATGCTTCCACACCATCTGTTTAATATATTTCTTTAAATCAACTTGCAGTTTCTTTTTGTTTTTACTTAAATGCTTTCAAAAACCACATAATAACTCTCAACAGAAAACCAGTCTTTTTAATACACGTTGCTTCCCTGGTGGCTCAACTGGTAAAGGATCCGCTTGCAATGCAGGAGACCCCGGTTCGATTCCTGGGTCGGGAAGATCCCCTGGAGGAGGGAAAGGCTGCCCACTGCAGTATTCTGGCCTGGAGAATTCCATGGATCGTATATTCCATGGGGTCGCAACGAGTTGGACACGATCAAGTGACTTTCACTTTCACTTTAATACACATTAAAGGTAATACATAAATGACCAAAATAAAAATGGTTTGGCTGTCGGATGACTGAAATTACCCCTAGTGTTATCAACAGCACATGGCCCACACTCGAGGATGTTAGTCATGGTATAATCAGAAGTGTAAACCGTAAATCTTCTTATTAGCTAAGGCCTTGAGCAAATAACCTCTCACCTCTCTGAGCCCACATTTTCTCAACCCTAAAATGAAGATATAATATTAATAGTAATAACTGTTTATAGACTGGGAAGACTAAAGATATAACATACAAAGGATCTACTGTATGGCAAGCACTCGACAAATAACCACTTTTATCATTGTGATGACTGCGCTTTGTGAATTTGGGTCATCTCTCACTCTGGTTGCTAATCAAAAAATTATTCCAACGAAAGGAATTTTTTAAGTATGAGGCACATATTGGACCAAACCCCAGGCCACCTGTGTCTGGCCACCTGTGTTTATATAGGGGCTCAGTTCAGTTCAGCTCCTCAGTCGTGTCTGACTCTTTGCGACCCCATGAATCGCAGCACGCCAGGCCTCCCTGTCCATCACTAACTCCCGGAGTTCACTGAGACTCACGTCACCGAGTCGGTGATGCCATCCAGCCATCTCAGCCTCTGTCCCACCAACTCCCGAGGTTCACTGAGACTCACGTCATTGAGTTGGTGATGCCATCCAGCCGTCTCAGCCTCCATCGTCCCCTGCTCTGCCCTTTCATTAGAGGAAGCTTTCTGAATTCTTCTTTATGGAAATCTTTAAAATTAAATATGGGATCCATTTACTCTCAAAAGAAACAGTGTCTCTCTTCAACAGGACTCGGAAGCCTTTGGCATACAGCTCTGATCTCGGACTTGGCAGTTGAAATGATAGTGTTGTAGGTTCTAGGAAGTGAAAGTGTCAGTTGCTCAGTCGTGTCCGACTCTTTGTGACCCCACGGACTGCAGCCTGCCAGGCTCCTCTGTCCATCTCCAGGCCAGAACACTGGAGTGGGGTGCCATTCCCTTCTCCGGGGCATCTTCCCGGCCCAGGGATGGAGCCGCTGCAGGCGGCTTCTTCACCCTCTGAGCCCCCAGGGAAGCCTCCAGGGATTCCGTGAGCTGTGCCCCCTCGCCGCCCAGCAGCCTTGCTCAAGCCCCGTGAGTCCCCTGTGTGTTGCCCACCTTCATCGCCTCCCGCTAGTTCGTCCTCCTCTTCTCTCCAGATGCCTGTCTGAGCCAGTCCTCCTGTCCCTGATTTTCTTGCTCTCTCTTCTTACTCTCTCTCGTCTCTCTGTCCCCTTTTCTCGGCTCCCCTCCTTCTGTTTCATCCGTCTTCTCTTCTTTAATAAATGTGAGTATTCCAAATGTGTTTTAAAATAATGAAAGTATTGAATTGTTTTATCATCTATCCTTAAGGTAAAAATTAGATTGGCTTGCTTTCTCTCTTTCTCCCAAGAATAATAAAACCCTGTAAAATGGAAAATAAATTGATTCACGGTATTTTAAAAATTTAGTGTGGGTATATAAGTCATTATTGGTTTCCTTTTTTTGAGAGGATTGTTTCATTGCCTTAGGAAAAATGGTCTTCCTTTGCTGATCAACAAAAAGGAACAATGTCATGATGCAAATGGTTACTAGTCCAGATTATTTTTACCATCTTAAAAAATAATTTTAAGCTATTTTTAAATTTTATGAAGTGACTGAAAGAGAAGTACAAGAGAATGATGTGGATGAAGGCAGAGGTCATTAGAAAAAGTAAACATTATTAATTTTCTGCTTTTTCTGCTTGGATCTAAGTGGTAAACACTGAATCCTTAGTCCTCAATTGGAGAAACAGTATTTTTACTGCTTCTTCAAATAAACTCCCTGTGAATGACTTTTGTATATAACTGTGTTTATTCTAAGATGAATAAGAATTCGTGTATTTTTAGTCATTTTTTGTTTTCTGTGTTCAATTTTTCCTTTTTAAATTTTCAGAAGTTTGCTCACTCTCATTCAGTCGTGTTTTGAGGGCCAGCCGGTGTGAGCTGCTCCTGTTTGAGTAATTTCTCTTTTGTCCTCTTTGCTCCTCCCTTTTGTTTAAACCATGGCTTTCTTTCAGTAGTTGATGAGTATATATTGTGTTTAACATTTTTGTTATGAAAGTATTATATATTAATTGTGGAATATTTTGAAAGCATAAATTAATGAAGAGGGAGGATTTAAAATCACCCATAATTTCACCATCCATCACAACTGGCTTTTTCCAGACATATATTTTCTTTTTTTTTTTTACAGGGAACAGACAAACCCTATCATACATCACATTCTGCAACTGCTTTTTAAAGTCATAAAATCGCTATCCTTTGTGTAACTTGGTGGGTTTCCTACTGCTGGCTGTGGAACCTTGAATTCAGATTCTGCCAGAGTTGACTTCGGACTGGGGGGTGACTGTGGCGCTGTCTGCAGCGTGACCGAGTCATGTTTCTGTTTCACTGCAGTGTTTCTGGGCGTGACCGACCTTCAGGCAGACGAGGTCCAAACGACCAGCTTGTGTGCCCGCTGGCAGGTGCAGCGCCACGCCACCGCCTACAGGGTTGTCCTGGAGTCCCGCCAGGGTGAGTGTGACCGTCACCCACGCTTCTGTCATGCGCTCGTGTGCTCTGTGCAAGTTACCGTGGACGACACACGACGAACTTAGACACACGCATTCTGCTTGAGGAGGCAACGTTACGTTGCGAATCCTGCAGGACGTAGAGTCAGGAGGGCTGGTTAAGCCAATTATGTGACCTCTCCAAGTCTCCATTTTCCCATTTACGGATAATAGGTAGAACCGTAGTGTGGATCTTGGGGCATTCTGTGGGGACTGAGCTGAGATAATCTGTGTGAAATATTTGCAGCCGTGCTTTGTGCATATTAAACACCCAGGAAATGCGGCTGCTGTGGTGGTGGGAGCTGCTTAGGAAGGCTGATAACACGCCTTAAACTGCACGGAGCTGTTGTTCGGTCTTTATCTGGGTTTACTTCAGTGTTTCTCTCAGTGATTTTTTTTTACTTTTGGGGAGAACTGATGAGCAGCAAACTCATTCAGGAGATGAAGTGATGGGTCTGTGCTATCCATGGGCAGTACATTAGCATCATGGCTCTCAAGTTCATCTACAGTTTGGGATTTGGCTTCAAAGGTGAAACTCTTAAAATGACTGCTTGTTTTTACTAAAAGTATCAAGAACAATAACAAAAGATGGATTCCCCAAGAATGAATTTCCAGGAACTGTTAATCTTGCTTTGTCATTATCAGCATGAATAATATTCAGAAGATGGGATCAAACAATGAAAATTTCTTTGATCAGATTTGCATTGTCAGTAGGAAAGATCGTGTTGTTGTTTGGGGGGCAGGGACAGAGCCAACATTATAGAATTCCAGATGGCATTTTCTAACCTTTCAAATTTGCTGATAAGGTCATTCATTTTAAACTAATTGATTAGCTCATCGCTGCTGGCAGGCTCTCCTCCAGCCGCTGCGGGTGGAGGCCGCTCCCCAGTTGCGTGGGCCTCTTGCAGTGGCGTCTCTCGTGAAGCGCAGACTTGGCACTCTGGCTTCGGGACGTGCAGCGTGGGCTCAGTAGTTGTGGTTCATGGGCTTAGAAGCCCCGCTGCATGAGGAATCTTCCCAGACCAGGGATCAAACCCGTGTGCCCGTCACTGGCAGGTGGATTCTTATCCACAGGACCACCAGGGAGTCCTCGTGATTGTTACTGTTTTTTTATGTCTGGATAAATGATAAATGGTTTCCTCACTTAAAAAAGCAGAAAGGGCTAATTTTTCAGGTGTGGATGGGACTTGTCTTTAGGTAGTAGCACACATCCCTGGCTATAACTACATTTAAAATGCAGAAATCTCACTTTTAATCTAATCCAGGAAGTGGAAAGCATAGTTTAGTAAGGTACTGAGAGTTTAGTAGAGTGCTGGAAATGAGCTAAAAATACAAGATAGAATATTAGAAACACAAGAAGAGATTTCTGTCAACACTGACCAAGGCTTTGTCTCCGCAGGCTTGCTAATAAGCCACTAATTCCTTAATTCCCAGCGTGTGATCCTGTAAAGGTCTCTTTAGCCAGACATTGGCTAAGCATATGGGAGTGGCTTTAATCTGCAATAAACATTGAATAAGGAAAAGTCAGGACAAATCACTTGGATTTTGTGGTGGTTTTGTGGGATGCTTAACCTGGAATGTTAGGTCCAGGAATCAAAGCAAACTGGAAGTGGTCAAACAGGAGATGGCAAGAGTGAACGTCGACATTCTAGGAATCAGCGAACTAAGATGGACTGGAATGGGTGAATTTAACTCAGATGACCATTATATCTACTACTGTGGGCAGGGATCCCTTAGAAGAAATGGAGTAACCCTCATAGTCAACAAAAGGGTGTAAAATGCTGTTCAGTTCAGTTCAGTTGCTCAGTCGTGTCCGACTCTTTGTGACCTCATGGACTGCAGCACGCCAGGCCTCCCTGTCCATCACCAACTCCTGGAGTTTACATGAGTACTTGAATGAAATTTAAAAAATAACAGAATGATCTCTGTTTGTTTCCAAGGCAAACTATTCAATATCACAGTAATTTGTCTATGCTCTGATCAATAACGCTGAAGAAGCTGAAGTTGAATGGTTCTATGAAGACCTATAAGACCTTCTAGAAACCAACACTGAAAAAAGATATCCTCTTCATTATCAGGTACTGGAATGCAAAAGCAAGCAGTCAAGAGCTACCTGGAGTAACAGGCAAATTTGGCCTTGGAGTACAGAATGAAGCAGGCAAAGACTAATAGAGTTTTGCCAAGAGAATGCACTGGTCATAGCAAACACCCTCATCCAACAACACAAGAGAAGACTCTACACATGTTCATCACCAGATGGCCAATACTAAAATCAGATTGATTATATTCTTTGTAGCCAAAGATGGAGAAGCTCTATACAGTCAGCAAAAACAAGACTGGGAGTTGACTGTGGCTCAGATCATGAATTCCTTATTGCCAAGTTCAGACTTAAATTGAAGAAAGTAGGGAAAACAACTAGACCATTCACATATGACCTAAATCAAATCCCTTACGATTATACAGTGGAAGTGACAAATAGATTCAAGGGTTTGATCTGATAGACAGAGTGCTTGATGAACTATGGACAGAGATTCGTGACATTGTACAGGAGGCAGGGATCAAGACCATCCCCAAGAAAAAGAGATGCAAAAAGGCAAGATGGCTGTCTGAAGAGGCCTTATAAATAGCTGCGAAAAGAAGAGATGCTAAAGGCAAAGGAGAGAAGGAAAGATACACCCATTTGAATGCAGAATAGCAAGGAGAGATAAGAAAGCCTTCCTCAGCGATCAATGCAAAGAAATAGAGGAAAACAACAGAATGGGAAAGACTAGAGATCTCGTCAAGAAAATTAGAGATACCAACATTTCATACAAAGATGGGCACAATAAAGACAGAAATGGTATGAACCTAACAGAAGCAGAAGATATTAAGAAATGGCAAGAATACACAGAAGAACTGTACAAAAAAGATCTTGATGACCCAGATAACCACGGTGGAGTTATCACTCACCTAGAGCCAGACATCCTGGAATGCGAAGTCAAGTGGGCCTTAGGAAGCATCACTATGAACAAAACTAGTGGAGGTCATGGAATCCCAGTGGAGCTATTTCAGATGCTGAAAGATGATGGTGTGAAAGTGCTGCACTCAATATGCCAGCAAATTTGGAAAACTTGGCAGTGGCCACAGGACTGGAAAGGTCAGTTTTCATTCCAGTTCCAAAGAAAAGCAATGCCAAAGAATCCTCAAACTACCGCACAATTGCACTCATCTCACACACTAGCCAAGTAATTCTCCAAGCAAGGCTTCAACAGTACATGAACCATGAACTTCCAGATGTTCAAGCTGGATTTAGAAAAGGCAGAGGAACCAGAGATCAAATTGCCAACATCCGTTGGATCATTGAAAAAGCAAGAGAGTTCCAAAAAAACATCTACTTTTGCTTTATTGACTATGCCAAAGCCTTTGACTGTGTGGATCACAACAAATTGTGGAAAATTCAAGATGTGGGACTACCAAACCACCTTACCTGCCTCCTGAGGAATCTGTATGCAGGTCAGGAAGCAACAGTTAGAACTGGGCATCGAACAACAGACTGGTTCCAAAAAAGGAAAGGAGCACGTCAAGGCTGTATATTGTCACCCTGCTTATTTAACTTATATGCAGAGTACGTCATGAGAAATGCTGGACTGGAGGAAGCACAAGCTGGAATCAAGATTGCCGGGAGAAATATCAATAATCTCAGATATGCAGATGACACCACCCTTATGGTAGAAAGTGAAGAAGAACTAAAGAACCTCTAGATGAAAGTGAAAGAGGAGAGTGAGAAAGTTAGCTTAAAACTCAACATTCAGAAAACGAAGATCATGGCATCCGGTCCCATCACTTCATGGGAAATAGATGGGGAAACAGTGAAAGACTTTATATTTTTGGGCTCCAAAATCACTGCAGATGGTGATTGCAGCCATGAAATTAAAAGACACTTACTCCTTGGAAGGAAAGCGATGACCAACCTAGACAGCATATTGAAAAGCAGAGACATTACTTTGCCAACAAAGGTCCGTATAGTTAAAGCTATAGTTTTTCCAGTAGTCATGTATGGATGTGAGAGTTGGACTATAAAGAAAGCTGAGCACCGAAGAATTGATGGTTTTGAACTGTGGTGTTGGAGAAGACTCTTGAAAGTCCCTTGGACTTCAAGGAGATCCAACCAGTCAATCCTAAAAGAAGTCAGTCCTGAATATTCACTGGAGGGACTGATGCTGAAGCTGAAACTCCAATATTTTGTCCCCCTGATGCGAAGAACTGACTCTGGAAAAGATCCTAATACTGGGAAAGATTGAAGGCAGGAGGAAAAGAGGGCAACAGAGGATGAGATGGCTGGATGGCATCACCGACTCTATGGACATGAGTTTGAGTAAACTCCGGGAGTTGGTGATGGACAGGGAAGCCTGGCGTGCTGCAGTCCATGGGGTCGCAAAGAGTTGGACACAACTGAGTGACTAAACTGAACTGAAGCAGAATTAGATGAAAGATATGCAGCTGCTTGACAATACCTATAAAATCTTGAGGAGTTATGTTTCATATATCTTTTTAAGACTAGCTGAGTCATACTTTAATATACAACAGTTGACATTTATCACATTTGGTGGTACTTGTTAAGCCTTAGCAACATAGTAACTATAAAAATCACACGTCCAAATTATCCCAGAATATTTTTATCTATGATACCATTTAAGAAGTTGACAGAATGGGACAGAGGCTCCTGTAGATATTCATTAGCTTTCATTGAAAATCATGTTTATACAGATTGACAGAAAGATGTCAAAACTGTCTTTATCAAGAAATTAGTGAAATCCATCAGTGTATTTTTTTATTAAATGCTTTTACAAATAGCGTTGGGATTCTTATCAGATACCGTGACCGATGTGTCTGGTAACACTTATCTGGGCGTTTAAAACCTCAGTAAACTCCCAGGTGGCTCAGTTTAAAGAGTCCTCCTGTGAATTCTGGAGATGCGGGAGATGTGGGCTCGATATCTGGCTTGGAAAGATCCCCTGGAGGAGAAAATGGCAGCTCACGCCAGTGTTCTTGCCTGGAGAATCCCGTGGACAGAGGAGCCTGGCAGGTTACAGACCATGTAGCTGCAAAGAGTCAGACACAAGTGAGTGACTGAGCGTGTGCACACACGCACACACACACACACACACACAAGCTCTCGCTGAAGCCAAGTATTTTTACTAGAAATAAGAGTCCCCGCTTCCTTCTTATCTTCCAGTTAAATTAATTTGTATTTCGCCAGGATTATTTTCAGGCTGCCAAAACCCTCTTCATCTGAGCCTCAACAGTCTCAATTCAGCAAGAATGAACAAAAGTGTTGTTCAGTTTATTTTTCATCAGCAGTTATAGCTGAGCAATTTATGAGCCCAATTAGCCTACATCTTATTCACTCAGGTGTCCAGCTGCATATTATTAACCAACCAGACAGCAAAAGATTCTAATTGATAGGCAGGGGTGGGGAGTCAATGTGGGGAATATGTTTAAATATTTTAACTTACACAATTTAGGGTAGGGAATAGTCTTTCCATTTTGTTTTTTTTTAATTTAATTTTTATTGTATACAGGAATACAGTTGATTTATAATGTCATGTTTGTGTTCGGTGTACAGCCACCTGATTAAGTTATACATGCGTCTGTTCTTTGGATTCTTTTCCCACGTGGGTTATTACAGAGTGTTGAGTACTCTAGGTAGGTCCTTGTTGATGATCTGTTGCAAGTATATTACTGTGTATATGTTAATCCCTAGCTCCTAATTCATGCCTTGAAGTCTTTCCACTTTGCACTGGGGAAGAATTAGGTTGAGTTTCTTTATCTCACAGAACGATGTGATCATCATTCCTGATCGCTGCTGTTGGACATGTGATCGGATGCACATTCCTCCCGGGTGCCTGAGTCCCCGGGCTCCACTGTTTTTCACCTCTGTAACACCTCCCGCTGGCTACATGTGTTGCCTCTGCAGAAATGTCAGTCCGTCCGCTTCAACCAGAGGAGAAATTAGAGAGAAACGGGACCCAGTTTCTCCACATGATAGAGAAGAGCCTTACCGCAGGCTGGCTTATTTCTGAATGCCTCTGCCAAACTCCTGGGCTCCCAGGTGGCGCTAGTAGTGAAGAGCCCGCCTGCCAATGCGGAGCCGGAAGAGATGCATTTTCAGTCCCTGGGCAGGAAGATCCCCTGGAGGAGGGCTTGGCAACCCGCTCCAGCGTTCTTGCCTGGAGAGTCCCATGAAGGCAGGAGCTGGCGGGCTGCAGTCCACGGGGCCGCACAGAGTCAGACAGGACAGAAGCGACTCGGCACACGTGTGTGCACTGCCAAACTCCCACTGTGTGACGGGTGGTTCTTTCTCTCTCTGTGTTTTGAATCCCCCGTGTCTGATCTCATGCACGTTTACTCTGAGATGAAGTCAGTAGATTTGCTTCTGCTCTATCCCGACAGTATCTATCAGTGTTCTTCTCTGAGCCTCCGTTTTCCCAAATGACTTCTTTTGAGGACTTTACCTGTGGTCATACCTATAAATCTCCAAGGAGTTTGTGAATAAAGCAGCAAAGCTGTATCATTCAGGTGTGCTTGCTTTGTTTGTAAATGGTAAAAAGCACAAATAACAGGGACTCGGGTGGCAAGGTCACCCACGCCTTGCGCACCGAGACCTCCCCCAGTGTCTGCCTCAGGCGCGTCGAAGCCGCGGGGTTCAGACGCCCTCGCCGAGGGGAAGCCGGACTGCACCCCCCGCCCTCTCCCCTCCGCCTTCCTTCTCAGCCAGATGGAGAGCCGGCCCGGTCAAGTCCAGATGTACGTCCTCCTAGCTTCAGCTTCACTGTCATAGTTAGAAGGAAGCTCTTCTCTCTCAGTAATTCCCACAGAAGTCCAGGACCTTGGGTCATGTTGGCCCTGTTTGGGGTCGCATCCCCCTGAATCTGTCACTGAGTTCATGGAATACATGCATGGACTCAACGGCGAGTAAGACCTGGCTCTTGCCCAGCCTGTGTCTGGGGAGAGGTGGGCGTTCTTACTCAGGCCTTCCCAAGTCAGAAGACCAGGGTCGGGTTCAACGAAAGAAAGATCAGATGTAAAACAGGCAAAAACAACAGCTGTCCTCTACTCCTGTAAATATTATGACAGTTTTTTCATAGCCAAGAAGAAAAAAAAAAAAGATTACCAGAAGGATCAAGTCCTCTCTAGAGAGTGAAATCCAATCTGCTTTTGAGTCAAGCTTTAGACTTTCCAAATTAAATTGTAGGCTTTTGGTTAATTGTAGGACAGACCAGAGTTTCAGAGGCTTTGGGCTGGTTTTGAGTACCTCGGAACCCCGTGAGAGCCTCCGTTAGTTCTGCAGACGCTGCCGAGTCCCGTCTCTCTGCCAGCTGTTTTTGAATTGACGTGGCACCTGAGGTGGGATGTAGATATGTACCTCACACTGTATTCCCTCCCTAAGCCCATTAACTTGGTAAATTTCTTTTTAGCCTGATTTTTTCCTAAGTTTCAAAGATGCTCACCTTGTCTTCTGTTTTTAGGTACTGAAATGTCTAGTTCTCTGTCGTCTATTAACCAGAATAGAGAATTGCAGCATTGTGGAGAGCCTACCTTATTAGGGACCCGATCCCAAACAAGAGATCATATGAAACGAAGCCCATTCCCAAGATTCACCTTTTTCAAGTGCTGATTCCATGTTTTGGGGTCACATGATTTGAAAGACCCAGAGAGTGGAAAGCATGTATCATCAAATCCCAATTGAGTTTACTGGATCTGGGACCTTTGCTTGTAGATCTCAGTAACCACTCCTGAGACACTTGGGAGTCAAGTTGGTGGCATGACAGTCACCCAAAGAATGTATTTAGCATGACTTCATGAGAATGAATGCTCAATGACAGATTTTCCCCCTTGTTCCAAAAAAAAAAAAACAACAAATTTAACTTCTGGCTTTTGGCACAAGGGGGCAGGAAATTAGTCATCATTTGACCAGTTTAAGTGTTTTCTTTAAGGCAAAGCCGTGAATCATACATGCCAAAAGCAACATGGATACACCCCGATTCGTGTAGCCCTCTTCATTAGCCTTGGGAGCAACCTGTTACTGCTTCCCATTAATTCCACAGTGCTTGTTCCAGATTTCCAATGATTTGTGGGTTTTGTTGTGTTATGCAGCCGTGAAACCTGCTGTTGTCAAGGCTCTATAAAGTGCATGGGTATTCAGGAGAAATAGAAGAAACGACAGAAAGTACATTTCTAGAATTAATTCCTGGAGAGTCTCACAAGTTTTTGTGGAGATAGCTAAAGATGATCCATGCATAGGATTTGGGAAATGTTTGTATTACAGGTGGCTCACAGAAGCTTCCGGGAGGCTCCGGAGTGGTTAGGGTCAAAATAAAGCCGCTGTTATAGGGTTCTGAGCCCAGGAACCCAAGGCTAAGTTGGATATCAGCCAAGCAGAAGGCAGGGTTTACTAGTATTTTCTTACTCTTAAGTTCCTTTCACAGCAATTTAAATCTCACAAACACTTTAAATAGTTCCAATTTCATCATTTTGTATAATATCTAATAAAGAAAATATTGAGGTAGACCTATATTGTTTCAAAGAAATATATTACTAAACATTATATTATAAAGTTCACTTTTGAAGTTCTTTAAGATTGACAATTATAAAAGTAAATTTCAGATTCCATTCAACAGATGGCATTACTTTAATTACATTTTTAAAAAATCAGGATTTGTCCATAGATAAAACCTACTTCAGTGATCAGTGCAGAGAAATAGAGGAAAACAATAGAATGGGAAAGACTAGAGCTCTCTTCAAGAAAATTAGAGATACCAAGGGAACATTTCATGCAAACATGGGCTCAATAAAGGACAGAAATGGTATAGACCTAACAGAAGCAGAAGATATTAAGAAGAGGTGGCAAGAATACACAGAAGAACTATACAAAGATCTTCTTGGCCCAGATAACCACAATGGTGTGATCACTCACCAGACATCCTGGAATGCAAAGTCAAGTGGACCTCAGGAAGCATTGCTACGAACAAAGCTAATGGAGGTGATGGAATTCCAGTTGAGCTCTTTCAAATCCTAAAAGATGATGCTGTGAAAGTGCTGCACTCAATATGCCAGCAAATATGGAAACCTCAGCAGTGGCCACAGGACTGGAAAAGGTCAGTTTTCATTCCAATCCCAAAGAAAGGCAATGCCAAAGAATGTTCAAACTACCGCACAATTGCACTGATCTCACACGCTAGTAAAGTAATGCTCAAAATTCTTCAAGCCAGGCTTCAACAGTACATGAGCTGTGATCTTCCAGGTGTTCAAACTGAATTTAGAAAAGGCAGAGGAACCAGAGATCAAATTGCCAACATCTGTTGGAAAGCAAGAGAGTTCCAGAAAAACATCTACTTCAGCTTTATTGACTATGCCAAAGCCTTTGACTGTGTGGATCACAACAAACTGTGGAAAATTCTTCAAGAGATGGGAATACCAGACCACCTGACCTGCTTCCTGAGAAATCTGTATTCTGATCAGGAAGCAACAGTTAGAACCAGTTCCAAATTAGGAAAGGAGTATTTCAAGGCTGTATATTGTCAACCTGCTTATTTAACTTATATGCAGGGTACATCATGAAAAATGCCAGGATGGATGAAGCACAAGCTGGAATCAAGATTGCCAGGAGAAATATCAATAACCTCAGATATGTAGATGACACCACCCTTATGGCAGAAAGTGAAGAGGAACTAAAGAGCCTCATGATGAAAGTGAAAGAGGAGAGTGAAAAAGTTGGCTTAAAGCTCAACATTCAGAAAACTAAGATCATAGCATCCAGTCTCATCACTTCATGGCAAATAGATGGGGAAACAATGGAAATAGTGTCAGACTTTATTTTCCTGGGCTCCAAAATCACTGCATATGGTGACTGCAGCCATTAAATTAAAAGACGCTTACTCCTTGGAAGAAAAGCTATGACCAACTTAGACAACATATTAAAAAGCAGAGGCATTACTTTGTTGACAAAGGTCCGTCTAGTCAAAGCTATGGTTTTTCCAGTAGTCATGTATTGATGTGAGAGTTGGACTATAAAGAAAGCTGAGTGCTGAAAGATTGATGCTTTAAAACTGTGGTGTTGGAGAAGACTCTTGAGAGTCCCTTGGATTGCAAGGAGATCCAACCAGTCAATCCTAAAGGAAATCAGTCCTGAATATTCATTGGAAGGACTGATGCTAAACTTCCAATACTTTCGCCACCTGATATGAAGAACTAACTCACTGGAAAAGACCCTGATGCTGGGAAAGATTGAAGGTGGGAGGAGAAGGGGATGGCAGAGGATGTGATGGTTGGATGGCATCACCAACCAATGGATATGAGTTTGAGTAAGCTCCGGGAGTTGGTGATGGACAGGGAGGCCTGGCGTGCTGCAGTCCATGGGGTCGCAAAGAGTCAGACACGACTTAAGTGACTTAGCACTGCACATGGTACATTAATGGAAATTAAAGCGACATCCTCTGAGACTGGACTTCTGAGTTTGGAATTTACATTTTAGTTCAGCTTCTTAGTGTATGGACTTGGGTAAACTACTAATTTTTCTGGTCTTCAGTTTCTTGTCTTTAAATTGGGGATGGTTATAAGGATCAAATGAATCAATAGTGTAAAGTCCTTGGAGTCGTGCCTGGTGCCCGGTGAGCGCTGAGCAAGCGGTGGCCATTGTTACCTTTGCTATGCTTTCATCATTCAACACCAAGCACAGAGCCTGGTGGTCTTCCCTCGTGGCGCTCGAGGTAAAGAATCTGCCTGTCAGTGCAGGAGACAGCGTAAGAGACACAGGTTCGATCCCTGGCCTGGGAGGGTCCCCTGGAGGAGGTCATGGCAACCCACTCCAGTACTCATGCCTGGAGAATCTCGTGGACAGAGGAGCCTGGTGGGGTCGCAAAGCATCGGCCATGACGAAAATGCTTAGCCCGCACACACAGAGCCTGGTACTAAACTAAGCTCTCAATCATATTGGGAATCCTAAGTTTTAAAAAATAATATATTCACCTCCACACCTGCTCAAAAGATCAGTGCGGATGTGTGCATATAATTATAAACAGGAACAATTCTCTGTTTGTTAAGTCCTCAACAGCCTTTTACTAGTTAATCTCATTTCTGAACATATAAAATTCAATTTTCAATTATTAAAGAAAAACAGTGGATATATGAATTCTTTAAAAAAAGATACAATCACTCAAACAGGTTTAATTCATTCTGGAGCTATCTGAGTAGGCCTTACGTACTGAGTATTTTAGAAGCAAATCATCTGTTGGTGGCTATTTAAAAAAATTCCTGTATGTACGTTTTGTTCATATATGTTTTGTTTTGATTATAGATACACAAAAGCAAGAATCCACTTTGGGTGGCGGGACAAACAGGCATTGCTTCTATGGACTTCAGCCTGATTCAGAATATAAAATCAGCGTTTACACAAAGCTGCAGGAGATGGAGGGACCCAGCGTGAGTGTAACAGCAAAAACACGTAAGTCAAAGGCTTCTCTCTTGATCTCTGTGTCTGTGAACAAACAGTATTTTAGGAATACGGTTTTGGTTCAGAAACCTTATTCCATCTATAGAAACGTTAGCCAGTGGCCCTGGATTGTCTGTGATACAGACGCCGCCCTTTGTACGCAGCCCCGGCGTTCCCTGCCTGTGGCCCGCTGACGGCTCTGTGGATTTCCATCTCCGCCGTCTGTCACAGGGGACTGTAGGGCCGGCGAAGTGCGGAAGCAACGGCCCTGTTGTGACGCTTCCATTAGGAGCACCTGCGGTGGTGGAGTGTGAGGCGGAGTGTGAGGCCTGGGCCCTGACGCTGAGAAATGCCGCAGCGCCCCAGCCTCGAGGGTGGGGTGGAGCCAGAGCGCGCCAGCTGGCCGCCCGGCCCTGCCTCCTCAAGAGGCTCTGATGCTTTTTCCAAGTTGGCAGGAAATCTGACGCACGCAACGCACGCAAGGGAAAGGCAGAGTATAAAAGGGAAACAAAGCACGTCTACATATTCTGAATGGCAAGGAAGGGGACAACTGCCTAGTACCCTTTTAATCAAGATTCCTGACCTAGAGGCCGTAAGTACTGAAGTGGTTTGAATGGTACTGAATTCTGGGCCATACCTGTGTGTCTCCAACTCAGGGTCTTGAACTTAAACTTGAAATCCTCAAGGACCGGTGTCCGAATAGGTGGCGGAAGATGGGCTTTCTTGATAGCCCCTCTCACATGCGTCTGACATTTAGAAAGTTCTACTACTCAGCTGTATATGTCTTTCAGTGTCTCTGTACATACAAAAAGATACAGAAGGTGAAAGTGTAGCTAACGGAATCATCTACTTTTCAACACGGGGACTTTATTTCCTAACACTGAAGTAGTCAGCATTTTACATCACGTGTGTATTCTTGAGGTGTAATTTGCATTCCTTAAAATTCACCCCCTGAGTGTACAGCTCAGTGATTTCTGTACATTCCGGGAGTTGTGCAGCCGTCTCTGCAACTCCGCGTTAGGACACTCCCACAGCCTGGAGGTCATTCAGGCCCATTCGCAGTGAGGCCCCCTTCCTGCAGTCAGCTCCAGGCAGCCGACTTTCTCCTCTCCGACGTCTGTGTCTTCTAGACGCTCCGTGCAAATGGAAGTATGCAACAGGCAGTCTTTTGTGTCCGGTGTCCTCCACTTCGCCTGTGTTTCTGAGGTTTATCCGTCTTGGAGAATGGAGCAGTTGTGTCTTGCGTTTTATTGCTCGTTAGAATTTGGTTTTTGGGGTAGAGGATTATATAATTTTGAAATTATTAGGGCCTGTTAGGGCTTGAGATTTAAAGTCTAAAAAGCTTGTTTGGGGTCCTTTTTTCCATTGTTGCCTTGGGCAGTTTAACGTCTCTGAGCTGCTGTTTGCTTACAATAAAATTAAACACCTTCTCTCTTCGCTTAGTTTGGTGGTGGTAAAGATCCACTGGAAAGACCCCACTGAGGACTTTGCAACTGCGTTTTATTTCATTGAACAAATATTTTTGGTATCGCTCTTACTTCTTCCCTTTAAATAAAAAATCTTTCGGCCACACCGTGTGGTGTGCAGGGCCTGAGCTGCCCACCAAGGGGTGAGCTTGTGCCCTGCAGTGGCGTTGGGGTCCTAACTCTGGGCCATCAGGGAGGTCCCTCTTGCTGTCTTCCTGAAAGTCAGAAACTACGGCCACGGGGTTAGAGCTACCATCAGACATGTTTTCTCTGGGCCATTTTTTTTTTTTTAAGTTGTAAAGTATTCTCGAAAATTCGAAAGCTCTGACAACGCGGGGCGCACGTATCCTCGTGCAGCTGAACGTATGGAAAGCTAGTAACTTCCGCGTCTTTGGACAGCGTACACACTCTGAAGTTTGTTATTCCTGAATGTTTAGGCAGAGTTCTTTGCTCCCATTCATTACGTGCCTGACCTCTAAAAATATTTGAGTTTGGGGCCCCTGGTCTAGTTCAGCTTCCCTTAACCTTACCCTCACCACTGTTCACGACCAGCCCAGGATTCATTTGGAAAGCTCTGCTTGATGAAATGTTTTCCTTCTGTGGGGACATCTGTCATCACAGAGCTTCTCCCCACTGGCTCCAGTTCAACCTCCCGGAGCAAATGCAGATCAAGACTGTTCCCTCTTCTGTGACAGCTTCTCGCAGACTTGAGGACAGGGACCATCTGTGTGCCCGTAGAGGACACAAACACTCTCACCAGCTCATTGTGGTTCTTCTTACCCGAGACGTTCTTGGGCCAGACGTCCTGACCAAACATGTTAATCTGGCTGCCACAGGCACTCGTTGATTTGGTTCTCAAATTTATTGACTGAACTTGCGATATATCTCAGCTTTTCACATTGAAGAAAATGCACAGTTATAAAGACGACCAGCTGCTTCCACAGATTTTAGGCTTTAGAAATATTTTATAGTGCTTTCAAAAATGTTTTGCAATCCTAGTTTTAATACTAAAATGTCTCAAATGTTTTCACTTGTGAAAATTTTTAGCTGCCAAAAATTTGCCTTTAAAATATCAAAGTGATTTCCTCTGCCTATGCTAACGCAACAGAAGGTACAGAGAGCACTGTTGCCTTCCTTCTTTCGCCATCCCATGTTGTTTTGTTTTCTTTTGTATTTTGGCCGTGCTGTGTGGCACATGATATGGTTTCCCGACGAGGGATCAAACCTGGGCCTCTTCAGTGAGAGCGTCGAATCCTAACCACGAGGCCACCAGAGAATGCCACCCTTTTCTTGTTTTCTCTTCCCCCCAAACTCATTTATACCAGCTTGATCTCCTTCAAGAAATTCTGCCTGTTGGATGTAGTTATGTGTGTGTGTATCAGATATATTACTGCATAGGTATATAAAGATCAGATCATATCAGTCACTCAGTCGTGTCCGACTCTTTGCGACCCCATGAATCGCAGCACGCCAGGCCTCCCTGTCCATCACCAACTCCCGGAGTTCACTCAGACTCACGTCCATCGAGTCAGTGATGCCATCCAGCCATCTCATCCTCTGTCGTCCCCTTCTCCTCCTGCCCCCAATCCCTCCCAGCATCAGAGTCTTTTCCAATGAGTCAACTCTTTGCATGAGGTGGCCAAAGTACTGGAGTTTCAGCTTTAGCATCATTTCTTCCAAAGAAATCCCAGGGCTGATCTCCTTCAGAATGGACTGGTTGCATCTCCTTGCAGTCCAAGGGACTCTCAAGAGTCTTCTCCAATACCACATTTCAAAAGCATCAATTCTTCGGCGCTCAGCCTTCTTCACAGTCTAACTCTCACGTCCATACATGACCACAGGAAAAACCATAGCCTTGACTAGACGAACCTTTGTTGGCAAAGCAATGTCTCTGCTTTTGAATATGCTATCTAAAGCATATTTGAACATGCTATATAAAGATAAACCTGTATTAATCAGTTAAATAGAATTTTTTGTTTCACAAATGGGATCATACCATCGTATTCTGCTTCATTTCATATAATAACTAATCTCAAACATTTTTCTGTATCAGTAATACACAGTTACCTCATCCCTTTAAATCTTGAATTGCTTTACTCAAATAATGTTAATTTCTTGGTTCCTGGAATTGGAAGAGACCTTAAAATTCATCTCCTCCAACCTTCCTGCCAGAGAAGGCAATGGCACCCCACTCCAGTACTCTTGCCTGGAAAATCCCATGGACGGAGGAGCCTGGTAGGCTGCAGTCCATGGGGTTGCAAAGAGTCGGACATGACTGAGCAACTTCACTTTCACTTTTCACTTGCATGCATTGGAGAAGGAAATGGAAACCCACTTGAGTGTTCTTGCCTGGAGAATCCCAGGGACGGGGGAGCCTGGTGGGCTGCCGTCTATGGGGTTCCACAGAGTCGGACACGAAGCAACTTAGCAGCAGCAGCAGCAGCAGCAGCAGCAGCAACCTTCCTGCCAGAGAAGGCGTTCCCTTTACAACATTCACAGCAAACAGTCTGCCTGAGCTCAAATCCTTCCAACTATTTGGCACTTACTGTCTCCAGAGACTAAACATCCCCCTGATTAGTTGAGAGTTTTCCCTTGTATTATACTGGGATAAGAAAAATAATATTCTCAAGTTTTCTTTAGTGTCAAATAAGAATTAAAAAAAAGAATATGCAAAAAAATAATATTAGGATGTTTAATCCACGTACTGATGCCGTAACGTCCCGGTGCTCTGCCACGTGAATTGGTAGGAAAGTCACAGCTCTTACGTGACTACATCCATGGCCTTTAACCAAACCGCACTTCTGCATTTGACGCAGTTCTCACCCCTCCTCACCCAGGTTAAGTTGATCAGGACACAGCCTCCCAGTGTCCTGCTGCGTGGTTCTCAGAGCTGAGTTTCCCAGGCACAGTCTGACCATGGCCGAGGGCGAACCAGGCTCTCCTGGGGACTACGTCCTGAGAACGCAGGGTAAAAAGGGAGGGAGTGCTATTGAACGTGGATTGATGGTCCGTCCTTAGGCAGAATGGAGTAACGTTATGGGTGAAAGCAGCCAGAGACTGATCTGAAATAGGTTGGCAGGGCTCCTGCCTTAAATCAGCGTTGAAACCACTTTGAAGTTGATGCTTTGAGTGCATTGACTCCCGCTGGGAAAACTGAACTGTGGCAAAATGGCATTTCAAGCCTTCGGTCTGAGGCTGAGGAGATGGTTGGAACCAGCTTTCATGGGCTTTGGCTGATTTACAGTGGGCCCTAAATTCACTGCGTTCTCAAAGAAGACAGCTGTCAGAATCATTGACTCCCCTGAAGAGTTATGACTCCATGACCTCCCTCTCTTCACAGATGAGACGGTTAACTGATGTTCTTTCTCTGCTTTTCAGAATCGCTTCCCACTCAACCACCGACGTTCCCTCCAACCATCCCGCCAGCAAAAGAAGGTAAAGAAACACAATGTAATCATGATGTGATTTTAGGTTTTGGATTTCTGTTGGATTTGTTTGTTTCTTCATTTAAAAACCAAGATATTAATAAAAGATAGTTTCGCCTTAATACAAGTGCTTGTATCAGACCCTTAGGGGGTACAGATTTGCAATGAGTAGTAAGTAAGACAGAGAGATCTAATGTGCAGTGTAATGAATGTAGGCAACAGTATTGTACTATAATTATGTGCTGAGATAGAGGTGCTAAATATTACTACATCAATCAAAGTACAATATATAAATGTAAATTAATATACATTATATACAATGTAAATTATGTATCAGTTCAGTCACTTCAGCCACTCAGTTGTATCTGACTCCTTGCGACCCCATGAATTGCAGCAAGCCAGGCCTCCCTGTCCATCACCAACTCCCGGAGTTCACTCAGACTCATATCCATCGAGTCAATGATGCCATCCAGCCATCTCATCCTCTGTCGTCCCCTTCTCCTCCTGCCCCCAATCCCTCCCAGCATCAGAGTCTTTTCCAATGAGTCAACTCTTCGCATGAGGTGGCCAAAGTACTGGAGTTTCAGCTTTAGCATCATTCCTTCCAAAGAACACCCAGGGCTGATCTCCTTTAGAATGGACTGGTTGGATCTCCTTGTAGTCCAAGGGACTCTCAAGAGTCTTCTCCAACACCACAGTTCAAAAGCATCAGTTCTTCGGCACTCAGCTTTCTTCACAGTCCAACTCTCACATCCATACATGACCACTGGAAAAACCATAGCCTTGACTAGACAGACCTTTGTTGGCAAAGTAATGTCTCTGCTTTTCAATATGCTATCTAGGTTGGTCATAACTCCTTCCAAGGAGTAAGCGTCTTTTAATTTCATGGCTGCAATTGCCATCTGCAGTGATTTGGAGCCCAGAAAAATAAAGTCTGACACTGTTTCCGCTGTTTCCCCATTTATTTCCCATGAATTGATGGGACCAGATTATATAAACAAACGTAAATTATAAATATAAATCAAATTAATATATTGTGCACTTTAAATTTTTGCAGTGTCATTTGTCAAATATACTCAATAAAAAGCCATCTAAAAGTAGAATCCACACACACAGAGTAGATTTTCAAACAGAATTCTTTCATATTTATTTCATTGAAAATATCAGAATGGTACATGTTTGCCAAGGAAGAGTAGTCCTGTAGCCTGGGGGTGTAGGTTATAATTGTGTAGTTTGTAGGTTATAATTGTGTAGTTGTGTGGGTTATGATTGTGTAGCTGTGTAGGTTGTGATTCTGTAGACCAGGGTTGCAGTGTAAGCTCACCGCAGAAATGCTGCTCCCGGGTGTGTTTTTCTGTCATCACAAAAGTTTGTCTTCACCTCTTACTTGAGCTGTTAAGGTAACTTTCTAAAAAACTTCGAAACATAGTAGTGATGGTTATTTTTTTATCCCATTAGTTCAGTTCAGTTCAGTCACTCAGTCGTGTCTGATTCTTCGAGACCCCATGAATCGCAGCATGCCAGGCCTCCCTGTCCATCACCAACTCCCGGAGTTCACTGAGACTCATGTCCATCGAGTCAGTGATGCCATCCAGCCATCTCATCCTCTGTCGTCCCCTTCTCCTCCTGCCCCCAATCCCTCCCAGCATCAGAGTCTTTTCCAATGAGTCAACTCTTCGCATGAGGTGGCCAAAGTACTGGAGTTTCAGCTTTAGCATCATTCCCTCCAAAGAAATCCCAGGGCTGATCTCCTTCAGAATGGACTGGTTGCATCTCCTTGCAGTCCAAGGGACTCTCAAGAGTCTTCTCCAACACCACAGTTCAAAAGCATCAATTCTTTGGCACTCAGCCTTCTTCACAGTCCAACTCTCACATCCATACATGACCACTGGAAAAACCCTAGCCTTGACTAGATAGACTTTTGCTGGCAAAGTAATACCTCTGCTTTTGAATATGCTATCTAGGTTGGTCATAACTTTCCTTCCAAGGAGTAAGTGTCTTTTAATTTCATGGCTGCAGTCACCATCTGCAATGATTTTGGAGCCCAGAAAAATGAAGTCTGACACTGTTTCCACTGTTTCCCCATCTATTTCCCATGAAGTGGTGGGACCGGATGCCATGATCTTCGTTTTCTGAGTGTTGAGCTTTAAGCCAACTTCTTCACTCTCCACTTTCACTTTCATCAAGAGGCTTTTTAGTTCCTCCTCACTTTCTGCCATAAGGGTGGTGTCATCTGCATATCTGAGGTTATTGATATTTCTCCCGGCAATCTTGATTCCAGCTTGTGTTTCTTCCAGTCCTGCGTTTCTCATGATGTACTCTGCATATAAGCATACAGTCAACAAAACAAGACCAGGAGCTGACTGTGGCTCAGATCATGAACTCCTTATTACCAAATTCAGACTTAAATTGAAGAAAGTAGGGAAAACCACTAGACCATTCAGGTATGACCTAAATCAAATCCCTTATGATTTATCCCATTAATGAACATTAATTAACCCTACTATTCATTCTCAAAGTGCTTACGCCAAGTACTTGGGATACCGTAACAATCTATGATTGCTGCTCTCTGCTTATTTTCAGTATTGCAAGAGAAATAGGTGTTTACCTAGGTAACTACCAGCCAAGGAAATGAGTTAGTGTAGATTATACTGTAGTAGCCCAGAACTGAGAACAGTTAACGCTGCTACAATTTAATTACTTGTGAAGGAGGAGGAATTTGATTTACATTTTCCTGTAGTTGAATTCTAATCCCTGGGTTGGGGAGACCCCCTGGAGAAGGAAATAGCAACCCACTCCAGTATTCTTTCCCGGAAAATCCCATGGTCAGAGGACACTGGCAGGGTATAGTCCACGGGGTTGCAAGAGTCGGACATGACTTAGCGACTAAACCACCACCACCCATAGTATTGTGGTCAGAAAAGGTGCTTGATACGATTTCAATGATCTTAAATTTACCAAGGCTTGATTTATGACCCAAGACATGATCTGTTCTGAAGGATGCTCCTCATGCACAGGGAAGGAGACTGTTCTGCTGCTTTTGGATGGACTGTCCTGTAAACATCAGCTGAGTCCGTCTGGACGAATGCTTCCTTACCAACTTTCTGTCTGGACGATCTGCCCACTGGTGTCAGTGCAGTGTTAAAGTCCCCGTGATTCCTGTGCTACTGTTGATTCCCCTTTTATGGCTGCTAGCATTTGCCTTGTACACTGAGCTGCTCCTGTGCTGGGTGCATGGATGTCTGCAACTGTCATGTCCTCATCTTGGGTAGATTCCTTGAGAATCACCTAGTGCTCTTCCTCATCTCTTGTAACAGTCTTTAAAGTCTATTTTGTCTGATATGAGTATTGCTACTCCAGCTTCCTTTTGGTTTTCATTTGCATGGATTGATTTACATTTTGAAGAGTGAGTTTTACAGGTAAATAATGGAGAGGTGAGTACGTAACGTCATGGGGTGATCTAAGCGCATAATGTGTTTGGGAGCCATAAGTGCTTCAGCGTGAGCCACAGAAAAGAGTGAAGGTAGTGTTACGAGATGGTGAGTGTGCCTGAGCGAGGAGGCTGGGCGTTATCCTATGGGACATGGCTATGAAGGGAGGGTGACCTGCAGAAATCTGTTTGAGAAAGATAACCTTGGAGAAATGGGGAGGAGGGAGAAGAAAGGTGGATCACATAATTGGAATGTTGTTTTAGAAGACTTCTTCCATTTGCCATGCATTTAATACTTTTATTCATTTGGCTATGCTGGGACTTCACCGCTGGGTGGGCTTTTCTCCAGCTGTGGGAAGTGGGTTCTACTCTCTGGTTGCAGTGTGGGGGTTTCTCTTGTTGTGGAGCACAGGCTCTAGGCACTTGGGCTTCTGCGGTTGTGGCTCCTGGGGTCTAGAACACAGGCTCAATTGTGGTGCATGGGCTTAGTTGCTCCCTGGCAAGTGGGCTCTTCCCGGTCCAGGGATTGAACTCATGCTTCCTGCATTAGCAGATGGATTCTTTACCACTGAGTCACCAGGGACGCCCTGCCCCACATTTTAGAATAGCTATTACATACCAGAGTTACAATGAAAAATAATTGTCCTCACCTTACAAAGGTTTAGCAGACGTTTGGTTCATGTCAAAAGATCCATGATGTTTGGTCCTGTCCAAAGTCATTTGGCATGGACCAAATATGCTCATGGACATTTTGGATAGGACCAAATTTCAAGAACCTGTTGGTGTAGACTGAATGTCTTATTGATGTTCTGGACAAGACCAAATATCCTGCAAAGGACAGGAGCGTAGTCAGAGGTGTCTGATGCTGGAGAGTGTAAGGGTCAAGGAAACAAAGGGGTAATAAGAAACTTTACAAAAATAAAACTCAACATCCTTCCTAGCACACCACGCAAACTCTTCAATGATCAACTGCCGGGGTCCAGCCCCGGTGGATCCAGGGAATTCGAAGCGGGGACGGCGTCGGCGAGGATCAGGAAACAATTGCTTAATTAAACGTTAATTATGGATATAAAGAGTAATAGAATGAGGATAACTCAGTGAGGAAATTCAGTGGAGAAAAGAGGCTGAATAATTCAGCCAGAAGGTAAGAGAAAGAACGACATGGTGAGACCAAGTTTCGGTGAACAAGGCCCGCACTTTATTTTCCAAAGTAGTTTTTATACCTTAAGTTATGCATAGAGGATAATGGGGGAAGGGGTAGAGTCATGCAGCAAGCCAGGCTTTCTTCCTGCAAACTTATCATATGCAAAAGTTTAGGTGATTTGCATCATCTTCTGGCCCGGAGGCCTGTTAACATTTTAAGACCCTTTCTTTAGAAAACTTATTTTTCTCTAAAGGTGATTGCTCAGGAGCCACCCTCCAAAAGCATTAGATAAAGTTGCATTCCTACAGAGCAAAGGTGTGGTGGGCTATAACAAGAAAAAGAATTAACTCAAGGGTCCCAGGTTACAAACATTAAAGCTACTATTTACACCAATTATATTAATCAATACACTGCCAGGGACACAGCAGGTAAGGGATATGGAAACTTAGCAGCAAACATTGGCCCAACAAGTGAAAATCCCTTCACCAATACAATTTCTAATCAATCTTTTAACTGCTCAAAGGAATCTGTATTTAGACAGTTTAGAACATCTCATGCCTCTCACAGTTGGGAGGCTCTGAGCAATCACATGTGGCCGGAAAAACCTATTCAGGCAGGCTAGAGGATTTCCAAAGGAGTTTGTAGGTTGAAACACTGTCACGCCCAGGAATTATTAACTGGAGCTGTAAGCTAACTCTTTTTTCAGAGAGAGGTAGTGGGGGACAGCCCCCTGTAAAGTCAGAGGTGTAGGTGAAGGCACAAAGCAGAAAGTAGGCAGAGATGCTCGAGAATTTCCAGGGGGACTCCTGAGGCTCGATCCTGCCTTTGCGTATGCCGAGCCTCCTCCCTCATGACCTTTGTCTTGGGTGGAGCTCCTCACGCTGGCTCCCGGCAGTGATAGAATTCCAGTTGAGCTATTCCAGATCCTGAAAGATGATGCTGTGGAAGGTGCTGCACTCAATATGCAATATGCACTCAGTATGCAATATGCCGGCTCCTGGCAATCAACCTACACTGTGGCATCGTTTCCCAGACTGTGTTAGTTAACAGCAAAACTGCATAACTTCAGGTTCCCCATACGTGCCTTATGCAGTCCTGCATCTTCTCATGCTATTTGCTCTACTTGGGATAGTCAAAGCTATGGTTTTTCCAGTGGTCACGTATGGCTGTGAGAGCTGGACTCTAAAGAAAGCTGAGTGCCGAAGAATTGATGCTTTTGAACTGTGGTGTTGGAGAAGACTCTTGAGAGTCCCTTGGACTGCAAGGAGATCCAACCAGTCCATCCTAAAGGAAATCAGTCCTGAATATTCATTGGAAGGACTGATGCTAAAGCTGAAACTCCAATACTTTGGCCACCTGATGCAAAAAGCTGACTCATTGGAAAAAGACCCTGATGCTGGGAAAGATGGAAGGCAGGAGGAGAAGGGGGTGACAGAGGATGAGATGGCTGGATGGCATCACCGACTCGATGGATATGAGTTTGGGTAGACGCCGGGAGTTGGTGATGGACAGGGAGGCCTGGCGGGCTGCAGGTCATGGGATCGCAAAGACTGAGTGACTGAACTGACTGACTGACTGCTTGGGATGCCAGACTCTTCCTTCTTCCATCTTCATATCTAGCTTTTTCGAGTTTAACTGTCTATGTTGATTTTCACTATTGGAGCTAACTGATAAGTTTATTAGACAGTTCTGAAACAGACATTACAGGATTCCCTGGGGTCAGAATATTTTTATTTATAGCAGAATATGAGTATCCCTTGGTCAGTATTCGTGAATGCTCATGGGAAACATGATTTGGAAGGGCCATGAGAGTGAGGATTGCTAATGTAGCAACACTGATCTTGGATTAGTAGTTTTCATCATGATGGTTTTAGACAATGGGACTTTTGCAACTTGAACATGTTATTCATTTTAAGTTCTATTTGCCCTGAGTGTATTTAATTAAAAAGCCTATACATGTTTATTATTCAGGTGATACTATTTATAAAACATCCATTTTAAGAAATAGAAAAGAGTACAAAGAAGAAAATTAAAAGCACAATTTCATATCCCAGAGATAGTTCCTTCATGCATTTTGATGCATTTTCTTTTTCTTTTGTTTTATTAAGCACAGTTTTCAATTTGAGTATATTTTCAAATAGATTTTGCTCTCATTTGGAAGGTAAAACCTAATCTGGGTTTCATCTTTCCTAGCAAACATCACCAGGTTTTCTTTTATACGCTTATAATGAGCAGATCTTGTGATCCCTTTCGGCTTTAAATTCAAACCATAAATATGTAAAATTTTGTAAATCGTGGAGCTCAGGAGAACAGCCTCACCAAATCCTTACTGTCCCTGGAGTATTAACTCACTTGGAGATGGTTTATTTTACCATTTAAGTTGTAGTTACCTTTAAGGGACTGTAGTTGTAGTTAATAAAATAAAAATCAAGCCATTTTTTCCTAAAGAAAAGCAAAAGTTTCATTATCTTGCAGAACATTTGTGTGCCAATGGCCCAAGATTAAAAGATTCAGATTATTAAAGATTAAATTGTTTGTTTCATCGTAAAACAGAGTCAACCACCATGATCTCTATTAATCAAGGGGAAAAGAAGCATAGATAATCTGAAACAGGATGCAATACAAGACTTATAAAATGCTTTCAGTGGAATAGGTTTTTGCTAATCCATTTTTCGCTTGCTTGTTAGGATCGATGTCAGTATTACTATTGACGAAAGTTTCCCCGAGCTAGCAGTAGTATACATTTCTTGACATCAGGGGGTGTCCAAAGGGCACAGAATTTTTAAGCAAGGCTGAAATTGAAGTTTGCTTATGGCCACAGTCCAAATGGATATCAAGTTTTAGATTAATCTGCTTTCATTGTGAGGCATGCCTTCCTCTTGGAAGCTATATCCTTCTCAGGCTATTAACTTGATAAGCAGAGGGCAGGGTGCAGACTGAGAGCTTGGGTTACCCTTGAATCAGCAGGCACGAGGGTGTTTGCTGATGCCTCTGTCACTGAATCAGTGTAGTTCCACATTTTTCCATCCTCTCGTTTCTATTCTTTGAGGCTGAAGTTGATGTTTTTCTTTTTCTCTTTAATTCTGCATGTTTGATAGAAGCTTTCTTAGTCATGAGCAGGATACTTGAGTATAGGAGAACAATGATGGTCAGAAAACCCAGTGAGCAAGAGTTTGGAATAGGCTGTATACCTTTCTTTCTGGAAGGCACTCTAGTTACCAGAGGGAAGCCATTGTCTGCTTTGTTGGTTTGATGATGACTGTTTTCCCCTTTTCTCTGATTCACTATTCATTCTTGGTCTCCAGTGTGTAGAGCTGCCAAAGCTGACCTGGTGTTTATGGTGGATGGATCCTGGAGTATTGGTGATGAAAATTTCAATAAGATCATTAACTTCCTGTACAGCACTGTCGGAGCTCTGGACAAGATCGGTGCAGATGGAACCCAAGTAAGGCTGACAGATCAGTCGTTAATTCATTCGATGCATTAAATAATTACTCCAGGCTGTTATTATGGCTACTTGTTGGGGAATATGGGTAAAGAACTATACTGATTTGATCCAAGTCTGAATGAGCGACTGGGCAGGTCTGAGTTTAAAATCAGCTCACTGGTGCCTGACGGAGCTGTGCACGGTGCTCATCCTTAAAAGCGAGAGAGCTCAGCAAACCGAGACCTGTCAGAACGGCCGTGTCAGCGTGTGTGTCTCCTGTATACTGGGAGAGAGTAGATACGAGTCTCTGTTCAGGAACATCCAGTATTCTCCTTCTCCTTGCCCTCGAGGACTTTAAAATCTTGAAGGACAGAGGTCATGGCCACAAATGACTGCAGAACAAGCAGGACAGAGAAGACCAATTTATTCATTTGACGAACATTTGTTGAGGGCTTGTTTGGTTAGCACTGTCATCACGGGTACGACAGACTGTCCCTGATTTCATGGAGCTCACATCCTTAACGGCGGGAAGTGGAGGAGGGTGAGAGCCAGACACAAATCAGCAAACACACACATTCACAAGGTCGGGACCCGCGCTTGTGAACTGAGGTTTACATTTACTGGTTGATTTTAAATGGAGAGATTGACAAAGGCTTCTTTGAGGATGTGGCTTCCGAACTGAGGTGTGAGCATCTGATCCCGTTTCCCGACGCAGGGGTCGAACCCGGGTCTCCCCCACTGCAGGCAGATTCTTTATCGTCTGAGCCATCAGGGAAGCCCAAGAACACTGGGGTGGGTTGCCATGCCCTCCTCCAGGGGATCTTCCCAGCCCAGGGATGGAATCCGCGTCTCTTACCTCTCCTGCATCCACAGGGAGGTTCCTTATCACTAGCGCCACCTGGGAAGTGTTTATATCATAGTGATTAAGAACAGATTCTGAAGTCGAATTACCTGACTTCAACTGTTGGTTCTGCCAGTGGCCACTCGAGTAATCTTGGATGAGTTACTTGACTTTTCCTCAGTTTCTCAATCTGTAAAATGGTAGAATAGTAGCAATTATTTCATAAGCTTGTTTCATAAAGAAATCCTCGTAAAGAATCCAGCTTCGATTCTCTGAGCTTTGTCAAGGGAGAAGACCTCGGCTGCCGTTTCTCCACCTGTCAGATGAGACGGCAGAAGGCCTTCATGCTTCGGGAAAGATTTTTAACCTACTTCCTGAAAGCACTTAGAGAAAAAAATGCTCGTTAAGGTATCGTCAGATTTGGTATGTAGCTTGTGTGAAATTTTAAACCAAGAAATTGTGGACTGGGTTAAAGAAGAAGTGAAAACTATAATTATAATCCTGTTATAGTGTATGCTGCCTGGCCCAGGGGAAGGCTGGATATGCATAAAAGTAAACACACCTTCTCTCTTCAGGTTGCCATGGTTCAGTTCACTGATGACCCCAGGACAGAATTTAAACTAAACTCTTACAAAACCAAAGAGACTCTTCTTGATGCAATTAAGCATATCTCATACAAAGGGGGAAATACAAAAACAGGTAAGACCCCCAAAAGCCCAGCTAAAACCCAAAGTCATTGTTACTAATTATATAAATGATTTTTTGAAGCATACTAATATAGATTTTTTTTTAAAAAAGACTTTTCATTGATGAAAGAACTTCGTTGCTTCTCTTCCATCTCCAGCAACACAAAAGTGGAAGGAATCAAACCGAACTGTTGCCTTGCTTTGTTTCAGGAAAAGCGATCAAGCATGTCCGAGATAGCTTGTTTACTGCAGAGTCAGGGACCAGAAGAGGCATCCCCAGGGTCATCGTGGTTATAACTGACGGAAGGTCGCAAGATGACGTGAACAAGATCTCCAGAGAGATGCAGTCAGACGGTAAGCTCTGCACAGATAAGTAATAGTAGCTACCAAGGTTTCCTCGGTGGCCGAGTGGTAGAGAATCCGCGTGCCCATCCAAAGATCTGGGTTGGGAAGTTCCCCTGGAGAAGGAAGTGCAAACCACGTCAGTATTCCTTGCCTGGGAAACCTCCTGGACTGAGGAGCCTGGCGGGCTGCAGTCCACGGGGTCGCAAAAGGGTTGACACAACCCAGGACTCAGCAGCAGCAGCAGCGGCACGATGACACTGTTGGCCTTGCGGTGTTCTGAATGTGCATTTATAGGCTGCATCAGCGTGGCTACGTGTTTCTAAGTCTGCACAATGTGATTTTAAAAGTACTTTCCAGGTTGCAAATCTCTTATCTCGCTGTGTTTCCTCTAATGCTTGTTACATACAGGATGCTCTATTATGAGAAACTCCATCAATTAAGTGCAGTACAGGGCTTTACTGGCGGTCGAGGGGTTAAGGCTCTATGCTTCCAATGCAGGGAACACAGGTTCCATTCCGGCCGCAGAGCATGGCCGAGAAAAGAAGGAAAACTAAGTGCCATACTATGAAAAGAACCAGGGGAGGGAACCCGGGCACAGAAACCGTTCAGCCTCAGCTTTCTCGTCTGTCAAATGGAGAACACAAAATGAAGATTACACCCTGTAAGACCGACACGGCACAGACTAGCCTAATAGGAATTTGTCGAACATTGGACTGTGACCCACCTCAGGCTTCTAAGCCTGTTAATGTCTCAGTTTCTACTTCTGAAAAAAAATAATTGAGATAAAGTTTCTGTTTCAACTGCACTTTATCCCGTAAATACAAAACTCATTATTAATAATATGCAAACATAGCGATGTTACTCAAATCGTAACTATTTTGTCTCAAGCACTAGCTCTCCTAAGCCTCTCTAAAATGGAAACTCTCTCTGAGGAATGATGGGTTAATTACTGTATGGTGAATTATGTGCATGCACATTTCTGATGAACTGTGAAGGGTGAATTATCCACCCCCACTGGGCCTCCTAAATAAACATATTTTAAACATGCAGATATGTCTTGCATTGCATTATTTGTTTTGGTGCAGTTTAAACTCATCAGAAATCTGTTTCCCTTTCCCCACAGGCTACAGCATTTTTGCGGTCGGCGTGGCTGATGCGGATTACTCGGAGCTGGTTAGCATCGGCAGCAAGCCCAGTGCCCGGCACGTCTTCTTTGTGGATGACTTCGACGCCTTTAAGAAAATTGAAGATGAGTTGATTACTTTTGTCTGCGAAACCGCATCAGCAAGTTAGTTCTTTGGAATTTGCCCTTACGTTGCTTGAAGGCTGAGATATTTATCCTGGTTAAACGATGAGTCCCATCCTGATCTGAAGGGAAAAAACGACTTGGAGAGCTGTTTGTTTTGTAGACATAGTTCTGTGGTTTAGAGTGCGTGGAAGTGAACCTCCACTCTCCCAGGTCCAGAGTTTAGGTTGATAAAGACTTTCTCGGAAAAGATGAGAATCTGCATTTGAAAGAAACTCTCTTAAACATCTGTGGCAGACAGTTTTAAAAAATGTGTTAGGTCTGCTCATCAGGGTAACACACTTGGAGAGAAACTCTTCCCAGTACATGCTCTCAAGTGACCACCATCCATCTTAACAGACCCAGGAGATGAGAAGGAAGCTGGGACTTTGGTTTTAACAGAAGTGAGAGTGTTTCAGTCTTTACTGCTGCTGCTGCTAAGTTGCTTCAGTTGTGTCCGACTCTGTGCAACCCCGTAGATGGCAGCCCACCGGGCTCCCCCGTCCCTGGGATTCTCCAGGCAAGAACACTGGAGTGGGTTGCCATTTCCTTAGGAATCCACAAAAAGCCATAGCCACATCTGGTTTGGATTCCTTCTACACTTGACTTCCATAAAGATTATGTTAGCTTCCTGTTTTCAGGACAACGGAAGAATATGTTTGGAAAATATCTAAATTAGGGTTTTATCTTCTTTGTTTTGTCTTCCAGCCTGCCCACTGGTGCATAAGGATGGCATTGACCTTGCAGGTATGCAGAATCAGGAATTTTCCAATACAAAGTATATTAATTAACTCCTTTTTGGGGTCCAGATTTTTTAAATCCTTAATAGACTAATTTTGAAATTTAAAATCCTAATGTGCCTATTTATACTCTCTCTCTCTCTTTAAGGATTTAAGATGATGGAAATGTTTGGTTTGGTTGAAAAGGAGTTTTCTTCGCTGGAAGGGGTCTCCATGGAGCCTGGAACCTTCAATGTGTATCCTTGTTATCAACTTCATAAAGACGCCCTGGTTTCCCAGCCAACCAAGTATGTTTCCCCTGCAAGATACTAAAGCCAATTATTGTTTATTATATCTCAGTGCGTAAATGAAATCAACTTGTTAAAATCATAATTTCAGTGATAATTCCCAGCAGAATTTCCCACGGTGCATAGAGCAGATGATATTTAGATTTCTTTAAAAACATCAGACTCACGTATAAGGCTGGTTGAACTTTCCTATCTGTTGATCTGAGAAAAATATAAAGATAGTTAATGCTTGCACATCACTGCCGTGTACCAGTGAGAGTGGTAGTCACACAGTCGTGTCTGACTCTTTTGACCCCACGGACTGAGGCCCGCCAGGCTCCTCTGTCCTTGGGATTCTCCAGGCAAGAACACTGCAGTGGGTTGCCCTGCCTTCTCCGGGGCTATGTACCAGGCATCGTTCTAAATGCTTATATATAGTGGCTCACTCACACCCCCCAAGAACTGTATGAGGTAGAGTCATTCGTTATCTCGATTTTACAAATAGTGAAAGTAAAGCACAGAGGAGCTAAATGACCTGAGTGAGATCGTGCAGTTTGTTGAGGATCATGCCAGGATTTGTACCTGGCAATCAGGCCCTGGAACCCACACCCTGAACCACTTTACTTACTAGAGGCATGAATTCAGGGGGTTTTTATCCTTGAGAAGTCACAAAAGCAACTCCATATAGTTGATGTAAAAATCATATTATCTAGTCACTGCACAGTCTGTGATGTGTGGAGGGGTTCCTAGGACCATTTTCAGCAGTTCTGCAAACTCCAGACGTACTTGAGTTTCAATTCAGGTCAGTCACTCAGTCGTGTCTGACTCTTTGCGACCCCTTGGACTGCAGCATGACAGGCCTCCCTGTCCATCACCAACTCCCAGAGCTTGCTCAAACTCATGTCCATTGCGTTGGTGATGCCATCCAACCATCTCAACCTCTGTCATCCCCTTCTCCTCCTGCCTTCAATCTTTCCCAGCATCAGGGTCTTTTCCAATGAGTCAGCTCTTCGCATCAGGTGGCCCAAGTATTGGAGCTTAAGCAACAGTCCTTCCAATGAATATTCAGGGTTGATTTCCTTTAGGATTGACTGATTGGATCTCCTTGCAGTCCAAGGGACTCTCAAGAGTCTTCTCCAATACCACAGTTCAAAAGCATCAATTCTTCAGCGCTCAGCTTTCTTTATAGTCCAACTCTCACGTCAAAAGTAGGAATTCCTGGTTTAAGGGGTCATCTCTCAAGACGTCATCTGCTTCTTTACATTCCAAATCAATATTTGTTTTTGTCTCAAAATGCCTTCAGTATTTTAATATGAAACATTTTTCATGTACATACTTTGATATTTTGATACAGTGTGCATATGTGCATGTAAAAGTGGGGGGAGATGATATTCAAGAAGTAAATTCATCTGTCCAGTGTATAGACCAGTTGCTTTTCTGGCATCTTCCAGAATATTCTTTGTTGGATCTGAGCCTATGGCAGTACTGTGTGTGGTTTTAGATAAATCCAACGTCTGACATTACCTTTCCGCAGATTCTCTTTTTTCACATTGTCTAGGGGTGAATAGTAAATAGATATTTGAAAGTCATTCCTGGAGGCCTGGCCAAAAGTGAGAACTGCCGTTTCTACAGTCGTCCGCTGCTCCCCTGGACTGGTCATGCCGTCAGCAGTGTCCTTGTCCTCCACCTGGCTAACTCCAGTCCTTGGTTCCCAGCCCCCATCTCTCCCCGTCTGTCTCCAGCCTTCGGCAGAGCTGAGCACAGCCTCCTCCTGACTTCCCGCCCTCCTTGAGTCTCTGTTTGCCTTGCAGACTGTGCGTCTGCGGCGCTGGCTCCTCTTCCCTTGTAGACTGTGCGTCTGTGGCCCTGGCTCCTCTTCCCTCTACCTCTTGGTGCTGGCGGACCAGCACTTGTGTGCGGTCTCCTTGTTTTTTCTGTCTATTCCTATTTCCTGGCGATCTTTTCAGTATCACGGTGTTGAACGCCGACTATATGCCAAGGACTCCTGAATTTGTATTTATATATTGCCCCTAAGTTTTTTTGGCAACACTGTGCAGCATGTGGGATCTTAGTTCCCTGACCAGGTATTGAACCCACACCCGCTGCAGTGGAAGCTTGGGATCTTAACCGCCAGACCACCAGGGAAGTCCCTACTTCCCCAAATCTAGACCTACCTATTCAATTGCTTCCCAGGTGGCGCTAGTGGTAAAGAACCTGCCTGCCAGTGCAGGAGACGGAAGAGACGTGGGTTCAGTCCCTGGGTTGGGAAGACCCCCTGGAGGAGGGCATGGCAGCCCACTCCAGTGTCCTTGCCTGGAGAGTCCCATGGACAGAGGAGCCTGGCGGGCTACAGTCCATAGGGTGGTAAAGTCCGACACGACTGAAGCGAGTTAGCACGCTTGCAGTTGCTTACTAGACAACATCCCTGCTCCTCTCTTTAGAGCCAGCCTCACCTACAACCTTTTATGTCTCAATGACGACTACATCTGACAAGTTTCTTAGGCAAAGAAGCCAGACTCCTCCCATTCTCTCAGGCCTCACATCCGTCTGCCACGGAGTCCTCTCGTGTGGCTTCTCACCACCCTCGCTGTCGCCGCCCTGATACGAGCCACCAGCACCCGCCTCTTTCCGCCATCACCGCTGCAGCCTCCTGTCCGCCATCACCGCTGCAGCCTCCTGTCTTCCTCCTGCTGCCCCACCTTCCTAGGGTCTCTTCTCTAACAGCAGTCGGGGTGATGGTTTATAAATGTTCACATCAGATCGTGTCACTCCAAAATCTGCCAGCGATTCCCATTCCCCTTGGAGTAAAAGTCAGAGCTCTTGAGTGGCCAAAGGGCCCTACATTATCTGGATAGCTGTTGCCTCTTTGACTTCACCTCTTGTCTCTTAGTCTATGCTCAAAAAGAATCTTTGCACTGGCTGGATGTCTTCGTCTCCTATGAGTTTTTCTTCAAATGTAACCTTCTCAATGAAATGTTGTTTAATCACTGTGTCCAACTCTTTGCAGCCCTGTGGACTGTAGCCCACCGGGCTCCTCTGTCCATGGAATCCTCCAGGCAAAAATACTGGAGTGGATCTTTTTTCCTTCTCCAACCTTCTCAATGAACCTTTGCTCAAATAGTAATCCTCTCAATGAATCTTCTAAGTAAACCCAATGCTGAAAACTTTAATTAAAATTCCAAAATAATGCACTTTAGCATTTCTAATCCCCATTGTGCTACTCTTGTTGTTTTTGATGGCACTTATTACCTTCTAATATACTGTGTAATTCACCCTGCTCAGGTTTAAGTGCTTATACAAGGGTTCCTTGCAAGTTCAATTCACTGATGTATCTTTAATGTGTATTACCATGTCTGGTAATTTGTAAGCACTCAACAAATGTTGAATGAATGAATACATACATACATACATATTTAATGTATGCAAATCAAATTTTCACTTTTTAAATTTTTTTAATTGAAGGATAATCCTTCACAGAATTTTGTTGTTTTCTGTCAAACATCAACATGAATCAGCCATTGGTGTACATATGTTCCCTCCCTCTTGACCTCCCTAAACTTTCACTTTTAAATTCACACTAAATTCCCACCTAACTCATCACATATTTGTTAATTTAATTAATACATATTATGGGTCTCATATATAGCTAAAAGGCTACATTGCTGCTTGAGGGGAGATCTTTAAAGTATGTAAGCGACCCACCTGATTGTTAGAAAGTTGCGGCGGTGTTGCAGGCCGGGCCCCTCCGTCCATGGGTTCTCCAGGCAAGGATACTGGAGGGGGCTGCCATGCCCTCCTGCAGGGGATCTTCCCCACCCAGGAATGGAGCCCAAGTCTCCTGCATTGCAGGTGGACACCGGGAAAGTCCCCCAATCCCCCCCGCAAAAGACTGTAGATAAACATGATTTATAGTACTAAAACTCGAAACTACTTAATTGTTTAATAAGAAGTGACTGGTCAGATAAATTATGGAATAGCCAAACCAGCAAAGGTTGTACAAATATTAAATATCATGCGCTTTAAAATATTTAAGGAAATATGAACTATATAGTAAACGATGCTAAGAAAAGAAAGGGGCAAAATTATATAAATTGGACAAATACTTACAGACATTCTTTAAAGACTGGAGGGAAATGCATGACCCCAAAAGAAGGATCACTTCCAAATGGGGTTAATGGTGATGTTTATTTTCTTCTCTGTTTCTTCACGTGTTGATAAAGAAAAAGATATTTTTTCATTTCAAATAGTGAAAGTGTATTTGCCTTTATAATCAGATAAATGGCTTCTTGAAGAGGGATACAATAAAATATGCTATTTTCTTTCCATTTTTCAGATACTTACATCCAGAAGGATTGCCCTCTGACTATACAATCAGTATTCTATTCCGGATTCTTCCTGATACTCCAGAGGAGCCCTTTGCTCTTTGGGAGATTTTAAATAAAAATTCTGACCCGCTGGTTGGAGTCATTTTAGACAGTGAGTACATTTACTTACAGACATTCGCACACACAGGCATGGGCTGTGTGCGTGGTGTCGTCTTGCCTGTCTTGTGTGTGTTAGTGTGTACAAGTAACTCACTTGTTTAAGCCATCGGTCCATACTAGTAATGGACTGTGTTGACAGTGAGTCATTCATTCCTCTATTCAGGCTTTCAACAAATATTCCCTGAGGCCCTACTGTGTGCTGACGCCAGGTTCTGGAATTCAATAGGGAGCGAGGCGAAAAGAGATCCGTCCTGCGATGGGGAGATTGTAGGGAGGCCAGGGTTGGTGCCAGGAGGGTCAGTGGGAGGGCTGGGGTCAGAGGTCACTTCTGTGAGGAAATGGTAAATGTTGCATGCTTCTTCCGGGTTCCTGGACCCAATTCCAACATACGAGCTGGGTCTGGGGAGTGTCGGGGCGCTTCTCACACTACCCCAGGCCGTTCTCGGGCAGCAGCCGGTATCTGAGAAATCTGAGAATTCGGCTTCGGTCGGACACTGTGTACCCGCAGGTGTTCTTGGACCCCCAGGCTGAGGATGGCTCCTACAAGACGGCCTTCCTGCCCCAGTTCCGCCGGCAGTGGCAGGATCAGTCTGTTAGTGCAGGTTGGAGGTGCCAGCAGCCACCTCCAGCCCAGGAGGCCACTTGCTCGTCCAGATTGTCTCCTGTGCTTGTGACCCACAGTCTATAAATCAGAGGGTGCCACAGATTCCTCCTCAGGTTTTAATAATTTGCTAGAGTGGCTCACAGAACTCAGAGAAACATTTTACCTACAGCACTGGGTTACCAAAAAAGGGAAAAGAAAGTGAAAGCGAAGTTGCTCAGTCGTGTCCGACTCTCTGTGACCCGAGGTTCCTCCATCCATGGAATCTTCCAGGCAGAGGTACTGGAGTGGGTTGCCGTTTCCTTCTCCATTTCACCTGCAGCGCTAGGTTACCAACGGTTACCAGCGCATTATAAAATGCTCTAACTCAGAAACAATGGGCTGGACAAGGCCTGGGGAGGGGAGGGGGCTTCCAGGTCCACCCTGCACCACCTCCCAGCAGCTCCGTGTGGTCACCAGCCCAGAGTCTCTCTGGACCCCATCCTTCTGGGTTTTTGTGGAGGCTTCATTACACAGGAAAGATTAGTCAAGTCACTGGCCATTGGCAATTGAACTCAGTCTCCAATGCCTCTCCCCTCCGTAGAAGTTGAGTTGGGAGCCTGGGTTCTAACTCTCTCAGCACAGGATTGCTTTTCCAGGCAACCAGCCCGCATCCTTAGGTGACCCGAGGGCTTTCCGAAAGCTGCCTTATTAACATAACAAAGGCACATGTATTGCTCTCTCCACAGGAAATTCCGAGGGTTTCAGGAACTGTGAGCGGACCGTAGACAAAGACCTAGTATACATGGGAAATATGTTTTGGTCGTCTGAATGGGAAACGTCTCTTTCTTTTAAGTCACAATGTCACAGTACCTCTCTCCTATCAAAGGAAAAAGGCCAGGTTGGCAAGCAGTATGTTTGGGGAAGAATCCTGGGATGGAAATATACATTTGAAAATGGTATTGATGGGTGTGTGAAGTTTAAGTCCCAATAATGGGTCAGAGCATCGTAAGAGGAGTCTAGAAAGGAGAGAGAGCAGTTGTGAAGAATGAGAAATTCCGTTGTTGGGAGGTTGGAAAGTTGAGGAGGAAACAATGAAGGAAACTTCTTAACATTTGTTCTTGGAAGTCACAAATGAGGATCACTTAAGAGAATTCTCAAGTTTTGGGTTAACGTCCCTGAGTTTTCTACATATATTTTTAGTGTAAAATTTCCAGTCAAGCTGGGATCCAAAATTTGGTGACTGTTATTAGGTACTGACTCAAACATTTGGATAAGGAAAGTATTTTAAGCTTATTTCCAAGTAGTGTTTGTTAAAAGACCTTTTAGTACATGGAAATAAATCAGCAGCTAAACATTGAAAGCATTTTGCTTTGATACTGAAACTAAGGCAAAGCTGTAGATTAAAAAGGAGTAAGCTGCTAACTATACACGACCAGGACTTGAAAACAAAGACGTCTATTGAGACGATCAGTACTTGCTCCTTTTGAAAACCAAATGAAAAATTAAATTGTAACCTGGGGCTGAATTAGTGAGAAAAATATTCTTTTTTTTTTTTGTAATAAAATGTTCCTTGTAACATGAAGTACTCAAGAGTAGAAGGTCTTTGTTTATTTGTTTGTTCATAATGTTCACAATAAAAGACACATTGGATTATGACTATTTCAGAGAGGTGTAAGTTACATGTCCTGAGAGAACTGGTTGCTTCAGTGGTTAAATAAGGCAGAGTCTGGTTTTTATTTCTTAACATTTTATTACTGAATTAAGTCCTGTGAACCCTGCTCGGGCCCTAGCCCATTCCAGACTCTCTGCCCCAGATCCGGGAGGGTTCCTTTTCCATTCAGGCTTAAGTAGGCAAATGGGAAACCTGAGCTTTATTCAGTGACCAAGAATGGAGAAGCAGGGACCAAGTTCACAGATCAGTTTCTCACCCCCCTGGGCAGAGAGATTTAGAAAGTAAAGACAAAGACAAGAGGAGAGGCATCTGCCTGAGTCCACAGGGAAGTGCTGTGCTTAGTCGCGCAGTCGTGTCCGACTCTGCGACCCCATGGACTGTAGCCCATCAGGCTCCTCTGTCCATGGGACTCTCCAGGCAAGAGTACTGGAGTGAGTTGCCGTGCCCTCCTCCAGCCCCCCTCCGCCCTTGGCAAAAGGGGCAGGGCTTTTGCCAAGGGCATGGTCCTTAATGGCTGCCAGTTAGCAAGTGTGTCATTTCCTATGCTAATATAGTACAATATCCATTTTCTTGGAGAAGGAAATGGCAGCCCACTCCACTATTCTTGCCTGGAGAATCCCATCGACAGAGGAGCCTGGTAGGCTACAGTCCATGGGGTCGCAAAGAGTCAAACACTACTGAGCAACTTCACTTTCTTTTTTCAAAGTAAAATCAAACTGTAATGAGACTCACAGTCTGTTGGAGGTCAGATTTATCGCCATTTTGGTCCCAGCTGGTTCTTTTTTCTTTTTCTATAGCTTCCTTTCTTATCTCTGGACCCTTTCACTTAAAGATTTATGTTCACTCCTGCTCAAGGTGGGGAGTTGGCAGGTTTTGAGCAAGGATATTCCTGCTAAAGGTGGGGCTAGAGGGTTGATGAGTTTTGAGCAAAGATCAGGAACATCTCTGGTAACAATTTGATTAGCTTCTTTCTTCCTTTTGGTCTGCCTCCACTTCCAACTTCAGACCGTGCTTTCCCAAAATGGTGATGGCAATGCATACAGGCAGGGAGGTACGGAGGAAGCACGAATGTCGGGCCCCGCCTCTCCGTCACTGCGTGGTTCACTCAGTTAGTTTGGCCAATTGAAAGCCTAGGGCCTTCCAAGGCCGTTTCGTTACCCACTCGCCACTTTAAAACACAGCTTCAAAGCAATGGTCATATTGTTTTGAGTTGACTTTTTAAAAAATTACCCATTTTAATACTTTCTAGAATATTTTTAATCTTTTATTTTGTTTGATTAGATGGTGGGAAAACCCTAACGTATTTCAACTATGACTACAGTGGGGATTTTCAGACTGTTACTTTTGAAGGACCTGAAATTAGGAAAATTTTCTATGGAAGCTTTCACAAGGTGAGTAATGCCTTGTATGTGTGTATATATATATATATATTCTTTATTCTATTTACTGCAGGCCAAGCAACAGAGAAGTGCAAAAAAAAAACCAAAATCAAAAACATCGTGCTTTGGATCTCCTATAGTAAGAATTACCTGTGGGGCTTGTGAACTGCCCAGATATTCTGATATGGTAGTTCTGGGATGGGATCCTAAAACATATGTTTTTATCCAGCACCCCAGGAGATTTGATAGTGTCAGGAGGAAGACATTTTCCACTGTTCTTCTAGGTTCTTCTGGCTGGTCTAAGAATCAAATTAATGGGAGAAACTCAAAAGTTTAATAACATATATACTTGGGGGAGACCCAGGAAGACTGAGTAACTCACCAAAATAGCCAAAACCTTACTTAGGTACCATCTTCAGCTAAAGACAAAAGAGGATTATGCAAGCAGTGGTTTGGGTTTGGACTTCAAAAGGAAGGAAGACAATTCACATGGAGATGGAAAGCAAATGTTTAGTAACTAAATGAGTCAATGGGACACAGATTCCCCTCCACACACACACCTAGCCATATTCTTTGCAGATATTGCTGTAATAGCCCTGTTCTGGGAGCAGACCTTCCGTCTAAATTCTTTTAGGCAGTTAACATGAAGCTCAAAGTTTCTTTCTGAGTCTTTTGGACCTTGGTTATTTTCAGCTTGAAATAATCTGCTTTCTAAAGAGACATTTTGGACCGGCAAATTTTGGTCTCCTATCATAGAAGTGGTCCAGGTTCATACTTTGAGGAACCATGTAGCAGAGGGTAATGTATTACTAAGTAGATAGTTGTAAATTCCCTACAGTATGTGTTATGTAGAAAGGATTGCTGGTCTACCTGGCCACCAATAGTGTTAAAGTACCAGCAGCCAAATCATGTTAAAATATGTAGACAGATTGCACTGAGACAGCCCGTCACTGCCACTGTATGGTAAGTCGCCCTGAGGAAGAATTTTGTAAGCCTGACATTCCTCCTCCTCCTAAGTCACTTCAGTCGTGTCCGACTCTGTGCGACCCCATAGACGGCAGCCCACCAGGCTCCCCCGTCCCTGGGGTTCTCCAGGCAAGAACACTGGAGTGGGTTGCCATTTCCTTCTCCAATGCATGAAAGCAAAAAGTGAAAGTGAAGTCGCTCAGTTGTGTCCGACCCTCAGCGACCCCATGGACTGCAGCCTTCCAGGCTCCTCCATCCATGGGATTTTCCAGGCAAGAGTACTGGAGTGGGGTGCCATTGCCTTCTCCATGCCTGACATTAGTTGCTCTTATTCTAACCTGGCACATGTGATAGAGCTCTGCTCCTTCGTGTTTCACATCTGTGAAACATTTTGTTTTGGTGATCACTGCAGTAGACAGCCTTCCTTCCAAAATTTACTGTTTCCTTTGCAGTGAATAATCCCACTGATATCTGGGCTGTTAAAAAATGCAACACCAAGAGTGCCCGAGAGCAGAGCATTTACTCAGTGGTGTTGCAAAAACCTTGCATCTTGGCCATACCCCTCTTGTCCTGTCGGAGGCAGGGAAGGGGTGTCACACAGCAGTCTTCATCTTGGCTTCTGTTTCCTGATAGGATGTGGTCAGATCTGTCTATTCTATACAACTTTGCTACCTTCTGGGGTTTTGAATACCATCACTATATAAGAACAATTGCATAACAAAATTCTCTCATTTTTGCATAAGAAACGTTGCATAAAAATATTTTTTTCTTGTTACTAGGACTGTAAACCACAGTGTCTTAAATAAGGATCTCAGAAACACGTGAGATGCACGTGATTTATTAGTGTATGCTTCCAAATAGTCCCATTAGCATTTCTTTGGAATTATTGTCATGTATATATCAACTTCCTCTAGAGATGATTTTTTCTTGGTGAGACAGTCACAGAGTAGTCAAAAATATTACAGAGGAAATGAAAAGCATTGAGATTCCATTAGTGTTTACAAAAAAACCCATAGAGATGGCATCTGAATGTGGGATAGTCATGGAAGTGGTTTAGAGTAGAACCTTTCTTCTCAAGCAAAGTGCTTAAGGAGACAGAATTCCTTTTCTTCCCTTGCATATTTTTTGGTGATGAGTCATGCAATTATGTAAATGTGTTTGGTATTTTCTCCTGCTTCTTACCTTTTAAAACATTTTTACTTTTATCAGCTACATATTGTTGTCAGCAAGACTTTGGCCAAAGTGGTTATTGACTGCAAGCAAGTGGGTGAGAAGGCAATAAACGCATCATCTAATATCACGCTGGATGGTGTTGAAGTCCTGGGGAGAATGGTTCGATCAAGAGGACCAAACGGAAACTCTGCACCAGTAAGTGGATAAACAAATGAATCTGTGTTAAGGGAAAAAATTCTCCTAAAATATGATTATGTATTTTCCAGGGGAAGAGCTTGGTAAAGGCATAGATGGAGAGCGTGATGGTGAATGATAGTTGATGAATGATAAGTAAATAGATAACGAATGAATGAATGAAGTGCAAATGAATGAAATGAATTCGTTTAAATGGATTAAAACGCGAACATTCGAAGCTCTTGCAATACGCTTCTGCTGTATTATATGGAGAGTGCTCCAGAAATAGACTAGTTTGTTTTCTAAATGAAAATTTTAACAGTAAGATATTTTTAAAATTCAAATAAAATACCGTGGCATAAATGGTTGGTTCATTAGAATCAAAACTGTGGATGAACCTCATTTATATGACCAGATCCAAATCCATATAAAACATGTTATTATTATACATGGGAAATTGACATAAACCTCTCACATGGGTTAGATTTGGGCATTTTATAACTAGGTCCTTGCTATTGCTAATGTCAAGTTAACCCTTTTTATCATTAATAATAAGGGATAATAATATTTTATCATTAATATTTAAATAACATCATTTTAAGATATATTTTTTATCATAGTTTTTTAATCATGGATTTTAAGATCAAGAGACTTCAAATTGGCAAAGAAATCACATTCTTTTCAGTTAATGCCTACAAAAAAGAGCAGTGAGCACAAACTTTTGTTTTAAGACCACACATTCACAGCTAATTAGCAGCATTCTCTAATTTGAGTCATTCTATAATTAGAACCAATTAACCTGGAGGGAATTTTATTCTTGTAAGCAATTCCAAATATTCACATCTACACTTCTCTTCTGTGTAACAGAATAATCAAGTTAATTAAGATTTACTCTTATTGTGCTTTTAGAGACCTGCAGAACTAGCCAGCTGTATGGAATTTTAGAAAGACCTGATGATTCTCAAAGTCTTTTAAAGCTGAAATCATTTAATATTAATACAAATGAAATCTTCTAGTATATCAAATAAATGAAAATGACTTGCAGTATGCTTCAGACCCCATGGACTGTAGCCTGCCAGACTTCTCTGTCCATGGGATTCTCCAGAAGACTACTGGAGTGGGTAGCCACTCCCTTCTCCAGGGCATCTTCCTGACCCAGGGATCTACCCAGGTCTCCTGCGCTCCAGGCAGTTTCTTTACTGAACAGAAACCATGTCACAGTCTTCATTTGCAATCACCTTTGACCTTACATCACAGTATCTGATAAAGTTGTATGAAGAGTACTTTCTCAAGAAACACTTGTTAGAAATTAAATAGAAAGCCATCTATCTGAATTTTTCTTAATAGTTTGCATATATCATGTTCCACCTGTGGTATTGACAACAGTCCACTGATAGATATCATGCTGTCTCCTAATTATAGCTCATACTTAGCAATTACAGTGTTAAAATTACAGTTACAAATTAATTGTACTTCAAATTACACTCTACATAGTAATTTTACTCCAAAATATATGACCAATTAAATATTATGGAATTTAGTTCGGAAAGCAAAAACAACCATAGGTTTAGGGTCTACCAGTAATAAATCTTTACTTTTGTCCATGAAAGAAGAGCAATTAAAACAGCAATTAAACCCTCTGTGGTTAACGCCACCCAGCAGTAGACAAAAGGGAATTTATGGAAGTCAGTCATTAAAGAGTTCTTTGTAGGGCTGGTAGGAAAAAGTTGTGGCTTTTGTTAGAATCTGGAAGTCTACAACGGATTACTAGATTTTCGGTCTACCCACTTATTGAGGAATTTGATTATGTTGAAATGGATGATATTAGGTTAGATCTCAAGAATGTGATTGAAGACTTGCTTGGTTTTTTTGTTATTATCAGTACTTGTTTCAGTGTAAGACAAGAGAGAAGCTTCAGTCTTCAGTTCTCAATTAGAAATCACAGATTGCTAACATAATCTTGAAATATATGTGAACTCTAATACCCTGCAAAAGGGAATGTGCAATGCACAAGTTTTGGGTTGTTCCAGAAGGAGTAATTATCATCTAAGAGAGATTAGTAGTTTATAGATCGATATTCCCTGGCAAATTTGTCAATGATTCAAAAAATGCCAGATGATGGAATGATTCTAAATTTTCAGTTTTTAAAGAATATAATCTTTCCATTATTTTAAAGTTTTTATTTTTTATTCGAGTATAGACAGTTAACAATGTTGTGATCGTTTCGGGTGGACAGCAAAGGGACCCAGCCACGCCTGTGCACGTATCTCTCTCGCTCAAACCCCCTCCCATCCCGGCTGCCACGTAACATTGAGCAGGGCTCCCTGTGCTTCCAGTGGGTCCTTATTGGTCGTCCATGTTAAATACAGCAGTGTGCACACGACCACCCCAAACTCCCTAACTATCCCTTACCCCATCTTCCCCCTCTGGCAACTGTAAATTCGTTCTGTAAGTCTGTGAGTCTGTGTCTCAGGCTATAGTCTTTTTAAACCAAAGCTGAGTGGAGAAGAGATGAATGGATTTAGGGATACAGTAACTACTGTATGGATATTACTCATATTTGAAATAAAAACTTGTGGCCAGCAATGCAAGACTTTACCGGCAGCAAAAATTCTCTAGTGAGACTAAACTAATAAGCGGGCTGAGTCTAGCTGTCAGAGCACACGGGAGGAGACAGACAGCTGGGCCTCTCCTTTGCAGTCTTCTTTGCCCTGAGAGGTTTCTTCTTTTCTGATACCTAATGAAATTATCATGCTTCCAGTCAGAGATGATTCAAGAAAATGTTTGAGCTTCTGGCATTGAACATGTTTTCTTTTTCCCACCTTTCAAATCTAACACCTAGATAATTATACAGTTATTTGTTTAGTTCTCTGATGTGTAAATAAAAATAAATATAAGTTATGTTATAGAATTTTTAGTAATTTTATTTTCTGAGTTAACGTTTTTATGTAGGAATCAATAGAAGACAAATCAATGATCCTATAGAAACAAGTGTTTTCCAATTGTAAGGAAATGGTTGTGTTTTCACTCAATTGTATCTTTTAATTCTTCAAATGATAATAGTGACTAATATGTATTGCCTAATATGGATTAGGTCCCTAGAGAAGGGGATGGCAACCCACTCCAGTTTTCTTGCCTGGAGGATTCCATGGACAGAGGAGGCTGGCAGGAAGGCTGCAGTCCACGGGGTCACAAAGAGTCAGACACGACTGGCGGATAACACACACGCGGACGAGGCAGTGTGAGCGTTTCTAAGATGTTCCCGTTTAATCCTCCAGTAACCCAGGAAAATATATCGTCCCCATTTTATAGATGCAGAAACTGAGACCTGAATAAGTTAGGGAGAGATCCCCTTTCAAACACGAGGACAGTGAGATGTGAGATTGTATTTGAGTTGCATATGGTTACTGCTCTTCATTCTGAGCTCTCTTCCATTAGGCCAGCCTGATTATGAGAGAACTTAAGGCAGAGGAAGGAATCTGGTCTGTGACAGTGACCATATGCCCTGTCTATTCACTGGCAAGTTCAAAAACTCACCATTATTTGAATTATAGCCTTGAAATAAATGTGATCAGAATGCGCCCCCTCCCCAGCATCTCTGCCCCTTAACATTCTGATTGCTACCAACGATTGCGGATGTTCACTTTCATCTCCTGATTGAGTAGAGCCATTGTGGTTCCCCTTAAATTCAGTAAGTTGATTGAGAGCAAGTAAAAACACCCTGTTAAGTAGCTGACAAGTGGTAAGTGCTTAATAAATCATAGTTTGAAGGTGGAGTCAGTAAAAGTTACACACCAAATTGAAAGCAGAAGGCGGCGTGGGTCCCCAGGACTCCTTCTCCTGTGTCTCAGGGAATGTAAAGCTCTCTAAATATTTGCATAAGATGAGGTACAGCTTGACTTCAAATTATAAGCTTAAAAATGATATGCTGGAAAAAAAAATCAGAAGATGAAATACGGTACTGAGTGGGAAGTCCCTTTTAATTTCCATTCACAGATCACAGTGCCTCAACTGCCAAAAAATATTTCAGTCTTGTTTTCATGCTAACATTTGACCCCAAATGACTTGCCTTTTGTGCTATGCCCAGACAGAAATGTCCAATAATGAAAAATGAGCATTTGTGATTGTCTAAGTATTCCCTTGAAAGAGATTATTACCAGTGAAAGTGGGACGGTCTTTTTCTTGTGCAGATTTTTTTTCATAATGCTGTTAGTTACAAAGGAAAAAAGTTGCTAAAGTCAAAAGGGGCTGCCTCTTCGACGCTTAAAGTATGGTTTATTTTGATCCTCGCTGTCTTGAATTTTTAGGTACTGAAATCTGAGATCTTTGACATATTATCTCTGTAATGTTTCCTCCATAATTTGTGTAAGTGTGTGTTTAATTACTTCTGGAATAAAAGCCAGATTTTAAAAAATCAGTCCCCAGAAATGTGACTTGGAAAAGAAGTCTCTAAATAAAGGCCGAGGAATCTGAACTATTACGAATGCAAAACAATTATGAATAAATTTGTTGTACTCACACAAAAAAAGGCTTCTGACTTCATCTGACTTGAAAAAGAAAAGACAGCCCACAAGCATTCTTCAAATGATAGTATTGGCCTCATTCAGCACTTAGTAGGTATTCAACCTCTCGAATAAATAAAATGAACTCATAAGAATCTCAATAACTCAAGAGGGCAAAAGAAGTTTAGCCAAAGGTTTGTATGGAGACATTGTACAGTCATAGGTGATCGGGTGGTGACTGTTTATTTGAAAAACTTCAAGAAAGCCTGGTATACCCCAAGACTAGTGAAAGGCCTTGGCTTTAAATAAATCTTTTCATTCACTAAAATGTTTTCACACTGAGGGCCCTATTCAGAAATGGAAAATTTCTTAATGGATGAATGACTTACAGAATTAACTGACTAATGCTGTCATAATGGGACTCATTTAATAAAAGTAATTATAAAGTCAAATGGCATTGTAAAGTCAGGCTGGGGTATCTGCATTTTAAACATTAGACTAATGATCTGTTCACAAAATAAACTGCAAGAAAATGAGGTGTGCTGTTCAGCTCTCAACAGGAATTCAGCTTTCAACATGTGCTTAAATTACTCAGGCCTTTTCATCCCAAGCCCTAATTTATAGAATGGGGTAGACATTGCTATTATCAGACCTCACAGTGGTGATGGGAAGAGTGAATGATACAGGTGAAGTCCTTGGGATGGTGCCTGGCACACAGCCAGGTTTTCAACAAATGTTTGCTGGTATTGTTGTTATTTGCTAAGATTTTTCTCAAACAAAATATTAAACAGATACAATGACTGTGGACACAAACTGCTGTTATATTTCTGCTCTCAGCATCACATCACTTTCATCCTTTTGACTTAACCATTTGGCGTCTGTGTTATATACTCCTGCAGCTTATAGGTCAACTATAAAAGGGCTTCTCTACATGTTGCTTTAAAATAATGTTTATTTTGCATAACTGTATTTCAGGAAGTGTTCTAAATATTTTCCTTTAGTGGGTTCATTTTGTTGTTATGGCCGCTATTATTACTCTAATGAATAGCTACTACTGCATCTACTATTATTCTACTATTTTAACAGATAAGGAAAGCTGAGGCTCCACCACGTGAAGCAGTTGGCTTAAAATGGCTTAGCTTGTGAGTGGGTCACACCCAGGCAGTCTGGCTCCATTGCCTCTGAATCCCTGTGCTCCCTTGAAATACCTTTGCTGCTACTGTTGCTTATGAAAATCAGCAGCCACGTTCTTTAAAAATGCTTTAATTTTGAAAACCAAGTTTTTTTAATTGGACTTTTTATTTTGTAGAGGAGTATAGCCAATTAACAATGTTGTGATAGTTTCAGGTGGGCAGCAAAGGGCCTCAGCCACACATAGACATGCATCCCTTCTCCCCCAGGCTCCCCTCCCATCAGGCTGCCACACAGCATTGAGCAGAGTTCCCTGTGCTCTTCAGTGGGCCGTGTTGGGTTACATTTTAAACACAGCAGTGTGCACCTGTCCACACTCCCTCACTGTCCCTTCCCCTGTCCTTTCCCCCGGCAGCCATAGCTTTCTTCTCTGTGAGTCCATTTCTGTTTCGTAAGCTCGTTTGGATCATGTCTCTTTAGATTCCGCATCTAAGAGACATCATGCAATGTTTCTGCTTCTCTGTTTACTTCACTTAGTATGACCATCCCTAGGTCCATCCATTACAAACTTAATTTTTCAATGATCATAATTTAGTTGTGTGGTTGCCCTGAACAGACTGAAATGTCATGCCCTTTGAAAAAAAACATTTTTAATATGGAAAAGAAAGAGTGTACTGAGCCATGCACTTATTGCTTCAAATAATGCAGTGGTTTTATATTGAAAACAGAAAGCATGATGTCTTGATTTATGGATCTGCTTTCAACATTTGTGTTATTAATCTTGCAAAACCCACTTGGGAAAAGATGTTTGCAGCAAGGCGCAGTTCTTCCTGGGTGTGGCGAGAGAAGCCCTGACTTCATTCTCTTTGCTGTTGGATGGGACGCTGCAGGCAGTAGCCCGTTCACAGTCACACCACCCGCTGGAGTGTTCCTACCTGCGTCCAGGGGACTCTTGACAGGGATGGGTGAAAATAAGGCTCCAAGAGTTTTCCAGTTTTTGCTGAAAATACCGCTTTCTGAGGGCATCTTACAGATTATGTGAACCTAGGGATTGTCACAGTAAGTGCAGTCAGAGACGCAGAAACATTGTGTGACGTCTCTTAGATGCCGAGTCTAAAAAGACGTGAAGCAAATGAACCGACACGACAGAAACGGGCTCGAGACCAGGGAGGAAATGAAGAGGATTTCGTCCTCTGCCAGCTCTGTAATTGATGACACTTTCATTTTTAGATGGCAGTGTAGTCGATTTACAGTGCTGTGTCCTGATGCTGGGAGGGACTGGGGGCAGGAGGAGAAGGGGACTCGAAGGATAAGATGGCTGGATGGCATCACCGACTCGGTGGACGTGAGTCTGAGTGAACTCCGGGAGCTGGTGATGGACAGGGAGGCCTGGCCTGCTGCGATTCCTGGGGTCGCAGAGTCGGACGCGACGGAGCGACTGATCTGTTAGTTTCAGGTGTGCAGCAAAGTGGTTCAGTCGTAGATGGAGAGATGTGTGCTACTTGCTAAGTCGCTCAGTCATGTCTGACTCTTAGTGACCCCGTGGACTGTAGCCCGCCAGGCTCCTCTGACCATGGGACTCTCCAGGCAAGAAGACTGGAGTGGGTTGCCGTGCCTTCCTCCAAGGGATCTTCCCCAGCCAGGGATCGAAACTGCCGCTCTTATGTCTCCTATTGTTTTTCAGATTCTTTCTACTATAGGATATTATAAGATACTGAATACAGTTCCCTGTGTCCTTCTTATTTATCTTTTATAATATATCCTAGTGTGTATCTGTTAACCCCAGACTCCTGAGTGCTGCTACATTTTTAGCCCCTCATTTGTGTCCAACTCTTTGTGACCCTGTGGACTGTAGCTTGCCAAGCTCCTCTGTCCATGGGATTTTTCAGGGAAGAATACTGGAGTGGGTTGCCATTTTCCTCCTCCAGGGGATCTCCAAACTCCTGATGACATGCAATATTCGAAAACAATATAGGAAGAAATATAGTGTTAGAAATGGTTAGGTCATGAAGCTAGTGTGAGCCCTTAATGATATTATAATGATGTTTCTAAATGTTTCAAAATATACTTTAAATTGTTGCCAACAAACATGAGTTGCACAAGACTGTCTAAATATTTATGGCATGATCGATGGCCTGAATGAAAATGCACAGCACGGATCTCACAGTGCCACATGTGAGTCTGTCATGACACTCAGCACGTCGTAAACAGTGTTTATGTGTCAGTCTCTTACTCCCTGTAAATGCTTTGTGGGCAAAAAGCTGGTTTTGCTCATTTTTATATCCTAAAGGTCTATATGGTATCTGGCTTGCATTATACACTAAAGAAAAAGTGGTCAAATGTATGCTTGAATGATGGAAGTCAGAAATAATTCAACAAGCCTCCATGAATATCTACTACATGCCCCCCCCCCCCTTTTTTTTTTGCCATGCCACAAGGCATATGACTTAGTTCCGCAACCACGGATTGAACCTCTGGCCCCTGAAGTGAAGTTCCACGTCCCAAGCCTGGGCCTCCAGGGAAGTCCCTGCATGTCACTCATTACGATGGGGGCACGAAGGTGCTATGGCTTTGATGAGTGCCCACTCTGAGGGGAAATATAAATAAGTGTACTGGATGGCGGGCGATGGGCTGTAAGAGATGTCTAGAGCCTGGTGGGGTCACGGAGGCACTTGGACTAACTGTGGTGGGCCACAGGGAGGATTTCACCAGAGGCTCTAAGTGTTTTTACGTAGAGATGGGAGGAAGAATTGTGATGAGTAAGGCAGTTTGGATGGTGGAAGGAGTAACCACTGACAGAAGTCTTAAATCACTGTGTGTTTGAGGAATGACTTTTCACATTTATTCACTGTAATATTATGTTATAAATGTGTTGGTGTTTTATTATGTAAGGTGGCTCAGATGGTAAAGGATCTGCTTGCAGTGCAGGAGAGTCAGGATTGATCCCTGGGTGGGGAAGACCCCCTGGAGAAGGGCATGGCATCCCACTCCAGTGCTCTCGCCTGGAGAATCCCATGGACAGAGGAGCCTGATGGGCTGCAGTCCATGGGTCACAAAGACAGACAGGACTGAGCGACTAACAGCACCATGTAATGTGTACTGTGAAATCATTATAAATTATACACACAATGTATCTTTTATTGAACATTGTATATATTGTATATATCTTTTATTGAATGACAATTTTCTTTTTAAATTGCAGTTCCAGTTACAGATGTTTGATATTGTTTGTTCCACATCCTGGGCCAATAAAGACAAATGCTGTGAACTTCCTGCCCTGGTAAGAATTCTTCTTTCACTAATTCTGTTCTTTGCTGAAACTTTCTAAAGTTATATTTAATTGCAGTGCTGAAAATGAAATGCTATTTCACAAAATTCATGTCACAGATAACTCATTATGATGCTGCTGATGAAAATTAAAAAGCAGTTAAGAAGGAGGCATATCTGGAATCAGCAGACACACGGACACACGCAGTGGGAACTGCCCAGCTACACGGGGTGCCACTTATGTAGGGTCCAGATGTTCCCAAATTCCGTGGTTCATGAATCCTTTGGTGTTGCAGTAATTTTTTTTCATGGTACCCCAGAGCCAAAAGAAATATCTAGTAATTCCATATATGAGGTCATTAGGTCCAATCGTCTTCATAAGTGTTCGTATCTTAAAAACTCTGCTGTATGAACCAACAATATATTAATATATAAATCAGAATTGTAAGATGATACACGTACTTTTGAAAAACCAGAACTACTCACTACTGGGATGTGTGTGCCTGCTGAGAACGCACTTCTCAGGTCTCAGAGTCTGATTGGACATCACCACCCTGGCTTCTTCCTTTTTTAACTAAAGCATTTATTTATGTGTTTGTGCCAGGTCTTATCTGCAGCACGGGGGCCCTTTAGTTGCAGGGGGGACCCCGCTCCCTGGTGAGGGTCCGACTGGCCCCTGCACTGGGGTCTCAGAATCTCAGCCTCTGGGCCAGCAGGGAAGGCCCCACCTTCCCTTCCTTTCCACGGTGATTTTCCCCGTGGTATTTGCTTTCCTTCATAGCAAGTGCTGATAAAACAAATTTACCAAGTTGTTCTTTTTTTTGTCTTTGGGATCTCAGTTTCCCGACCTGGGCCATGGCCCCCTGCTGTGGAAACGTGGAGTCTTAACCACTGGACTTCAGGGAAGTCCCTTCTAGTGTTGAAATTGTGACCTATTATACCTTGAGCTGGTTGTGTATACAAAGTCCAGTGGGTACTGAATTTTGCTGTGTCTCTTGACTTTTTAAAAAAAAACTCAGAATGCCCCTGTGAATTTCCTGTAATGCCCCAGGCCTTCTTTCCACACAATCTGGGAACGATAGTCATAATCTATTTAACTTAGGCAAAGCTGCTAGAAAAATAAACCTTTTCACATTATAAATACCAAATGTAACTCACCAGGGTGGATGACTGTGTATTTAAAAATGGATTGTTCGTACCTAAGGATCTTTAGGACCAGTGAGCTGAAATGTTGACCCTGTTATGTTTGGACAGAAGTCATGTCTTAAGAATTCAACCTGGTCATGGTCACGGGGAAGACTTCCTCAAGTCTAAAAAATTTCTTTTTTTAAGACCTTACATCAGCTCATGTCATCTGCTGCAGGCCATGTATGCGTGGTGACTTTGTTTGAGAAGGGAGTGACTCTTTTTTTCACCAAAATAAGTTTCCATTAAACTATGGTGAGGAATTAAAGCAGAGACACTATGATGCTGTGCATAAGGGCAGGTAGAGTGGGGATTGTAAGGAAGCACCCAGAAATACCCTGCATCAAGCAGAGTGTAATCACCATGTCGCCTAGGCAGATCCCTGCCCTCTCCGAGCTGTTCTTTTTCTTTCTGTCACTGAAGGTGTGCAAGTCCTGTGGTAGAAAGACTCAGATGGAGATACAGCCAGCAGCAGTGGCAAAACCATTAGGCAGTCTCTGGTCACAGGAGGCCTGCTGTCAGCCTGCTTGGAGGATCTTTCAGGATTCTTAAGTCTATCTCATTCAAGCTGCCCAAGGTATCAAGCCAGATACGTTTAGCAGGGTTTTCCTTTCCTGCAATGAGCTGAAACTTTTGGATATTGTCCAACATTTGGAGAAAAGCATATAAAGGCTCTTTGCTCAGACTCTTTTGGATTTCTGTTGTGAATATTTCAGAGCCTGAAAGTATTTTCAACTTGACAATTTAATTACCATCTGTCCTCTGTTCAGCCCTAACAGTACCTTTCCCCAAGATCTTAGAAGACGAAGCTCACTTTCTCTATCCAAAGGGACCGTTGAACCTTTCTAGTTTTTCATCCTAGGGCAGACTTTTTTGGCTGTTGCTCCAAATGGGATATTCACGAATCATTCAGTAGTGCTTACCAGGTGCCCTGTCTTCCTTTAAACGCCGGTAACTCATTCAGGCATATTCAGTCTGACCTAAATCATCTATCTTGTGGTGTCACCTGGCATCAGAATTCTCCAAGAGGAGATGAGCTCTTATCACAAAGCTTTAGGTTGGTGCTGTGGTGTTATTCTCACATTCAGCCACAGAATGTGAGCAGCAGTTAACATTGCTGCAGGTGTGTGTCAGCCACAGAGTGTGAGCAGCAGCTAACATTGCTGCAGGCGTGTGTCAGCCACAGAGTGTGAGCAGCAGCTAACATTGCTGCAGGCGTGTGTCAGCCACAGAGTGTGAGCAGCAGCTAACATTGCTGCAGGCGTGTGTCAGCCACAGAGTGTGAGCAGCAGCTAACATTGCTGCAGGTGTGCATCATGTGTTTAACCACTGTTTTCTTTTCTTCTGGCTCTTGGTTTTAGTGTGGAAGCGGGTGTTTTGATGGACTGTTGCTACAAGTTTTCTTTTATCCTTTGAAATGGAAAAAAGTGTTGTAACACTAAGGAAGTTTTCAGGACCTTTAGTTCACGGAGTACCACTTACCCAGCTGAATTAAATGGCAACCAGAATCTTTGGTTTTGCACCTCCACTTCTGCCTTTCTTGCTTCACCTGGATTCCCAAGCTGGTTTTGTCAACATCCTTTGATAACGGCGTTGATTAACGCCTTGCTAGACACCCATTCATTGCTTCTTTAAAGAAAAGATTTTGTGGTCAGAAGGGAATATTCTCTGCTTTTCTAGACTAATGCTCACTGCAGGATTTTTTTTGAAGTGTCTCCAAATGTTTCCTTTGAGTCATAAAGTCGTTTGTATAGACCATCTTGTTAATAGTCATACTATTTGTTTTTCTCTGCAGAGGGATGAGGAGGCCTGCCCAGAGCTCCCGCATGCCTGCTCCTGTTCGGAAATCAATAAAGCGGCTCTGGGACCAGCGGGCCCACCAGTAAGTCTTGCCTCATTTGACCTTAAGTGTTATTTGATAGTTGTTACAAAGGTTACTCATTTCCCCTGAATCATTGCTACTGCTTCTCTTTTAATAGAAGATACTCCCCTGCGTACATGGCCGGCTTCATGGCCATTCAGCTTGAGACTTGATTTCTTAGCAATTATGCAAATAAAGATGACCTTGTGACTAAGTTCTGGCCAGGGAGAGAGAAGGTGTATGCACGCAGCCTGGGCGTTGCTCTTAAATGGAAACCGAATGCCCTCCTTTGAGCGTGAGGTCGTGGGTTCACGGTGGCAGCAATGCCGCTGGGCACAGCACAGCAGGAAGAGGGAGGCACCAACGGCTTCACGCTGCCTTGGGCGATAAAGCCACTCGACTGCGCCGCAACAGCTCGGGTTTTAATATGAGAGAATAATAAATCTCCTACCTTGCTTAAGTGTTACCATTGACCTCCATGAAAACAGTCAGACAGCTTTCCAAACTAAGAAACTGGGAGTGCGGTGCTAGACTACCAGTTATTTCCTCTGAGCGCTTTGTAGATGCTGTTACAATGTCATCGCTTCCATTGTTGTTACAGAGAAGTCAGCTGCCAGTTGAATTAACTGTCATTTTTCTGTGAGAAATATTTTCTCCATTAGTTTCTTTTAAGATCCTTTTGTCATTAATGATCAGAAGTTTCACCACAGTACATTTTGATGCTATTGTTTTGTAGTCTTGGAACGTTGAGGGCTTTATGAATTTGAATACCAATGTTTCTTATACATTTTGGAGTTTTCTCAGTCATTTTCTCTTTAAACATTCCCTCTCTCTGATCATCTCTTTTTCTGAAACGCCAGCTAGATGTGCATTATACTTTCTGATTTTACTCTCATGTCCTTTTAACCTCTTTCTACTCTCTTTTTAACCTCTAATTTATTTCCTGTTTGTGTTGCCAGGCTTTCCTCTGTGTAATATCCTCAACATTACTTTCTGATGTACTGTGTGTTTAGCTCTGTTTAATACGCTGCTTAACCTAGGCATGGTGTTTTGGATTGTGATTATCATATTTAGTTTCTCTAGAAGTTATGTTTGGTTCCATTTCAAACCTTCTGGTCATTTGTATAACCTCTTCTTCTTTTGTAACATTTTCAAAACTTTTTTCTTTAAATATTTTAGTATGATTTACATTCTTTATCTGATCATCTCAGCATCTGTAGTATATGTGGTCTTGATTCTTCCATTTGCTTTGTTGGTAGTTTTATTCATGCTGTGTTGTTTCCACATGTCTTTTTTATTTTGGGGGTTGTATATTTGAGTTTGCATTACTTGAAACTTTCTGGGAATATTTTGACCCCATGTTTGAGCTGTATTTTTTGAGAGAGCGTATGTGTCTGCTTCTGTTAATATCCTGGCCGTACAAACCTGCTGAAACCCAGTAAACTCTGGTCCCTCAATTGTATGAGAATCAGTTTCTGGGTAGTATTTCTTAGTGGAGACATTTACTCCTCCTATAGCTAAAGTGGAAAAAAGTCTTGCTTTTCCACCTGCTGGTGAGACTTTTTGTGGCTGTTCTAGCTCACTCACATTGCTGCCTTTCGAGCTCCTCCGCTTTCAGTCACACCCATGTTCTGCCCACGCCTGCTCCTCACGGAGCCCAGCACCCTCTCACTGCCTTGCGTGGGCTGTGTGACGCCGCTTTCCAGAAACCTCAGCCATCCCCCTGCCCTCCCTCAGGGCAGCCTCAGCGATGCCTTCGCTCTGGTGCTTTGTTTCCTTTTCATTATGGTGCTTAAGGGTTCAATTCTTAATTAGAACAGCCTTTATTTTATTTTAAACAGCATTAATAAGCTTTTCTAGCTGGAGGCTTTTCAAGTTTTCTTCATCGGCAATGCTGCTGGAACAAGTTATAAAATATTTATGTGTGACCTAAGAGTGAGGAAAGCAGCAGCCGAGAAGCAGGAAAGCAGGGCTGAGCTCTGACTTGCGGGGAAGGAAGAGCCAAACGAGAAAAGCCATTGGCGTTTTCAAGCATAATAAACTATTGAAGAAACAGTGACCGAAACAGTATGGCTTCCAAGGTAGCTCGGTGATAAAGAATCTGCCTGAATGAAGGAGACATGGGTTCAATCCCTCGGTCAGGAAGATCCCCTGGAGAAGGAAAGGGCAACCCACTCCAGTGTTCTTGCCTGAGAAATCCCATGGACAGAGGAGCCTGGCAAGCTTCTTCCATGGGGTCGAAAAGAGTTGGACATGACTTAGCGACTAAGCAATAAAAGCAACAAATCCCCCAGTGTATGCAATAAGCCTGTCTGATGATTTAACATAGTTGCAACTGTTTCCTTATTCAAGAATTTACCCAGTGATAGGTGCCAGTAAAACTCCAGAAAAGCCACAGGACACCATGGATGAAAGAGCCATATTCCTTTTGCCTCACCTCACCCTTTCTTACTAAAAGGATGAAAGTTCACATCCACAAACATTTGCTGAATTCTTGTCACCCACTCCATGATGAAGGTTAGGTATCAGGTGGAAAATAAGTTAGAAGTATAAAAAGTTTCCTGGATTTTGTAGACCTAGTACCTCAGGTATCTGTGAGCCAAATTGTCACATTTGGACAAAACCTTCAACTAAAAGACAATTATTTAAGATGAACAAACACAATTAAAGAGGTGTCCCAGAATGAGTATGTTAATTGGAACACACTAGGCTTCTTGCAAGGAACAGAAAACTTGATGAATGCATTGATGTAGATCATTGGGATGCTTGAACATTCATAATTTGCTCAGCAAAAGACCTAGAGGTAGATGGTCCCAAGCAAATATGGCTGCTCAACAACTTTATCAAGACCCAAGCTTGTTCCAGCTTCCAAATTTGCTTTCTTTAGACTTACAGCTTCTTGATCATATTGGCTCAAACCAGTTAGTATACCCATTCCTTGGAGGCTGGGCAAGCAAATCTCTGTCTTTATAGCAGGAAAAGTGAAATGGAGAAGGAAGTCAGAAAAGAAGCTTTGGTAATCAACCAACAGTGTCTGCCACAGTTGGGGAAAACATTTGCATCATCTGTAACAGTTAAGGATGTGGTATCCAAATATATGAAGAGTTTCTGCACATTAAAGAGAAGACGACATGTAACCCAATAGGAAACTGGGTGAAGAATGTGAATTGGTAGTTGTATTGAGATAAAATGCAAATGGACAAGCGTTATGAAAAGATGCTCAATCATAGGAGTCTTAAGGGAAATAAAAATTAAAATAGGAGCAAGATATTATTTTTACCAGCTTCATAAAAATGTAAAGCTTGAAAATATCAAGTGCTGACTAAAATCTAGAGAAACAGAGACTCCCTTCATCAGCTCCTAACAGATGAATAAAGTGGTGCCGTGTTTTCACAGCAGTTTGACAATGTATCTGCCTCTCTGTTACATTTCACTTAAAATTCTCCTCGTTGAGATCTTAAATATTAAAATTTGTACTTGAATATTAAAATTTGTACTTAGGGCATGTATAACGATGGTGATTGTAGTATTGTTTAGACAGTAACAAATTGTAGGGGAAATGCCCTACATTTCCAATAATGAAAGAATGGTTAAACAAATTATCTCATTGTTCAGACAACTATGCAACTCATTTACAGTAAGTTAGATCTATATGTCATGTTATGGAAAAACATATTAAGTTAACTCAGAAATATATGAAAAGTGGTGTGTCATATATGTAATCTATATATGTCAAATAATACCGGAGACACTACAGGTAATATTTCCTGTAGAGACGTGTGCACTTACATAAAGTATGATTTGATTCAGTTCAGTTCAGTTCAGTCGATCAGTCGTGTCCGACTCTTTGTGACCCCATGAACTGCAGCACCCTGTGCATCACCAACTCCTGGAGTTTATTCAAACTCACCTCCATTGAGTTGGTGATGCCATCCAACCATCTCATCCTCTGTCATCCCCTTGTTCTCCCACCTTCAGTCTTTCCCAGCATCAGGGTATTTTCCAATGAGTCAGTTCTTCCCATCAGGTGGCCCAAGTATTGGAGTTTCAGCTTCAGCATCAGTCCTTCCAATGAACACCCAGGACTGATCTCCTTGAGGATGGACTGGTTGTATCCCTTTGGAGTTCAAGGGACTCTCAAGAGTCTTCTCCAACACCACAGTTCAAAAGCATCAGTTCTTCGGCACTCAGCTTTCTTTATAGTCCAACTCTCACATCCATACATGACTACTAGAAAAACCATAGCCTTGACTAGATGGACCTTTGTTGGCAAAGTAATGTCTCTGCTTTCAATATCCTGTCTAGGTTGGTCATAGCTTTCCTTCCAAGGAGTAAGTGTCTTTTAATTTCATGGCTGCAGTCACCATCTGTGGTGATTTTGGAGCCCAGAAAAATAAAATCAGCCACTGTTTCCCCTGTTTCCCCATTTCCCATGAAGTGATGGGACTGGATGCCATGATCTTCGTTTTCTGAATGTTGAGCTTTAAGCCAACTTTTTCACTCTCCTCTTTCACTTTCATCAAGAGGCTCCTTAGTTCTCTTCACTTTCTGCCGTAAGGGTGGTGTCATCTGCATATCTGAGGTTATTGATATTTCTCTTGGCAATCTTGATTCCAGCTTGTGCTTCATCCAGCCCAGCATTTCTCATGATGTACTCTGCATATAAGTTAAATAATGATTTGATTACTGTATGCTAAAAATCTGGAAGATAAGCAGCTGACTGGTGCTGGCAGTGAGTGTAAGTGCTTCAGACGAACTGGAGGAGGCCTTGACTGTCGCCTGATCCAGTCTTTTCCCAAGGGAGGCAAGGGCTGATGGTAACAGAAGGATCATCAGTGGTCACGGACACAGCCGGAGGTCAAATGGACTCATCCAGTGAGAAAGCCACTCCATTTTCAATGATCTTGTCATCCTTCTACTCAAGTGAAAGCATATTCTTAGACCGGTACCCATGTGACCCTCCTAACCCTTACTCACGCCCTCTTTTAATAGAGCAAAGGCTTTGCTCACAGTCGGCACCAGGGACAAAATCTGGCCAAGTTTAGTGACGTTATTTATAGTGTATTTTCAGGTCTGCCTCACATTCTTAGTAAGTAATATGTTTTTCCATCTGCTATAGTATATAATATTTGCTTTTGAAGCAGATTTAAGTGAAGTAAGAGCCAAGTAAAAAATATTCAGAGTATATTTACGTATATGTTATGCACACATATACAAAGAATATGTTTGCAAAGACTGTATACACACATATACACATATTTACTGTGTTATGTATTATGTGCATATATGTACAAAGAAAATACTACTAAATGATAGTACAGGGAGTGCATTAATGCGACAGAAGTTTTAAGAGGAAAATGCAAATAACTGACATTTCAGAGGCACTGAATAGCTTTTTATGATATAAATAAAAAGAACTAAATTGTTACTATTTTATATGCTTTTTACAATGTAATATAATACAGTCTAATTAAATAATTTAATCTCAAAGTCATGGTATAAGACATGCGTATAATTTTAGGTTAACAGTATATTTTTTATTATTTGCAGTATTAATAGCAGTGATCTTACACACGCAATCAAAAGATTCTGTAGCTTTTTGTTTTTTTTTTTAATTTAAAGGGATTTAGCATAGAAAGTTTGCTCAAGCTCTGAAACCATTAACAAGAAGAGGTGAATCTGGGGGACAGACCTCAGTTGAGGAACATAGTGAACATATCATTACACAACGTGTTGGCCTTTGTACCAAATAAGAATTACATAATCCATATTATTAAGGGAAACGAATACGCTATATTGCTTTCATATTTGTCTTTGTGCTAACACTTAATGTCTTTCTGCCAGGGGGGCCCAGGACTCCGAGGACCGAAAGGCCAGAGAGGTGACCCGGGCCTAAAGGTAAGACTCTCTCTCTCATCCCCAGGCATGGTATACTTTTGGAGTTAAGCAATAGTTACCCTTGGCAATCTAAAGCTCCTTATATATTTTTAAATTTTTAAAAATTTTATATTGGAGTATAGCCGATTAGTAACGCTGTGATAGTTTCGGGTGGACAGCAAAGGGACTCAGCCATACATATCCATATATCCATTCTCCCCGAAACTCCCTTCCCATCCAGGCTGCCACGTAACGTTGTAAAGCTTCTTGTATTTTAATGGAAGTTGTGTTGAAGCCTTTCCCCTTATTCTTAAAAGCTTGTGTGTTTTCATCAGAAGAAACGCCCTAACTCAGTGACAAGGTTTCTGGGTCTGAGACGGAGTGTCAGTGCTCCGGGCGCTTTGGTTGCTTATGCGGCTCTTGCTCTTGCTCTCCTCTTTCCTGTCTGCAACAAAGATGCGTCTTAGGGGGAGCGCTGAATCACAGCCAGGCTGCGGTCCTCCAGGGCATTGTTCAGGTTTTAGACTCCTCTCCTTCCCTCCCACCACGCGCCGTCAGACACACAGCCCTGTCTTCCCTTCTCACTGCCCAAGGCCACCAAGCGGGGTGGTTCAGTCTGTACCCCGTACAGAGGCCGCGACTCAAAGGAGCACGCCCTGCCGATCCCCGTCCAGGAACACGTTTCCCTGCTTCGCACAAAGGCACCTAAGGGGTGGCAGGCGCCCAGCCTAAGCGAGTTCAGGCCCCACCCCTCGTCTCTATTTCTGGCTCCAGGGGCCTGATGTTTTGGATTGAGTCTTCATATCTGCCCCGGATTCGTTTCTTTAGAGTTACACTGGAGCACATCACACCCTTAAGCCCTGCAGTCGTGCGCGACTGCCTTGAGAGTCAGCCCCAGCTCCTTGGCTTCAGGCCTCTGATCGCTCTTCCGCCTGTCTCACCTTCACCGTGACGCTCTTCCGCCTGTCTCACCTTCACCGTGACGCTCTTCCGCCTGTCTCACCTTCACCGTGACGCTCTTCCGCCTGTCTCACCTTCACCGTGATGCTCTGCGTCGTCCCCAGCCATCTTGCTTGACTTACTGCTTCAACATGATCACTTATTAAATCCGCACAGCATTTATTCATGGAGGAGAGAACACTGCAGCTTTTTTTTAGTAGAAAATTGGAGACAAGTGGAACAAGCTAAGAGAGAATGGGGCGAGGCCGAGGGGGAGTCAGTGAAAGAAGGCTGGAGAGAATGGATCGGGTACCACCCAGCTCCACACTCAGACCACACGAGGTCTTCTTTGTTGTTCTGTTTTACTTTTTGCGATTGTGGCACGTTTTCTCAGGCAGAGGCGATGGATCTTACTTGCTCCACGTATGAGAGTACGTTCCACAATATCTTCGATAAATGCAGAGCAGCGCCCCAGAGATGACAGTTCACAGTAACGAAGGAAGGGAATGTCGTTTGGCTGGATGGTGGGAACCTTCGAAGGCCAAGAGGGTGGTCTTGTACCGCTTACATCTTTCAGATTTGTGATGCAGTGTGGGGGGTCTAATTCCTCACATTGTTGGCACAGCGTTCTTATTTATGGAAACCACTATAAATACAGTTGCAGCAGCTACTGTGTTTTCTCTCCTGGCTCGCTGATGACTCTAGGCCTGGGAGGCGAGTCCTCTGAGGCTTCGTGTCTCGTTGTCCTGTGAGTGTTTTATGTCTGAGGAAAGTTAATGAAGTAGAAGATAAACGCGCTCAGCAGGAACATCGGGTAGTAGATATTTCTGGGTTCCAGGGGGTCTGACTTACCTTTGGCGTGATCTTCTTGCCTTCCAGGGACCAGATGGCCCTCGGGGTGAAACGGGCCCTCCTGGACCTCAGGGCCCCCCGGGGCCCCAGGGACCAAGCGGTCTCTCCATTCAAGGGATGCCTGTGAGTTGTGTGTCAGCATTGGGGCGGGTTTTGTTGTTCTCACTTCCCCATGAGTTATAGAGAATGAGCTTTTGTCTTCCACCCCTAGTAATGATCCACAGCCTCTTCCAGCCCCTGAAAGTAAGGACTGGGAAATGAGCATGATGATCGAGAGCTCATTCATAAGCCAGCTTTGCACTCAGTAAACGGGGCCTGTACGTTTATGTACGTGCCCAGGGAGTAGGTACAGCCACAGGTGATTTGTCTGGAAAAGAAAGCAAGGCTTGACACATACGGCTCCTTTTTCTTATTTGACCAAGTCCTTAGTGGGTATGATAAACCTGGAAAGGGACAGATGTTATATGACTTAAGTTTTTCATTTGGTATTTGTAGTAATCGTGGAGCTACAACCACAAAGCCATTTATTTAGGTCTTTATCTCGACAGGCCATCAAAGTGGGCTGCGATGAGTTTAACATTATAGACGATATGCTCTTTACAGCCACATGAGCTGTTTGTACCATTGAAAGCAAATTCAGTTCCATTCACTGATTTTCATTTAACTTAGTAGAGGAATCTAGATTTAAGGAATAAAACCAGTCTCTGTAATTAGTATTTGTGCCATTATATACATTTTTAAGTACAGTTTTAGTATAAATGATTGAAATACAGTTTTAGCAAATCTTCCTGTGCATATGATTGTGTGTCCCTAGCTCAGATGTCTTCATTTCCAGAGTCATTTACACATGAATGAATTATTCTTATTTAACATGCCAGTTTGTATAATTACAATTAACACTAAGAATTCGTTGAGGTCTTGCTACAGGTCAGGTACTGTGCTTGCTTTTGCCTTTTTATAAGTTTCTAGCCAAACAAAACAAAAGTATATATAGATGTAAGTTTTAACATCTAAGCTATAAATAATACTGAAATATTCAAGACTCTGCTCATGTATTTACAATATAAGCTTAACTAAATCAGATTGTATGCACTGTGTTTAAACTATTCTGAAATATAAACATTCTACTCTGTAAGCATGCTTACCTAAGTTGTGTAGCTTATGTGAAAAGTGAAATATGCTGTATTTGGATGTTAGTGTAGAAACAATTTAATGTTGAAAATGTTAAGAGTCAGCCAGCAGAGGAAAAGAAGAGACTAAGAACTTACCAGTTTCCTTTTGTGAACTTAACCCCCGTGTCCTTTCGGATGTCCAGGGAATGCCAGGTGAAAAAGGAGAGAAAGGAGAGATCGGATTGCCTGGCCCACAGGTACTATTTTTATTTTTTTACTCCATTGCTCTCAGTCTAGAGCTTTACCAAGAAAAAAGACCGTAGCTTCTGAAGTCCGCTGTGATCTTGGCAGTGAACGGTTTCCATGCTGAGGACCAGCAGCCTGTATTCATTGACCTTTGGCCCCCACCCGAGGGTCCTCCTGACGCTGCCCCGGGTGAACCCCGGTGGGTGAACTCCGGTGGGGGACATTTGCTTTCCTTCCGGTGAATAAGCTCTGGGCTTCACCCGTAGGGTTTCAGGTTTGTTTGGAGGCCTTGACTTATTCCGGGGCAGCTGGCTGAGAGGGTGATTGGTTTCCGCGATTCTGACACCGTCCTGTCTTTGCTCTGTCTAGGGTGTCCCGGGCAGTGTTGGTTCACCAGGACGCGACGGCTCCCCGGGCCAGAGGGTAAGACGAGCCCAAGATTGCCCGTTAGCACAGTACACTTCTCACCAGGTCTCTCTCTGCTGCTGGCAGGCTCTGTGCAGGGAAGTCAAACCACGTGTTTTGTTTTGTTTTTCCTTATTTTTTCTCCCATCTATCTACGTTCTACCAATCCTGCATCTGTTTACCTTAACTGGTGTTCTTCCATATCCATAACTTTCCTCAAAACCTAGAAACTTTCAGCAGACCTCCTCAAATCGTTCACACCTCTTGCTGAATGTTCCCAGAAGCTGAATGCAATTTGCACTGAATTGTGGGCGTTGGTCTAACAGATTTTCCGGTTGTTTCAAATTCTTAAGGTACAAACCTAAAGGAAATCAAGAACCGTAAGAACTGGAATTTAATGATGGTGACTATCTGTAATAGTCTCCATTTCTTTAGCACACATCAGTAGTCACTTCCTGGAATTGTTCAAGTGCACGGCAATAAAAGAATGTATAGGGTGGCTGAGGGCTGACTTAACATCCAGAGTGTGTTTGGTCAACATGTCTTCACTGAGCCAGGTTTGAGGGTTTTTGTCCTCAAAGAGTTTAGAGCTTAATGGGGGAAACAGAACCAAATAAGAAACATGCTATCATGGGAGAATTTACAGAGCCCCATAGGGCACAGGAATAGATAACCAAGCCAGACCTGGAGGGTTGGGGAAGGAAGGCTTCCCGGAGGCAGCACCACATAGACTGGTTTTCAACTGAGGGAGAGAAATCAGCCAGGAAGGACGGGGAAGCCATTGCAAGCAGAGAGAATAGCATGCGTGGCGTGTGGAGGGGTGGAGTGGACGAGAAGGTGGGCATCTCCGTTCCTGCGCGTGGTTCAATGTGGCTGGAGATAACAGTGCTCTGTCTGTATGTGTGTCTGTGTGTGCACACAAGTGTACACGTGTGTGCACATGCCTTGGTGTGGAGAGCTTGCCAAGAGATGGCACCGAAGATGTAAACACAAATTCACTGACGTCATCGCTTCTTTTTTTCGGACCAAGGATTTTGAGCTTTTACAGGAAGGCAATAGAAAGTTATTACATTTTCAGCGACAGAGAGAGACTGATCTTCCTCAAAAGGTCACTGGCAGCTGCACAGTTTTTCTTAAGACTGGATTATATACAGTGGCCTCCACTTAGATCCAGTCCAGTAAAGGACAGCACGTTCAGCGACATTCGCTGATATCGTAGGGGACAGCTAACCCACTAGGGTAGCAAATGATTAGCTGGAGGACGTAGTTCTCTATTCAGACCAGGTTGCCTTTAGCTATGCTGCTCAAGGATAAGGAAATAAATGTTTTCTATAGGGGTGCAGGTGTGGGAATTTAAACTCCTTCCATGTTAGGTTTTTTTTTTTGGTTTCACATTCAACTTTCATTTGCTTAAAATCTCAGTTCAATCTCCATCCATCAAATGGGATTAGTCGGTAAAGCACGTCCAGGTGAATGTATCTAAAAAGAGGCTTTCTCTAGAAGTGAGATTTATGTAGGTGTCTTGGACATGTGGAAGGAGTGTCTAAAAGTATTTATATGTTTTGGCAAAGGGCTTAGACTAAGATCCTGTGTGGTTACACACCTAGGTTCCTTCATGATTCCTGAAAACTCTGAAGCTCTGAAAACAGCAGTTCTAAAGGTTTGGTTCAGTGAGTTTCCTTGATTTATCTATGCAGCGTCTAGTCTTGGAAAAGTTCTTCCAGAGCAAACATATTGGGTTAGTGTCCAGATCATTTGAGTCTGGGATTCTTTTAAAAGCACTACGCCAACACAGATTTTTTGATAAATATGTTGCCATTCTTCCAAACATGTTTCGTTCTATAGGATAAAAAGTCTTAAGGCCTAATAAAGTGTTAATATATCTGTACATAGATTTTATTTCCCTCTCTCCCTCAATTTGAAGGTAAAACTTTCAGCTCAGTTCAGTCGCTCAGTTGTGTCTGACTCTTTGCAACCCCATGAATAGCAGCACGCCAGGCCTCCCTGTCCATCACCAACTCCCGGAGTTCACTCAAACTCATGTCTATTGAGTCGGTGACGCCATCCATCCATCTCAGCCTCTGGTGTCCCCTTCTCCTCCTGCTCTCAATCTGCCTCTAATGCCTATTTTGAAAAATTTGTGGATGGGAAGGGAATTGTGTTTTTAAAATGGTTTCCAGAGGACACTCATTCTTTAAACGAGTTAAAGAAAAATTTAACTCATTAAAAATTTAATGTTAAAAAAATTGTGCCAACCCTATCCCAGTTGCTTTAGGAAAGATATTTGAAGGTAATACTATTCCAGTGTACAGCTCTCGGGGCATCATTAACACATAATAATATGTAGTAGTATCTCCTGGAATGCCTACTCAGCTTGAGGGAGGGACTGCATATACATATTTTCATTATCTTAATATCTTGTTTAATAAGATATTAGTTGAACTCATATCTTAATTTAGTACCTGCTGTGTGTCATGTGGGCTTCCCTGGTGGCTCACTGGTTCAGAATCTGCCTGCAACACAGGGGAAACAGAAGACATGGTTCTGCCAGGAAGATCCCCTGGAGCGGGAACTGGTGACCCCCAGTGTTCCTGCCTGGAGAATCCCATGGACCGAGGAGCCTGGTGGGCTGCAGGCCACGGGGTCGCACAGAGTCGGAGGCGACTGAGTGACTTCACTTTCATCCCTGTTGTGCCTGAGGCACAGTTGCACTCAGAAGGAAAGCAATAATGATGACTATGGTAATAATGGCAGTGGCAACCGTGGCACAGAGCTGTCTGAGAGCAGACACACGGGGTGAAGAGACTTCCTGCCGAGACGCCCGAGGAGCCTCTCCCGGAAAGCGTTTTCCAGGAAATCGGGAAGGCGGTTGTTTTGTCGTTACGCCAAGCACTGAAATCACTCGTCGGGCTTCTCTGGTGGCTCAGTGGTGAAAAAGTCTATGTGCCAGTGCAGGCAACACGGGTTTGATCCCTGGGTTGGGACGATCCCCTGAAGAAAGAAATGACAACCCACTCTAGTATTCTTGCCTGGGAATATTCTTGCCTGGGAAATCCCATGGAGAGAGGGGCTTGGCAGGCTACAGTCCATGGGGTCTCAAAGAGTCGGGCATGATTTAACGACGAAACAGCACCACCAAACACTGAAATCACTCATTTATTCCTTGTTGTTCCGTCACTCAGTCGTGTTCGACTCTACAACCCCGTGAAGTGCAGCACGCCAGGCTTCCCTGTCCTTCAGCATCTCCTGAGTTTGCTCAGTCTCATGTCCGTTCATCCTCTGTCGCCCGCTTCTCCTCTCGCCTTCAATCTTTCCCAGCCTCAGGCCCTTTTCTAGTGAGTCAGCTCTTCGCATCATTACCATGCCCCATTTCTTCTGATAGTCAAGTGATGGGCTGTCCCTTACTGGTCATCCTTCTTTTAAAAAATCCTTGTCTTACTGAGAGTTAAGAATTCACAGCCCCAAACTGTGATCAGTGCCCTGCTTATTAGCTTAGGGAAAGGCCAGCGTCCCTCACCTGGAGCCAGGGCCAATGTTACCCTTCCATTTAGTCTGCAAGGAGGGGAGTTTAGCAGAAAACAAAGAGAGGATTAAACATCTCTTTAAACAGGAAACATGTTTTCTTTCTAAAATTTCTAGCTCATTCTGGCTTTTCCCAAGGGGAATCATGGACTCGTAGAGGCAGCTCATATTCAACCCTGGGCCTCAGGCCATAAGCAAGGCCAGCAGAAGCTGGACTTGTTCCCTGAAGCAGCCTCAGCCTCTGGCTCAGTGCAAGACCCCGCCGTGTAAAGCAGCAGTGCGCAAGCAGGCTGAGCAGCCGGGTGGGCGCGGGCGTCGGTTTTCATCCTGCATCATTGCAGCCGACAGCACCCTCATCCTTTCTTCTTTTCCCTGTTCGTCTTGCCCTCTCCCTTCTGCCTCGTTCCTCCTCTCTGCTTGATGTCTGTGACCCCAGGGCCCACCCCGCGGTCTTTAGGCTCCTCTGATGTAGGCTGGACATCTCTGCCCCCACCCTGGTCATCCAAGCGGTCCTAAGAGGAACCAGGAAAAACAGGAAAGACGTGGATGATAAGTATATGAACTGAAAAAGAAAGAAAGGAAAAACTACCTTTTTTCTAGTTCTGAGGCTCACTTATATCCAAGACCACCAGCTGTCTGTCAGCCACTCCAAATAGAAACTTTAAAAAAATATTTTTTTTTCCCAATTCTTACTATGGTTTTATAAAAAGGCTGAGAGACAAGAAATACAAATGACCGGGAGATACATATTTTATGGCACCTGGAAGATAGTAGTAATTCCTCCCTGGTATTCCTCCAAGGGTATTCGTCTTAGAATTCCAAGTAAAACTAAACTTGGAATGCTTCCCTTACTCCAGGTTACCACTCCCTGCACCTCCTGTTTTCACGCCATAACCACAGGCTTCCCGTTCCATCTGTGAAAGAGGAAATACTGTTTTAAAGTTCTGCATATGAATTCTGCTGAACTTGTGGTTAGGAGAAGCAGGATGGCCCCGTGGTAAATATCAGAGACTTGGACACTTAGCCAGACCTGAGTTTGAACTCTAACCATGGGACACGGAGCCAGTCACTCAAAGTGTTCAAGGCTCCCTTTCCTCATCTGAGTGGGAAAAATAATATTCGAGTCCACAGAGCTATTGTGGAAATTGATTCAAATAAGGACATGCTAAGTCGCTTCAGTTGTATCTGCCTCTTTGTGACCCCATGGACTGTAGCTCGCCAGGCTCCTCTGTCCATGGGATTCTCTAGACAAGAATATTGGAGTGGTTTGCCGTGCCCTCCTCCAGGGGATCTTCCTGTCCCAGGAATCGAACCCACAACTCAGGTGTCCTGCATTGGCAGGCAGGTTCTTTACCACTAGCGCCACCTGGGAAGCCCTTCATATAAGGGATTTCTATGTAAAAATTCAACTCTAGCTGGTATGAGTATTCACTAGTTTCAGTGTAGAGCCAATGAGTCAGGACAGTACAGTATTTTATAATGCCTGTCCTTGACATTATCAAGGTAACTGAGAAGATTTTAATGAACTGCCAAAAAAAAAAAAAAAAGAAAGTCTAAAGAAAAAGCAAGTTCTTATTGTTTAATTTTCTTGGAGTCTATGTTGAAAGGATCCTTGGACCGTGTTTCCTTTTTATGTGGATTGGATGTGTGCAAGGACTTCCCTGTTGGTTCAGACGGTAAAGAATCTGCCTGCAATGCAGGAGACCTGGGTTCCATCCCTGGACTGGGAAGACTCCTTGGAGAAGGGAATGGCTACCCACTCCAGTATTCTCTTGCCTGGAGAATTCCATGGACAGAGGAGCCTGGCGGACTATAGTCCCCATGGGGTTGCAAAGAGTCGGACCCGACTCAGCGACTCCACAAAGGCCGTATTTGTGATGAATGTCCCATTTCATCAAAGCAAGTTGTGCTTGCTTAAAATATCCTTGAAGAACTGAACTGGAGTCAGCAATCTGGATTTAATTTCTATCATAAATGTCAAGCTCTGATGAGAGATTCATCTAAGGGATATTTTGTTAAATACTAAGATTCATGATAATTACCCCCTTGAGTATCTTCCTCCTCCAGAAAAGGAAATACAAAAAACTAGCACAAAGCTAGTGGAGAGAATGATTTGATTTTCTTTTCCATGGGTCTAGACAGGTTTTTATAAAATCCCAAAAAAACATTCTCCCAGTCAACCACAGTGATGACAGTCTATGCAATTGGGACTTGGCAGATTATTTTAATAAAAAGAGCAGCAGCCGCTATTATTGATGATCGACTAAGTGCAGTGCTCTACAGATGTTGTGTTCTCCAGTCCTCAGAGTAACCACAAATGCTGGGCACTGTCACCCCATTACAGACACAGAGAATCTGAAGCTCGGAAACTTGAAGTAACACAAACTTAAAGTAACGCACACAGCTAGCAAGCATTGCAGCAGGATTCTAATCCACTCTCAGGCCCCAACACTGCACTCTTTCTTTCCACAGAATTATATTAAAGGTTAAGGTGGACTTCGCTAATATGGGCAACTCTTCCAGTGAAGATATTAATAAGCAGGACTCCATCACCGAAGACACCTCACCCGGTGTTTTGGGGGCAGAAGGAGCCCAGTTTGGGTTACTTTCTTGATGAAGTAGAAGCTGCTAGTTCACACATGAAGACTATGTTTCTTTGATTACATTTCACTTTTACTTGGATAATGGCCCATTTGAGGAGAGAACCATTACTTAGTGAATTAGTTTCTTGTTATTACTGGCTTTAAAGATGCTTCTACTACGAGACAGCCTACAAATGATATCTATCTTGCACTCTGATGCCAACACTGTCCTTTGGGGCCAAGGCAGACATGTTTATATTTGAAAACTAGCGGTTCCACAACATAAGTGATCAAGCTGCTGTTTTGTGTTTTCTTTGTTTTTTGAATATACACATTCCTGAGCTTTAGCCTCAGAGATTCAGATACTAATGGTCTTGGGTGTGACTTAGGAATGTATAGTTTAAAAATGATTACTGATTCTAATAAACAGCTAGGTTTTAGAACCACTGGACAATACATTATGTTAAACCTTTTGCAAGTCAAAGCAATTTCTTGGGTTGAATATTGCTTTTGTTTTCATTCACTGGAATCACCACTGCAGGTTACTAAAGCTATACCCGTTTATATATCTATATATACATTTAAATTATACATGTAATACATATATAAATTTGTACATTTTAAAAATAGCGTATTGTGCACCTATATAAAATGCAAATGTGTATGTTTGTATCTGCATGTGTGTGACTGAAAATTCCCCAGCGTGACTCCACATGGAAGCACGCTCAGGGCTGATCTCCGTCTCTAACCTGGCCAGTGTTTCAGGGTCTGAGGCTTTTTGCTCCGTGGCCCCTTAATCTGGTGGCTGGTCTGAAGCCTCTGCTGCTGGTAGCGCCTGTTCCGTGTGGCCGACTGCCTCCTGGCCCCTTGCCGGTGCTCTCAGGGTTGAAACTGTGCAGCGAGAGTCTCAGTGTTTCTTCAGTCCTCTTGGCTCAAGTTCGTTCTGGTTCAGCAAACGCGTCAGATGCCAGGGGCTCACAGGCCCCACGGTACCCGAGGGAGTGGTGTTTGTCAAAGGACCTGCTCGGCCCTGTTTTAGTCAATCACAGTTCGTGTCAGTGGCCCACCATCCTGGCTGCAAAGAGGGTGTGGAGAGTGACCGTCGCGCCCGAGCCACTGTCCTCAGGGCTGTTTCTGATGGCTGCTGCTGCTGCTGTGCGGTGGCTGTTGTGTCTGAGTCTTCTGCGAACCCATGACCTGTAGCCCACCAGGCTCCCCTGTCCGTGGGATTTCCCAGGCAGGAACACTGTAGTGGGTTGCCATTTCCTTCTCTGGGGACTCTTCCCAGACCAGAGATCGAACCCGAGTTTCCTGCTTGGCAGGCAGATTCTTTAGTACTGAACCACGAGGGAAGCCCGTCTCTGATAACTACATAAGCATAAATATTCTAGCCTCTGACTTTAACTTTAGTTACAACATGCTCTGTGGGCACATCCATTTCATCTTTTAGATGCTGTAGACAGAGTACCTTGAAAGTGCAAACTTTTTCAGTTCAGTTCAGTTCAGTCACTCAGTCGTGTCCGACTCTTTGCCACCCCACAAATCGCAACGCTCCAGGCCTCCCTGTCCATCACCAACTCCCGGAGTTTGCTCAAACTCTCATCCTCTGTCGTCCCCTTCTCCTCCTGCCCCCAATCTCTCCCAGCATCAGAGTCTTTTCCAATGAGTCAACTCTTCTCATGAGGTGGCCAAAGTACTGGAGTTTCAGCTTTAGCATCATTCTTTCCAAAGAAATCCCAGGGCTGGTCTCCTTCAGAATGGACTGATTGGATCTCCTTGCAGTCCAAGGGACTCTCAAGAGTCTTCTCCAACACCACAGTTCAAAAGCATCAATTCTTCAGTGCTCAGCTTTCTTCACAGTTCAACTCTCACATCCATATGTGACCACTGGAAAACCATAGCCTTGACTAGATGGACCTTTGTTGGCAAAGTAATGTCTCTGCTTTTGAATATGCTATCTAGGTTGGTCATAACTTTCCTTCCAAGGAGTAAGCGTCTTTTAATTTCATGGCTGCAGTCATCATATGCAGTGATTTCGGAGCCCAGAAAAATAAAGTCTGACACTGTTTCCACTGTTTCTCCATCTATTTGCCATGAAGTACTGGGACCAGATGCCATGATCTTAGTTTTCTGAATGTTGAGCTTTAAGCCAACTTTTTCACTCTCCTCTTTTACTTTCATCAAGAACTTTTTAAGAGCCTACAAAAAAATTGTTGCCACCTGAAAAAAAGCATATGTGTTTGCTCTAGACTGTAGAAAAGAAAACTGAAAAAATCAAAATTAGTTAAATGTGTATAAAACATTACACTTGCTAATTTCAGCCATAGTTAAATTTGGTGTTTATTCAAATATCAGTGATTTTGAAAACATATTTTGCAATAGATTTCCTTTTGCTGATAAATCATGGCCAACCATAACTTAATAAGCTGCTCAGAGCCAAATGTTTTCAAAAACAAACTAAAAAAACTTTCAAGTTTTTATAGCAAAAAATATTTTTAATGTGCATTGTGGTTGCATATTAATATTGAGGTGGGACTCTCAAAAAGGAGACGTGCTGGGAGCTGCTCAGCTTATAAAGCACCCCTGTTAGTAGGTGGCTGATTTTATGTACCTAAAAAGAGCATGTGTCGGTTTAAGTGAACTCTCACATTATGCTTCTCCTTTAATCTTCTGTCCCTGTTAGTCATTCTTCATCACTTAATTAAAGGTGTCTGCTTTTCATGAGCAGAGAAGGCAATGGCACCCTACTCCAGTACTCTTGCCTGGAAAATCCCATGGACAGAGGAGTCTGGTAGGCTGCAGTCCATGGGGTCACTAAGAGTCAGACATGACTGTGCAACTTCACTTTCCCTTTTCACTTTCATGCATTGGAGAAGGAATTGGCAACCCACTCCAGTGTTCTTGCCTGGAGAATCCCAGGGACAGGGGAGCCTGGTGGGCTGCTGTCTATGGGGTCGCACAGAGTCGGACACGACTGAAGCGACTTAGCAGCAGCAGCAACGGCTTTTCATGAGGGTGCTTCATGAACAAATGCACAGGTGCTGAGATTGGCTCCCTGGTGTGAAAGGAAACGTCTACAGATCTGGAGATGTTTGCAAAGCGCAGACAGCTCACGTGGTTTTCCTTTTCACCAACTTTATTGCTTCGATATGAAGAGTCGCTGCCGTCACTCCTCACCCTGGATGAAGGGCGAGGAGAGGTCCCGGAGCCGGCCTGAGCTGAGCGGCCTCTGGGCGGGGAGGGTGGACCAGCCTCCTGGGGCCCTTGACCTGAACCCCTCTTCTGGGAACCCCTGCCCGGACCCCCACGCCACGACTGGACACCCTTTTGCGTGTTCCCGTGGAACCCTCTAGTCCCCGCATTGAGGCTTATTGCTGTTTACTTTCAATTGTTGACTTTTCTCAAAACCATCACCTCCTTGAAAACAAACTGTCTTGTTCATTGTTGACTATCCGAAAGCTAGCAGAAACCCAGCACATAGTAGTTCCACAACTATAATTTAATATGACAAACGTGAGGCTTACAAGTGAAAAAAATCTTTCAGAGGTGAATTTAAAATGTGATTGTTAAAACATAAAGCTATGTGATGAAAACATGAACTTTTTTGCAATTAGAAAGAAACCTGGGGGGAGGGAAATGGCTTTGCTTATGTTTCTAAAATAATATAGAACCTAACATCTTTTATTTTTGAATATTTATTTACTTGGCTGTGCCAGGTCTCCGTCGCAGCAGGTAGGACCTAGCTCCCTGACCAGGGACTGAACCCAGGCCCCTCTGCACTGGGAGCTCAGCATCTTAGCCACTGGACCGCCAGGGATGTCCCCCTAATATATTTTAAATTATAACCAGGTATAGCAAGTACATTTTAATTTGGAATGAGGGAAACAGGAAACTCATAGTACCCTTAAGAATGCCTTTACTGTTAAAATGTTATTTCTAAAAATGTGCATTTGTTCATGAAAATCCATGAATGAAAGTGCTAGAGTGAACTATAGATACTGTGTATAAACAGATAGCTAATGAAAACCTACTATATAGCACAGGGAATTCCACTCAGTGGCCTGTGGTGACCTAAGTGGGAAGGAAATCAAAGAGAGGCTACACACACACACACCCACACTCACACACACACGCATACTCACACACACACGCATACTCACACGCACACGCACACGCACACTCACACACGCACACTCACACACACACACACGCATACTCTCACACACACACACTCACACACACACGCATACTCACACACACGCACACGCACACACACACTCACACACACACACACGCACACACGCACACTCACACACGCACACTCACACACACACGCACACTCACACATGCATACTCACACGCACACTCACACATGCACACGCACACGCACGCACACTCACACGCACACTCACACACACGCACACTCACACACACACGCGCACACTCACATGCACACTCACACACATGCACACTCACACACACGCTCCCACACACACGCACACTCCCACACACACGCACACTCACACACGCACACATACACACATGCACACTCATACACACACACACACACACACGCACACTCCCACACACACACACACTCCCACACGCACACTCACATACACACACACGCACACTCACACACACACGCACACTCACACACACACGCAGCTGATTCGTTTTGCTGCACAGCAGAAACTAACACCATTGTAAAGCAACTATACTCCAATAACAAAAGAAGGTGCTAGAGTGAAATGCGTGGAACGGATGCTCCTTGACCCTGGCCCGTGCCCTCCATGCCCTGGCTGCTAACAGCTCAGTTACCTCTACTGTAGAGAACTACCCTTGGAAATGCCACCTTGGCTCCGTGCATGTGTGCATGCTAAGTCCCTCAGTCATGTCTGACTGTTTGCAAGCCCATGGACTACAGCCCACCAGGCTCCTCTGTCCATGGGATTCTCCAAGCAAGAATATTGGAGTGGGTTGCCATTCCCTTCTCCAGGCGATCTTTCTGCCCAGGGATCGAACCCACGGCTCTTGTGTCTCCTGCATTGGCAGGCGGGTTCCTTATTACTGGAGCCACCCGGAAACCCAGCCGATGACTGACTGGCTAACCCTGAGGCGCCACCCACCGTGCAGAGCTCCCCGACGAGAGCAGACCTCAGCGAAACCCAGTCCTGACCTAACCCCTGTGCCTGCCCTCTCCTGCCTCCCTCACTACCTGAAAGGTTTCTCCTAGAACACTCCCTCTGTAAAGCATATTAAACTGCGCCTTCATCTCTGTCTGGCTGCACGGGGACCTCGTGGCCGTGGGGCTGGCTCCAGGTGTGGCAAGCGGGCTGCCCTCGTTGCAGTGCACAGGCTCCAGAGCACAGGCTCCGTCGTGGTGGCACTCGGAATCGAACCCGTGTCCCCTGCATTGGCAGGTGACTGGACCACCGGGGAAGCCCCCTCCCTCTATAAATCAAAGGCACAAAAGCCCGGTCTGCTTCTAGGAAACCCCCCCTCAGGTAGTCACTGAAATGCAGTTTCAGCTTCTGGGGCTGGAGAACTCCCGACCCCTTTCCTCCAGGCTCGTGAGGGTTCAAGGGCAAAGCCGGAAAAGATCGGCATGTCTCCCCACCCCCATGCATTTCTGGGCTAATTATACCTGCAATTAATATTTATTTACTCAACTTGATTATCAGAGCACTTCTTCTAGGAGTATCATTTTTATTCCACTTTAATTTTTTTTTTAGTATGTATTTGGTGCCAACCATGTGCTAGGGAGGTATTAGGAATAGAACAGTGAATAAGACATAATTTCTTCCCTCAAAGAAGAAAAAGATATCTCAGTTTCCGATGAGATGGCTGGATGGCATCACTGACTCAATGGACATGAGTTTGGGTGAACTCCGGGAGTTGGTGATGGACAGGGAGGCCTGGCGTGCTGCAGTCCATGGGGTGGCAAAGAATCGGACACGACTGAGGGACTGGACACCAACAGCTTCCGAGGGGCCCTTTAGGAAGAGCAGTGGTCCCCCACCTTTTTGGCACCAGGGATCAGCTTCGTGGAAGACAGTTTTTCCACGAACCAGCGGTGGGGGATGGTTTGGGGATGATTCAGGCTCCTGACATTCATCGTTCAGTGTATTTCTGTTACTGCATCAGCTCCACCTCAGAGCAGCAGGCTCCTGGGGGGTGGGCACCCCGAGAACGCAGAGTGAACCAACATGCAGTCTCCTCTTTGGATGCGACCACACGGGAGCAACAGCCTCTTGCCAAATTTAGTTCTGCCTAACGACATTCCATCCTCTCTCCTCCCACATGATAGGCACCAGCTGTCTGTAAATCGAGCACATTGAACGCTGTTCTCGGTAGCGTCCTTCGGGTGATCCAGTGGAGGAGAGTCCTGACGGAGCGCTGCTTCGTGAGCCCCTTCCCCGTGATTGAGAGGGAGGAGCTGATGCGCTTTTTCCTGCAGATCCTCCCTGGAATAGTGCACTGTCTTTTCAGAAAATACGCCTTGGCTTGCTCCCTCTGCATAACATCGCCCTTGCTTGTTTTTGAGAATTTTGCCTCTGGACACAGCCTGGAAGAGAGTCCGGGAAGCCAGGCTGAACTCCTGCCTGCTGGGCAGTGGCGTTGGCCGCGTATCACGTGTGGCCTCACACACGGGAGTGTGCTCGCTTCCCCTCCAGCACTGGGAGAGTTTTAAGGCAGGAAGCAAACGAAGTTCTTTTCAAATGCCTTCTTAAATTATTGAGTATGTCCTCAGAGTCCCTGGTTTTGTTATGTGAACTTCATACAGGAAATACTAGTAGATATAAAAAAATTTTTTTAATGGTAAAGGCTCCTAATCTCTTTTGATCCCAAATTTTCTCACTTATAATATGAAGCAGTTGGGCTGAAGGAGTTATAAGGTTCTGGTTTTCTCTTACATGTTCTGATTTTTTATACCCTCTTCCTGGACATGCTATATTTAAACTCCACGTAAAATAATATCTTTCAACCTATGTCAGTATTAATATTTGTTGTTTAGCTAGCAAATCCAAGGAAGGATGTGTGTGCATGTTTGTGTAATCTAATCTATATCAGGGCCTACCCCTGCAGCTTTCTGACTTAATAATATTTTTGAGTGAATAACTGAAGTGACTGAATAGAGGTAGCAGTGAAAAAACCCACTAGGTCGAATGTTATGAACAAAAGTCCTAAAATCTCAGTGGTTTAAAACAATGAAAACATAATAAATGAAATGAAGCCTATTGTTGGTCGCAGCCCAGCACTGTCCACAGAATGGGTAGAGGAGCTGGGTAGTTAGTCTCTGATCTGTAGAGTCATTTAGGAACTCAAGGTCTTGCCACCTTGAGACACTGATCCTCAACACGTGGGCCCTGAAGCTGTTACAGAAGGGACAAGAAGGTGGAGGATTACCCCCCAGAAATTCTTATGGGCCAGAGCTGGAACTGGCCCCTCTCCGCTGGCCAGAGCTCAGCCCCTGGCTTCGCACGGAATTGCTGAACAAGAGGCTGGAAGATGGAAGCGCACAGCGTGCTCAGGCGGGAAAGGCAAACCACAAGGCCCGGTGGGGTCTGCAGCCTCTGCCTCATCTGGCTCTGAGACTTGCTGATATTTGAACCTGGGGACAGGATGGCCCGCAGACCATCGCTCTTCCTACACACACCCTTCCCATTTTGTGTCTTTCTCCCAACTCACACCATTTCCTTTCGTCCAGCCTCGTTTTTACCCTCTTTTATTTGATTCCTGGAGACAAGGAGAGAGAGTGAAAGGGGGCCACCAAGGAGAAGGGCTTTCACACGCAGGAAGAATGGGGAAGGCTCACTGGGAAAGTGGTGCGCTTCAGAAAGGGAGTTGGGAGAGGCAGCACGGACGCTGGTGGATGTTGGTTTCAACTGATCTGAGAATGGATCCCAGGTGGTGCTAGAGATGAAGAGCCTGCCCGCCCAATGCAGGAGACTAAGAGACCCAGGTTCGATCCCTGGGTCAGGAAGATCCCCTGGAGAATGGCATGGCAACTTGCTCCAGTGTTCTTGCCTGGAGGATCCTCTGGACAGAGGAGCCTGGTGGGCTACAGTCCATAAGATCGTAAAGAGCTGGACAGGACTGAAGCGACTTAGCACAAGAATGGGTTATTCTAGGAGGGGACAAATCCCAAGAGGAGAAGTCCATTTCTCCATGTAGTAGAAGATAATGTCTTGAACAAACTTTGTGAATTTATCATAAAGTTGAGATCAAAGATCCTCTCTCATGTTTTTAATTACACTGGAAAGACCCACACCCGCAGCTAAGAACCACAGCCATCTGACAGTAGGTCACTCCAGATGTGCTTTTTTTTTTAACATTCACATAAAAATAACACACACACATTCAGTGACTGGAGAAGATAAGTTTTAAAGAGCGTCATTTGCTTTCTGTCTTTAACTGTTCCGTCATGTAATGAGCAGCAGATGTGTGTTCACGTGGACTTGCGTTCAGCAAACTTGCCCGGCAGTCGAAACTGTATCACTGCAGGAAGACCCCTGATCCACCCCCAGGCAGTCCTTGAAGAGCTCCAGAGTCACAGATATTGTAGTGTGTATGCGGGTGTGTGTGTGTGTGTGTGTGCATGTGTGTGTTAGTTGCTCAGTTGTGTCCCACTCTTTGCGACCCCATGGACTATAACCTGCAAGGTGCTCTGTTCATGGATTCTCTAGGCAAGAGTGATGGAGTGGGTTGCATTCCCTTCTCCAGAGGATCTTCCTGACCCAGGGATGGAACCTGGGTCTCCAGCATTGCAGGCAGATTCTTTACTGTCTGAGCTAAAAGCGAGCCCGATACTGCAGTACTCCTAATCTGTAATACACTACTAGATTCCTGAGATAGGGGTTCCCTGTCCCCAAACTCTTAGGTCCTGAAAGACACTAATTTGTCTTTGTGTCTGGTCGTTAATGACCAGAATTGATCCCCCTTCTCACTAGTTATGTTTAATTTAATAATAATAATAAAAAAACACTTTCTGAAAATAAGTTCCTGTGGCATTTCTTACACCTAACATTCTTCCATTGGGCGATTTCATAGAGCCAACAGACACAAAAGTCTTTGCCAAGAACAGTTCCCATGAAGGGTTTAAAAGCAGTGAATCCTTGGAAGTTTGGAGCAAATGACAGGACTTGCTGCCCCAAATATGAAACGGGATTAAATGCAGCTTTTCTGAAAGCCATATAAAGCAGCTGCAGAGCTGACACGCCATGTTTTTCTTCCCCCAGGGCTTTCCTGGAAAGGACGGATCCTCCGGCCCTCCGGGCCCACCAGGGCCAATTGTAAGTATTTCCAGGAACTCCTGGGGCGCGACGCTGCTTCAACGCCACTCGCTTCTCGTGAGAGCTTTCCTGCTGCCAGGCCTTCGCTTTGCAGCCGTCTTTGCTGCAGTGTGGTGGCTCAGCCTCTGGGTCAGCACCCTTCCTAAGCACCCTCTAAAGGAATGTGTCCGGGGGGCTTGATTACTGCACCTCTGAGCCGCTTTGCCATAAGATCACCTGCACTGGTTTCTTTTTTTACTAGACACAGGTAAGGCTTGAATTCGAAAGAACTACATCTAACCAACACAGTGGAGACTTTTCCAAAAAGAGTCTTCCTTAATTCTGTGGTAGTTGGAAACAGGAATAAGCAGTGAGTCCTGAAGCTGGCTTCAGGAAGGTGGCGGGGCGGCAGGGGTGGGAGGCGGTGTTTGCTGCCCCTTCTGGACAGCTGTTTTGTTGGGAACGCCCGTCTTTACCTTTGCTCCATTTTCCTGTCCACTAGGGCATTCCCGGAGCCCCTGGAGTCCCCGGGGTCACAGGAAGCATGGGACCCCAAGGTGCCCTCGGACCGCCTGTGAGTATGTGGCCGCAGCCGGTCAGGACGGCTGCCCAGGCATCCTTCTGGCTTATTTTTGTGTTTAAATTGACAGCGTCTCTTGTGTCAAAATGTGTTTCCGGTATTGGACTCTCGGGGAATCTGTGAGGAAAACAGAGACTCTCCTAGGATAAAGATTAAGATGAGACTGTGTGTATATCAGGGCTAAAGACAAATGGTCCCAACAGGGAATGATCTGCAGCTACACTTCCGCTTATATATATTTACATTGTTTGTTATTCTGTATTTGGCTAAGTTAACTCAATGCATCTTTTCAAAGGTTAGGTACAATGATGTCTATTAATTAGGCCTGTCTTCTGAGCAAAAAATTTAAGTCTGGACAAAGTCAAGGATTAATAATGATGGGAATAGGTTTTTCTTCCCTAAGTTGTATGAGAAAGGCAGAATTTTGCCTTAAAACACACACTAACACATAAGATGGACAGGGAGGCCTGGCGTGCTGCGATTCGTGGGGTCACGGACAGTCGGACACGACTGAGCAACAGACCTGCACACGTAAGTGAACAGCGGTGTAAATGAAAGCTCAGGGAATGAAACAAATTATTTAATTACTAGTTGTAATAATAACTATTATAATTATTAACTATAAAAAACTAATAATTATAAAATAAGTAATACAATCAATTATATAATAAAATATCATTAAACAATATGTTAATTAAATGATTGATATTAATTTTAAATATCAATTGTTTTATTAATATCAATTATATTTTATCATATATCTATACAATGTATTTATAATATAATTATATTATACACAAATTCTAATTAAATTAATTATATAGTATTCTTGCCTTGAGAACCCCATGAACAGTATGAAAAGGCAAAAAAATAGGACACTGAAAGATGAACTCCCCAGGTCGGTAGGTGCCCAACATGCTACTGTAGATCAGTGAAGAAATAACCCCAGAAAGAATGAAGGGATGGAGCCAAAGCAAAAACAACACCAAGCTGTGGATGTGACTGGTGATAGAAGCAAGGTCCGATGCTGGAAAGAGCAATATTGCATAGGAACCTGGAATGTCAGGTCCATGAATCAAGGCAAATTGGAAGTGGTCAAACAAGAGATGGCAAGAGTGAATGTTGACATTCTAGGAATCAGCAAACTAAAACGGGCTGGAATGGGTGAATTTAACTCAGATGACCATTATATCTACTACTGTGGACAAGAATCCCTTAGAAGAAGTGGAGTAGCCCTCATAGTCAACAAGAGTCTGAAATGCAGTACTTGGATGCAATCTCAAAAATGACAGAATGATCTCTGTTCGTTTCCAAGGCAAACCATTCAATATCACAGTAATCCAAGTCTATGCCCTGACCAGTAATGCTGAAGAAGCTGAAGTTGAATGGTTCTATGAAGACCTACAAGACCTTTTAGAACTAACACCCAAAAAAGATGTCCTTTTCACTATAGGGGACTGGAATGCAAAAGTAGGAAGTTAAGAAACACCTGGAATAACAGGCAAATTTGGCCTTGGAGCACAGAATGAAGCAGGGCAAAGGCTAACAGAGTTTTGCTAAGATAACACACTGGTCATACCAAACACCCTCTTCCAACAACACAAGAGAAGATTTTATACATGGACACCACCAGATGGTCAGTACTGAAATCAGATTGATTGTATTCTTTGCAGCCAAAGATGGAGAAGCTCTATACAGTCAGCCAAAACAAGACCAGGAGCTGACTGTGGCTCAGATCATGAACTCCTTATTGCCAAATTCAGACTTAGATTGAAGAAAGTAGGGAAAACCACTAAACCATTCAGGTATGACCTAAATCAAATCCCTTACGGTTATACAGTGGAAGTGAGAAATTGATTTAAGGGACTAGATCTGATAAATAGAGTTCCTGATGAACTATGGACGGAGGTTCATGACATTGTACAGGAGACAGGAATCAAGACCATCCCCAAGAAAAAGAAATGCAAAAAGGCAAAATGGCTGTCTGGAGAGACTTTACAAATAGCTGTGAAAGAAGAGAAGCAAAAAGCAAAGAGGAAAAGGAAAGATATACCCATTTGAATACAGAGTTCCAAAAAAGAGCAAAGAGAGATAAGAAAGCCTTCCTTAGTGATCAATGCAAAGAAGTAGAGGAAAATAATAGAATGGGGAAGACTAGAGATCTAGTCAAGAAAATTCAAGATACCAGGGGAACATTTCATGCAAAGATGGGCTTGATAAAGGACAGGAATGGTATGGACCTAATAGAAGCAGAAGATATTAAGAAGAGGTGGCAAGAATACACAGAAGAACTGTACAAAAAGGTCTTCATGACCCAGATAATCACAATGGTGTGATCACTCACCTAGAGCCAGACATCCTGGAATGCAAAGTCAAGTGGGCCTTAGGAAGCATCACTACAAATGAAGCTAGTGGAGGTGATGGAATTCCAGTTGAGCTATTTCAAATCTAAAAGATGATGCTGTGAAAGTGCTATACTCAATATGCCAGCAAATATGGAAACATCAGCAGTGGCCACAGAAGTGGAAAAAGTCAGTTTTCATTCCATTCCCAAAGAAAGGCAATGCCAAAGAATGCTCAAACTACTGCACAATTTGCACTCATCTCACACACTAGTAAAAGAATGCTCAAAATTCTCCAAGCCAGGCTTTAGCAGTATGTGAACTGTGAACTTCCAGATGTTCAAGCTGGTTTTAGAAAAGGCAGAGGAACCAGAGATCAAATTGCCAACATCCGCTGGATCACTGAAAAGCAAGAGAGTTCCAGAAAAACATCTATTTCTGCTTTATCGACGATGCCAACACCTTTGACTGTATGTATCACAACAAACTGTGGAAAATTCTGAACGAGATGGAAATACCAGACTACCTGACCTGCCTCTTGAGAAACCTGTATGCAGGTCAGGAAGCAACAGTTAGAACTGGACATGGAACAACAGACGGGTTCCAAATAGGAAAAGGAGTATGTCAAAGCTGTATATTGTCACCCTGCTTATTTAACTTATATGCAGAATATATCATGAGAAACTCTGGGCTTGAGGTAGCACAAGCTGGAATCAAGATTGCAGGGAGAAATATCAATAACCTCAGATATATAGATTACACCACCCTTATGGCAGAAAGCGAAGAGGAACTAAAGAGCCTCTTGATGAAAGTGAAAGAAGAGAGTGAAAAAGTTGGCTTAAAGCTCAACATTCAGAAAACTAAGATCATGGCATCTGGTCCCATCACTTCATGGGAAATAGTTGGGGAAACAGTGGAATCAGTGGCTGACTTTATTTTTGGGGGCTCCAAAATCACTGCATATGGTGACTACAGCCATGAAATTAAAAGACACTTACTCCTTGGAAGGAGAGTTATGACCAACCTAGATAGCCTATTCAAAAGCAAAGACATTACTTTGCCAACAAGGGTCCATCTCGTCAAGGCTATGGTTTTTCCAGTGGTCGTGTATGGATGTGAGTTGGACTATAAAGAAAGCTGAGAACTGAAGAATTGATGGTTTTGAACTGTGGTGTTGGAGAAGACTCTTGAGAGTCCCTTGGACTGCAAGGAGATCCAACCAGTCCATCCTAAAGGAAATCAATCCTGAGTGTTCATTGGAAGAACTGACCTGAAACTCCAATACTTTGGCCACCTCATGCGAAGAGCTGACTCATTTGAAAAGACCCTGATGCTGGGAAAGATTGAGGGCAGGAGGAAAAGGGGACGACAAAGGATGAAGTGGTTGGATGCCATCACTGACTCGATGGATGTGAGTTTCAGTAAACTCCAGGAGTTGGTGATGGACAGGGAGGCCTGGAGTGCTGCAGTCCATGGGATGGCAAAGAGTCAGACACGACTGAACGACTGAACTGAACTGAATTGAATACTTATTAATGGAACTAATTATTTTCCCATAACATCTTATGGAAAAACCTGAATGAGCTCTTTGGGCAACCCAATACCTCCCATTTTTGTGCTTCTGATCTCAGGTTGGATGGATGGAGAGGTCGGGGTAGGCTGGGGGAGAAGCAGACGAGCTTCGTGGGCCTGTCTCCTCGTCTGTAATATAAGGTGGCTGCACCACAGCCTCCAAAGCCACGCTTGGCACCTTCTGCGACCTGAAGTTGTTGCTTCTGGCGCAGGTGTTAGCCTTCCTATATGATGTGTGAGGCACCGAACCTGTATCCATAGACTAAAACAACTGAGACATGTCCATGTATGTACATTGCAGACGTGCTAAGAATTCATGGAACAGTGAAATCTGGAGGGTGAGGGTAGAAGTTGATGAATTAGATTTCTGCCTCCTGCTATACCAATTACCACAACCTCAAAACGACAGAAATCTCTTGTCTTACAGTTCTGTAGGTCAGAAGCCTGACGTCGTCTCAGTGGGTTTTAAAATCAAGGTGTCAGCGTTTCCTGTCTGGAGGTTCTAGGGGAGGATCTATTTCCTTGCCTTTTGTTGCTTCTAAAGACTTCCCGCTGTCCTTGGTTTGTGGCCACTTTGAAGTCAGCAATGTCGTCTCTCTGTTTACCTGTGACCACATCTGCTCTGAACACAGCCTGGAAGCTTTCTTCGCTTTGAATGACCTGTGTGATTCTGTTTGGGCCACCAGGGTAATCCTCGGTAATCTCCCCAGATTACTTCAAGGTTACTACGTCACACTTCATAATCTTTTTGCCACATAAAGTAATATGGGAAGAACCCCCTGGAGACAGGAATGGCTGCCCACTCCAGTGTTCTTGCCTGGGAAATCCCATGGACGGGGAGGCTGGCGGGCCCCAGTCCTTGAGGGTCACAGAGAGCTGGACAGGACTGAGCGACTGACAACATGTTCATAGACCCCAGGGATTGGAAATAGATGCTTCAGGGGCCTTTTTCTGCCTTCCTCATTGAGCGAGACCTAACAGAAACACTGGTTTTCATTCGGAAGGAAACCCTCTCTCTCTAGCCACCCAGGTAGTCACTCTGTATTCTTAAAAGCTCATTTCCATAAAGTTGTTTTGTCCTCGGGGTCCTGTTCTAGGCTGTCAGTCACACGGTACACGTGCAGGTACCCAACATACACCAGACAGAAGCACAGAAAATGCCTCCAGAGTTTAGCTAATACACCCTTTAACAGTCATCCTAAAAAGCCGTATACTTATTCCAACTGGAATGTAGTTACGTTGTCATTGTTCAAAACCTTTTTAGACCTTCTCTTTTCAAGTCAAGCTAGTGATGGGACACAGAAGAAGACTGGAGTGCTTTCTCCTTACATATCCTTTTTCGTTATCTCCGCTTTAGTCCACTTCCCTTAATGTGCTTGGGGAACAAGAGTTCCAGAAGACGTCTGCAGGGCTCAGAGAGCAAAGGGTTCTGGCTAAGAAAGTGTCAGAGACAGCGTATTAAATCTGTTTCTCAGAAAGTCATGAGAAATTTTAGGGTGTCAAAGGCTTTGAGACATCTTGAGGTGCAACAGAAACAAACAAACAAAAAAAAACCCTAACTGGTTTAAATTTGGTTGGAGAATAAACAAATGCATTTGTGCAGTGTCCCTTAATCCAAGTTGACTTGATCCTAATCCTAGGGGGATGGATAGGAAAGAAGAACAGGCCCTAGAGGGTGCTTGGCAGAGGATGGTGGGTGTGTGTGAGGGGACAGAATGACCCTGAAATGTAGAAAGTAAGGAAGGCCCCACCCTGCTAACCACCTGGCCTTTTGTAGCTCTGGAGCAGACTTTAAATATGGGCTTTAAATAAATTCAAAAACAGCAGTAATTTTTTCCTGGAAATAGAACACTTCTTGATATTCCCTTCAGTTGTTGTAAATCAGCAGAAAAGGGCCCTTGATGGTGGCATTTGTATCAGAGGCAGCACTGGTGTCTTCTCAAAGCCAGGGGCTCCCTGAAGCATCCAGCCCAGAGTTTCCTTGGGACGCTGTGTGGGGGAAGCCACGCACCTGCCTCCTGCCAGATGAGCTGTGCCTCACGGAGTGAAGCCTTGATTGATTTCCCGTGGATGGCTGTCTAGGAAGGCAGGAGGGAGAGACCAGGAGAGACACACTGCCCACTGAAAATAATTTGTTTCCTATAGTCAGTGCCAGGAAAAGGCTGGCTTTTACTCATGCTGCCTTCAGCTGCGGACTTCCCAGGGCAGAACATGCATTGCTGCTGGTGCTGTTGTAATTCCTACCCAAGGCCTAAGCTCAAGGTGCCACCCCTGCAGGAGAGCAGACAGTGAACAGCCTGTGCAAGAAGGGGCCCTGAATTTAGCTGGAAGTGAATACCGGCGGGTGGGCCAGCGTCACACTGTACCATGAGCTCTGCATCAGAAGTCAGGAGACCTGGGTTCTAGACGCCACCCTCACATGACCTTACCTGGCTGTGCGAGCCACACTGCATAAGCTTCTTTACCTACCTTCTCAGGATGTCAGTTTCCCAATTAATTCATTCAAAAATTTTTATTGAGTAGCTATGCTGGATCATTGAAAATGAAAGAGAGTTCCAGAAAAACATCTATTTCTGCTTTATTGATGATGCCAAAGCCTTTGACTGTGTGGATCACAGTAAACTGTGGAAAATTCTGAATGAGATGGGAATACAAGACCACCTGACCTGCCTCTTGAGAAACCTGTATACAGGTCAGGAAACAACAGTTAGAACTGGACATGGAACAACAGCCTGGTTCCAAATAAGAAAAAGAGTACGTCAAGGCTGTATATTGTCACCCTACTTATTTAACTCATATGCAGAGTACATCATGAGAAATGCTGGGCTGGAAGAAGCACAAGCTGGAATCAAGATTGCCAGGAGAAATATCAAGAACCTCAGATATGCGGATGACACCACCCTTATGGCAGAAAGCGAAGAAGAACTAAAGAGCTTCTTGATGAAAGTGAAAGAAGAGAGTGAAAAAGTTGGCTTAAAGCTCAACATTCAGAAAACTAAGATCATGGCATCCGGTCCCATCACTTCATGGCAAATAGATGGGGAAACAGTGAAAACAGTGGCTGACTTCAAAAATCACTGCAGATGGTGATTGCAACCATGAAATTACAAGACGCTTACTCCTTGGAAGGAAAGTTATGACCAACCTAGATAGCATATTCAAAAGCAGAGACATTACTTTGTCAACAAAGGTCCATCTAGTCAAGGCTATAGTTTTTTCAGTAGTCATGTATGGATGTCAGAGTTGGACTGTGAAGAAAGCTGAGTGCCGAAGAATTGATGCTTTTGAACTGTGGTGTTGAAGCCTCTTGAGAGTCCCTTGGACTGCAAGGAGATCCAACCAGTCCATCCTAAAGGAAATCAGTCCTGGGTGTTCATTGGAAGGACTGATGTCAAAGCTGAAACTCCAATACTCTGGCCACCTGATGCGAAGAGCTGATTTCATTTGAAAAGACCCTGATGCTGGAAAAGATTGAGGGCAGGAGGAGAAGAGAGCGACAGAGGATGAAGTGGCTGGATGGCATCACCGACTCGATATGAGTTTGAGTAAGCTCCAGGAGTTGGTTGTTGACAGGGAGGCCTGGCGTGCTGCGGTTCATGGGGTCACAAGGAGTCGGACACCACTGAGCAACTGAACTGAACGATGTGGACAAGAGATGTGAAGGACAGGTAGGTGTCCATGAGGGACACAAAAGAGGACCAAGATACTTTTTTACATTCATGGACAATCTAGAGAGGATGATAATTTTGTTCAGTATATAAGAGGATATAACAAAAGGCAGAAAGTGGGAAATGCCTTACAGGAAAGGCCAGAAAGTTGTTATGAATTTCCGCTGAGGGAGACAGACAGGCAGGGATACAGAATCTACCCTGTCCCTGGAGTGGCGGGGTGGGGAGAACAGCTCCTGAGGAGGCAGCGTTTCAGTGGATCTTGAAAGATGGATGTGCTCTGCCCCCACTTAGACAGGAGGGTGGCCTCCTTCAGAGGGGGATTGTAATGAAACTAAGACGAGCTCAGGCGAGCCCCGTGCTGTCCGTTTTCGTATTGTTTAGCTCTCTCTCGCTTCATCACTGCTGCCACCACTTCACAGTCACCATCAGCTCTGAGAACTCGAATCTCAAGCCCTCTTCGTTTCTCTCAAAGATAGTCCCCAGACGCCCTAACGGGTCCCCTGACTCTGCCGCTGGGCTGATCCTTCCTCCAGTTGCCGAGAGAACTTCGTCGCGCAGCTCTTCCTGTTGCGTCACTTCCTGTCTTGAGTCTCCTCACTGGACCCCTGGCAGCGGTGGGTGGGGCCCCTGTGTTCCGCCGGGTGCAGGTGGCCCTGCGTTTGAATCCTTGCTTTCCCTCCAACGCGGCTCCCCAGACGCCCAGCTCGGAGCTGAGTCACCGCTTTACTGAAAGCTCTCCCAGTGTTCCTCATACCGTTTGGCACCGTGCGTGCCTTGCGGGGAGCGCTTCCATTTGTCTGGGTCGCTGCTTCTCCTTTCTCCCCCTGGGGAGCTCCTGATGGTTTCTCTCTAAAACTGTGCTCTTCCGGTATGAGGTCCCCCTCCCAGCCTTACCTCCTCGGGTGGGAGACTGCATTTCAACTGTCAACGTCCATCTCTCCACAAAAGGGAGAGTTTCTTGAGGGCAGATTTTTTTTTAAACCATACTCATGTTCTTTGTGACTCCTAGATCCCAGTTCAGCATCGCCAAGGGTACAGTAAGTCCATTCCGTACAAAGGAGTTCCATTCTGAGAGTGCCTCCATAAATCCAGTTTGTTCATGAGTCCAGCAAAGTCAGCCTAGGTACCCACCTGGCACAGTCAGCAGGATTACTGCACTGTGACAGCTTTACAGTACTTCTCACACAAACAGTACCGAAAAACACGATAAGTAAAGAAAACATGTTTAATCTTGCAGTACAGTTCCTGGCAAAGTGCAGTCATCCAGGACGACAGCTGGCACACGGGGCAGGCGTCAAGTGAGCAGGAGGGGGTACTGACCGGAGGGTGGGATACGGGCGAGCTGAGGGCATCAGCGTGGGTGGGGGCCATGTGCCCCACCCACACCTGCCACTGATGGAGCGCGGGTCTGCATCTTTGCAAGTTCACAGCTTGAAGGTTCGTGCGTAGGGGACTTATCCTGCTTAATAAGCGTTTGTTAAAACAAAGAGCAAAAGTGTGATTACATTCTAGTTAGGCTGGTACTCAGGTGAGTATGAGGAGATTAGTTTTACAGACTAAGGGTCAGGCATGGAAGCTCAGATATGCAGATGACACCACCCTTAAGGCAGAAAGTGAAGAGGAGCCAAAAAGCCTCTTGATGAAGGTGAAAGAGGAGAGTGAAAAAGTTGGCTTAAAGCTCAGCATTCAGAAAATGAAGATCATGGCATCTGGTCCCATCACTTCATGGGAAACAGATGGGGAAACAGTGTCAGAATTTATTTTTTTGGACTCCAAAATCACTGCAGATGGTGACTGCAGCCATGAAATTAAAAGACGCTTACTCCATGGAAGAAAAGTTATGACCAACCTAGATAGCATATTGAAAAGCAGAGACATTACTTTGCCAACAAAGGTCCATCTAGTCAAGGCTATGGTTTTTCCTGTGGTTATGTATGGATGTGAGAGTTGGACTGTGAAGAAGGCTGAGCACTGAAGAATTGATGCTTTTGAACTGTGGTGTTGGAGAAGACTCTTGAGAATCCCTTGGACTGCAAGGAGATCCAACCAGTCCATTCTGAAAGAGATCAGCCCTGGGATTTCTTTGGAAGGAATGATGCTAAAGCTGAAACTCCAGTACTTTGGCCACCTCATGCAAAGAGTTGACTCATTGGAAAAGACTCTGATGCTGGGAAGGATTGGGGGCAGGAGGAGAAGGGGATGACAGAGGATGAGATGGCTGGATGGCATCACTGACTCGTTGGATGTGAGTCTGAGTGAACTCCGGGAGTTGGTGATGGACAGGGAGGCCTGGCGTGCTGCGTTTCATGGGATCACAAAGAGTCGGACATGACTGAGCGACTGAACTGAGCTGAACTGATGGAAGCTCAACTCTTAGAGCTGAGCTAGGGGTGTTTTGATTTTAGTTAGCAAACACCTAATATTTGGGACTTGGACCATGAGATATTTCTTCTTTCCTTCAGCACTAAAATTCTATAAATCTATGAATGTAGCTACTGTATTTTCTTTTCTTTGCATTTCAAGTGTTCCTGAAATCAAAGGAAAATATGCCACTTTTTCTTGCCGACATCTACAGGGACTGTGTGTTTTCCATCAAAGCTTGTTTTGGTGGAGTTACGGACCTTCGTTCACTCAGGAATTTTGAGTTTGTTTTTCTTTTATTTTGCAAAACGAAAGATCAAAGGAAAGACATCAGAGAAGTTGGAATAAGAAAATAATTTCTTGTCGTTCAGATATGTTCACTAAGTGTACATATGTGGTTTCCTGGAGACCACCTTGCTGTGCCCTGCAGCTACTTAGTCACAAGCATTGGGAGGCTGAGTGTGAGGAATTTCGGGCCTCATTAAACGCATCAGTCTCTGCACACCAGAGGCGCCGACACCTGATGCCATCCGTTTACCTTATCACTCAGGCTTGCACTGCCGTTTCTCTGTCCAAGTTTCAAATAGGAAGAGTTAACACATGATCGCTAGCAATGGAAACATTAAGAATATGTTGGTTCAGAAACAAAAAATATTCAAGATGAAATAGATTTTAAGAAATGACTCAAAGACTAATTCTGAATGACTGGAGTGAGATTTGGGAGATGTTTGTTTGCTTTTTAAATTACTGCATTAAGAAAAATATTACCTACACTGAAGTAGAAGATTCAGGCTAGCAAATGTGTTGAGCAGTGCTCTCTTTCCTGGCAGCAGTAGAGTGTACTGTGGAGGGCAAGGGTTCTGGAGCCCAGCTGAATGGATTCTGGTCCCAGATTTTCCATTTCTTATTGTGTGACCTTGGGCAATTTATTTATCCTCTCAATGCATCACTCTCCTTATATGTAAAAAGCAGAGACGTTACTTTGCCAATAAAGTCCGTCTAGTCAAGGCTATGGTTTTTCCAGTGGTCATGTATGCATGTGAGAGTTGGACTCTAAAGAAAGTTGAGTGCTGAAGAATTGATGTTTTGAAACTGTGGTGTTGGAGAAGACTCTTGAGAGTTCCTTGGACTACAAGGAGATCCAACCAGTCCATCCTAAAGGAGGTCAGTCCTGGGTGTTCACTGGAAGGATTGATGTTGAAGCTGAAACTCTAATACTTTGGCCACCTGATGCAAAGACCTGACTCATTGGAAAAGACCCCGATGCTGGGAGGGATTGAAGGCAGGAGGAGAAGGGGATGACAGAGGATGAGATGGTTGGATGGCACCACAGACTCAATGGACAGGAGTTTGAGTAAGCTCCAGGAGCTGGTGATGGACAGGGAGGCCTGGCGTGCTGCAGTCCATGGGGCGGCAAAGAGTCGGACACGACTGAGTGAGCAACAAGAAAATGGAAGTAGCATCTCACAGGGTTGTAAAGAGTAAATGAGCTTATCTTACAGGAGTCTTGCAGGGATTAAATGAGTTCACCTTACCAGGTGTTAGATGGCTTAAATGAATTAATGTGCCGAGATGTTTACCTGGCACATGGTAAAAGCAGCTTGAGTTTTAAACCACTAGTATCTACAAACAATTTCTTGGTTTATTAAAGATGAGGAACACATGCTAATTTTTGTTTGCTGATTTTTGGTTTTGTATTGCATCAAATGCTTGAAAATGAAGTAGGCAGCAGTCCTAGATGTATAATAAATATTTTAATTTAATATTGCACTTAGCTGAATATTCAAGTGACTCTTTTATGGAAAAAATGGGCTAGGTGGTTTTGGAAATATAAAGTAATATAAGTTATGGTCCCCAGCATTAGCGATCTTACCATCTACATAAAGAGAAGAGAAATCTTTGTGTTAACATTGTTAAATGGGGGCTTCCCAGGTGGCAGTATGGTAAAGAACCCATCTGCCAAACAGGAGAGATAGGAGACTTCACTAGGTTTGGAAGAGCCCTTGGAGGAGGAAATGGCAACCCACTCCAGTATTCTTGCCTGGAGAAGTCCATGGACAGAGGAGCCTGGCAGGCTACAGTCCACAGGGTCACAAAGAGTCTGACATGACTGAGCAACTGAGCATACACATGGTTAAATATATACAATAATAAAGATTTAGTATGAAATAGGTGGTCTTTGAATTGAGTATTGCATTAGAATATTGCTGATACTTGGTATATAAGATATTCTCTTAATACCTTTCTCACAAGTGTTCTGATATACTGACTAGACCAGGTCTGCGGGAATGAGAAGTTTTACTTTTGATAAGCAGACGATAGTGGAAGTTGAGGCCACGGATCAGTAACATGTCTTTGAAAGCGAGGACTCTGACTTTGTCACATGGATATCTAAGAGTCACCGGGTGACTCTGAATACAGGAAGAGCTGCTGTCGGTCCGAAGTCACTCAGCTTCCTGAACTGCATCCTGAACTGCATCAGGAGGACGAGACTCGTGGTTGTGCAGAGGATGAACTGAAGAGGAGGGTCTTTCGTTAGGGAAGCTGGCTTGAAGGAAGGTGCGAATGCCCTGGCGTGAGATGGTTGGGGCTGCAGCTGGGTAGTGGAACAGAGGGGTGGGTATGAGAGGAGCTGCGATGCTGAAGTGTGGGGGGCATTCCTCGGTGGGCCAGTGATGAAGACCCCGAGCTCCCACTGCAGGGGCTCGGATCCAGCCCCTGGTCAGGGAAGTAAGCTCTCAGGTGTCACAGGGGACGGCCAAGAGCAACACGAAACAAAACGTGTGAGTGTGTGAGAGACAGGCGTGCGGGAAGCAGGGGAAGGAAGGGGGACAGGGCGGGGGCGGGGCCTGGCTGCCGGCTCAGGGAGTGGGCGTGGCGCTCCTCGTCCTTCCGGAACTCCACCCTCGGAGACAGAGACGCGCGTTTGTCGCCTGAATCAGCCCCAGTACAAGTATTTACACCTCTGACAGCCGCAGACAGTACAGGTGAGGGCGTTTCATTTTTCCAGAAAGCCAGTTTACCTGCACACACTGGAATGAACACGGAATTCTCATTTTGGATGACTAACTGAATAGAGATTTTTGGAAAAGAGACTGATTTGAGACCTCTGAGATTATAGTAACAACTGGGGACAGCCTGACAGCGTGACAAATTCCATCTGTAAATGGCACTTACTATCCTTCTGGTAGAGGTTATAAAAAGTGTTGTTCAGTAAATCTATTACCCTGCCTTGGAGTTGAAACAAGAAGAAGAAAGTCTTCTGAAGACACGTGTTTTGCATTATACATGTAATTTCATTGCAGAAACACTTAAAAAAAAAAAAAAGGCCATTGTTTTTCAGCAAAAGTTTTTACAGATACGGTAAGGTTTCCTATGGGTCAAAGAGTAGCTAAGCCACAAAACAAAACAATAGTTCAGCTGGGACATTCACGTTAATACAGGCTCACATTACCAGGGAGAATCGGGGAGAAGGCCTCACGTGCTGTTAATCCCGAATGGAGTAGCAGGGTGAAGAGCTAGCATTTCACAGATTCCACCTTTCACTTGAGCTCTGAGGTTGGAAGATGTTTTCCTTTCTGTGAGAGATATGCTTTCAAAAATGAAAACCATGTCTCTTCGCAGCAGAGACGTGTGACATCGATTGCACAGCATCAGGAGAGAGAGGCGTTTCGTGTGAAAAGAGTGGATGATTTATCCAGTGACACTGTATTACAAGGCGGTATTGCTGCAGGACCCCAATTTTGTGTTCACGCGTACTGTGACTTTGCATGCAGAGACTGGGCGAGTAAAATGTTTAAAGTGTCTGTGGGACCACAGTGGAGGCCTGGACGCAGAGAAGAGACTGATGGACACGAGGGGCGGGAAGGGAGGAGAGAGCGGGGCAGACGGAGAGAGTCACACGGACGCTTACACTAGCATGTGTTAAACAGATCGCAGTGGGAAGTTGCTGTGTGACCCAGGGAACTCAAACCCGGTTCCGTAAATCCTGGAGGGCTGGGATGGGGAGGGAGGTGGGAGGCGCTTCAGGAGGGAGGGGACACATGTCTACCTTCGCCGCTTCATGTTGATGTATGGCAGAGACCAGCACAATATTATAAAGCAGTTATCCTTCAATTACAAATAAATAAATTTAAATAAATGGATAACCAACAAGGAAACACAACACAACACAGAGACGTTGCTGCTTGGCGGGATGACAGGCTGCTATTTGTTTATTCCTGTGGCTGCGTGTCTACTCTCGCTGCAGAATGATGAGCGCTAAGGAAAACCTCGTCGCACAATCAGAAAAGACGCGCCATCATTATGCTTGGCTGAGTGCAGCATCCTAACTCGACAATTTACTATTTTGCAGGGTGTCCCTGGAGCAAAGGGAGAGAGGGGAGAGAGGGTGAGTATCTCTTGGCTGCGTAGCTTTGTCCGGGAGCCTGGCGAGGGAGGGCGGTTCTCTGTCCGGGTCAGTCATCGCTTCACTACCCGCCCCCACCACCCCAGCTCACCCGACTGTGAGCACCTGACAAGCGGATCCACCCCACGGGCTGGAGGTCAGGCCAGCTGGCTTCTCGTTGCAGCTCTGCTAGTCCAGCTAGGTGATCTGAAGCATTTGTTTAGGGATGAAACAGAGAGGGTCACTCATTTAACTCACAGAGAGGGTTTAATGAAGACATTATACAGAGGATGGGAAAGGTTTCAGAGAAGTAAACGCTCTGCTCAAAACGCCAAGCGGTAGATCGCGGCTTGCGTGTTTCCGATATCTGCACCCAGGAAAACAATGACGTGCGGGGTCAGAGCACTGGCTGTGAGACCTAAAACAGGTTATTTCAGGGGCCTTTTCTCTCCTTTGAGAAACTGTGCCGCTGCTCAGATAATCGTGCAGTCTCTTCTGATAGACGCAGTGGTGACCTTGGGCTCACCCGATGACCTCGGTGAAAACTTGGTTTGTAAGTTTTTAACTCTATAAATGGATTTAGCATCTTTCCTCTGGTTGCTATTAGTATTCAATAAGCCACCGCTTGAGAAAGTGCCATATTTTATAAGCTCTAAAGAGTGATAAAGAAGGCATTAAATAATATATAGTTAATGGGTTTGTTTCAAACACTTAAATTTTTTAAGAATCTGGGACCGGAAGTGCGTACTTGAGCGTCTTCGTCTAACGCGGGCTCTCAGGAGCCTCGCACGGCGCGTGTGGGGTGCTCCCACCTTCCCCGTGTGCGCGGTGGGCCATCCTGCCTGTTGCTCGGCAGCGAAGGGCCCGGTTGCAACAGTGGGTCAAGTCCCAGCTCCCTCCTGGAGGTCCTGCCACGGGCTGGGCCGTGGTCGGTAGTCAGGGGTCTGCTTTTTCTCTCCTCCAGGGCGACCTTCAGTCTCAAGCCATGGTGAGAGCGGTGGCACGCCAGGTGTGCGAGCAGCTCATCCAGAGTAAGTGCGCTGTAGTCACCAATGTTCGCTGTTTCTCGGCCAAATGGAAATTCGCCTTTTGCACAAGTATAAACTCAGCGTTGTCTTGGTGCATACCCACTAGCTTTACAACTGGCCATCACTGACCCACCTGAGGTCACTGCCTCTTTAGATGTAATCTCATTACGGATTACCCTGGCCTTCTACAGCGATGATGCAGACGCAGATCCCTCTCTGCTGTTTGTCTGGAAGCTCCTGTTCGCTTGTATAGGTTTAACTTGACTTCCCAGATCAAATCTTCTATTCCTTCTTCATCTCTCCAAATAAATGAATCTTTTTCATCAAGTGCTAAGGACTTGAAAGCTGCCAAACTGAGGCAGCAGACCTGCCTCCCAATCTCCAGACTTAAATCAATCTCTCTTTCTTATCCTTTTCTTTGGTTAGCCCAAGGCCCTTCTCTGTAAGACTTATGCCATAAAAGACAAACACAGAAGCACACGCACACGCGGGTACAGGCCTCACGTGGCATTTGACGGGATCCTCGGGTCCACGCCGAAAACTGCACCGGAGCACACGTTACGTCACGCCTGTCCCATTTCCTCACCTTAAACCTGAACTTTCCCTCTATTTTAAATGCTCCCTCTATTTTAACTTTAGTGCGTTTTATGTTATATAGTACACTAGTGTGTGTGAGATATTTACAAGTAAAACTACTTAAATTTAATACCAAAATAAGAATCTCTGAAACCACAATTAATTACAGAAGGGAAACTGAACATTAAGTAGAATGCGTCTGCAGCTAACCTGTGTCTTGGATTATTTGTAGGTTTCTCATTGCAAGTATACAGTGTAAATGGGTACTGAATTGTTTTAAGGAAACCTAAGGGTTAAATCCTAATATGACTCATTGACCATAACATAAGGACTATATCACAATAGTTACTGTCTTATTCCACTTTGGAATAGAAATGTTATGCAGATATGTGATTGTTTGAAACGTGGCCTAACAATTGAGATTTCAAAATCCAGTTTTTCCCCTCAGGAATTGTCAGATTCCTGTGAATAATTTCTCGGAAACCAGCGGGGTTATACCAGAGCTGAAACAGGCCTGTAAAATGGGGAGGGCCTGCCTGTCAACGTCCTTGTCGGAGAAGAATACGGCAGAGACTGCATGTGGCCCCATGAGCACAGCTCAGCCTCCCCAGAGCCGTGTCTCTGTCATCCGAGCTTTATCTTTCCTCCCTTCAGCTCTGCCTCAGAGCTTGGTTACCACGTGGCTTATAATTCCTCACTTGCTCGGTTGTCTGGTTTTTCGTCCAGAGCTAATCAGAAGAATTATGCTAGGAAAGGTTGAACTGTGTGAGGCTCCAGTGATCACCTCTGGAGAAGTAGTGGAGGACGGCCCCTTTATCAGAGCAGGAAGCTGAAACAGCAGAGGCGGACACGTCTGCTCCTACGCTGACTTTCACGAATGTGCCTCCTGGCGGGCCCGCGTCAGCAGCCACCCAGTCCTAATGACAGTCCTGCTCCTAGGCTTAAGAAGGCATTGACTGTATCTTAGAAATCATCCCTCTAGAAATTGTTGCCATTCCTTATTAGGGTTGGATATTTAAAAAGGAATAAATAATAGTCATTTGGAAAATTCACTTCTGTAGGGAAATGTTGTCTACTGATGATTCTGGGAAAATGGGGAATTATGATATCAAATATTTTCTCAGTTTTTACTTGTAATTATTAACATCCATTCTTACAGGCTCAACTGAGTTAAGGGATAATGAGAGAAAGCCAAATTTAAAAAAATAATAAAGCTAGTGAGAGTTTCTGCAGCTGGGACTCAAGTAAAGGTTTCTGCAAAAAGGCTTGGCAATGAAGAGATGAGTTGAAACACAGCACTTGTCTGGGGATTTGTGAGCAAGAGGGTGGGGCAGGCTTTGTGGGTTAGGAAAGAAGACAAATCATTTGGGTGGAAATTGCTGGAGAAAAGGGGCTGCTGGGTGAGGGTTTAGGGGTCAGATAAATGTTGGGGGTAAAGGTAAAATTTATGACTTCTGCTCAGTGATACTTACTGAGATGCTGACGTGAGCTGTGGAATTCCAAATGCATGAGATGGAATTTGAACACAGTCCAGCTGCTAATATCATCCAAAGGGAAATGCAGGATCTTTTCATTTGGAAATAAACTTATTTCAGAGGGATGTGCCTCATGCCTTGGTGGGTGTCTAACAGAATTGTTCGGAGCCTTGACAAATAGTACATCCAGTTCTTCCATTGCATGTATGACCGTTCATCGGATGCTGTCTTTGTCCTTCCCGTCTCAGGTCACATGTCCAGGTACACGGCCATCCTTAACCAGATTCCCAGCCACTCGTCATCAGTGCGGACCATCCAGGGGCCTCCTGGAGAGCCTGGGAGGCCGGGCTCCCCGGGAACCCCTGGTGAGCAAGGACCCCCAGGTGCCCCGGGCTTCCCAGGAAATGCAGGTGTGCCCGGCTCACCAGGAGAGCGAGGTAAGAGGGCCGTGCCTCTTGCTGGGTGCGCTGACACGGGGGTAGCAGGGGAGCTCATGCAGGGACAGCATTCCGAAGAATGGACTAAATTAATTCTGCCCCATCTATTCTCCAGCTTCTTGTTTGTTTATCCCCAATATTGAGAAAGTTGAGTAAGCTACAACGTGTTTATTAATAAAGCTTGCATGCAGGAGGACCAGAACTCCCAATTAACCTCTAAGAAGCTTTTGAGCTAATGAGAGAAAGGTTTCCTCTCTGGATGGATGAATTAAAAAAACTATGCCCCAGCCAGGTAGAATTAGAAAATGCTTCATCTGGACAGATGTAGCGTCACACATATGTGTCAACTGAAACAATGAAAGAAGCACAACCTCACAGGGAGAGCTGTTTATCTGGCAGATCTGCTGAGGACTTAAGCCCCGGGCACAGCCCCTCAGGTTCATCTAGGGACGGCTCCAAACAGGGGAGGGAGGAGCCAGTTATACACACCAGGTTTGTTTTGGCAACGAAAGCCGGGTAGTGGGAGCATCAAAAGATGACTGTTAATTAAAGAAAAACAGGCATCTCAAACGAATGAATTTAGCACTTTTCTATGAATGTGAAGATGCAAGAGTCTGAGCTCACTGAAACCACTGCTTTGATGTGAACCTTGTCTCTCTTTGGCTCGTATTCTATCCTATCCCATCCCGCATTGCCCCAGCGTGCACTGTTGCGGCGGCTGTGGTAGCTGCTGGCCTGATGAGCGCAGCAGTGTTTGTTGATGTTGCCGGCGGCATTCTCTGTCCTCCTGTGTCATGGCAAGTAGAGAGCCCGCTTTCCAGGGCTGGTGCTTTTTTTGTGCAGTGCCCATACTAGGCAACAGTCAATAGCAGCCTCGAGGTAAGACGTGAGTCATATCAACTCAATGATTCAGATGTGCCTACAGAGACCATGCTGATTCTAAGCTTCAAATGAAATAGACATTTAATCTGTTTGTGGCTCATCTTCCTATAACATGAGGCGGTATTTTATTAATAGTTCTGTGGGTCAATGTTTAATTTTTTCTACTTAAGTTTCTTTCTAATAGAGATCCTCCTTAGCCTTTTCTTCCACCCTTTCCAGGTCTCAGCAGTATTGTGCAATATAGTAATGGACTCTTTTGATCGAATTTCACCCAGTTCTGTAATTGACCAAGATCTCTCACTCCAGAAGCAGATCAGATCAAAGAGATGTGGGAGAATGGGGTTCCCGATTAACCAAAAAGCGGCGATAGGAAGAGTTTCACACTTCCTAGGACACGGTTTTATAGAATGCAGATCCGGAGAAAAGCTGCCTAGTGAGACCTGCTGTATGAGTCATGTTGCTTTAATGAGATGGGGCGGATATACTCCTTTGCTCAAATGTGGGATGCAAGATGCAGATCACAGAGATAACATCTCATGTTGACTCTGGATCCATGCCGACAGGCCAGGTGCGTTTCTGCCTCCGCACTTTTGGACACTTCGTTCTTCCCACTTCTGGAAATGACCTTCCTTTTCCCTGTCTTATGTGTTTCTTACTCTTAGTTCGAGATTCAGCTTAACCCCTGTCACATGCATGAAGTTTCTGTTGATGGTTCTAGACCTACAGATATCGCCGCCCCCTGAATGCCATGCCCGTTTCAGCTGTCGTCACATGTTAGTGAACAGCGTGATTGCAGAAAGCAGGGGTCAGGTCTGAACTGCTCTGCAATAACAGGTCCTGGCTAGATCATCGTTGCTGTGATCGCAACCCAGTTCTGCTTTTCCTTTCCGAAAAGTTTCCCCGTGCCAGGGCACTAAATCAGTAGATGCAGAGAAGGACATAATTTCCTCACGGAATGCCAGCGATCTGGCAGCCGGGACGGTGGCCGTCTCTGTCAGCAGGATGCCCTCCAGGGTGTGGGTGATGGACCGGCTGTGACTCAGGGAGCACAGGGCCGGCACTGAGTCACTCGGCAAGGCACAGGTTGTCTTTCTTCTGTTTGGAAGTCCTGTCCTCGTTCTTGCCAGACTGTCTTTCCTGCTCTGCAAGAACCTGAGTGCTGGAAAGAGAGGAAACCTCGGCCGGGGTCCTCAAATAGCAGCCCAGACAACCCTTGAAATGTGAGTTTCTGCAATGGAATTTTCTGACACGTACGCGTATGTTCCTAAAGAGTGTGGTAAACACAGAGTCCTGAGTTTCACAAGCACACGTGGGTGCGGGTGGGCAGTCAGACAGCGAGCGGTGCTCTTTGAGACGAGGGAGGCGGCTCATCCTTTTATTTACTTCTCTGTTGCTTCTGGCTGAGCTGGGTCTTCGCTCCCACGGGGCCCGCTCTCTGGTTGGGGTGCGTGGGCTTCTCCTTGCGGCTCTCTTATCGTGGAGCGTGGGCTCCAGACTCACGGACTTCGGTTGTTGTGGCTCACGGCTCTAGAGCGCAGACTCTTCAGTTTGGGTCACTTCTCCGTGGCATGTGGGATCTTCCCTGATCAGGGACTGAGAGGCACGTTCTTCACCACTGGACCTCCAGGGAAGCCCGGGAAGCTGATGTTGGTTGATCACCAGCTGGGGGTGTGTGCTTTGGGGTGTAAGATTGGGGTTTATAGGCCAACATCCAGAGAACTCTTCATTCCCAGCAAAGTATTTCAATCCCATTGCAACTGGGATTTGTGGTTGCAAGGAGAACAATAATTTAAAAAAGGAATTTATTGAAGTTTTGTTGACTTAGCATATTTTGTTAGTTTCAGGTGTACTGCAAAGTGATTCATATTTTGATCTTAGCCTTGTGGTCCAAGTACTCGGGAAAGATTGGTACAGAAAAATGTCTGCCTTTCCACTAAATCAAAACAGTCACACTTCAAAACCAAAGCAATTTCAGCAATCTTTTCACCTTTGCGTTTTATATAAAAAAGAAGCATAAGAAGATATTGAGGTCCCAAGAGGCTGGAAGTCAGCCAGTGTTAGGGAAATGAAAAACAGGGATCATGTTTGAGATTTTTTTCTGTGTAAAATATGATTATCTCTATACACTAGAGTACTATTTTAAAGGACACTATATTATAAAGGGTAAAAATAAGTGTCATTTGTAGGCAGTTTACTTAGGCAAGTAATAAGCTACAAAAGGAAGACTAAAAGAAATGTGGATGTTGAAACTGGCACAGCATTGCATGGAACCTCTTTCTGCTGAGTCTTCATTAAAAAAAAAACACGACTCTTGTACATGCTGCTGCTGCTAAGTCGCTTCAGTCGTGTCCAACTCTGTGTGACCCTATGGACACCTACTATATTCAAAATGGATAAGCAGCAAGGACCTGTTGTAGAGCACATAGAACTCTACTTAATGTTGTGTTGCAGTCTGGATGGAAGAGGGTTGGGGAGAATGGATACATGTATATCCATGGCTGAGTCCCTTCTCTGTTCACCTAAATCTTCCACGACACTGTTAATTGGCTATACCCTAATACAAAATAAAAAGTTTAAAGTTTGAAAAAAAAATCATGACTCCATTGACTTTGGTTAGCTTTTCATCAGCAGTGCTCCATTCGATTTCTCTACTCTAATTTTTTGAAAAGTTTTCAAACTTTAAAGAATAATGCGCAAGAAGAAGTGCATTTTACGTCATGACACGGTGTGCATGTGCACATGCGGCGTTCAGACTTCCATGACTGAGGCAAGCAGAAACACAACTTGCCCTTACTATTGTTTCCCGCTTTTTGTTTGTTAAAAGGCTGAAGGGCATCGTGGAGAACTCTCTTCAACACTCTAATAACCTATATGGGAAACGAATCTGAAAAAGAACGATACGTGTATACGTGTAACTAAGTCACTTTGCTGTGCACCTGAACCTCACACAGCATTGCAAGTCAGCGATGGGGCTTCCCTGGTGGCTCAGACGGTAAAGCGTCTGTCTGCAGTGCAGGAGACCCAGGTTCGATCCCTGGGTTGGGAAGATCCCCTGGAGAAGGAAATGGCAGCCCACTCCAGTAATCTTGCCTGGAAAATCCCATGGACCGCAGAGCCTGGTAGGCTACAGTCCATGGGGTCACAAAGAGTTGGACACGACTGAGCGACTTCACTTTCACGCAAGTCAACTATACTCCAATATAAATTTTTTTAAAAGGTTAAAGGGTACCTTTGGATTTTATGAGCTCAGCTTGAAACATATTGTGCTGGTTCAAGATCTTTGATTAACTCTCTTTTTATAATTGATGTATTATAGACACAGAATATGGAGAAGGCAATGGCAACCCACTCCAGTACTCTTGCCTGAAAAATCCCATGGGCGGAGGAGCCTGGTGGGCTGCAACCCATGGGGTTGCAAAGAGTCGGACACGACTGAGCAACTTCACTTTCACTTTTCACTTTCATGCATTGGAGAAGGAAGTGGCAACCCACTCCAGTGTTCTTGCCTGGAGAATCCCAGGGAGGGGGGAGCCTGGTGGGCTGCCGCCTATGGGGTCGCACAGAGTCGGACACGACTGAAGTGACTTAGCAGCAGCAGCAGCAGTAGACAAAGAATATGCATTTTTAGAGAACAGAAATTACAAAATATTCCTTCTATATTAGCTAGATGAAGTGATGACCATTCATGACTTTGCTTATTACCTAATAGAAGACTGTACTTTCACTCCATCTAATTGTCTTCCTCGATCTTGTTAACTCTTTATCTCCTTTACCTTAAACAAAGTATTGTTGCTATTCAGTCACTCAGTTATGTCCAACTCTTTGCAACCCTATGGACTGCAGCACGCCAGGCCTCCCTGTCCATCACCAACTCCTGGAGTTCACCCAAACCCATGTCCATCGAGTTGGTGATGCCATCCAACCATCTCATCCTCTGTCGTCCCCTTCTCCTCCCGCCTTCAATCTTTCTCAGCATCAGGGTCTTTTCAAATGAGTCAGTTCTTTGCATCAGGTGGACAAAGTATTGGAGCTTCAACTTCAGGATCAGTTGTTCCAATGAGTATTCAGGACTGATTTCCTTTAGGATGGATTGGTTGGATCTCCTTGCAGTCCAAGGGACTCTCAAGAGTCTTCAACACCACAGTTCAAAGGCATCAATTCTTTGGCTCTCAGCCTTCTTTATGGTCTAACTCTCCCATCCATACATGACTACTGGAAAAACCACAGCTTTGACTAGACAGAACTTTGTCGGCAAGGAAATGTCTCTGCCTTTTTAATATGCTATCTAGGTTTGTCATAGTTTTTCTTCCAAGGAGCAAGCGTCTTTTAATTTCTTGGCTGCGGTCACCTTCTGCTGTGATTTTGGAGCCCAAGAAAATAAAGTCTGTCACTGTTTCCATTGTTTTCCCATCTATTTGCCATGAAGTGATGGGACCAGACGCCAAGAATTGGGTTGGCCAAAACGTTGGTTCGTGTGTTTCCTGTAAGCTGGCTCTAGGGCCACTTTTGTTGTCATTTTAGTCACTCAGTCGTGTCCGACTCTTTGCGACCCCATGGGATGCAGCCTGCCAGCCTCCTCTGTCCATGGGATTTTCCAGGCAAGAATACTGAAGGGCTGCCATCTCCTTCTCCAGGGGATCTTCCCAACCAGGGACTGAACCTGTCTCCTGCATTGGCAGGTGGGTTTTTACCACTGAGCCGCCAGGGAAGCCCCTAACTTCATTAGAAACAATTAGATTGTATTGTGATAGCTGTCATATCAGTGTGCATTTAAAAAGTTATCAAAATTGGTGAATTTTTGTGTAGCCATTTTAATATTGAACATGGAAGAAAAAGGCTACATTTTTGGCATATTCAGTTCAGTTCAGTTCAGTTTCTCGGTTGTGTCCGACTCTTTGCGACCCCATGGACAGCAGCACGCCAGGCCTCCCTGTCTATCACCAACTCCCGGAGCCCACCCAAACCCATGTCCATTGACTCGGTGATGACATCCAACCATCTCATCTGCTGTCGTCCCCTCTCCTCCTGCCCTCAATCTTTCCCAGCATCAGGGTCTTTTCAAATCACTCACTTCTTTGCATCAGGTGGCCAAAGTACTGGAGTTTCAGCTTCAGCATCAGTCCTTCCAATGAACACCCAGGACTGATCTCCTTTAGAATGGACTGGTTGGATCTCCTTGCAGTCCAAGGGACTCTCAAGAGTCTTCTCCAACACCACAGTTCAAAAGCATCAATTCTTCAGCGCTCAGCTTTCTTTATAGTCCAACCCTCACATCCATATGTGACCAGTGGAAAAACCATAGCCTTGACTAGATGGACTTTTGTTGACAAAGTAATGTCTTTGCTTTTGAATGTGCTATCTAGGTTGGTCATAACTTTCCTTCCAAGGAGTAAGCATCTTTAAATTTCATGGCTGCAGTCACCATCTGCAGTGATTTGGGAGCCCAAAAAAACAAAGTCTGACACTGTTTCCCCATCTATTTCCCATGAAGTGATGGGACTGGATGCCATGATCTTCGTTTTCTGAATGTTGAGCTTTAAGCCAACTGTTTCACTCTCCACTTTCACCTTCATCAAGAGGCTTTTTAGTTCCTCTTCACTTTCTGCCATAAGGGTGGTGTCATCTGCATATCTGAGATTATTGATATTTCTCTTGGCAATCTTGATTCCAGCTTGTGCTTCATCCAGCCCAATGTTTCTCGTGATGTACTCAGTATAAGTTAAATTTGGCATATTATGCTTTATTATTTCAAGAAAGGTAAAAATGCAACTGAAATACAAAATGAGATTTATGCAGCATATGGAGAAGGTGCTGTGACTGACTGAGCTGCTGAAAGGGGCTGACGGAGTTTCAGGCTGAAGATGTGTCTCTGGGTCGGCTTCAGGGGGGGTCGACCAGTTGAACTGACAATGATCAAATCAAGACATTCACTGAGAACAATCAGCTTTATCCTGGGGCTGCCCAGGTGGTTCAGTGGTAAAAACCTGCCTGCCAGGGCAGGAACACAACAGACGCGGTTCAGTCCCTGGGTCAGGAAGATCCCCTGGAGAAGGACACGGCAACCCACTCCAGTGTTGCTTCCTGGAGAATCCCATGGACAGAGGAGCCTGGCAGGCTACAGTCCATGAGGTTGAAAAGAGTCAGACACAACACAGCACAGATAAAATATTATATCACTAGAGAGATAGCCGACAAAATCAAAATATCCAAATCAAGCGTTGAAAATCATTTGCATCAGCTTGGTTATGTTAATCACTTTGACGGTTGGGTTCCACATAAGTAAGAAAAAAGCCTTCTTGAACCTATTTCTGTATGTGATTATCTACTGAGACATAGTGAAAATGTTACATTTGTAAAACAAATCATGACGGGTGATAAAAAATGAATACTGTACAATAATGTGAGACAGAAGAAATTGTGGGGCAAGTGAAACTAACCAGCACCAACCACACCAAAGGCTGGTTTTCATCCAAAAAAGTTGCTGTTTTGTATATGGTGGGATTGGAAAGGAGTCTACCACGAGCTCCTTCTGAAAAAGCAGAGGATTAATTCCAACAGGCACTGTTCGCAATTAGACCAACTGAAAGCAGCACTCAACGAAAGCCCCCAGAGTCGGTCAGGAATGCCCGTCAGGACAGCACAGTACTTCACGCCTCTTGGACGACCAGGCCGAAACTCTCATAGCTTGGCTGGGAGTTCTGACTCCTCCGCTGTGCTCACCAGACGTTGCACTTTTGGATTTCCACTTATTTCAGTCTTTACAAATTCTGTTAATGGAAAACTTTCAATTCCCTGGAAGACTCTAAAAGGCACCTGGAGCAATTCTTTGCTCAAAAAGATAAAAAACAGTTTTGGGAAGATGGAATTATGAAGTTGCCTGAAACATGGCAGAAGGTAGTGGAACAAAATGGTGAATACATTCAATAAAGTTCCTGGTGAAGAGAAAAATATGTCTTTTATTTCTATTGGTACTTGAACACCAAAGGAACTTTTTGGACAACCCACTAATGTTCATAAGATTGTGTGGAACAGTCTCTAGCTGTCTTCTTGCATGGACTCTAACAGACAGAGGGTCTGCGGGGGTTAAGGATTCACAGGGACCTGCAGCTCATGTTGTGCACCCAAAGCTTAAGCTGCAGGAGTGGTTGTTGTTCAGTCACTCAGCCGCGTCCCCTGTACGACCCCATGGACTGCAGCCTGCCAGGCTCTTGTGTCCATGGGATTTCCCAGGCAAGAATACTGGAGTGGGTTGCCATTTCCTTCTCCAGGGGATCTTCCTGACCCAGGGATCGAACCCACATCTCTTGCATTGGCAGGCAGATTCTGTAGCGCTGAGCCACCAGGGAAATCCAAAACACTCCCACTGAGACTTGCCTAGCTGCTGCCTCCAGAGTTGGAGGGGCTGCGTTTGCATCGCAGAAGCAACCGTGAGGCAGCCGCGCTGCTCGCCTGCTTTCTCGCCTCGCTCACACTGTGTTGTTACCTTATGTCAAAGAAAAGCGCTTCCTCCACTTCCCCATTAAACCGTGCACCATCTCCAGGTAAAGGGCTCTGTATCCTGGCTTCCAGAATTCAGCAAGTGGAGCGGATCAGCTCTGAGTTTCCTCTGTTGGTTCCTGAACTGTGGCAGTTGAGTCCTGGCTATTCTGACTACCTCACTCTCCAATCACAGCCTTGTGTGATCCTAACTAGATCCTCCTGACCAATGTCTAATTCCGATCTCTGGATGTCATGCCCAGGTGACCGTTGTGTTTACTTCCTTATTCCATGTGCTCAGGTGTTCACTATCTGCACTAGGATCTTGAACCATCTAGAAACCCAGACAACAATTAAATTCAGTGGTCTAGAGTCCACAAAGTTTAGCTTCTTTCTTTCCCTGAAAAGGACGGGGGGATTTCCTGAATTCTGTCTCATGCAGTTACTTCAGTTTCCATGGCTCTCCAAAACGTATCAGAGTAGAGGAATCTTCCAGCTAAAGATTTTCATTTTTAGATTGTGTATCCATAACAGCTGGAATTCATAGCTGGTTTACTTTGTATGATAAATCAACAAATATTTATGAAATGCAAGGTTTACGTAAGACTCTTGGCGGGGCAGGGTGTGAGATAATATGATTATTTATGGCTTTTGCTTGTTAGGCATCAAGTGCGTCTGCCGATATTGTGCTGTGTCCCGTATACACAGGCTCCTTTGGATAAAACAAGCTATAAACTTTGATAAGAAGCAATGCTACGCTTCTTCCTGTGTGGCAGCCTGGATGGGCGGGCAGTCTGGGGGGAATGGATACATGTGTAAAAAGAGAAGGAAGAAGCAGTGCTGCCATCGATTCATCAGTTCAGTCAGTTCAGTTGCTCAGTCATGTCCGACTCTTTGTGACCCCATGAATCGCAGCACACCAGCCCTCCCTGTCCATCACCAACTCCCAGGGTTCACTCAGACTCACGTCCAACTCCCAGGGTTCACTCAGACTCACGTCCATCGAGTCAGTGATGCCATCCAGCCATCTCATCCTCTGCCGTCCCCTTCTCCTCCTGCCCCCAATCCCTCCCAGCATCAGAGTCATTTCCAGTGAGTCAACTCTTCACTTGAGGTGGCCAAAGGACTGGATTTTCAGCATCAGTCCTTCCAATGAACACCCAGGGCTGATCTCCTTCAGAATGGACTGGTTGGACCTCCTTGCAGTCCAAGGGACTCTCAAGAGTCTTTGGCAAGTACTTAATAAACTGTCAGTTGCTTAGTACGATATTAATGCTCATAAAGATTTTATGAAATCAGTACTGGCCTGTTTTCGGTGAGGAAACTGAGGCTCAATGAGATGGTCAGTTGTCACAAAAGCCACCTGCTGGACAGCAGGGGACCAGAATTCAGAACCAACTGCCTGAGCCTGTGCCCCCTGCCCTGTCGTCGCTGTGAATTCACTGTGTAGTGGGGTTTTCCCAGCGGAGGCCAGAGCTGTGCAGGGTTTGGTGCACCCGGTTTCATTATTGCCCCTAATGTCCGTAACTCACAGCACGTCAGCTGCCAGGTGACCGGGTGTTTCAGCGGACTGTGGCTGTACGATTCGCAAGCATCTTACGCGTGTTGTTCTGCTATGTCTGGGTGGTCTTGGGGCCTCCTCGACCTGGTAGACGACCAGCTTTGAAAGGTGAACTGCTTTAGGTGCATATGAACGTGGTAAAGACTTTTTTATGGTTATATATTTTGGCACTTGACATGTCTTCTAGATTTTAGCATAGGCTCAGTAGGGGAGTAACCTATAGGGAAATCGGTCACAGATCTGGTGATCTGAGATGCATGGATGGAGGTAGACCTCTATTGCAGTATCTCACCCTGGGGACAAATAGGAGAAACCTGGCTCAAAGTAATTTGATCTTGTTCTGCTTCCAATATTTTAGAATAGAACTGTTTTCACCTCACTGTGTGTGACGCCTCTGTAGCTGGAAACAGAATAAGGTGATGGAAGTAATGTCTCAATCCCATATAGGTTAGGGTCTGAACTTTGCCACATGCTAGCTGTGTAATCTTGGGTGCTTAATCTTACAGTTTAGCCTTTCTGATTATTCATTCATCCAACCAGCACTTACTGAGCACCAACTGCATGTCAGCTTTTTCTATTCAAGTGCCTTGCGTGGAGACAGACATTAAACAAAAAATACATGAATAGCTCAGTTTCACTTGTTATATATTATGAAAAAGTATAGGCTGCTCTATTAGCATGGAAGAGGGGACTCTGACTTAGTCTATTGAATCAGTGATGTTTTAGCCAAGATGTGAAAATGTAGGGTTGGCCATAACAATACGAAAAGAGTCAGAAGACAGTATTCCAGGCAGAGATAGCAATAGCATGTCCATCGGTCCTGAGGTGAAAAAGGGTTTGAAACTGGTAAAGCCCTGATTCTTAAGCCTAGCAAACATAATGTCTCCTAATTTATAACAAATAATTTGTAGCATTTCTGTTACTGTTCTAAACTGAAAGTTATAGATAACAAATATAACCTACCTTCACACATAATTAAAAAAATAAACCCGAGTGCCCTAGTGGGTACTATAAAGAAGTAAAAGGAGAGTGAATGATTGTCAGGAGATTTATCCCTACATGCAAATTTCCAGCATAACTACACTGGCAACATAATGAAGAGTCAAAATGTGCTTGTATTTAAGAATTATTAACGTGCGACAGCTCCAAGTTCAAGATGATGTAGTTGAGCTCTACCCATGACTGGGCCTCTGCATTTGTCTCTGCTGTGCTCACAGTGAGGGTCTGCTAGGATCGCGAACACATCCCTGGCATTATGCAAATAACGTAAATCACCTTCGCCTACTTTTTCAGGCACCTTTTGATTTTTCGTCATGTCTTTTTTCCCACTTCTTGGGGTCAGTGTCTTTCCCCATGCCAGCCCCTGAAAAAAAGTTTATGGGAAACGACCGGGAGGTATCCACTGCAAAGCCCTGCCCTGCTGGACGTGATTGGTTTCTATAAATTTCACTAGCACTTTACATCTGCTTGGCTGGATCAAATCTTTTGGATGGAAGTGCTCTAGTCATTCCAATATTATTATTGAGGACTAAAAATATCAATATTAGAATCTTACCCTTAACACGTTTGTCTAAAGGCTAATATGAGGGTGGTTTCTACCGTAAAAGCTTGATGCTAGGGTGGTTTCTTCTGTGGCTCAGCAGTAAAAAATCTGCTGCCAGTGCAGGAGACACAGGAGATGTGGGTTAGGTCCCTGGGTCAGGAAGATCCCCTGGAGGAGGCATGCAAGCCCCTCCAGTGTTCTTGCCCGGAGACTCCATGGACAGAGGTGCCTGGGGGCTGCAGTCCATGGTGTCACAGAGTCGGACACCACTGAAGGGACTGAGCGTGTGTGCCGAGTGGTTTCTACCCTCTGTTGGCTCCCTAGGTTAATTTGTTATTGTTCTTTGAGGATAAAATCCCTGAGTGACTTTTGAAGTCTAGAAATGACTCTCTTGGAGCTTTCTCTGCCATAGAAGATCAAATTTCTAATGACTGAATGTAAAGAAAGACAAGAGTTAAATAAAGATCAGTTTTCATCAGTCAGATTCTGTGGTTAACTTGGAAAAAAGATGGACTTTGTTTCAGAAAATGAGAGGAGGGAGCTGGGAGAAGAAAATGAAACACAGCCGAGCTCCGCCAGCAGACAAGGGCAGAGAAGGTACCAGCATCCATGGCTGCCATGAGTCAGGGCCACCGCCTTTCAGAGACACAGAAGTGGCTTTCAGGGCGAGAGCTGACGCACCCCTGCTAAAGCTGACGCCGAGTGCCTCGCCTGTGCCAGCTTCCTGTGCATTCACGGTGCTGAGAGGTCTACAGGAAAAAGAGTCCCCGATGGGTTCGAAGCTGGGAGAGAGAAGCAGGGTTCCTGCCTTCAGTATTCCTGTTGTTGAAAAGAGCCGTTGGCACAGAAGATGCCTTTGGCAGAAACCTCTGGTCACAGACTCAGAAGTGAAGCATAGCAGTTGTGAGCCAGGAAGGCTGCAATGGTAAGCGTCTGTGAAACTTCTTAATGTCCTTTGTATCCTGGTTTATTCCTGGAAAAACTTTCTTTATGGGACAGACCAACTTGATGAAAGATAGAGGGCCGGTAGAGCTCTCATAATAATGTGCTGGTTAATGCCTAAATATTTACACGTCTTCCCTGTGATGTAGCACATGGTTGACACTCAGCTGCGTGAGACATCATCTTTTCATTGCTGGTAAAGATCTGCAGAAATCCGTGCTTGCCTTCTTCCTCTCTGGCGTTCTCCATCCTCCACCTCTCATTTCCTGAGATGAATTCCGGAGAAACAGAACTTTCTCTTTTCTCACCCAGTAATTATCTGGTAAAGTCCAATTTGAATGTCCTTGGGAACAAGATCTTTCTCTGAAAGTTTGATGGATTGTGTTTTCCTAATGTTTAGTGACCTTAAGGCTTGGCAATGAATGCTGCTTCTTTTTATCTTTGTACCACGTTTTATTTGTAGGGTTCCCCCCCGCCCCGGTTACAAAGTAACCCCTTGCATTATCATGGCTGCAGAGAGAAGCTCTAGGTACTGATCTGTTACCGTGAACAAACAAGCTGTGAACAATTACGACTTAGCTTCAAACAAGGAAGCATGTGTAATCATGGAGTCTATGGGCTGGGGTTCAGGACTGGTTTAGCTGGGTGCTTCGGGCTCAGGGTCTCTGGTGCGTGCTTAGTCGCTCAGTCGTGTCTGACTTTGCAACCCCATGGACTGTAGCCCACCGGGCTCCCCTGTCCATGGGATTCTCCAGGCAAGAACACTGGAGTGGGCTGCCATGCCCTCCTCCATGGGATCTTCCCGATCCAAGGATCGAAGCCACGTCTCCTACGTCTCCTGCATTGGCACGTGGGTTCTGTACCCCTAGTGCCACCTGGGGAGGCCAGGTCTCTCATGGGGCTGCAGGTAAGATGCCAGTCTGGGCACAGTCATCTGAAGGCTCCACTGGGGCAGGCTGACCTGCTGCCAACGTGGCTGGCTCACCCCACCCAGGACGATGGTGGTCTCAGGCGCTCCCTGGCCACTCTGCTTACATTTGCCTGAGAAGGATGCGTCTCCACAGGGACACTTGGGTGTTTGCTCAGCTGCTTTCCTCAGAACCAGTGCTCCCAGAGAGAGCAGGGGCAGCCACAGTGCCTGTTATGGACTCAGAAGTCCCAACGTTGCTTTCCGAATATCCTCTTGTTAGCAGAGAGTCACTAAGACATGCCCCCGCTCAAATAGAAGGGGACTAAGCTGCATCTTTTGAAGGGAGAAATAGCACAGAATTGGGGAATATGCATTTAGTCACACTCCTCTGAATTGAACCAAGGTTTTCTGTCCTTGCAGTATAACCAGGGTGATGCGTTCATCTGTAAGAGTGATTTCCAAGCAGTCTGACTTCTAGGGCTCTTGTGAAGGGTTGGCTCATGCTCTGTCTGCCTGTTTTCACCATTTAAATGGGTGTCTTTCTCTCCTACCTCTTTTACATTATTCAAATTCCAGATGTGGCTTTTTAAAGGGAAATGCAAGATGTAGATTTAAACACCTTGAAAGAATAGCACCTACTGGAAAATTCTTTTTGTAGACTAACACTTTTTTGGGTATCTGTTTCTGAAATTAATTGTAGTTAGGATAAAATCAATTTCCAGTCAAACACAAAGAAGTAATTTAAGAAGTCACTGACAAGTTACAATTATCATTAAATTGTGTCCCTAGCTTTGTACTATTGTAATACGACTATTACAATAACAAAACCTGTGACTGCTGTTTTGTCTTCTTTTTGCCCTGAGAGCTGATACACTTGTTTCTGTGGCTTTAGTTTGCTTTGAAATCCTAATTGGAAGGTCTGTGTAATAAGTGGCAGATTCTTGCACTGGATCTCAGCCCTTGTCTGGGGTAGTGGGCATTATGCTGGAATGCTGGATACTGCACAATGTCTGGGGTATGGGCATTATGCTGGAATGCTGGATACTGCACATTGTCTGGGGTATGGGCATTATGCTGGAATGCTGGATACTGCACATTGTCTGGGGTATGGGCATTATGCTGGAATGCTGGAGTACTGCACAGTGGTGATGGCCTCTCAGCAGGATATTTTTGTGTGGCCCTGTGTCGTGTTTCCCCATCAGCTGCTCTTCAAGTTGGTACCCTTTGTTCTAGCCAAAAGGAGCTGCTCAGGGCTCTCAGTATCAGTCAGCTTTCGCTGCATAACGAACCACAAAAATCTCAGTAACACACAATAGATATTATCTGCCACCACATGTCCGTGGGAGACAGGGCAGCTCTGCTCTGCTGGGGTCCCGGCTGGCGGGGCAGTGACTCCAGAGTATATTCTTCTTACGGCAGTCACGGACATAAATAGGCTGACTCACCCGCCTATCATATTTCAAGCCTTTGTTCACATCACGGCCACTGATACTCCTCTGAGAGAAGCAAGTCACACGGCCGAGCCCAAATCCCAGGAGCGGGGAAATGCGTGAATCCTCTGTGGGAGATGGACGTGCAGTTCTGCTGCTGGGTCGGGGGAATCCAGACCGCCGCCGCTGCCCGCCGCGGTCTCATCCGCGCCCCTTCCTTTCTGTCCTCGTGCTGACTCCTGTGCAGCCCCGTCCTTACACCTTTCGTGGTTTTCCACTGTTCTTCCAACTCCCCAGAACTCTCTTCCTTGCTCTGGTTTATTCAGACTCAAACTTTGAAACTCGTCTCGACAGCCAGCTCTGGCAGACCACTCCTCCTCCCCAGGGCTGGCTGCCCCGTGTGTCGGCCACACCTGCGTTACTCCCACTGAACCGGACCAAGGCCTCGGCTTTGTGCCCCCGGCCCCCAGCTGCGTGCCTGCCTCCCAGCTGTCTCACTTACTACTGTGATTGTTGACGTTCTTGTCTGTCTTCCCACCGGACACTGGTTTCCTTGAACGGGACTATGCTTTTGCTCTATACACCTTCCCCAAGGAGCCTGAACAAATATTTGATACATGAAGCAACAGCTGATCCCTACCTCATTACCATGTGAAATTATATCTTGTAGCACCCAAGTTGAATATGTTTTCTTGAATTGTCTCTTATTGGTTTTGCTTCTGTTATTTCACCAATGAGACTACATGCTCCCCACAGATCAAATTCCGTGTCTGTTTTCCGTTTATGCCTCATAATACCTGACATCCAGCAGTTATGTCGTGACTCATAAGTGATTTATGGTACTAATTACCACTTGCTTAGCTTTTTGGCTGCCATTCCTCATCCAACCCAAGAGTCATGATACAAGCAGAAGCCCATGGTGTGCTGGTTCATCCGTCAGAAGACGTCCTATTAATAGCCAGTCACTGCCAAGTGACAATGTCAGCATTCTCTCGAGTCATCATCACATAATTTCAGCCAGAACAGCAGGGTAAAATTTTTAAGTAGAAATTTTGGTTATACTGGATATATCTAATATGCATTTCCTATTGCATATGAAATAGAAAATGCATTGGATATTTCAGTGCCCAAATGTGAGTGTCTAATTTAGATGTCTGTGGTCAAAAGTCAAAAGACCTTCTGGTTGTATTGCCTACATGTGTACACAGATAATTTAGAGAGAGAGGAGAGAGACTTTATTTTCTCTTCTTTCTTTTTAATTGAGGGATAATTACAATGCTGTGTGGGTTTCTGCCAAGCATCAACATGGATCAGCCGTAGGTACATGTCCCCCCCACCTCCCGCCCCACCCCACTGCTCTAGGTTGTCACAGAGCCCAGCTGGAGTTCCTTGAGTCATACAGCAGATTCCCACAGGCTATCTATTTTATCTTTCCTTCATTTTTTTTTTTATCATTGTTTTCCTTTTTTTCTTCCAATTTTATTGAGATTTAACTAGCATACAGCACTATGTAAGTTTAGCACAATGGTTTGGCTCACCTACATCAGGAAATAGTGCCATGATAAGCTTAGTGACAGATACAAAATTAAAGAAATAGGAAAAAATGGTTTTTTTCTTGTGAAAATACTTCGAAGATTTACTGTCTTGATAATTTTCATGCATATTGCACAGCGGTGTTAATTTTTATCACGTTGTGCATTCCTTCCCTAGCACTTATTTATCTTATAACTCTAAGTTTGTACATCTTGACTGCCTTCACCCGATTGCCTTCCCCCCACCCCCTTTCTTTTAAATGCAGGAAGGTACTCTGGCATTTTCTAAATTTCTGGCCCTGAGCATAAGCAAGTGAAATGAAAGAATGACAAGTTTTAGTTTATATGATACAACTAAAGCTGTTTATGTTAGCTATGATAAACCATCTTCAGAGAATTCTTTGACACGGCTTTTAAAGCAATGAATACACTGTAATAAATAAGTGTAACAGAATGCATTTACAGAGCTAGGTGAAAACATACACAGAGGAGATGTCTTCATTAACCCTCTCCATTTTCATTGGCTCTAAATTCAACTTTGACATTAAATTGCTATGTGTATGTGTGTTGGTGGCTCAGTTGTGGCCAATTCTTTGTGACCCCGTGGACTGTAGCTCTCCAGGCTCCTCTGTCCATGACGACCGTCCAGGCAAAAATCCTAGAGTGGGTTGTCATTTCCTTCTCCAGGGGATCTTCCCTACCCAGGGACCGAAGCTGGGTCTCCTGCATTGCAGGTGGATTCTTTACCAGCTGAGCCACCAAGGAAGCCCTTTTGTGTGTGTGTGTGTGTGTGTGTGTGTGTGTGTGTGTGTGTAGCAGAGTAATTTGACTTTTCTGAACTTTTTGCTAGCTTGGAAAAATATGATGCGGATCACAGACATACGATGTGCTCATCTTAACAGTGACTCGTCCTGCTTATTAGTGAGGGCTGTTGGCCGTAACACATTTTGTTTTAAACTCTGTGAGACCTGGGCCTTGTCCCACCGCCCTGACACAACTCCCTTCCTTCCCGAGAGTGGAGAGCATCACGTCGCTTTTTGGTTCTGTGAGGGTGAAGACCAGACCAAGCTCTAACTTAAATATCTGTTTAAATAACACCAGCTTGCTGAATATTCATGCTGAACCTATAATACCCATTTTTAAAACTGCAGCAATTGGCTCATTTTTCTGCTAAGTTTGAATCATTTATACTTTTTCCAACCGTCAACGCTGGACATGATATGATGGCTTTGAAGAAGAGCAATGCAAACCCTGGAGCTGAAAGTGATAGAGCGGCATTTGGTCTGACGTTCCTGTTAGGACCCGTGAGGCCGTAACCCAGTGGCCCCAGGCTTCCTGCTGTGTGGCCCCTGCCCCTCTCTGCCCTGCGGCTGCGGACCCCGAGGTGCAGTGGGGTCGCTGATGAGCTGGGGGCTCATCGTCCTCTGTCCCAGACTCCTCTTCCCTCCTGTAGCTGCGCGTCTTTCTGTTCCCAGGCTGCCTTGGGCTCTGCTCCTGGGCAGGTTCAACCAGTGGGAGCCATGGACGAGGGCTGAGGGTCTGACGAGGAGAGAAGTCAGGCTGTTCCTCCCTCACCCCACCCAGCCTCCTCGGCCATCCCAGCTGTGGCCAGGCCCCCGTGTGGCTCCTGCGTCCACTGGACCCCTGTCTCTCTTTCCAGACCCTTCTAGAAGGCCCAGGCCCTGGGCTCCGGGCACACCCTTCCTTCTTGTCCCTGCGTGCCTGGCAGTCATGGTTGCTTCCTGCTGCTGTTGGGGTGTGGGTTGCCTCATCATCTCTATTTGGCTTCTCAGCCCTTCTCTCTCCCATGTAACCAAATCTCTGCACCAAATTCCCTCTTCCTGAAAGATCTACAATGGTCCCTGGCTGGACCCTGAATTATAGAGGCGTACTACATGGCCAGTTGTTTAAGGGAAAAGGCTGTAGAGAGATAGACTCTTAGCAACGGTTTGCAAAAATTGTTTACATTTAAAACCAATTTGAGGACTTGCCTGGAGGTCTAGCAGTTAAGAGTCTGTGCTTCTGCTGCATGGGGCACAGGTTCAATCCCTGGTCAGGGAACGAAGATCCCACAAACCTTGCCTTGCAGCTCAAAAACAAGAAAAACAAAAATATTTATTTTCTAGTCTTGGCCAGTGAAGCACAAAGCTTGGAGCTGTACATGCTGGTACAGCCCAAACATGTAAAAAGAGCAGAGCCTGGAGGAGGACATAAAACGCTTGTTGGATTGAGTCCAATTAATCTGCCATCTTGTAATGAGTTATTTGTTCCAGGACCTTGTACCTAGCAGGCATTCAAGCATACATTGAATGAAAAATGAACTCTACTTGGAATGTATTGCCAGCCATTTCCCAGGCAACAGACAATATAATAACACAGCTGAAGCCCTGTCTCACATTTTCTGTGGCTTCTTGGTAGAATTACAATGAAAGCATTACCCAGGCCTTGCATATCTGCCTGGGCATAAATTCGGAGAGTTGCTCCAAATAGCCGGGATAAAGAGGGAATGAATGACTGCTCCATGGAGTGCCTTGAGACTCTAGCCTGAGTGCTTGCTGTGCTCAGGGCACCAGAGAAATGAGTAAACTCTCCCCACCCGGAGGTCAACGGGCCAAAGAAAATAGGAAACTGATAACCAAAGGCCAGACCCTGGGCCAGTCATCAGTGTGAATAAGAGAAATCTTCTGAAAATCAACCCCAAGTCTTGCTCAGGGCAGAAGGCAAGTGTGCAAACCAGGGGAAATGAGCTGAGGAGATGTGATAACCCCAGGACTGATTTCTGAGTGTGGAGCCGGAGAAAATGTGCAGCTTGATTGGACAGGCAGCCCAGGGAGCCGTGACGGCAGCGAGCAAGACAGGTGCGGCCTCGAAACCCAGCTTAGGGTAGAGCGGTGGGGAATGCTGTAGTCAGTTCTGTGTATAGGCTTCGGCATCAACCTGCCTGTGTTAAATTGCGGCTCTTACTAGCTAAAGGCAAGTCACTTAACCTGTCTGAATCACAGCCCGCTTTTTGGGTTAAGAGTACTACCCACCATTGTGGTTCTTGGGAAGACGAAGTGAGTTTATACGTGTAAAGCATTTAGATTCAAAACCTGGGGAGGCGCGTATGGGCACAGGTGGCGAGCCACATTTCAGGCTTGTCAGAGCCCACAGTCAGACTCTGTGCTTCCTTCATCCCTCCCTTTGTTTCACAGATATTTCCTGGTGCCTGATCTGTGTCTGATACTAGGGATACAAGGATGAACTAAAACAAGCAGGTCTCTGCCTTTGTACATCCATAAAAGAAAACACTGGAGGGACCTTCCCGGTGCTCCAGTGGCTAAGACTCTGCGCTCCCAGAGCAGGGGGCCCACGTTCCCTCCCTGGTCAGGGAACGGACTGCACATGCCACAGCTGAGGCCCGCTGCAGGCAAACGAATGCGTATTCTTTAGCAAAGAAAATATGGAGGGTTGGTCTTCGGTTAGTGGTGAGGCAGGCTCAGGGAGCCCTGATGTGGTTTTTAGTGAGACTTTTAAAGAATATTATCTAGTTTCTTTGGCTGTATCGGGTCTGAGATCCAGCTTGTGGGATCTAGTTCCCTGATATCGAACCAGATATCGAACTCTGGCCTCCTGCATTGGGAGCATGGAGTCTTAGCCACTGGACCGCCAGGGAGATCCCCCAATGAGACTTTTAAAGAAAGAATATGACAAGTGGGCCACTCCAGGGAGGGATGTTGATGGTGAGGGAAGCCAGGCAAGAGTAGGGGAGGGGGGTGTGGGAAGCCTTTCTCTACTTTCTATTCAGTATTGCTTGTGAACCTGACTGCTCTAAAAGAGTAAAGTCTGTTTTTAAGTTTTTAAGTTTTTTTTAAGTTTTAAAGATTTTCTTTTAAAAAGAAAGAAATACGAGAATAAGATCTTAAATTTTTTAATGAGAGCAAGATCTAAGAGAGTAGATCGTAACAATTCTCATTAAAAAAAGGAAAAAAGGAAGAATGAATATAATAGAAAACTCTATTCTAAATATTTTTGGTAACTCCACAGAAAACTAAGGCTATTTTAATCTTAGCTTAAATCATATTTTTGGAAAGTTAGGTCTTCATTTCTATCAGCTAGGCTCATTTTTTAAAAAAATGACAGAAACTCCAGTTTAATTGGACTCCGTGATATTCATCTCTACACAACGCCAGTAGTTGGTATGGCCACATAAGGAACTTGTTAGGAAAAAGCAGTTTTCACAAAAGCCACGCATGTGACAGTAAAAGCAGGCTTCCAGCCTAAGAAGTTCTGTTTGTTGATCCTTCAAAGGTCATGGCTGCTTTTAACCATCAGCTGCGTGATGGTGTAGACATGCAGTCATCCCGTTATTCTTCCAGTGTTTACTGGACCACCTACTATGTGAGAGCTTGGATCTGACGCTGGAGCAATAAATAAGGCACGATCCCTGCAGTCAGCAGGCTCCTGGTTCCAGGCCGGATGAACGTGCAGTTCGATGGGATCAGTGCCAAGGGAAGCGCAGATACTATGGAAGCAAATCATTCGTTCACTTGTTCATTCAGTAAATATCTGTCAGTTATAAAATACTTGGAAGGCACCATAAATTCGTGAAGTATTCCATATTTACAGGGCTTCCCTGGTGACTCAGTTAGTAAAGAATCTGCCTGCAATGCAGGAGACCCCGGTTCGATCTCTGGGTTGCGAAAATCCCCTGGAGAAGGAAATGGCAACCCGCCCCAGTATTCTTGCCTGGGAAATCCCATGGACAGCAAAGAGATACGACTTGGCAATAAAGCACCACCACCTGGGCATGTTGGGGACATGGCCACGAATGGAACAGATAATCCTTGCCTTCGGACTTGTTATGCTTCTGCCCATTACGGCCGTAGAGAAGGTATGAGTTGAGTCTCGAAGAATGAGAAGTATTTGTGGAGACGGCCGAGGTAGGAAGGGTATTTCAGGAGGAAGTAAGCTGTGGCCTCAAGAGTCCCTGTGTCTTCGTGGACAGGGTGCTGGCACTTAGCTCTGGAGACCCCCTCTTTGTACCAAGCTACCCTACCTTGGACCCTCACCAGAGAGATGCATGAGGGAGTCCTTATTATGGGTGGTGGCTGCAGGCAGTCACTCAGTCTATAAACTTCAGTGCTGTCTCAGGAACAATTGCTGGTTGACATTTTTGAAACACTTGACTTCCTTTATTTTGATTACAGCCTCCAAGGCTTATCAAAGACACCCAGGGACTCCCTGTGGTCAGTGGTTGAGACTGTACATCCTAAGGCAGGGGGTGCACATTCGACCCCTGCTTGGGGAGCTGAGATCCTGCATGCCTCGTGGCCAAAAAGACAGAACATAAAACAGAAATGATACTGTAACACATTTGATAAAGACTTTAAAAATGATCCACATCAAAAAACTCCTTTCAAAAAAAGTATTTCCTGTTCTCTTTTTAGAGATCTGAGGTCTCTGAACTTAGCCTTCAATCTCAGTCCTCACTTAGCTACTTAAATAATGATGTTTAACATGGTTTTTTATTCCCCCGGAGAAAGATTTATAACCAAGGTCAGCTTCATGAGTATTCCATCAGTCTGAGAAACACGAGTGAAGACATAGGCAAATATTAACATATAATGTGTTAGCCTATATGTAGTTGGAATATTTCATAACTTCAAGGATGATGCAATCTAAAAGTCTCTGTTAATATGTAACTATATCCTTACAGTTTTCTTCCTTTTTTTTTTTTTTCTTTTAAGGCATCTGGTGGTTTAGTTACTGAGTCGTGTCCGACTCTTGTGAGTCCGTGGACTGTAGCTCTCCAGGCCCCTCTGTCCATGGGACTTCTCAGGCAAGAATACTGGAGTGGGTTGCCATTTCCTCCTCCAGGGGATCTTCCTGACCCAGGGATCAAACCCAGGTCTCCTGCCTCGCAGGCAGATTCTTTCCCAGCAGAGCCACCAGGGAGGCCCTGAGGCATCTTGGGGGGCTGGAACATTCTTGTGAGTACCTTCTTCTACTTTGAGTTGCATTGCGGATAGTATCAAATGCCACTTGTTCTTCTCTACGTAAGTAGAAAATTAAAAGAGCCAGACTCTCTGCTCCACAGTGGTCCCCGCCTTCTGCTTTCTTTGTGAGTAGGGGCAGGGCCCGTCCGGAAGCTGCTGTCGGGGGTTTCTGCGCAGGGACTCTCTCCTGAGTGTCCTCTTCCGCCGACTCTCCTACTCCCTCTTACTCCGTGTCCCTGAGGAGCTCTCCTTAGCGTTGATCCGTGGGTACCGTAAGGTCACGGGAGGCCTGAGTCACCGTGCTGTTAGTCATGCAGGCTGCCGTTAGTCATCGGGGTTCTTTCTGCAGTTCTAATTCTTTAAAAGTGAGTGGGTCCCTGTGGGGAAAGCGGCTCCAGTTCTCACAGAAGAGGCGGTTTCTTCTGAATTCCCTGATGCGTGTTAGGGCACAGCTGTCAAGCGAGGAAGCATCTCCCTCTAATTAAAAATAGTACCCACTCCAACTATTACCCAATTAGCCAAGCTAGTAGCTACAAATAACCAGTAGACTCAGGATGGTTTTCTGAACAACTGGATTTAACAGTGGAGCGTTAAGTGTCGATGCATGCAAGTTACGTGCTTTTTCAACTCAGATGCGACTGCAGTTTTACTTTTGAGAAATCTCTCTCCTCCTGTCCGCTCCTAGAAGAGCTGGGCCGGAGCAGGAGGTCGGAGCTCAGCGGTCAGCGCCCCGCCCTCTCCCTGCAGCGCCCGTCTCCGGTGAGCTCAGAAAGTGCCACCGAGGCCGCGCAGCGCGCACGCCTGTTGGGGCAGCCTCCCTGCGGGTGGAGCCGCCCCGAGGACCGATAACAAGGAGGAAGGACTTTTCCAAAAGGTGACACGTATACCTTGACTCCAGAAAGAGGTCACTAGGAACACAGCAGACATCAGAGGACAATCTTTATCCCTGCAGTGTAGAAAAGCTGCTATCCCCAGAGCAAACACTGCATCAATACCTTTCTTTCTGGAAGTTACAGGCCAAGATGTCAAAAGTGATTATTTTCTAGGATTGGAGTCATTGCTTTTTGGGTCTTCTAATTTGTCTACAGTAAATATGCCTTGCACTTAGAAGGGAAAAATAAGTTATTTGTGATTTTAAATACTTTAGACCAGTCGCATGCTGCTGCCTATCAACTTGATTGTTTTCTTTTATGTATGTTCCCTCCTCGGCTTTCCCAACTCACACATAATTTCTTTGCAATTGCAAAGAGGTGTAGTTCCGCATCCTATTAACTCAAAGTATTGTTGTACATGTGAAAACAGACACTAAAGGCTTCTGTGCTTCGAGCCACGCAACCCGGACCCGGGTCTGCCACAGCCGCGCGTGCTGGGCTGGGCCTCGCTGCAGCCTTGTCGTCTGTCCAGCGGTCTTGTGTTAGGACCTGTTGGGATGATGAGGTGTCAGCGTGTATGTTTCTTTGTTTTTCTGCCTGTGAAAATGTATAGTTTGTTAATAGCACCGTAAATTACTTGGAAGAAGAGGTTTGTTCAGTGGAAAAGAACCACGAATAGGTTTAGATTTTTATGGAGCTGAATCAGCCAAATCAAACACAGGCTTTCCCCGAACCTTCCAAGTTTTTAATGGAAACTCACGCTCTTTAGAGCTTTGCTGCCTAATTATAATTCATGCCTTTTGCAGATACATTACAGGGTGGACCCAAAGGAAAATGTTAGACGTGTTTGCTGGTTATTTCTATTGTGCTCCTTGTGGAGTGCCAGCCGCCTCCATCCGATGGCCGTGTGTGCAAAACACCGGCCAGATCCCAGCGGGCTGGGCCACCTCAGCGGAGGGAAGACGGTAAACTTGCAGTGTTACAAACACAGACGACACACTCAGACACAGAGCCAGCCTTCTGTATGTGGTTGTGCAAAAGGCACCAGTGTCAGGATTCAATTTAAAAAGTCCTGTGGTAGCATAACCCCAAATCAACCCTCATCGTTGTCCTCATCAGAGAGATCCTTGCGAAACCCAGGAAAAACAGAACTACCCAGATTTCATTTAAGGAGAATTTTCTTTTCTTTTCCTTTTTTTTTTTTTTTTAAAAACTAGGTTTAACTGGTGTGAAGGGAGAGAAAGGAAATCCAGGCATTGGAACTCAAGGTCCCAGAGGCCCCCCAGGGCCAGCAGGTACGTCTTCCTACCAACGGCAAACTGCAGCACGGAGACTCCAAGTCTTCATTTTCCCTTGACATTGCAGGCGAGGCAGATGACCATGTTAACATCCGTGTGGCCGACTGGAGCGGCCATGTTTCCATATTACATCCATGTGGCCGACTGGAGTGGCCATGTTTCCATATTATATCCGTGTGGCTGACTGGAGCAGCCACGTTTCCATATTACATCCATGTGGCCGACTGGAGTGGCCATGTCTCCCATGCCTTTCACGGGAGGGCCAGTGTGTTAGTAACGAGTCTCCCGTACACCAGACCCAGAGGTACAGCATGTGCGGGGATCTTATTGTTTGCAGGGTCAGGCTGGGGCTAGGCTATGCTTCACTAATGAATCAATCCCCAAATGCTTCGTGGACTGACACGTACCCAAAGTTTGATGTGGGTAGGCTGACTTTCCCCTCATTTTAGAGCAAAGGGCCTTGAGGAGAAAGATCAGCTTCCTGAATGGAGGATGACAGATGTCCTTTCCGGTTATATTCCACTGGCTGGGACTAGTCACAAGCCCCAGCCGAGCTGCATGGGAGGCTCAAAATCTGGGGGGACACATGGCTGTGTGATGAGCACTCACAGTTTCTGCCACCATGGCCATCTCACTTCATGGGGCTTGTGCAAGCTTGGAGTTTTGTGAATTTTACTATATGCTTTTAGGATGGTCTCCAGATGGCCATATTTGTTTATTAGAATTATAAATTTTCAGTCCTACTGGTATTTACAATCCCAGTCTTAAGCATATTGAATCTAATGACTTACCGGTTTTTCTTGCCAACCTGTTGATGATTTGGGGAAATACTTTCTGTAGGAGAGATTCCTAGTGCAATAGGTCTGCTCTGAGTATCAATACCCCTGTTATTAGAGACTGCATGAGGAACTGTCCCAGAGCATGCCGTATGCAGAGTGAATGCTTGGGGAATGTTAACTCATGGAGCTGAGTTCTCCAGAGATTTGCAACACTTTTAAAATACAGAGTGATACGTGTTCCTGAGTTTCATTTTGGTTCTATTCAAAGAGATTCATTTGTAGTTGACAAAGGCCTTGAAACACTGTTGAAATCCAGGTCTAGAACAAAACAAACACATGAGCCAGAGCAAGTCCAGGCTGACGCGCTGCTTAAATCCACAGAAATTTCAGCACCCTCTCACCTTCATCCAGTGTTAAGTTCTCAGTTGGCACAAGCTAGCCTAAAGGATCCCAGGGACGGGGGAGCCTGGTGGGTTGCCGTCTATGGGGTCGCACAGAGTCGGACATGACTGAAGCGACTTAGCAGCAGTAGCAGCAGCAGCCTAGAGGAATTTTGGATTCATCTGTTGGGTCCAATTTCAGAATTTTCATTTTTCTCCTGCAGTATAATTTCTTTCAAATGTAGAATAATTTATTTCAACCATCTGGGGCCATAACCCAGTAGGGGTTGCCAGGCTGAGGTCAGATGTGTTCCTGTGTGTGTAAATGTGTGTGTGCGTGCCCTCACACTGGATCTGTAGGAGCCTGCATTGGGAGATAGAGGCTGGTGGCAGTCTGCTCCTTTCCCTTAATATTCAAGAGGTGAGGGACAAGAATGCATTTTGCTTTCCAGTTTCCTGAGCTGGTTGAAAGCATTGACCTCCAGGAGAACGTGTGATTGCAGTGTGATCCTCTGTCCAGGAAATCCAGTTCAGGAATAGAACTCATTGAGTAGAAACAGGCAGACCACCCTAGTTGTCAAAATGTGTAAGATGGCTTCTTGTAAGAGTTAGTTTGTTTCTTGGTGGTCTGAAACCTCACCCTGTGATGGTAAGAGACCAACTCTTTTCATTGGTGGGCACTCCTTAGGGCCTTCTGGGGAGAGTCGACCAGGAAGCCCGGGCCCCCCTGGCTCTCCTGGACCAAGGGGCCCACCAGGTCACCTGGGGGTCCCTGGACCCCAGGGTCCGTCTGGCCAGCCTGGATACTGCGACCCTTCTTCGTGTTCTGCCTACGGCGTGGGAGGTAAGTGTCAGCCCTTCGTGGGCTTTGAGCAAATCTTACTGTCTTAGTACCATAATGGTGGGGGGGACCTCTGAAAAGTAGACCTATTTTGAGCAGGAAGCAGAGCTGGAATTGCTCACTACCTTTGAAATTATCCAGAGGTCTCTTCTGTGAAGTGCAAATTAATGTAGAGGTTACCTCTTGAGGGGAAATTTAAATTAATGCCACATCTATGTCTTCCTTGCTTCCAGATGGCCTCTGACCTCATATATGATCATTGAGGGACATATCTGACAATTCTCTGGGGCCTCTCTGTGTTACTTCTGTGGTATGGCCATAATGTCCTATTAAATTTTACTCTTGTTTTGGGGACACCTCAAACTTAGAACTTTCCCCGTAATTAGGAGAGACCTGGAGATTCTGTTGGGTGACATCCTTCCCACCACATGCATTTTAAATGACCAGGGATTATTTTAAGAAGCAAAAGTGGCCGGCCACACTGTCCTTGCCTCTTATTAACTACTGGACTGAGATCCTGAAAAAATTGTGCTTCCTAAAAACATCTGTGGTCTCCATGCTAGAGGGTTGTATAACGGGACATTTTCCAACACAGTCACTCTTGGAAGTATCAAGAGAGAGGTTCAGAAATTGCTTTGGGGCAATAAACCTATTAGCCCATGAATTGAAGTTTTCTGTTTTAGAAGAAACTTAACCTTATTTCCCAGAGGGACTGATCAGAGTTTTGCTGATGTGTTTTTCTCTGTTCGTCTCTTCCCTCCCCGTTCTCTCAAACTTTCCTGTCTCTCATTAAGATCTGGTCCCTTACAATGATTACCAGCACTGACATGGAACTCTTCCACTCTGATTCCATTGGCCTGGGCAATTGGCTGCAGACACAGAACTGTCCTGCTGACCACGACCACCCAGCCCTGCCCCTGCCCACGGGCACTCCTCTCCCCTGCCCACCTGCTTCCCCACCTGCCCACCCTCTCATCTCCTGCCCTCCCTGCTCCAAACACTTAACCACGATAAGACTGGAATTTAACCAAGTCATTTGTCAGTTGTCATAAAAACCGACTGCTCCGTACCAGCCTGGGTGAGGGTGTAAGTGTGGCTGCCGAGAGTTACCCTAGACCTCCCCAGGTGGAGCCCAGGAGTAGCCACTGCCGGGTGCCTTCTCCTCGTCCCGTCTCACGCACATCGCTGGGCGTCTTTCTTCCTGACCCCCTGCTGTCCGCTCCTCCTCTGATCGCCCACCTCTGCCTCCGCCTCCTGTCCCCGGTGTTGGACTTCTAACATGAGACTGATTTTTAAAATTTATTTTTCTTTCGTCACTCTGCTGATATTCGGGTTTTCTTTTGTAAATAAAACATGTCATATTTAAGCAGTTTGGCTAACCATTTCTGCGGTGTACCTTCTTTTACTAACCATCTGAAACCTCCTGGAAAAGGTGCGCACAGCCCGGTGGATGCAGGGTGCTCTCACTTTCTACCCAAGCAGGATATCTCTGTACTTTAGAGACCAAACCTATGCCTCTGCGGATCCAAAGGAGGGGAGGACATCAATTTGTGGCTCCTGGGTTCTGTCAAGCCCCCACCCCACTCTCCCCCTCTAGCTCCCCATCCTGACCAGCCAGAGTTCACCCCTGTCCAGGATGAGCTGGAGGCCATGGAGCTGTGGGGCTCTGGGATCTGACAGTCTCAGCGGAGCTCGGAGGCCCGACCGCGAAGGCGCGTGAGGCGACTGACCATGTGGTTTGTATGCTTCCTCTGGGGGCTTGTTGCATCAGCCTGCGTCTCCTGTTTGGACACCGTTAATGTTATTGTTATATTAACAGAAAAGCGTGTTAAAAAGAAGCTCCTTAATTCGTACACCACAGGACTGATTTCTGCTTGTTGCTTTAATGGTGTCCTCAGAGAAAGATTGGCTCTAACGTTGAATTCTGGAATCCTTTTTGCGTTGGGTGATCGCGAGTCCTAAAGTGCAACAAGACAGAAATGTCTGTATTTGAGGGAAATGGGGCCCCAGAACAGGAGTTCAAAGGGATTCAAAGATGATGTCATGTATCCTTATCCCCTCTAGGAATGACCTTGATGAAAAGAGAAAAAGGGACATGATTGGAGAAACTACCTCTTGCTTAATTAATTGATCTAACTCTGAGATCACTTGGTGACCAGCTTCACTGGTATCCAAGAATATGTGTTAGAATCTGGCCTTTCTGAATCTGGCAACTGTGACACTAGATTCGGTTCTTTTCAGTGGCTTTTGGCATGTAACCTAATGACTTCCCACCGACTCTGATACAAAGAGTTCCAATTTTGATGAACAGTTGATCCAGCAGTATGTTCCAGAGCTTGCCCTCCGTAACCACATGGATTACTTTGTACATACAGATGTGTTTTTGCAAACCTATTTCCAATCTTTTTTAAATAAGCAAATAAAATTTTGAAACAATGTACATATGTTGATTCTTTTTATTTTATTCCGTTTCTGTATGTCACCTTAAGCTCGTGTAGTCTGGGCTGAGGTTTAACCAGAAAAGCGACAGCAGCCTTCCTTTGGATGCGCATTCACGCTTTCATTCATTCAGAGTGTGAATGAACGGAAAAAACGCTTTAACAGAAAAAAAGCAATTGTCTTGAGCCTAAGCGACTGGCAGAATTCTGTTATTCATTTATAACCCACCAGACAGCAATGACTGTGAAAATGTAAGACTGATGCTAAATAAATGTTTGCCTGAAGAACTTGTCTTTTGGGCTTAAGAAAAACCTTTAAAACTCTAGGAAACAAAGAGGAAATGAGGTTGAATCTCATGGATTCTCATTCTAAACTATAATTTGCCTTTTGCTCATAAAGGAAAACACGTGTTATTGTTTAGTCACTAACTCTTTGGGACCCCATGGACTGAAGCCTGCCAGGCTCCTCTGTCCGTGGGATTTCCAGGCAAGAATCCTGGAGTGGGTTGCCATTTCCTTTTCCAGGGGATCTTCCCAGCCCAGGGATCGAATCCAGGTCTCCCGCATTAGCAGGTGGATTCTTCACCACGAGTCACCAGGGAGACCCATGCTTGAAGAAGATCTGGGTTCTATTAATTGTTGTTGAAAATAGAAATTTGAAAGAGAACCATAAACTGAATGTATGTTCCTTTTTCTCTGTGGCATCTAGTAACAGGTAATTGCCAAAAGTCGGGACAGGGTCTTTTATCAGCAGAAGCTGTATTCTTCCTGGATCAGCAGTGTCTCTTGAACTTCTTTGAAGTTCACACAGCTTGGTTTAAGACCTTTTCATCTAAAATATTCAAACAAAAAGGTCTACATGTTGCCTTTGGGGATCCAACTAATATATATATGTATTTTGGTGCCTGTGCGGGAGATGAAAGCAGACAGTGAGCAGGTGACGAACAGCGGTTCCCTGTTGGTTACGACATGCGTCCACACACACAAAGCAGGGCCGATGAGAAGGAGAGTTTGCACAAGATTAGATGACCTGACCCAGAATCACCTGAGAGAACTCCCAAGTGAGTGGGCTGTGTCATCAGTCACTTCATTCCTTTTATCTCAGATTTCTTGGCCTTAAGCAAGTGAGGAGAGAGAGGATATTCTGTATGCCTTGCTGTTTGGCCCTTGGAAATGCAGACTACTGTGTCACTCAGGAGACACTCAAAGTTTGATACAAACGGTGGAGGATCGAGCACTGGAGGTTCTGGTCCATTCACGTCGTTCTTGGATTGTGCGAATAAACCTGGCTTTGACTTTACTTGGTGACCTACATTTGTTTACTTGAGTTATGGGAACATTTCATTAGTTTGGAATTTGTCATCAGTTGGACCCTGTTCATGAGATTTTTATTGAGTGAAATGTTCATAATAAAAGGTGTAATTCAAGGTCAAGATTTTTATGTTTACAACACTTTGCCTTATAATAAAAGCTGATTCTGAAGTGCATTTTTATTGACTTACCTATTTTGGCAGAAATATACTGATATATTAACTTATACTTTATATAATTTCTGAAAGTAACCATTTCATAAAAGGACATAAAACTCTTCAGAGTTTTAATCACTTTGGTTAGAAACTCCTGATTTCTAGAATTACAGACTTGGGACAGAGTGATCGAAGAGTTCAGTTTAGGAGATAATTCAGTGTGAGTTGAAGCTAGGGAGAGCAATCTGTGTGTGTGTGTATGTGTGTATGAGCGCTCAGCTGTGTCTGACTCTTTGTGACCCTATAAATTGTAGCCCACCAGGCTCCTCTGTCCATGGAATTTTCCAGGCAAGAATCCTGGATTGAGTCGCCGTGTCCCCCTCCAGGGGAACTCCCCAAACCAGGGATTGATTGAACCACTGTCTCCTGCATTGCAGGTGGGTTCTTTTGTGCGGAACCACCTGGGAAGCCCCCAGTTATTCCGTAAAAACATTTAATTTCCAACTTCTCTCAACTGTCTCAAAGAAGTGCTTGTAGTCATACTCACTCTTTGAAATCAGACCAGGCTCCTCCTCCTGTGTGAAGCCTTCCCTGAGCCCCCCCACCACCAGCTGGATAACCTCCATAGCTGTGCTCCTGCCGTCCCTGCTGTTTGGTTTGCTCTTTAAGCTCCGTGCTCCCCGGGTACTTGTGTGCACTCCTTAGGGGCTGTCAGAGTGCCCACAGTGCGCTTAGCACTTGACCCCTGTGCGGAGGATCTCTGTAGAGTCACCCCACGCTAGCACATGCGGTTTGTAATCCGAGTCAAACCCTGCGCTGCGTCTACAGTGGGAGGAGTGGCTTTGCTCTCACTATGAGCCGGAACATTTGGGAGACAGCAGTGATGCCCAGGAATGACTAATCAGCTCCTTAGAAGCTTGCAAATCAAATCTGGTAAGTTTTTGGAATGTGAGGAAGAGGTGTTTAAACAGAAATAGAGTCACAGATGTAGAAAACAAATGCGTGGTCCCAGGGGGAACCCTAGGGAGAGGGGTGAATTGGGAGATCGGGACGGACACACACACGCTACTGTATGTACAACAGGCAGCTGACAAGGACCACGGCGCCGGGAACTCTACTTAATGCTCTGTAATGAGCTACATGGGGAATGAATCTAAACAAGAAGCATGGGTGTGTGTATAACGGTTCACTCTGCTGTACCCCCGAAACCACAACATTGTAAGCCAACTATATTCCAATAAAAATTAGAACAAGCAGAGAGTTACACACTTTGTGCATTTTAAGTGACTTAAAGGAAGTCTTCCATCTTCAAATTTTAGAAATATGCAAAAACATCTATTTCTGCTTTGTTGACTATGCCAAAGCCTTTGACTGTGTGGATCACAATAAACTGTGGAAAATTCTGAAAGAGATGGGAATACCAGACCACCTGACCTGCCTCTTGAGAAACCTCTAGCAGGTCAGGAAGCAACAGTTAGAACTGGACATGGAACAACAGACTGGTTCCAAATAGGAAAAGGAGTTCGTCAAGGCTGTATACTGTCACCCTGCTTATTCAACTTCTATGCAGAGAACATCATGAGAAACGCTGAGCTGGAAGAAGCACAAGCTGGAATCAAGATTGCCAGGAGAAATATCAACAATGTCAGATATGCAGATGACAACCACCCTTATGGCAGAAAGTGAAGAGGAACTAAAAAGCCTCTTGATGAAAGTAAAAGATGAGAGTGGAAAAAGTTGGCTTAAAGCTCAACATTCAGAAAACGAAGATGATGGCATCTGGTCCCATCACTTCATGGGAAATAGATGGGGAAACAGTGTCAGACTTTATTTTTTTGGGCTCCAAAATCACTGCAGATGGTGACTGCAGCCATGAAATTAAAAGACGCTTACTCCTTGGAAGGAAAGTTATGACTAACCTAGATAGCATATTCAAAAAGCAGAGATATTACTTTGCCAAGAAAGGTCCGTCTAGTCAAAGCCATGGTTTTTCCAGTGGTCATGCATGGATGTGAGAGTTGGACTGTGAAGAAAGCTGAGTGCCGAAGAACTGATGCTTTTGAACTGTGGTGTTGGAGGAGACTCTTGAGAGTCCCTTGGACTGCAAGGAGATCCAACCAGTCCATCCTAAAGGAGGCCAGTTCTGGGTGTTCATTGGAAGGACTGATGCTGAGGTTGAAACTCCAATACTTTGGCCATCTCATGCGAAGAGTTGACTCATTGGAAAAGACTTGATGCTGGGAGGGATTGGGGGCAAGAGGAGAAGGGGATGACAGAGGATGAAATGGCTAGATGGCATCACTGACTCGATGCACTTGAGTTTGGGTGAACTCTGGGAGTTTGTGATGGACAGGGAGGCCTGGCATGCTGCGATTCATGGGATTGCAAAAAGTCGGACACAACTGAGGACTGAACCGAACTGAATAAGGGCTTATAATAAGTAAATAAACCTTGTGTTTCTGTAAATGTATCCATGTGTTCATGTACTTTTCCATCTCTGGGCATCCATCCATCCATCAGACTTTTAATTAGTATCTGCCATGGGTTCAGAATTCCACGGACAGAAGAGCCTGGTGGGCTACAGTCCATGGGGTCGGGAAGAGTTGGACGTCACTTCACTGGGGGTTCAGCCATGTGTTATAGTGGAGGCAGAGCAAAGGGAAGCTTGCTGGTGTAGGTTGCTTTAAGCTGAAGCAAGTAAAGTCATTTGTACAAGGCTGGAAGATCTATCACATGATAAAATGTTCAGATTTCTGCCTGAAGGCAGTAGGAAGTCAGGGGGGTCTTTAAGGAGGTAAGTGACCTGAGGGCTTCTTACGTGAAGGCAGTTTTATGTGGTGTATAAGACAGGCTGGTGTGGGGAAAGAGCAAGAAGGAGAAAGACGTTCAAGGACAACCTCCCACGTACTAGCCTCTGTTCTGGATATATTAGGTTGACTTGCACAAGCTAGCTTAAGTATTCCCTTTTTACAAATGATCAAACGCACTAAGTAGAATGTCCAGGGTGACACACGTCCCTGGAAGGGACAAAGGAAGGATTCTCACGGGTTTGTTCCCCTGGCTCACGGCCGCTCCTTAGTGGGTTTCTCATAACCTGAATGGACTTTCTGGCCAGCCCAATACATCCATCCTGCGATGCCTGGCACAGGGGTTCAGATGACAGGGCTGGCCCGCGGTGACACAGGAGTGAGGGGAGCGGCTTTAACTGCTGAAGGAGAAGTCTGCGGGCAGGGTCTGATGACCGATGGCAGGAGGCTGGGTGATGACAGAAGGGAAGAACGGCTTTACGACAGCAAGTCTGGAAGGTTGAGGGAATAGGAATTTCACTGAGTGAGACAGAGACTTGAGGAGGAAAGGAGAGTGATTTTAGAACGGCAAGTTGGTTTGAGGTGTTTCTGCTTTTCTGGGAGTACAGTGTTAACAGCAGATAGTAACTCAAGGAGATTGAGACGGGTGGGGAGTGATGCTGGACGACTCACTCAGACCGTGACAGCCGTCAGGACTGAGTCCCCGTGGGCCCGTCCCCATAAGAAGGGCTGTGCAAATGCAGAGTGGACGTTTCCAAGGACTGAACCAAAATATTTGGTTTAAAAAATAACTTTTTGCTCTGATTTGATGTAGCGTTGGAAACACTGATGCAAATGGCCCATTTGTGCTAAACAAGCTCAGAGCTTAGACACTTCTTTGTCACAAAGTTCTGGTTATTCTACACTCTCTAGAATAACTATCCTTAACAAAAGTTAACTGCATGAATATATTTGCAACAGTTTTACATTATTTATCAGACTGCATAATTGTTTTAGAAGTTTGGCTGACACAAGATGCTTAAGTCTTGATAAAATTAAAAAAGCAAGTTGCAGACCAATATTACAATATTTACCTACTATTCTGTTCTATCCACATTGAAAATTGTGACGAGTCAACTCCAGACACTTCACCACGCTACCTCCTGGCGATGGGATTGTGCAGTGTTACCCTCACTTAACTGTTCATGTTTAACATTTCTCTATGGTTGGAGAAGTATTTTGCAATCAACCTGTGTACTCAGAACCTTAATACTTTACAGGAAAATCACAGAAGATTTCAGAGTAAAATTCTACCTTACAAAAATAATCCATCACCTTTTTAATACCCTTATCATAATAAATGATATGAATGAATGAAGAAAAATGAGTCACCAGTATTTAGAAAAATGGAGGCAGTGATTATTTTAAAAGCAGAATAAAAGGGTCAGTGGGAGGGGTGGGACGATTTGCTTGTTTCTAAATGCAGAAATATTAGTAATGATTTATTTTCTCTATATCTTCCTAATAAAAAACATATGCTGGCATGAATAACATATTTCATTGTTTCTAGAATGTTTAATTGCATTTGATCTGATTGATTAAAAAGATTACCATGACCAGTATAGTGAAATTGAACTTCCCTAACTTAAAAGAGGTTTTATAACAGAATCCAGAGAAGTGAAAATATCTTTTCTTCAGATTGAGATGAACTTTGTACGGTAACAAAACAAAGCTGAGTCAGATAGAAAAAGAACGTGTACTCACTGAAGACATTCATCTCCATTTTTCACTGTCCTGTCATCTGACCCAGAGTCGTGACTCCTAATAAAACTGTATCCCCATCATATCCTAAAACTCATGCCACAAAATCGTCAACCAGCTCAGCTTTCACGCTGAGAAAGCATTGTTATTTGAATGTGCTCAGATATTGAATAGATGTGTGGAAGACAATTTGTTATTAGAACATTCATGTGTTTTCACCTTACCTAGCCTTTCTCACGTATATGGTCATGTTTCTGAGCTGCCAAGTGTGCAGACTGAAAGGACTGAACTTCACAAGCAGAGTTTTTGGCAAACATTCCGGTTATCAGATCTGGACACCACCTTCCTCTCCGGCTGCCCGCTCTCGTTCTGGGAGTCTTGCCAACGAGTTCTGTCTCTGATTTCACACGAGCGTGAGCATGTTTCATCAGACCAGCAGACCAACTCTGAGGGCGATAGACAACAGGAAAGTTAAAAAATGGATGCAACTCAAAAGCAGCACCGTGCGGGTTGTCCACAGCACTGGGGCAACTTACCGCTCTCCCGAAATACCCACGGTGCACGTCTGCAGTGCTTTCTGAAGGAACCGGGTCTGCACCCGCAAGGCTGAAGATGGCTTTCAAGAATTGGAGAGTGATCCAAGGGACTGTGAACCTGGTCACCCATCTCCCCAGCAGCTTGGCAGGGTGCAGACAGACCGAGGGTTTCTGCTGGCACAGCTGAGCAAAGATTTCGGCCTGGACACCATTTCTGAACCTTAACGCCTCCTTGTTCTCATTTTGAATTTGTGTGCCTATCAAACAGTCACCCACTGCGGCTACGCCACTTGATTGGAACCCGTCACGTGCTCTGTCGCTCGTGAGTGTTGGACCACCAGGTACACCCAGTCGTGTCTTTGCAACCCTGGAAACTAGCTCACCAGACTCCTCTGTCCACGGACTCTCCAGCAAGAACACTGCGGGGGTTGCCGTGCCCTCCTCCGGGGATCTTCCCAACCCAGGGATCAAACTTGCATCCCTTGCGTCTCCTGCGTTGGTAGGTGGATTCTTTACCACTGGGTCACCGGGGAAGCCCAGTTCCTCATGAGGGACCTTATTAGCTTGGAGTTGTTGTCCATACGTTCTTCCCTCAGCTGATTAAAGACTGCATTTCTCATCTCCCTAAATCTGGCATCACCAGAGATGCTGTGTGGTCAGGCCGCCCCAGGTGGCTGTTCTGGCACTCCCTCTTTAATGCTGCGGGGCCAGTGCCCGTGTCGTGCACACCTGACTCACACAGCTGCCCTTTCCACATACTGGCCGCCCCTCCCCGCCCCCAGCCCCCGCTGGTACTTGGTCTCATCAAAGGGGTGCTGACGGTGTGCCCGTCTGCATGCTTCCTGGTAACTGATGAGCCAGCCTGCGGGCAGTTCCTGCCCGTTGGCAGCTTTCCCTTCTCTCCTGGGAGTGGAGACTGCACCATGCCCGACTGCAGTCTGCTACCCACGGTGGCGCCACTCCAGGATCCCGCTCCAGACGTGTGAGACCCATCAAAGCACTGACGTGGCTGTCCCTGACTCCCGCCTCGTTCTTCAGTCTTGGAGCGGGAGGCGGAGGTCTTACAGGCCTGCAGGGTGCCACCCGACACACGCCTGCACACTGCGGGCGCCTGCACTCTGGCTGCTGTGTGAGAGACAGTCTAGCCTCGGCTAAAACTATGTTTTCATCTTGTACTGCCAATGGCAGCAACACAGATGGATCTAGAGAATGTCACCCTGAGTGAAGTAAATCAGAGAAGGAGAAATATCATATGACATCCTTTATATGTGGAATCGAAAAAGAAATGATACAGATGAGTTTGCTTACAAAACAGAAAGAGGCTCATGGACTTTAGAAAATGAACTTATGGTTTCTGGGTGGGAGGGGGTACTTAGGGAGTCCAGGATGGTTATGTACACAGAGCTGTATTTAAAGTGGATAACCAACGGGGACCTACTGTCTGGCACAGGGAACTCTGCTCAGTGTCATGGGGCAGCCTGGATGGGAGGCGGTTTTGGGGAGGGGGATACATGGATATGAGGCCCTGTGCCTGAAACTCACGTTGTTAATTGGCTATACCCAGATTACAAAATAAAACGTTTTTAAAAAAACCCCACAAAACTATGTTCTCTTCTTGTTGAGCACAGGTTAGACTCTTTTCCAGACTGTCTCAGCGGCCACGTGGCGTGTTCTCGGCCTGTGAAGTACACATGAGGGTTTCCAGTCACCGGAGTTGAGAAGTTGCGTGTCTTGTCTGCCTGTTGCTTCCCCACTTGCACCCTGTATGCGGGGACTCCCCAGTCTTCTAGGAGCCTGGGGGAGTCAGACGGAGGCTGCTGGCTTCCAGGACGACTGGGGGGCGCTGTGCTGACTCTCGCTCCTCCTGGGGTGAGTCAGGGAGCCTCCCGTCGCCTCTCGCGTCCCCGCCGCCGGCAGTCTATTCCCCAGATGCAGCCTCGCGCTCTCCGTCCCCAGGGGCGCTGTCAGCTGTGCCCGCCCCGCCTGCCCGCCCGCGTGCCCCCGCGCCCGCCCCGCCGCCTGCCCGCCCGCCCGCCCGCCCGCGTGCCTCCGCGCCCGCCCTGCCCTCCGGAACTGGCGTCAGACGCCACGGGTTAAGGGCTCAGTTCCCCAAGGCGGCCCCTGTCTTGGAGGCCCGTCTCCAGGCCAGGCGATGACGGGCGTGTCTGCCTGTAAACCAGGTCTCCATGCCCGCCGCCCCCCTGCCGCCACTGGTTCCGTGGCTTTGCTAGAGCATCTCCCAGCTCAGGAACTGTCAGGTTCCTCAGTCGGTTGCTGGTTTATTGTGGAGGACATTCAAGGAGATGAATCAGTAGCCAGGTGAAGAGATACCCAGGGTGAGGCCCCGAGCCAAGGAGCCTCTGTCCCTGTGGAGTTCGGGGCTCAGCTCGTGGACACGGGGATGTGTCTTTCTTGCCCAGCCTGGAAGCTCTCGGAATCCTGACCTTTGTGTTCCTATGGAGGCTTCGTTACACGGGCACCGAATGGAACATAACTGACTAAATGTTGCTTGTTGATGAGTATTTCCACCTGCAGCTTTCATCCCCTCCCTACCATCCATAACAAAAGGCCTCTTTGTGGCTTTCATCACTTAGGAAATGCGGAGGTTTTTAAAGAGCTCTGTGCCAGCAACAGGGATGAAGATCAAATACATGTATCCATATATAGGGGCTTCCCAGCTGGTGCTAGGGGTAAAGAATCTACCTGCCAATACAGGAGCCGCAAAGACACAGTTTCCACCCCTGGGTCAGGAAGATCCCCAGCAGAAAGAAATGGCAACCCACTCCAGTACTTTTGCCTTGAAAATTCCATGGACAGAGGAGGCTGGTGGGCTACAGAGTCAGACATGGGTTGCAGTCAGACTTGACTGATCACACACACACATATTTCCCAGCCCAGCCTAGCACTCTGTGATGGCCTAGAGAAGTGGGAGGCTCAAGAGGGAGGTGCTATGTGTATAATTGTGGCTGATTTGCATTATTGTACAGCAGAAGCCAACACAACCCTGGAAAGCAATTTTTCACCAATTAAAAAATAAATAAAAAAATAGACGTATCTATCTGTCTAGTAGATACAAACCAAGTATATAGTAAGTGTATGTGTACTCTGCTGCTGCTGCTGCTGAGGCGCTCAGTCGTGTCCGACTCTGTGCGACCCCACAGACGCAGCCCACCAGGCTCCCCGTCCCTGGGATTCTCCAGGCAAGAACGCTGGAGTGGGCTGCCATTTCCTTCTCCAATGCATGAAAGTGAAAGTGAAGTCGCTCAGTAAGTGTCCGGCTCTTCATGACCCCATGGACTACAGCCTACCAGGCTCCTCCAACCATGGGATTTTCCAGGCAATTGTACTGGAGAGGGTTGCCATTGCCTTCTCCAATGTATACATCAATATATGTCAAATCTATAGGTATATATAACATATGTTTCTTACTATAAATCACAATAGCATACCATGATAGCAGGAAACTTTATTCACATATGTATCTCAAGAACCCAGAACAATTTCTGGACTATAATATCTGTTGAATAACTGAATGCAACAGAGCAGCTGATCCCTTGTTAATATAGACTCGTATTAGTCTCTCGGTCATGTCTGACTCTCACAGGCTGCAGCCCACCAGGCTCCTCTGTCCATGGGATTCTCCAGGCAAGAACACTGGAGTGGGGTGCCATCTCGTTCTCCAGGAGATCTTCCTGCCTCAGGGATCAAACCCCGGTCTCCTGTATTGCAGGCGGATTCTTTACCATCTGAGCCACCAGGGAAACCCAAGAATACAGACTATTAAGTTGACTAATTAATGGCTGCTTCCAAGGCTCAGACTTAGAAGTCAGAATTTCTGAAGGACGCGCGTATTTACATTTCTCCACGATTTCTCTACTGCGCTGGTAACAAGGCATACTGATAAAGTAATTCGTAATACTTTCCTAATAACTTAAAAAATATTTTATTTGTACTTTGTGAATTTGCCCCAAAGTAAAAGACAGATAGGCTTTATGCTCAGAATTTCCTCTAAATATTAAAAACCCTTTTCAGCTTCAGGCTTTAAAATGGCATCACCGTTCAAGTGTTGCTTCTCCATGATTTAATACAGGCTGACAAGTTGGAGCTCCATAAGCCCAACCTATAAAGCACAGGTGTGCCGTGAGCGAGACACTCGCTGGCAGCCACTATCTGCAAGGTTTTACTAGGTATTAATTTTGGAATTGAAAAGTGAAGGCGGTGAAATAAGATTGGTTGGAAATCAGAGAGCTTCTCGTGGACCAAGTGGCCCTGGCGCCTGAGTGTGCCTCCCGCTGCGGTCCCGTTCACGCCGTCCTCGTTGGAAAGGGACCCGACACCTTGCTGGCTGCCAGCCTGATGACAGTCGGCCTCAGCTGGAGGGACCCGCTGTTTTACTGAGAGCTGGTCTCAGGCTCTTTTTGAAGGCGGAGTGCTGAGTGGTAGTGATGCTGCAGAACTTCTCAGTTTTCTTTATTGTAGACTTTTGGGCAGAGAGAGAGTGGGGGTGCGGAATACCATTTCTCTGCAAGAGCCTGTCCTTAAGTTGAAATGGAATCTTAATGTCTGTCTTGGAAAGATCAAGCCTTTGTAAGTGGGGTTCTATCCAGTTCAAACTTGGCATTGTAGAGACTGGCAGCTATATCCCTCCTGGGGCTTTTAGGTTTTGAGGACTCAGGATTTGCTACCTGGCCGATGGGAGGATTTTCAGCCTGGAGAGACCTGGACATGTAATGTTGTTCTTGACTGACTGTGGTACTAAGCTCCCTGTCCAGAAGGTAGGAAAGCAAATCATACAGACTCGGGAAAAAAAAAAAAAAATGGGGCACAGGTTTTGTGACCCTGTCTGGATCCATCAGGGAGGAAATTACCAAGAAAGGAGGGGAAGGAAGGAATAGTAGAGAATCTGATAACTGCATGTATTTCTTCAAAACCTTGTTCATTTGGGGTAAATCTGGCAATAAAACCAAATCCTGCTCTTCAATTGTTTTTAAAGACGGCAGCATTGCTTCATCACTCCAACCCTAGCCCCTGGGCCAGCTTGTGGCCTAGTTTGTCTACAAGGGAGACCTCACTGAGCACAGCTCTTGTATTCGCTTTGTAAATTTAGAGGAAGTAGGCGGAGAAAGGGGAGCCTTGCATTCTGGGTAGAGAACGGCTTTAACGACCTGCTTTAGTCCTTAGCTCTGTCTCGGCCCCCTGGCTAGGTCCTGATGGAACCCCGGGATCCCCCAGGCGTGGATAGGAGGGCTGGCTGTGTCAAGGGCATCACTACGCCCATTCAGGAGGCCTTGCAGCGAGCTGCACCCTACGCGGACCAGGCATGACGAGGGGTGACGCCAGACTTGAGTACAGGATCTCCTGTTTAGCCCCGTTTTCTGGGGTCGGGCGAGTGTGACCTCTTAGGACCCACCCTGGAAGAAGAGTCTGCTTGATGAAAGGATGTGCTAAACCAGGATTTATATGTGAGTACTGCTGTCTGTGGAGAAGGCAATGGCACCCCACTCCAGTACTCTTGCCTGGAAAGTCCCATGGACGGAGGAGCCCGGTGGGCTGCAGTCCATGGGGTCGCTAAGAGTCGGACATGACAAGTGACTTCACTTTCACTTTTCCCTTTCATGCATTGGAGAAGGAAATGGCAACCCACTCCAGTGTTGTTGCCCGGAGAATCCCAGGGACGGGGGAGCCTGGTGGGCTGCCGTCTCTGGGGTCGCACAGAGTCGGACACGACTGAAGCGACTTAGCAGCAACAGCAGCAACTGCTGTCTGTACTATGAAGTGGCATATGCAGTCCTATAAACGAATCCCTGCCTGATGTGTTATGGGCTTATGGGAAAACAGATGTGAGGCAGAAATCTCAAACCTTACACCATCTTGTGATACAAGAAAACTCTCAGAATTTTAAACGTCAGAAGTTCCTAATTTTAAAAAAAATTACAGTAAATATAGAATGCTATTTTGATAAGACATGAAGCTTGCTTGGTGGAGGTGTTGATAGCAAACAGTTGTGGCTTTTGAACCATGGAGGAGAACTGGGAGGAACACTGTAGTTTTCCAAGTAAAACGGGAAAGCAGAGGTTGGTATCTGTGGCTTATTGATCTATTTCTCATTCCCCTGAACTGGCTTAAAACAGAAGCCCAGCTCTCCTGGCTTTGCGACTCGCCCTTTCTCGTATACCCACGTCTGCAGGACCCCGGCTGAGCTCGGGGGACACACGTGCTCTCCTGCTGGAGGAGGTTAGTTAGCCTGTGTCTTGTGTGCTCAGTCATGTCCCACTCGTTGTGACTCCATGGACTGCAGCCCGCCAGGCTCCTCTGTCCATGGGGATTTTTCCATGCCCTCTCCACGGGATCTTCCCAACCCAGGGGTCGACCCCACGTCTTTTGAGTCTTGCACTGGTTGATGGATTCTTTACACTTGAGCCTGGGAAACCACAGTTATCCTTAACCCATTCCAATGAGTGCTTTTTGGTTTTCAGTTCCCCAGAAAGCAGGCGGTTATCGGAAACTTGATTAAGCTCTTTTTTAAAGTGTTGTCTCTATGTTCGCTAATGTGATTACTTTTGCCCTCTGGCTATTGCAAAATACATTTTCTCTCCTTTCAAAACTCCACAATACTTCAGGTTTTTCCTTTTCCTTTGCTACTTATAATCAGGATACTAACTCATGCTTTACTGAAGAGAAACAGCAGGCAGTCACATGGGTACAACGAGAGACAGCTGTTGTGGGTTGTTCTTCCACCGTCGTTATGTTCAACCGGATGGGGTTTTCCACATTTAGCTGGTGTTACCCAACAGCATAACACTTAGCACCTGGTGAAAAACCGCGCATGAGCAAACAGAATTTTGATTTTAGTGACTTGACTCCTTATCTGTTCTAATTTGCTGTTACAGACAATGTTGCAACAGAGTATGTATATCAGCTTTCTTTTCCTCCCCATGTGATATTTGGAGTAGAATTTCCTTCATGTAAGAGTTTGTATTTTTGTTTTTCCAGTTCTTGTTTCTTCTATTCAACCTATTTTGATATGAGCGACGAGTCTAACAGTTCAGCTTGTCTTGCCCCCTCGAGTTCCCGGTCCCCTGCATGAGCTGTGAGTTTTATTTGGCTCCCTGTGTTTATGTTCTCTGAAGAAACAGAGATCTGGCTGTTAAACTCTCAAGGAACGGCAAATGGGCAGGACCGGGAAGTCTGATAGCTCCTGCTTCTGAAAGCCATTTGGTATAAAAGCCTCTACTCTGAATGCAAAATGGAGTGAGCCCCCGAGAGCAGGAGGAATTCAGTCCAACGACATATCCCTTTTAGGTCTACACGGGTCTGGAGGATTGGACAGCCCCTACGCGGCCAAATGGGCTCTCACTCAGCAAGTGAGAGTCTCAATGTTCGTATTGAATATTTAACAGTGGTCCCTTGGTATCCGTGGGCGAATGGTTCTGAGGACTCCCTGTGGATGCCAAAATCTGAAAACCCGAGTCCTTCACACTGTGGCATCAGAAGCCCTCTGCACCCGCTGGTTCTGCATCCATGGAAGTGCAGAGCTGACGCTATGACAGGCCCGTGTTTGTGGTCAGTCGTGTCCGAATCTTTGGGACCCAGTGGACTGGAGCCCACCAGGCTCCTCTGTCCACGGGGATTTCTAAACAAGAATATTGGAGCCGGTTGCCATTTTCACTTCCAGGGGATCTTCCCAACCAGGGATTGGACCTGCCGGGCATGGTTCTAGGTGCTTGAGGTACACCTGTTTTGGGGATACAGAAGCCCTCCCTGTGAAAGCTGCTCTAGCAGGAGCTGGGGGCTTTTTTCACACCCGCTCACACCCAACATCACACGTCTAAAGGAAGAGGTGGGGCTTCTTTCTGGCCCAAAAGTCTGAAACGTAACTGCCACTTCCTGGTGGCAGGTCACGGTTACTTTATTCTTGAATTTGTGATACATACGTACTGACTTTTTCTCCTCTAGTGGTGGCTAAGTCCATGGCCGCCTGAGCCGGGCTGCCTGGCTTCAAGTCCCGACGGCACCACTCAGCAGGTCTGTGACGTGGTCAGGTTTACTGCCGCCGCCTCGGGCCCATCTTTAAACGGGGAGGTAATCTTGTGTACAATATTGGTTGATGTAGGAATTAATTTTAATTTATATAAAGCAGCTGTGTTTGGTCCGTTAAAGGTGCTTAACAGCGATGCTTTATGTTTAATGTTACCTTTTCCCCCAGTGGACTTCAGCCATAGCTCACACAGTCACTCCAGCACCTGCAACCGCCAGGCGCAGGCATGCGCGTGCGGGTCGAGCCCCAGCTCCTTTCCACCCGTGACAGACGGCAGGCTCTTTGGTGCGTGTGAAGGTGTAGGGAAGACAGGTGACTTCTGCTCCCCAACGCCTGTATCAGGCTCAGTGTGTATTTGCTGCATGAGTGGGAGGAGTGGTCTGAAAGCCGCTCCTTGACTGGCTAGGGCACACCACCATAAAAACCCCAAACGCAGGGTCTTAGCTGCTGAATTTCCAGAGGAGACTTTGCTGGACACATTGATTCCAGCGGGGCAGTCGCAGCGCCCAGGACAGAGAAGAGGGGCCAACAGGAGCTTCGTGGACACACAGCGTCGCAGGTTTCGGGGCACAGACACGGAAAGCAGCAAGCTCTGTGGGACACAGAAGAAGGTGAAGCAGTGTGAAAGGAGCTCAGGCAAGCCCTGCCTTGCTGAGCTGGTGGGTTACATACAACAGTCCCTGAAAGGAGACGTGTGGAGGGCCTTGTCCCCAGGCGTCCAGAACCGGAGCTGAGCTGAGAAGACGGCGCTGACGGGCACTTGGCGACCACAGCTGCCACACCACCTGGGTCTGCTTTTCTCATTAAATGGGACACTGAACGAAGTAAGGCGCAGTTTTATTCTTATCATTTCCAACATTCAAATAGCACTATACAATAAAACAATTCTATAAAATGACATCTTACTGCAATTTCCTAATGAAGGGATACCCCTTCCCGACCTTTCCCCACAAACTTTCAGCCCCCAGAGCAGGCTTCCTTCCAGAAGGCAGCTATTGCTTCATCCTGCCCTGAGGAAGGAGTTTCAAGCACCACACCGTTATTTTCTGAAATTTTCTTCCTCCTACAGCCGATAATCCTCAGGTCTGAAAGACAAAAAACAGTGTTTATTTTTTTAACGACTTATTATTTCACTTTCTCCTGCCTGATGCAGGAAGATTATTTTTCTAATCTAAAATGAAAGTAACTGTTCACCAAGAAATATCTCCAAATATTATGTCTAAATTTTTGGTGAAAAACATTAAGGCCAAATTACTGCAAAGTAGAATAGTTCTGTGGCAATTTCCAAGTTCTTTTGAGAGTATAAATATAGGCTCCCATGTGCCCATACATGAATGTATGTACGAATAAGCCTGAATTCAATTTCCCCAAAGCCCTTTTAATAGAAAGGATTATACACAAAGATATGGACGGAGGAGCCTGGTAGGCTGCAGTCCATGGGGTCGCTAAGAGTTGGACACGACTGAGTGACTTCACTTTCCCTTTTCACTTTCATGCATTGGAGAAGGAAATGGCAACCTACTCCAGTGTTCTTGCCTGGAGAATCCCAGGGACAGGGGAAGACAGGTGGGCTGCCGTCTATGGGGTCGCACAGAGTCGGACACGACTGATGCGACTTAGCAGCAGCAGCAGCATATTCTGAATGAGCAAATACTTTATTTATATTATATCATACACTAACTTTAATTTTCAATATAATAGCAAACAAAACAACTGTGTGGACACTAGTCCTTTGGTACTTTAATCACACGTACATTTATTACATACATGTATGTATATGTACATATATGGTCTTTTACTATATACATACATAAGGTCTTTTCTTCATTTATATATTTATAGGATTAATCTTACCTGACAGTTCCTTCTAGTAGTAAAATAAAACAACATTTTCAGAGAAATATTAATTTCAAAAATGGAGAAAATGAGGGAAAGGATCTTACAAAATGTAAGAAGTGTTTGTGTCTCATTATCTTTTACAGAGTGTAGTGTATTTGTGGGTATTGGACGCCTGCGGAATTTTCAGAAGGAATTTAGTAATAAGTAAACTAAATAGATATTTCTGAAACAACTGTAAAAATATTCGATAGTTTGAGTTCCTTTAAAAGGTGAAGTCTGTTTGCCCTGAAACAACTTATCTCATCCCTTCTACATTTATAGCGTATTAAAAAAAAAGACCAGACAGCCCAGACAGGAGGAGCAGCTTCTGGTATCTAAGTAAGTGAACGACCTAACACTTAAAAACTATCCAAACATGCTTCACCATCATCATTCTGTAACAAGAAGAGAAACTGCAGCATTTTGTGGCTGTTTTTGAAATCTCTTTTCAAATGTCTTTTCATACTGAATCCAAAGTCTGGGAATTGACAACTTGATACACAATAGCTGGAAGGGGCTCCAAAACTTGCCCTTTTAGTCTTGCGGGTGTGACTCCATACAGTCCAAGCTCCCAGTCGAGAGACACCAGTGCCTTTTAAGAAACAATTTCTTCTCCCATCCAGCTGGTTCACATAATTAAAAACGGGAGGTGGTGATGCCACTGGAAGGAAAGCTAAGATTCTAACAAGGCGTCCTGACAAGGAGTTTCTACAATTCCACTCAAATTAAACGTGCTTAGCCACAGTCTGGTTGTTTCCACACCAAAAGTCAATTTATTCACAATGAGATGACGAAAGTACCTTTTGTTGGGACTTAGGAGTGAACTAGGAAGCATGTGTGAAGGCTGTGATCTGTCAGGTAAACATGCTGACTGTGACCTGAAGGAAAGGGGACTAATGAAGCTCAATTCTGTGACCCTGTGGAGACAGTGCGGAGGATGGAGATGAGGCCCGTCAGGACTCAGGCAGGTGAGAGAGGAACGGAGGTGAGGACTTAAGAAAGGGAAGGGAGAGAGCGGAGGGACCGCAGAGGAAGGAGCTGCTGCAAAAGGACACTTCAAGGGCCACTATTAATCTTCAGCTTGAAGAACACGGGAAACGGCAATGCTATCTGTTTTTCAGGAGGGGGAATACAAGCGGAAGAACAGAGTTTGAAGGGAAGGAGCCTGGTTTTGTACATGCTATCTGGACATGGCAGGCAGCCAGTAAGCAGGATTTGGAGTTTAGGAGAAACGGGGAAAGAGAAAGACATCTGAGAGGCTCTAACAGTCTATGGCCACAGCGCCTGAAGGCCTGATCTCTAGAGAGGCTCTAACACAGACTGCTATCCCACCTCCCCAGTGGAAGCATTTTCACCAGCTCTCCACTCTGTCAGATTCAAACGTCTCAGAAGTCCACACAAACCAGCCTCCGTAATGGCCCCGGGTAACTGCTCTGAGTCATTCTTCCACACCCTGTCTCTTCTGGCCCCACGACACTCCCTGCTGCTGTCCAGATAAGAACTTTCACACCACTGGACTTGGGCACTTGGTATTTTCTGCATTTGAAATATCTCTTACATTTCCCTGCCTGGTGAGTGAAGTCGCTCAGTCGTGTCTGACTCTTTGCGACCCCATGGACTGTAGCCTATCAGGCTCCTCCATCCATGGGATTTTCCAGGCAAGAGTGCTGGAGTGGATTGCTGTTTCCTTCTCCAGAGGATCTTCCAGACCCAGGAATCGAACCCAGGTTTCCCGCATTGCAGGCAGACACTTTACCGTCTGTAGACTTGACTAATCCTGCAAAACCCACCCACAAAATCACATGTTCTGGGAAACCCTACACAACTCTTCCTTTCTGAGGCAGGGCTCTTTTCCCTGAGACTGCCAGGGAACTCCATGCTTGCTTCTATTACAGTTTCTCAAACTGCGCTTGCCCTACGTAAATGAGTCAATACTGCTCTGAATGTAAACAATATTTGGTGTTTATGTAGATTAACAGTGCCGGGTGCTTAGATGCCGTGAAGTACATTAACTACCCCACAGGCACGGTCTCATGTTACCCTCCTAGCCACACAGTGAGAAAGACACTGTCGTCAACCCCACACAGCTGACCAGGCGGACCCTCAGAGGAGCTGAGGGACCGAAGGACGTGCAGCCGGCAGGGAAGGGCAGCGCCCCACTGCAGACCTCTGACCCCTGCTCGCAAGCCCCGTTCTGTTCATGTGTCCCGTCACGGAAGGCACAGTCCCGACATGATCCGTCTCATGCGTCCAGCAATTAGGACAGCACCCTGCACGCTGTGGAGGCGTTAAGACACTCGTCATTGTAGTGACCGCCTTGCAAACGTCACCGTGCTCACAAAGTCACCCTTTCCTCTTTCGGAATCTTTTGCAGGTGGTTAACTGGCTTCCGAGGTGGGGCTGGTGTCAAGAACAGTATCATGGCCAAGGGACTAAATATTTTAGATGTTAGCAGAGCTAGAAAAATCAACTTATGTAGGAGGCAATTAAAAATACTACATGGCTTCAGGAGGTACCCCCGTGGGAAGAAGGAGGTGTTGGCATTAAATGTGGTTCTGCCTTTCTCTCCACCCACACCAATGGAAGCGGGGATACACACTACGTGCTGGGCCCGCTCACTCCCTTCCACCAACAGCAGGCCCACCTGGCACGAGAACGGGAAGGGAGGGCCATGTGCCTGAGTGCATCTCCAACAGCAGCGGGCATGCGAATCACTTGCAGATTTTGATTCAGTTAAGTCTGTAAAAGGTCATGACTCTGCGTTTCTAACAAGCTCCCCTGTGGTGCAAGTCTGGTCCATGGACCTCAGACCTCCCACAGAGCTATTCCTAAGACAGAGGAGGTGACTGAAGATGCTGAAGAAGCACTATCGGTAGAAATTTCTAAAGCTATGCCGCGCCTAATAGAAAACAACACAATTCCTTATTAGCAAGAGATTTTCCCAGTTGATATATAGCACCCTTCTGGCTCTTTACCCACCAGAGGACTCGATTAATAGGCAGTTTTATGCTTTTCTGACACAACAACAGCTAACTATAAATTATGATAACATCTACAGAGGCTGGATACTAAAATTCCTTTGACATCTGTCATCAAAGAAAGATTAACTGTAGCTTTAACTGAGTGAATGTCACTGTATTAAGGTTCTTTAAATTTTTAAAACTGTATTAGTTTAAAAGCTAATGTATGTACAGCAACATTACCTTAATCAGAACTGAATTCTCAGATGTTGCTACACGTTTATCCTATTTTATGTTTAGATCTACGTACTCTCCTTTCTAGATTAAGTAATTTTTAAAAGCAAGAAATCTGGCAACTAGTATATTCCTTTTCAGCCTACAGATACTTAAATGCTGTTTGAAACTTTAATGAACTTTAATGAAATGGCTTGATCTTTTGCCAGATAGACGACAGGTAATTTAGTCTGTATTAGCCATAGTTCTTTGTTTCATTGCAAATACAATGTATGAAGTTTTGAACTAGCAGATATTTACACTGGTAACACATTTGGAAATAAGGGCTTCCCAGGTGGCTCAGTGCTACAGAATCCGGCTGCCAATGCAGGAGATGTGGGATGGATCTCTGGTCCAGAAAGATCCCCTGGAGGGGGAAATGGCAACTCATTCCAGTATTCTTGCCTGAAGAACCCCATGGACAGAGAAGCCCGCTGGATTTCAGTCCATGGAGTTGCAGAGAGTCAGACAGGACTTAGCGACTGAACAACAACAATCTGTAAATAATAACCGCTTTCATTTTACAATAGTTTAGAACCTCAGGAAAACTTTGGAGACATTTCATATGCTGTTATAAAAAGCTAAGACCTATTAATTCTTAATAGAAAGTTATTGATAGAAATAAAACTTAAATTAATGAAATTAGCATGGTCTTTTCTTTATATATGTAATACAAAGTATCCAAAATTGGGTACACCAGAGTTGCACCAAAGCAGACTGTTGAGAGAAAATTCTAGTTTAGCTAGAGGCATTAAGCAATATTTAAATAAGCAACAAAGACCAAGATATGAATCCATCACACAATGAATTAAAAGTCAATTCCTCTTTAAGGGAGGTACGAGTCCACTCATTCAAGTCTCCTTCAACCAAGATTCCTGAGCACCAGGTCCACCCTGGGCGCGGGAAACGGCCGAGCGAGACGCAGCCTGTCTTGAGAGCGCTTTTAACAGAGGGAGACACACACACACCGACCTCTGAAGAGAAAGCTCAAAGTCTGCCGTTCTCATACACGCATTTAGGGTTTACTTGGAGATTAACGAATCTTCAAAGAGTTTGCCTACGTAAGACTTTCTTAATTCATTTTCTAAAGTGTGCTAAACTTCATAGGTATTCAATGCTTTACAGCAACAACTCACTTAGAGCTTAATACTTGTCACCAGCAGAAAACTGCCTTTAAAAGCAATGTAGCTTTGCACAATAATATCACTTTTTTCGAATGAAGACACAAAGGCCTCTGGGAGCTGTAGAAAGTATCCTATGTGCTTGTGGTTGCTTGGGCATCTGAAATCATACCACAGCTCACATGGTTCCCCATTTTCTATAGCAAATCCTTTACCACACGAATCCTCATGCAAAACACTAGCTGCCACTCGCCAAGTTACATAAGCACAACACTGTCACTCGCTAAAATGAAGCAGACACATCTCAAAAATGAAGACACTCAAGTTCAGAACACAAAAATGCTAAGAAACCAACACATCTGTATTATCTTGAAACTGGGGACATTTCTATGAAGAATCTTCTGAGTTCAGGAAAAATCTTTTTGGAAATTTTAGCTTTCATTGTAAAATGGCAGAAAAAAATGCATTTGGTTTTTGAATAAAATGAAACATAAAGCTATAAAACACATGGTTTATACTGTAGTTCAAATAGAGAGACAACAGTGTTCATCCCATTACGATGAATTTATTTTCCAAAGGAAAAAGAGCATTCAAATTTCTGTTGTAAATTCATGAAACTGAGTATAACTTAGTTCAGTTCAGTTCAGTCGCTCAGTCGTGTCCGACTCTTTGCGACCCCATGAGTCGTAGCACGCCAGGCCTCCCTGTCCATCACCAACTCCCGGAGTTCACTCAGACTCACGTCCATCGAATCAGTGATGCCATCCAGCCATCTCATCCTCTGTCGTCCCCTTCTCCTCCCGCCCCCAATCCCTCCCAGCATCAGAGTCTTTTCCAATGAGTCAACTCTTCGCATGAGGTGGCCAAAGTCCTGGAGTTTCAGCTTTAGCATCATTCCTTCCAAAGAAATCCCAGGGCTGATCTCCTTTAGGATGGACTGGTTGGACCTCCTTGCAGTCCAAGGGACTCTCAAGAGTCTTCTCCAACACCACAGTTCAAAAGCATCAATTCTTCACAGAGTATAACTTAAGTGTAATAAATTTCAAAAATATTTTACTCTCCTTTAGGCTTTATATCTTTTCACTTTTAAATAATAAGTAAAATGCTTACTCCAAGAAAACAGTTAAAAGACTAGGATAAAATCTGGATAGTGGAATAATCTTAAGAGATATAAACGGTCAGGTTGACAGAGTTTTAAGTCACTTTCACTGGAAGAATGCAATTATTTAGAATAAATCATCCCAGGAAATCTGGGATCCGAGTTCATATTCCTTGAACTGAAGATGGCAGCTGTACAGGTAACAGGCAGAGCAAGCGTGCTGCCAGGCTTGTTCACCCAGACACTGCCAGCAGCCGACCAGGAAGTGCTCAGTGGGGACTCCTTTAAAACCAAGCGCACTCTCAGGCACAGTGGGCACTGCCAGGCTCGTTCACCCAGACACTGCCAGCAGCCGACCAGGAAGTGCTCAATGGGGACTCCTTTAAAACCGAGTGCACTCTCAGGCACAGTGGGCACTGCTCAGCCGTAAGAAGGACGGCGCACTGCCACCTGTAGCGACGTGGTCACGCTGCCGCCGCCGCCAAGTCACTTCAGTCGTGTCCGACTCATCATACTAAGCAGAGACAAACAGCACATGATATCACTTGTGTGTGGAATCCAAAAAATTATACAGATGAACTTATTTGCAAAATGGAAAGAGACTCACAGACCAGAAAACAAACTTATGGTTACCAAACGGGAAAAGCGGGGAGGGGTAAATTAGGTCAGGGTTCACACACACACTGCTGTGTGCCTGGTCAGTCGTGTCCACTCTTCGCGACCCGTGGACTGCAGCCTGCCAGGCTCCTTGTCCATGGGGTTCTCCAGGCAAGAACACTGGAGTGGGTGGCCATGCCCTCCTCCAGGAGATCTTCCCGACCCAGGGACTGAACCCTGGTCTCCCGCATTGCAGGCAGATTCTTTACCAGCTGAGCCACAGGGAAGCCCATACACACAGTTATATATAAAACAGATAATCAACAAGGACCTACTGTACAGCACAGGGAACTTGACTCAATGCTCTGTAATAACCTATGTGGGGAAAGAATCTGAACAAGAATAGGCGTGTGTGTGTAACTGGATCACTGTGCTGTACATCTGAAACTAACACAGCACGTAAATGAAGCATGCTCCAATATAAAAAAAGACCGTCTGACTTCTTTAAAACGCAAATTGTTTTCAATAAAAATGAATAGGAATTATTGTTGCACTCAACTGTCACTTTTAAGTCAGAGCTCTATTGGCTAGGGAATATAAATGATTTGGTTTTGGTTTCTTACACAGAGACTGCTTTTTATTTTAGCAACCAGTCCTAATGTGTTCCTATCCAAAAGAACAGTATAGTTTAGAAGGCTTGATTTGAGCAAAGTTCAGGACTGGAAATGCTGAGGTCTATGGTTTAGGCCAGTGCTGAGCTGGTTGAAATGATGGAAAAGCTGGAACGTAAACTTGCTCCCCGAGTCCAGCCAATAACTTCTGACTGTGAAGTGCAGCAAAATTAAGTTAAATCTTGCAGGAAAATGCCACATGACTAGACTAGCGTACAATTATGGAAAATCTTGAAGATGCCCAGATCCCAGTTCTTTATGGGTTTTGAAAAGGTAAAACTCCTCTCCACTGTCTTGAATTAAGTCTCTGACCTGAAGCACATTTTTAGAAAGCCATAGGTGAAATTACTGCTATTTTTTAAGGGGCAGATTTGGGGGATGAACAGCTTCCACACAGAAGGGCGAGCAGAAAGCTCATGCCCCGGCCTCCTCCAGGCTGCGTACTGCCTGGACGGGATGCTCACCAGGCCCCTCTGCTGTGCTTCCACTCCTGGCTCTGTCTTCTTTTCTACAGAGCTGTACAGGTGAACCGTGACACTGCCTAAGTCTAACCCTGCTTCCAGCAAGGACGACTGCAGGGCCCGGCACCCTCGCAGCCTCCCCCGGCCCAGGCCCACTTCTAAGGGCGCTCTGTGGGCAGTGTCAGACCAGGGGCTGGGTTCTCATCCCACAGGCTGTCTTCAAGCATTCACAAAGGCTGAGACTTTCCACACTTAGCTTCTCTGCAAAGGTGGGGGCTATGCTTAAAATAAAGCATTACGGATTTAACGGGTGAGGAGTAAAAAAACACATTTCTTTTTTGGTTTTGTTTCATCATTCTGTGGATACTGTGAAGCAATTCAAGTTGAAATTTTCCTTACACCTAGTTTTTTCCAAAGAAAAGCTCCCCTACAGAATTTTGAAAAACTGAAAATTAAAAAAGTTTCAAATGAAACAAGTTTTATTTTTACCCTACATAATGAAAAATTTCCATTACAGTGACAGCATTATAATTTCCATGATTGTTGTGGTTTTGTAATGTTGGCAAAACCTCAATGATCCTGGAAATAATTATTGACAGAATTAAAATAAGCTGACCGTTTGAAAGCTACGAACTCAGGCAACTGAACTGTGAGAAGAGATAGTGCTATTTTCTCTCTGAGAAACAAGGTCTAAGTGCATACCCTATGATCACCATGTTCATATGGCGAATGCGTAAGGAAATGCCAAATAAAACTTTATAACACACTCTGACCTAACTTTCTCTGACACAGTTTTTATATCCATGAGATGTAAAAAATACTAATACACCAAGGATACACACTAATTTAACTGAGGCGCATGGATGATACTTCTCATCTGAGAAAATGGCTTTAGTCACACAACATATTTAGCGTTTCCTCATAAACATCAGTTTCTTTCTGTCTTGTATACCATTTTTTAAAAAAAATAAACAACCAGCATAAGAAAATCTAGAGTATGCTGAAGTTAGCCCTGAGGGAATGTAACTTTTTAAGTGATTTAAAATGATTAGCTATTCAATTAAGATTAATACAATTTTGTTAGTCACCTACTGGGTGACTTGGTTTCAAGGTCATTCAAAGCTTAGTCTGACAACTGTTATTGCTGCTCAAAAGATTTTCATCTCTAACAGAAAAGCTAAAGAGCTTACACTGAACCAAAAGCTAATGATAGCTTCAATTATGAAATGTACCTTTTTATACTATAAATGTGTTTGGTTTTATTGCTAGGGAAACAGAAACCAGAGCAAGCTATTTTCATGTCTATTTATTTATGGTGCAATCTAGGGACATTCGTCTCAGTCAAGTCTCTACAGGTTACCTGTCATATCTATCTTGAATAATTTCCAATTACTACATTCCAAAGGAAGATTATACTCTTGCCTTAGCTATTTGGGGTGGAACAAAAGAATATTTTAAGTTGGTTCCTTCTCTAAAAGGAGAAAAAAATTTTTTTCTCATAAAAGCCAATCTATTAGTAATGGGGAATGCCATTTTTAAGGACGGCATGGTGTGTCAAATATTTTAATTGTGATCCTAATATATATCCTATTTTATACTTGAACTTTATTAAGCAGTAAACAACTAAAACAGCACAGTCCATTAAAGTAGTCACTAGCCACATGAGGGGCTTCCCTGGTGGCTCAGTGGTCAAGAACCCGCCTGCAATGCAGGAGACATGGGCTCATGTCTTCCCCTGGATGGGGAAGGTCCCCTGGAGAAGGAGGTGGCAACCCCCTCCAGTGTTCTCGCCTGGGAAATCCCATGGACAGAGGAGCCTGGTGGGCTACAGTCCACGGGGTCACAAAAGAGACACGACTTAGCGACTGAACAACAAGCCACATGAAGCTACTAAAACTTAAGTCAAATTACATACGTAAACTTGAAAATTCAATTCTGAGATACACTAGCCACAATGTAAGCGTTCAAGAGTCACAGAAGCCAGCAGCTACTGTACTAGATCAGCTATGCATCAACGTGAAAAGTCTGTCAGACGGCCCTGACCTAAAGGAGCATCTGTTTCTTAGGCAATACGTTTTTGGTTGATACAAAGATGTATATATACATTTTTCCTGGTCATATGCATTCCATGACTTAAAAAAAAAAAATTAGACTTGGTGTCAGCTCTAATACTCAGAAGAATAAAATGTTGAACAATTTAATGGCTAGTGTACCTGTAATTGCAGTAAGTGTATACTCATATAAGTTAACAGATACTGTGTGGTAGTGGTGAGGAAAGATCAACTTTATTAAAGCTCACAGGAAAGCCTGGTGTCTGATGTGTATTCCTGCCACAGGGAAACCTGAATGGAAAGAAGGGGCAGGAAAATCCATTCCCAGAATAATACCTCAAACGTGGATCAGGCAGCTCCAAGTTTCACTAAAAGTCTCCTTAAAATAATTCTAGAAAAGCCCTTTCTACTTCCCTTAATATAAAGAAGGCACTCAGTCAGCTTCTAGCTTGTTTTAAATGAGCCAGGAACATTTAGCAATAAAACAGGCAGTTTGATCAGTGCTCTTTCAACATTGACTATAATTTGTTGTGGATGGTTATTACACCATTATGCTGGTGTAACTCACTTAGCACATACTTTAGAACATGAACGACACGCATGGCCACAAGCATAACGTGTGTGTGGTCACGCAACTAAAGACCACCTTTGGCGTGTCCAGGCTCTAAAAAAAGACCTGTTTCCCATCTCGGCAAGAATTATGACAGGGTTTCTGTAAGAAAATCAGGTATGAGATATTTAGATTTACAGAATAAAACTGGTATCATATCTTAAAGCCACTGAAGATCATGCTTGTGGGGAAAAAAAATCGTGTAATCGGGAAAAGGTACAGCGATACCGTATTTCGCGCAAAATCATGATTCCCCGAGTTTGTAAAACATACAAACACACATACACAGCACAAAAACTAACACAGAAACAGGAAGCGAGCACACCAAAACGTTAAGTGTGGCGACATTGTTTACCTACGTTTATATCTTATTTTTATTTTCTGCAATGAACATTTAGTAAAACCCCCAAATTAAAGCACTTTTTCAACTGGGTGCCTGAGTCTGCTTTTTCCAGAGTTATTACGTTTGAAGTAAATGTTGTCTATGTTACATGCAGTCTATTTTATTGTGAATTTTTAGTAAATAAAAGGTTTCAGACTGGTAAATTTAAGCTAATAAATGATTTCTAGAAGTTAAGGATTAATTTAAATTCCACATCTCCTTTAAAGAACTTTTAAAAATGTTAACATCTTCCTAGAAGAACGTTCTGTGTTTACGTGGGCTGAGTTTAACGATAAATGTAACTTCTACGTAGTCTAACTAGGAAAAGGTAGGTTGGATACGTCTTCAGTAAATGACCATGCAAATCTCTAAGAACAACTTAAAATGATTTGTCCTAAAATGTAAATTTCATGAAAGTATCAATAGCTTCATATCTTATAAAGATTATTTTTACCTCATTTATAAAACCTGATAAAAAAGATACTCTATTTCTTCATTCATTCATTATTTGCTGAGTGCCTACCTGATGAGTCACTGTGATCAGTGCTAACCAGACAACATATGTTTAACTGCATGAGATTAAATACAGTAAAATAATTTATTCTTTTATAACAAGACCCTATGTAGGTGGCCTAACCCAGCTCAAGGATTACAGGGAAGAAGGTGCGTTTACCAGGCTTCATCGTGTGTATCCCTTTGGCACCTATCACACTTACAGCGCATGGCATAACTCAACAGCAGTCCGTAGACTGAGTGACGTGAGTACCGTAGTGGCAGCCCCTCCAATGCGTGTCCTGCTTACTGCAGCCTCTCGCACAGCAGAGAGTGCTCATACTATTTGTTGCAAAAGACAATGAAAGTTTGTTTTTGTGGAAAGAACACAGGACTGGAATTAGTTTCAAATTCAGGCTGTACTACAATCAGCCAAACCTCTGACTCAGTCTTAAAAACAGGAAGGACACATTTCTCTTACTGGCGAGAGAATTACATATGGCGTATGTAAACCATCTAGCAGAGTGCTGGGCGATTTGAAAGTACTAATATAAATGATCACTAATAATACTATTTTGCTCATTATTTGCAGACTTAATAAAGGTGAACCTTGAAATAAGTCAGCAAAGTCAAAAACATTTAAAATAGAATACTCTAAAGACTTGTACTCTAAATACTCTAAAGACTTGCCGAAGAATTGATGCTTTTGAACTGTGGTGTTGGAGAAGACTCTTGAGAGTCCCTTGGACTGCAAGGAGATCCAACCAGTCCACTCTGAAGGAGATCAGCCCTGGGATTTCTTTGGAAGGAATGATGCTAAAGCTGAAACTCCAGTACTTTGGCCACCTCATGCGAAGAGTTGACTCATTGGAAAAAGACTCTGATGCTGGGAGGGATTGGGGGCAAGAGGAGAAGGGGACGACAGAGGATGAGATGGCTGGATGGCATCACTGACTCGATGGACGTGAGTCTAGGTGAACTCCAGGAGATGGTGATGGACAGGGAGGCCTGGCGTGCTGCGATTCATGGGGTCACAAAGAGTCGGACACAACTGAGCGACTGAACTGAACTGATAGCAGAAAGTCGTGGAAGAGCTAAATGGCATAAAAGGGGTGCCAGTTCTGTACAGTCTGTTACTGAGAGCCCAGCACTGTGAAGGGAGAAGAACGTAAGCTGAGGAGGTGACGAAGAGCCTGGCAGGCCAGGCAAAGCCGCCTAGAAACAGCGAGATGGGAGTCGTGTGTGACCTAAGCAGGCTTCTGGCCACAGGCGGAAGATACTGCACAGGGGAGGGGAGCAGTGTTTCTTCTTTTACTCCTCTACTTGGACAGACTGTGAAAGCGTCCAGAACAGATGACTCTCATTGGATCTCATTCTTGGCTTAGTGAAGCAATCCCGAAAATGCAGAATTACTCGGTTTTAGGTAAAGACAATTCATTTATCATTCCAAGAGACTATAATCAATCCAAGTTATGTTATTCCAAACAAAATATCTGATAATTTATAGGCCCCTATGAACATCCTTGCACTTACCTAGCAAAGTCTTAGGACTTTGAGACTTCTGGTTCTACCACCTACAGCTAGAGTTTATTTGTAGGGAAAAGCCGCAAAAAGTATCCAAGGGAGTGAAAAAAGTTCGTACTTCCCACCTTCAAGGACCTTATCATTTGGATAGGCAAATAGGAAACACTGAACTCAGGTTGAAAAGACAATAAAAACAAAGACGGGAAGGAAAAGAAGACTTACGGAGACCAAACTCTTGGGAAAGCCTCTATTTCTTCTTGTGTGTACTCATCTAGACGTCTGGGCACTTTTCGTGGTTGAGGAAGCTCTTCTGTTAAATTCTTAAGAATATCTTCTGGTATATCCTAGATCAAACAAAAATTTAGGCTTACTTTCTTCAAATCCATTCTTAGTAATTAGCAATTCTCGTGTGTAAGTGTGTTAGTCCCTTAGTTGTGTCTGCCTCTTTGCAATCCCATGGACTGTAGCCGCCAGGCTCCTCTGTCCATGGCGTTCTCCAGGCAAGAATACTGGAGTGGGTAGACGTTCTCTTCTCAAGGGGATCTTCCTGACCCAGGGATCAAACCTGAGTCCCCTGTATTGCAGGCAGATGCTTTATCCTCTGAGCCACCAGGGAAGCCCTTAGTAATTCTTAGTAAGTATTAAGAAATAATAAATAGAAGAATGTTTACAATAACACATTTTATATTTTAATCTTGACAAACATTTCTAATGATGAATCAGACATCTTCAATTTTGACAAGTATCTGGTCACTAAATTCTACTTTTTCTGAATATTGTTTAATTTTTTCCTCCTCCTTTCAACAGCAAAAAAAGCACTGCCCTGGATCCTTCTCATAATGTTTCATCTGATGACTGTTTGTACAAGGTCTGTTGCTTCCAGTGCCACAACCTTTTTCAATTTATGCTTCATGTTTTTGCCAAAAAAACCTTTCAAAAATGAAAATCTGCTGGATCCTTGAGTCATTTAGCCAGCAAGCATTTACTGAACTCCTTCTATGAACCAGAAATTGTGCTAGGGGATGATATAGAAAGAAAAATCTAAAGATCATGGTTCTAAAGGCTTCCCATTTTTAAGAAGTTACTCCTTGGTTAAGAATCTCTCCGGACGCAGCTCTAACTACCGGGCCACACCAGTGTGCTCACTCCCAGCCCCTCCAAGGCTCCTTGTCCACAAGGGCCAGTGCTCCTGAGCAAGCCCTCCCAGCGCTGGTCCACGCTGAAAGCCCCGTGCCTTTACTCAGGGCGCCTTCCAGAGCTGATTCCCGCTGGGCATACTGCCGAAGCTTCAGAAAAATGAAAGGAAAGGTAAGATGTGAAAAAGTCTGAACCTGAGTAAACGAAAAGCAGACTAAAGAGTAAAGCACATATTTGAGAGGCATCTTGAGAGAACTGCACTAAATAAGGGGAATGATAAAATGAAGAGAATGGATAACCGAAAGAACTGACATTTATATTGCGCTCCTGGAACAGAAGTGAGGCAAAGGAATCATACTGTGGATCTGGATGATAGGTTAATTCAGGAGAGTCTACTGAAGGAACAATAAGATATCAATACTTAGTGTCCTGTGGGCATTTCCACAGGGACTGCAGATATAATTACCTCTTTTCAGTTTTAGTGTGTTCCTAACTCTTGAGGAATCTGTATGCAGGTCAGGAAGCAACAGTTAGAACTGGACATGGAACAACAGACTGGTTCCAAATAGGAAAAGGAGTACGTCAAGGCTGTATATTGTCACCCTGTTTATTTAACTTGTATGCAGAGTACATCATGAGAAACACTGGGCTGGAAGAAGCACAAGCTGGAATCAAGATTGCCGGGAGAAACATCAATAACCTCAGATATGCAGATGACACCACCCTTATGGCAGAAAGTGAAGAGGAACTAAAAAGCCTCTTGATGAAGGCGAAAGTGGAGAGTGAAAAAGTTGGCTTAAAGCTCAACATTCAGAAAACGAAGATCATGGCATCCGGTCCCATCACTTCATGGGAAATAGATGGAGAAACAGTGGAAACAGTGTCAGACTTTATTTTTCTGGGCTCCAAAATCACTGCAGATTGTGACTGCAGCCATGAAATTAAAAGACGCTTACTCCTTGGAAGGAAAGTTATGACCAACCTAGATAGCATATTCAAAAGCAGAGACATTACTTTGCCAACAAAAGTTCGTCTAGTCAAGGCTATGGTTTTTCCAGTGGTCATGTATGGATGTGAGAGTTGGACTGTGAAGAAGGCTGAGCGCCGAAGAATTGATGCTTTTGAACTGTGGTGTTGGAGAGTCCCTTGGACTGCAAGGAGATCCAACCAGTCCATTCCAAAGGAGATCAGCCCTGGGATTTCTTTGGAAGGAATGATGCTAAAGCTGAAACTCCAGGACTTTGGCCACCTCATGTGAAGAGTTGACTCATTGGAAAAGACTCTGATGCTGGGAGGGATTGGGGGCAGGAGGAGAAGGGGAGGACAGAGGATGAGATGGCTGGATGGCATCACTGACTCGGACATGAGTCTCAGTGAACTCTGGGAGTGGGTGATGGACAGGGAGGCCTGGAGTGCTGCGATTCATGGGGCTGCAAAGAGTCGGACACGACTGAGTGACTGATCTGATCTGAACCATTCTCAAAACACAGGATGATTACACATTGTCTGCAGAGAGCAATAGTGTAATTGGGAATCAAATGTCTAGGCAAGCACATGGCATCAAACAAGTTACTCGTTTGCCTTAAGAATCAAAATACAATTTAAAAATAGTTTCAAAGAATCACAGAGCTCTTACACTATAAGCTGATTCTAAAACCCAACACGCCAAAAATTTAAAGATTTTTTTTTTAAACTTAAAATGACTTTAAAATTATGGTTTGGATAGGCTGGGTCACTATCAACATATATAAAGCCACAATAAACATTACTCACAATTGTTTCTTCACTCAAAAGCATTTGAAAAACATTGAACTTTCCTTCCCCAGCATATTCAAATACACAAGTGTAAGCACACAGAACCAGAATGAGCAGAGGATGCCCAGGCACATTAAATATTGTTAATTACTCCTTTATCTTTACTTACTAAGGAAATCTATCTGCCAGTTTGGTATTCATGAAAATGTATGAATATTTCACACTTCTTTGGAAAACTATTTAAAAAAATCCTTAGATCACATTTGCAAAGACAATTTTAACACTGACAACTGCTCACTCAGTATAGAGAATTTAGAACCTAGTGGGTTTCTGGTAAGTGTTTGCTGGACTGAATAGAATTTTGACTGAAATGAGCTTACCAAATTTCACCACTATTAAGGAATCCACTGAAAGAATGGACACAAATCAGTGCACAGTTAGGGATGGAGATGCTGAGCGAAGTGGAACCAGAAAGGCGGGCAAGTGCTCCTTTAACGCACGCAGGGAAGGGAGCCCTCACAGGCTAACTGAGGGTGTTTATCAGAGTTTCTCTTTCTGTGATGATGCCTTCTGCAGAGTGGGTGGTTAGCCGAAGAGGGAAATAAGGAAAAGAATAAAAACAGAAAACAGAAGCACGGGGGCGGGGGGGAGGTGATCATTCACTCTTTCACAGGTTTACCTCTTCATGCTTTTGTCTGTTTCCTGGCCATGCCTCGCAGCCAGCAGGATCTCAGTTCCCCACCCGGGGATCGATCTGGGACTCTGGGCTCTGGAGCTGAGCTCTCGAACCCAGGCTCTGGGCAGTGGAAGCAGAGTCCTAACCTCCAGGGTGCCAGGGGAGTCCCAGTTTATGCAATTTTTAAGAGAATTTCTAATCTACAGAAAAGTTGTGAAAATGAGTGAACTCATGAAGCCTTCACATAAATTCACTAATTAATAAAATGTAACACGATTGCTTTCTATCTATTCATAAGCACATATACACCAAACACTCTTTGACTGTACCATTTGAGAGTTGTCTGCCAATATTTCATCCCTAAATATTTCAGCATATATATCTTCTAAATATAAGAATTGTTTCTGACGTAACCACATTACAAATTCATGTTCAGGAAAACTAACATTGATGAAACATCTTGAAACCTGATATACAGTGTGTGTATACACACACACACACACACAGTGTATGTTCAAATTTACCAAAGTGGTCTAATAAAGTCTTATGTAGCTTTCTTTTTCTACTCAAAGGTCAAGTGTCACATGCTACAGCTATTATGTTATTATGTTGTTTAATGTACATAATGCGCCCTTTAGCTCCCTTTGATTGGAAGGCCTCCTTAGGAAATTGATTTTGAAGCGGCCAGTCCAACTATGCTGCAGAATGCCCTCTTTCCTTTGGATCTGTAGAACTGTGTCCTCATGATCAGATGCAGGATGAACATTTCTGGCAGGACACTACATAGCTTATGTTGGGTCTTCAGTGCCTCATTCGAAGCAGGAGGCGTACAACATCAGTTTATCCCATATTGATGATAAATTTAATGTCTTGGTTACAGGTGGTGGTTGACCAGATGGCTTTACCATAGAAGAATCTTTTCCCTTTTTAAATAGTTCTCTGTGGCATGTTTTGAAACTCTGTGAATATCCTGTTCTACAACGTTTAACTCAATGGGTATACGATACACTGATGATGGTGGCTTTTCTAATTCAGTATTATTTTCTACATGGTTTAGATGACATTCTTCTCTAAAGAAGAGCTCTTCCTTCTTGAAAAAGGAGAAGGGAAATTATAATAAGTTAAAAATAATTTTTGGACTGTCACTGTGGGCTCATAGATTTCTGTTTTCTACTCCAAGTACTCCATCATTCTGCTCCTTCATTTCGAGGCTCACAGAGCCCCGTGTATGTTCAGCAGGCACCACTTCAAGTTGCCTCCCATGTGCTGATATTTCTCATCGGTCTTTGAACACTGTCTTACTTTGTTACTTATTATTTTGCTATTATAAACAATGCAGAAATAATAATCTTGTGCATGTGTGTACTCCAAAATAAACTTTTTTTGTTCCAGACCTAGAATCAACCACTTCTCTAAGAATCACATTCCTTTTAATATGGAATAGCACTTAGAAAACACAGTCTGACAACTAGTTCTGCTTACTTCTATTGGTACTGGCATTTTATTTTTTTAATATATAAAATCTTAACATGATTAAAAAAAATCTAAACAGCTGTAATAATCTAGAAGGCTTTTTTGCAGAAGCTCCTTCTCTTTCCTCCCCATCCTTCCCTGTGTTGATCTAGTGAGTGACCAACTGCATGTCCTTGTTTGTTCTTCCTGTGTCTTTATGCAAAAAGATATATGTGTGTGTGTGTAAACATACACATGTATAAACGCATGTAAAAGGTAGTATGCCACCTATATTCTTTTCCATCTTGCTTTTTTTCACTTAATAATGTATCTTGGAAAGCATTACTTATCAAGTCACAATGGTATCTGTCATTCCTTTTTGTATAATTGCACAGTACTCAACTGAATAGATATAGCATAATTTAGCCAATTTCCTATGCATAAGCATTTGTTTATTTCCATTACTATTACAGGTAATATGGAAACAGTAATCTTGTGTATGTGCATCTTCAGGGTAGCCTGCTGTAAACGAGGCTGCTAGACCAAGCACGAACCTCCTTACGTATGTCTTTGTGTTAACTGTCACCTCGTTCCCTGGATTCCTCGTGGGTTGCACCACTTTGTACTGCTACCCGCAGCGTCTGAGTGCCCGTTTCCTCGTGGCCATGACAGTAAAATGTGTTGTCAAGTTTTTGAAAATTTAGCAATCCCTTTTTGGGGAAATGGGCTCATTTATTTTATAGACTGAAATCATTTAAGTAATTTACCCCAAAACCTATCTAACTTGATAACTGGGAAAAATGACATTACTGTTTTCTTTGTCCCTTGTAGAAATCATGGTTGCTAAAAATATGTGAAAGTACAATCAGAAACAGTTTTAAAATTCTTTTAATTTCATGCCCAGGGTCATTTATCCTTACATGATGATACTACTCCCATGCTTGTTACCTCAGAGGTAAAGTGAACAGGGGGAAATTATTCTACTCATTCATGGAAAGCAAAGCTAATAATTAGCCACTTTGGTAAAAGTCTGAATAATTTACTTATGCATTATTTAAGCTAACAATAGAACATACAAGTGCCTTGAATAGCTGATAGAACTTGATATTCTGGAATGAATTCTATATTATTCTTTTACTTGGAACTATAAGGACAATTATAACCCGTAATATTGATACCAACTAGTAGTACTTACTATGTTCCAGGGCCTGGTCTAAGTACCTAAAAAATGTTGTTTCATCTAATTCTTACAGCAATCTTAGGATGCAGGTACAATTACTACACCCATTTCACAGATGAGAAGACAGATAATAATGGCCACAAAGTCAGTAAATGGTGGGACAAGTATTCAAACCCAGGCAGTCTGATTCTAGAGCCTGGACGCAACTACTTTATATAGAACTTCTAGTGTTTATATTATACTAGAGAGAAAAGCTAAGTATTCATACCAGTATAATAGTTATGAATAAAACTGTCTTTTCATTTTCAAGTTCTTTTTAGCTGAACAAATTCTGAGTAGGAATAAGTATTCTGAAGTTATATCATGGGAGATAATTAGCAATCAAAGCCAAGCTATTAATCTATGATTCATAGAAGCTATACAGGTCACAAAAAAGTAAAGTGAATTCATACTTTTTTGTAGTTCATGAAATTACCTATGAGTACCCTCAAATAAACAGGGGCTCTAATTATAGTTCCTTGTTCTAAAAAAAGTAGCTATTAAAATGAAAATATGGATCTTACAGACTTTTGATTTTTAGTTCAATGATGGTTCACTTTATGATTTAAATCAGAAGCAATTGTTTTTGTAGTGTATTCACTATAAAATGCAAAAAAATATTTCAAAAGTCGACATAAAATTACTGAAAACAAATACAACAATTATTTTAAAATGAGAAAATATTTAATTAAAAATTTAATAAAGGATCTTCGAGGACTTACTTCATCTGGGAAAAGGTGCAACCTCTGCATCAGAGTTCTTCTGTGAAGGTTTTTTGGCAGCATGCCATAAATAGCTAGTTTTACAATCTGAAAAACAGATACATGGAGCACTCAGTAAGAAACATGTGATGGGAATATAAACACAGTAAGAGATAGTGATGAAAAGCAGTGGGCTAAGACTTGATATGAATATGAAAGGAACAAAACTGAGACGTAAGCAGATATGTGGCAGCAATAAAAAAGAACTTTTATTATTTTGTACATTACCATCTTTTAAATGTTTATCTGTATTTAGAAAAAGGAAAAAAAAAGGAAGACATTAAGAAAACCTGTGTATGTGTTGATTTTAGATGGAATAAGAAGAAATTCTCTGAGCTTATACAAGAACCTGTGGCCCAAATAATCTATTACATACAGGTTACAGCAGATCCTAGTGAGGTTTAATCCCGCTTCCGAGGTGGGTGATCAGGAGACTGCCAGTGAGTGAACTAAGCCTGACCATACCATCATGAGGCTGACTCTGTAAGTCACAAATCTAGAATGAAGGTAGTGGTGAGCATTCACTGAAAACTCACCACTTGTACAGGGGTCACTGCATTAGATTTGTTATCTTGTTTATGTTACTAAGTTCCATTTCATAGACGAGGAAACAAATTCAGTGAGGTTACAGAACCCACCCTAATTTCCTGTATCTAATAAATGGTACTGGAATTCAAACCAGGTAGGCCTACTCCCAGGACAGACACATACCACATGCAAAGACACCTAACAATGCGTTCCTGTCACTTATCAGGAAGACCCTTCACCCTGTCACACCCGTTGCCAAGAGGGCAAACTAAGCTTCCTAGGATTTGCTTTTCTGCCTGTTAAGGTCAGCCCCACAGTTTATCTGCTATTTAAGCCCTCTTTCAGGCTGTGCCGGGTCTCTGTCGCTGCACTCGCGCTCGCTGCAGCTGAGACGAGCAGGGGCTGCTCTGCCTGCGGTGCTGGCTCCTCCTGGTGCAGAGCGCGGGCTCTAGGGCCTGCGGGCTCTGCAGCCGTGGCGCACGGGCTAAGCTGCCCCACGGCACGTGGGGTCTCCCCGCCCAGCGGTGGAACCCGAGGCCCCCGCGCTGGCAGGCGGACTCGGAAACACGAGCCCAGCAGGGGAGTTCGAGGCGTCCTCAGCGCTGTCCTGAGTGTGGCTCTGCGTGTGTGTCAAAAGAAAGTCACGCAGCGTCAGCCTGCGCTCTATGCTCTCCCGTGGGCCTCCTGGCATGTAGTGTGCACAGACACACTGCGTGAGCCGTGTGGAACGACTGACGTACATCTGGAGAGGCAAGCTGATTGTCTTCATCCGCGCTCATATTTCAAGGCTATAATGTGGCATGTAGTACACTAACCCTCTGAGACAGCACATGTTACAATGGGACTGCACTGTGGAGGATTTCCTTATCCTTTTATCTTCTCATCAAATCAGACCACAAAACCTCAATATGTACAAATACTAACGCCACCCCACGCATATTTTCCATCTATTTTCTTGTTAGTGCTGTTAAGGCTTTATATTCTAGGGACTTTATGTTGTTAAAACTAAAAGCAATTAAAAATTCAGTCCTGAATTACATAAGCCGCATTTCAAGTGGTCGACCTGCGACTAGTGGTTACTGTATTTGACAAAGAACGTCTTCATCAGAGCAGAAACTTCTATTGGGTAGCACTGATGTCAGTCTTTAAAATTTTTAGTGTCTTAAAAGTCTTTAGTAGAAAGCGACGATGTTAAGACTACTTAGCATCCTGTCTGGATTAGCAAGTCATTCTATCTTCTGAACATCATCCTAACAGCCAGTTTATTACATCAGCAGGGTTTCTTGGTATTTGGTTTTCATGTTCTTAAAATAATTAGTTTTATTTACTTGAATAAACAAATTGGTATTTTTAAAATGCACCTTAGTTAAAAAATGCAAACATAACAATCAAATTAGAGAAAGCTGTAAAGTATGAAAAGGTTACAAGCTGCCAGGTGAGGGAAAAAGATGACAGACACACACACACACCTGCCCAAAACACAAGCGTGACACAACGTGAACAGGCGTCGAGCAATTCTAGCCCCACGGACAGAAGCACGAACTCCGAGGAGTTCAGAAAGTGAGGCAGACAGAACGAGGCAGGGTTATGAACATTCAAGACCCTCCTAACTGAGTCTGAACCCAGGGCATGTGACGCCTGTTTCACAAAACACATCTTTGTAAGCTATAGGAGAGGGAATGGATATGAGAAAGGAACCGTATTAGAAAAAAAGGCAAGAACACAGAAGCTCTTAAGGAAACTAAACTGCATGACAGATGAAGAAAGGACATAAATAAAGGGCTGGATCAATACACATATTTGAGTTTAGAGTTAAAGATCTGCTATGTAATTACAAAAAGATATGGAAAAATATTTTAAAGCCTACTATTTAAATCAATGTACTTAATTAAAAGTCGTGTCTGACTCTGCGACCCCATGGACCGCAGCGTGCCAGGCCTCTCTGTCCATCTGGTTGTCCTGGTTGTCCATCCACCAACTCCTGGAGCCTACTCAAACTCATGTCCTGCTATTAATCAATGTACTTTATTGTTCCCGAAAAACACTGAGGGTTTGGATTGGTGGTAAAGTAACTGACCTCTTCCTTAAAAACAGTCAAAATTAAGACTTAAAGCCATCATCAAATATTTCATAATGCATTTCAATCTCTGTTCATAAAAAAGTTTGAAACGATTCCTACAGATGCTACCCAAAGCCAAGTTCTTCACATTGGAAGTTGGCTTACACTGCCTCCTGGTGTACATTCAGCATACTGAACAAACTAGAAACTAGTTTTAAAGACATTGGAAAATATTCGTCAAGTATTAAAACTATAATTTGTTGTAAAAGTTATGGTATATATTAGCAGCGGCCCTAACAACAACTTTTTACTAGTATTATAAAAGTAGAACATTAAATATTTTCTAAGAAACAACTCTTGAGTATGTTTTTATAAAACAGATTCAAATGATGAAGTAAAAATACTCAGTAAAGTACAGAATTTCTAAACATTATGTCAGTAATAAACACAGCTCTTCCCCCACCTTTAACCAAGAAAATTTTAGACAGTACTTGGACCACAAGGAAATCAAACCGGTCAATCCTAAAGGAAATCAGTCCTGAATATTCATTGGAAGGACTGACTGATGCTGAAGCTCAAACTCCAATACTTTGGCCACCTGATGCAAAGAACTGACTCATTGGAAAAGACCCTGATGCTGGGAAAGATTGAAGGTAGGAGGAGAAAGGGATGACAGAGGATGAGATAGTTGGATGGCATCACCGACTCAATGGACATGAGTTTGAGTAAGCTCCAGGAGTTGGTGATGGACAGAGAGGCCTGGCATGCTGCAGTCCACGGGGGTCGCAGAGTCAGACACGACTGAGCAACTGAACTGAACACCAAACAAATGGTTGCATTCTTTATACATACATACATACATACATTTATTTTTATTCATCATTTTAGGAAAATAAAAAGGAGTATCTTCAAAACTTAACAGTTTGCTCATTTAAATAAAAAGCTAAAACAGCTGTGAATGGGGAAAACACTCCCAAATCTAAGAGAACAATTCAAAGACTGGGTTATCAAGAGTTAAGGAAGAAAAAAATAAAACTGTAAAGGGCAACAGAAGACTCTGCTTTTATAATCAATACTGAGAACTAGCATTTGGATTTAGAACACCTGTTAGGACAGAACTCTATGATACATAATAAATAAACATTAATGAAGCTAGTAATATTGTTTTTTTAAATATTTCTAAAGGATGGAACTGACTGGAGGACAAAAATAGGAAGAACAAGAAAAAGAAAGTCCTGGGCTGCCATCTGCTCTGGGGTGTCCGCTCAGCACAGGGCTTGGGTTCAGAGGACCGCAAACGTGAGGTCTGCAGCAGGATCAAGACGCCCCCACATGCCTGGATCCCCGGGGCCAGCAGAAAGGCAGCATCCTTTCAGGGTGCTGAGCTGGGAAACGAAAAAGTAAGTCTTTCTCGATAGGGAGTTGCTAACTATGAACCTGATCTTGTAAGGTTTTCAGGCCCCAAGTTCACCTGTTTTATGGGGATCAAATTCCAGAAGCTGGAAGTATAGCTTAAAGGGGTCTTAGGTTGGGGGGTGTGTGTATACACGTATATCCCCAGGCACCAGCCAAAAGCTAAGTACATCTCTTCTGAAGAAACTCATTTTTAACATAGGTCTCAAAAACTCTCAGGGATGAAGTTCCAAGGTACAAGTACTTTCCTAGCACCCTGAGCAGAAACAATAAATTGCAGACCCACAAAGACCCACAAGTATCAGTCAGATATAAATGCTAAGAATTATGTTTAAAGTGCTTAAAGAAATATAAGAGAGAACCAAGGTATGACAAAGGAACAGAAGATGGTCAAAACTGACTAGCAAACTGAAAAAGAAACAAACAGTAAAAGCTTCCAGAAAAGGAAAAAAATGCAACAGCTGACATTAGAAACTCAGTAAAAGATTAGACCTTGGGGAAAAGAAAATGAGAGGACAAGAACACAGATCTAAGGAAATTCCTGACAATCCAGCACAGAGCCAGGGAGACATAAAATATGAGGAAGACACAAAATGTAAAAGGAGGAACTGAACTGTGCGCAGTGGAGGCAGTCTGCTGTGTACACAGGCAGCTCCCAGAGGGAGAGGGCGGGCAGGGAGTCAAGGGGACCAATGTGGAGAGGTGTAAGAGCTGACAGATTTTCAGAGGAGAAACCGGTCCTCAAGCAAAATCGGTAAGAAAACTCAAAAATAAAAACCAAAGCCAAAGAAAAGATCTTAAAAGTATTCTGAAAGACAAGACAGGCTACACACAAATAAAGTGACATCTGAATCTGACATCAACAGCAATAACGGAAACTAAAATCTATTTGAAAGATAGCTTCAAAAAGCTAAGAGAAAAAAACAAAGTTATCCTAGAATTGTGCAGATACACAAAACTATTTTTTAAGAATGAAGGTAAAAATAAAGTTACAAACAGAAAAGGGGCATCCACTATTCAGAGACTGTTATGATGGGAATGTCAATGAGGAGTACTTCAAGGAGGACACTGATCGGAGTTAAAAGACTGCAAGCAAAGAAGATCTTAAAAAAATTAGTAACAGTATAAAAAACTGAGAACAAGAAAGTCCAACCAGAAGGGTTTTTAAACCATCTTGAACAGAGAAAACATACAGACAGAGGGAGAACGGGTATTAAAAATCTTCTAGAGGCCTTGACTTGACTGTGAGGAAAGTAAAAATATTGATTAATCTTATACTTCTAATAAATGAGGGGCTTCCCTGGTGGCTCAGACGGTAAAGAGTCTGTCTGCAATGCAGGAGACCCGGGTTCTATCCTTGGGTTGGGAAGATGCCCTGGAGAAGGAAATGGCAGCCCACTCCAGTATTCTTGCCTGGAGAATTCCATGGACAGAGGAGCCTGGTGGGCTACAGTCCATGGGGTCACAAAGAGTCAGATGCGACTGAGCGACTTCACTTTCACTTTCTAAGAAATGAACTCAATCAATCCAAAAGCAAGCAAGGAGGGGAGGAGAAGGAAAATGATACCTAGCTCAACTTGTGGACACAGCGGGGGAAGCAGAGAGGGACGGACTGAGAAAGCAGCACCGACATATATACCCCGCTGTTCAGTCGCTGAGTCAAGTTCGACTCTCTGTGACCCCGTGAACTGCAGCCCGCCGGGCTCCCCTGTCCATGGGATTTCTCAGGCAAGAATACTGGAGTGGGCTGCCATTTCCTTCTCCAGGGATCTTCCCCACACGGGGGCCAAACCTGCGTCTCCTGCACTGGCAGGCGTGTGTGAGCCGGACAGTGGGTGGGAACCTGCTGTAACACAGGGGGCCAGCTCAGGGCTCGGTGATGACCGAGGGGGCAGGGTGGGGGTGAGGGGGGCTCAAGGAGGGAATACAGACAGTTATGACTGACTCACAGTGACGTGTGGCAGAAACCAACACAGTATTGTAAAGCAATTAACACTCCAATTAAAAAAATAAAATCTAGCTCAGTAAAGTTTAAAGATAAACTATAAAAGATAAACTATGAGGCATCAAAATAAAAAAAGGTTGATTTAGCTATATCAATATATAAAAAGAATAGACTACAAGTTAAAAAGCACTACTGGAGATAAAGTCAGGACATACCTCAATCAATTCTTCAGGAAGATTACAATTCCAAACTTAAATTTATCTAACCCTAAATCGTCAAAACATACAATGGAAAAAACTGACAGAACTATAAGGAAAAATCAATAAATCCATAATTGAGATTTTAACATAACTCTTCAATAAAGTGAATAACAAAAATAGAGTGCAAGATTGGAACAACATATTTAGCACGTTTGATATACTTAAAATATAAACAGATATATATACATACATCTGTCTCCCCAAAACATTTTCAGCAATCATATATTCTAGGTGATCATGCAGATGTCAAGAAATTAAAAAGAAAAGCATCAAAATTCTATGACTAAATGCAAAGTATATTAAATAGTAATTAGAAAAGATACAGAACTGGATGATGATGAAATATTATTGATACTTATCAAAACTTGTATGATATAGTGAAGAACTCACAGCCCTGAACGCTAGCTACGTTAGAAGAGAAGGAAGACTGAAAACCCAGTTTCTGAACCAGTTTCTCCACAAATGATTAATAATGATAAAAAAATACAATACACTTACTGCTACTGGATCCTTCCGGTGAAGCTGAGCAGCTGTTACTTGTTTAAATCCACCTGGGTAGCTATTAAAAGAAACAAAGACAATAAAATTGGGAGTAGGCGATGGGATAGTATCCTTGAAATGAACATTCTCATAATATGAAACTATTTTTATTATGAAATTACATTTGTTTCTCCTGGAGGAGGAAATGGCAACCCACTCCAGTGTTCTTGCCTGGAGGATCCCATGGACAGAGGAGCCTGGTGGGCTGCAGTCCATGGGGTCGACTGAGCAACCAATACACACACTTGCTTCTGGGAACTATGCTACTCATCATGTCTTAAAAATTAAGCAGTAACTATGCTACATGAAATGCTATTAAGTGGTCAAATTTAGCAATTGTTGTTTTATAAAACCAATCATAAAGGCAATCAGTCCTGAATATTCATTGGAAGGATTGATGCGAAGCTGAAACTCCTATACTTTGGCCACCTGATGTGAAGAAATGACTCCTTGCAAAAGACCCTGATGCTGGGAAAGATTGAAGGTAGGAGGAGAAGGGGACGACAGAGGATGAGATGGTTGGATGGCATCACTGACTCAATGGACACGAGTGTGAGTATACTCTGGGAGTTGGTGATGGACAGGGAGGCCTGGCGTGCTGTGGTCCATGGGGTCGCAAAGAATTGGACACGACTCAGCGACTGAACTGAATTTCATAAAAAATTCCACATCTTAGATATTTCTTGGCTAACCATTTTTAAAATTAATTACTCTATTGGCTGTGCTGGGTCTTCACTGGGCTCCCCTGGTGGCCTGGCTGGTGGAATCTGCCCGTAACACAGGAGACCGGGCTGGACGCTGGGTTGGGAAGGTGCCCTGGAGGGGAAGGCTGCCCGCTGTCCTCACTGCTCCAGGTCAGGCGTTCTCCGGCTGCGGCAAACGGGCTATGTGCTGCTCTGGCACATGGGCTCCTCATGGCACTGGCTTCTCTCGCTGTGGAGCAGGACTCCAGGTGTGCAGGCTTCAGTGTTGCAGCAGGCTCTGCGGTGCCGGCTCAGCAGCTGCTCCCAGGCGTGTGGAATCTTCCTGGATCAGCGGTGAAGCCTGTGTCCCTTGCACTGGCAGGCGGATTCTTATCCACTGCATCACCATGGAAGTCCCTGGCTAACTGTATTTCTACTGGAATTTAAGTTCATTCATCATTCATTCATTCATTCACAGTTACTTATTTCTGCTTGAATGCAGGGAAAACAAAACAGTGCCAAAATGTATTTCAAAGTGAACAAGCTAGGGGTCAGGTCTGGGGAAAGCCGGTAGACTACTTGGTTCTGAAGGCAAGTTAATACTCTAAACAGGTCGTGCTCCTATTTCCTATTACCAGGAAGTCATATGCTGCTTCTGAGTAACAAAATATTTCATTGTGTTCAGATCAAAATCATAAATAGAGATTAAAGAAAATATTTGGGATAGGTATTGGAGATCTTACTAACCTGAATACCCCAGACCCAGGTCTGAAATCAAGGTTTGGCCAGCAGCAACCAGTGTAATATGAGGCAACTCATTTCATCTCTTTCTTTATGGGTTTGCTCAGATAAGAAAAATGCTAGTATTTGCCCCATCTACCTCTCAAGATTTTATGACAGTCGAGTAGGAAAGTGTTTGTGACAGTACTTAAGAAATTTAAAACAAAAAGAGCACACAGATGTAAGACTTTATTACACTGAATGGATGAATAAGAGCCTAGATGATTTTCAAGGAAGGGAAAAAGAAAACATAAAGACAATGGACTCTGTAAGGGAAATTTACAATTATCTAAATATGATTCCTGTTATAGGTTTCTTTCAACACTTAAAAACATTTTGAAGAGGATTTAGAGAACCACGTTTTAGGAATAAAATTTAAGAAAGCAAATTTAGAAGTATGCTGAGAAAAATGTCTAAGTTTCAAAATGATACTCTTTCATTTGTTTCATGGAGTTTCACCCTCAGAACAAGAAATAATTGTCCTCTATTCTTTCTCTCTGGGAAGAAAATACTTTATGCTTTTATCACATGCTTATTTTGTGAGTGTGTGTACGAAGGAAACAACGTTTATTTTTTTTTCTTCTATTTATTTTAATTGGAGGCTACTTACTTTACAGTATTGTAGTGGTTTTGGCTACGTTGACATGAACAGCCATGGGAGTACATACATGTGTTCCCCATCCTTATCACATGGTTATCTTGCATTTTCATATTTCTTTCCCAATTGCCTCTAAACTTTTAAAACTTGTTTTACATATATTTTACTTTGCCAAAAGTAAGAATGACTAAAAGTGAATGTGAATTAATTTTTGTTAAATATTTCATTAAAGTGTTTAAGTACAGGATGGGCAAAGGTTGGCTAACAAGCAAAAGTGTTTTTCCAAGCATTAAAGACCTACCTGGGCAAAAGACAAAAAGGAACAGAAGGGAGCCTCAAAGCCGGCTTGTCTAAGATGCAGGTGCGCTTGGAAATAAAATAATTTTGATCAAGAATGAAAGGCCAATATGTCTAACTATATCTTGCATGATACTGAAGAAATTATGCTTAATAAAATTTGTACATGACCTGAAACTGAGGGGTTTAACTAATACATTACCTGAAATAATTCAGGTCTCAAAAGATCTTCAAAGGCCGGAGATAAAATTTAACATAGAGTAAACTCAGGGTACTACAGCTAGATTAGAATGCAACTGAAACACACAGGAAGGAGGACACAAGGCTGAAAAGCCCTCAGGAGTTTCAGCTGGTAGTAAACGCAGTGTAGCAGTGACGCAGCCGTGAGGAGCCCTCCTAGAGCAACAGAAGGCAGAGTAACTGAGAGATGGGGGGTCACACTGCACCAGAAACCCAGCAGGACACAGCCAGGCGAGTGTTATTTAGTTAAGATATTGACAAGTAATGACTGCACCCAGAGAACAGTGAGCAAGATATGACGGAGATCTTCAAAGGGCAGTCACATAAAGGACTTTGCGTGAACTACAGGTGTTTAGAGAAGAGACGATCAGTGAGTGCGTGCTGATCACTCTCAATTACCTGAAGGAGGTCATGTGGAAGATATAGTTTTACACCGTCCAAAAAAGGAGGACAGAGGGCGAGATGGCCGGGTGGCATCACCAACTTGATGGACATGAGTTTGAGCAAGCTCCAGGAGATGGTGATGGACAGGGAGGCCTGGTGTGCTGCAGTCCATGGGGTCGTAAAGAGTCAGACACGACTGAGCGACTGAACAACAGCACCAAAAGGCCATTATGAAAGCTGAAGAAAGACAGGTGATGACTTAACAGCACTGAGATCTTTCCAAAATTCAGACCACGTCAAAGGCAGAATGAATGGGCTGCCTCAGGAGCTAGGAGACTGCTACTGTTCAAAGACAGGCAGACCTATAACCTGACAGGGATGCTGTGGGAAGGTGTAATGGTGTCCTTCCAACTTGGGATTCTCCTCACCATTCTTTCAACCTCTCATGCACTTTTAGAAGTTCAAGACGCTTCTGGAAACAGCAGTAAGACAAATCAGAGGAAGCAGAAAGAAACGAGAAGACTGATAAAGAGAGAAACCTAGATCAGAGAGGTTAACTGACAGATACTCTCAGGAAAAACCAATAGCCTCAGGCAATTACAAGGATCTGGTACAGTTTTGTCGTTTTCTTTTTTTTTTTTTAGTTTTGTTGTTTTCTGATTGAGTAAATCACACACGCATCACGAACAAAATCAGTGTTTTCTTAAATCTCTTTTTCTTTCAAAATTATTTTATTATTTTATTTATTTTTATTTTTTGGCTGTGCCACGCGAGATCTTAGTTCCCCAACCGGGTACTGAACCTGTGCCCCCTGCAGTGGAAGTGCAGATCTTAACCACTCGACCACCAGGAAGTTCCTTAAATTTCTTTTAAATATAATAATACTAAAGTAATACATTTCCACTGCCTATCTTCCCCGACAAAAGCACTATCTTACCCAGTATGTGAGGAGTACACTTTTTGCTCCCACTTGTTCCCAGAAAAGGCAATGTGCCTTGTGTTCATGATGACAACATGATCTCCACAGTCACCTGGATTTAAAAGAACAAAGAGAGAAAAAAAGGATTTTGGTCGAAAAATTTTGCCTTTAAGAAAAAGTGCGCTTGGTTATTTACAAAGCTTTCCAAAGTCCAAAGAACACATCAGTGAATATAAAGCATGTCAGTGCAACATCAAAATCCTTGAACAGACTGATGTTTTTCTTTTATATAACATCTAAGTGTAGAGGAGTTGGCTAGACATTTGGAAAATCTCAACACTGGAAGGTAAAAGAGAATTTGGGAAGGAAGCCAATAACAACATAGGTCTTTGAAAGGCAAATTACTGTTCCTCTTATTATCTTTGACCATTAATGATTACACTTCATTAAAATGTAATAATTACACTTTAATAATAATTACACTTCACCACTTTTAACTATCTAATACAAATTTCCCCTTAAAAATAAGAGAAAATGAAAACAATATGCATATAGATGAAAAAAGGTATATTTTACCAGTAGGTAAATTGGAAACAAATGTAAAACATCTCAATTGTTATTAGTTCAAATTCAGAGAAGAGAGTATTATGCTCTCAGCTTAACTACTAACCCAAGGCTTTTTCCAATCACATTTAACTAGTTAAATATCTTTCAAACTGGAAAAAAAAAATTAAGGTTTGGTAAACAGTTTTCAGAAACAGGAATTAAGTTTATTTACAAAAATTTATCACCTTAGATTTCTAACCTTATTTGATTTCTTTTTATAATATTGGGCTAAGTTAAATGGCCAAGTAAAATTCAAACTAATTAAATCAAGGGGAAAACTCAAAGATTTATGTGAGGATATCTAAGGTCTCATCGTGGATCCACAGTCTTCTTCCTCCTTCATGACATACAGCATTGCTTTTATATACTGATCTTATAGGATCTGGTTTGAGAAATGTCTGAAAAAAAGCTGTTCCAATTTAGTGATAAATAACAGAAGTTTGGCTTTGGCTTTTATGCTTGTTTCCAGCCTTGATGAACAAATATCCAAATGCCTACTTCAACTTTTTTTTTCTTCTTTTAGTATCCCTGAACTTCTGCATGGCTAATGTGACAGATGATCATGGAAGTTACCACAAAATCCACTGAGTATAAAGACATTGTGATAGGAACAAAGGGTGTTGTTCCAATTTATTGCTGGTACGTAAATATTCACTTCTAAAAGAGGTAAGAGATGGGAATACCAGATCACCTGACCTGCCTCTTGAGAAACCTATATGCAGGTCAGGAAGCAACAGTTAGAACTGGACATGGAACAACAGACTGATTCCAAATAGGGACAGGAGTACATCAAGGCTGTATATTGTCACCCTGCTTATTTAACTTATACGCAGAGTACATTATGAGAAACACTGGGCTGGAAGAAGCACAAGCTGGAATCAAGATTGCCGGGAGAAATATCAATAACCTCAGATATGCAGATGATACCACCCTTATGGCAGAAAGTGAGGAGGAACTAAAAAGCCTCTTAATGAAAGTGAAAGTGGAGAGTGAAAAAGTTGGCTTAAAGCTCAACATTCAGAAAACTAAGATCATGGCATCTGGTCCCATCACTTCATGGGAAATAGATGGGGAAACAGTGGAAACAGTGTCTGACTTTATTTTTCTGGGCTCCAAAATCACTACAGATGGTGACTGCAGCCATGAAATTAAAAGACGCTTACTCCTTGGAAGGAAAGTTATGACCAACCTAGGTAGCATATTGAAAAGCAGAGACATTACTTTGCCAATAAAGGTCCATCTAGTCAAGGCTATGGTTTTTCCTGTGGTCATGTATGGATGTGAGAGTTGGACTGTGAAGAAGGCTGAGCACTGAAGAATTGATGGTTTTGAACTGTGGTGTAGGAGAAGACTCTTGAGAGTCCCTTGGACTGCAAGAAGATCCAACCAGTCCATTCTAAAGGAGATCAGTCCTGGGTATTCTTTGGATGGAATGATGCTAAAGCTGAAACTCCAATACTTTGGCCACCTCATGTGAAGAGTTGACTCATTGGAAAAGACTCAGATGCTGGGAGAGACTGGGGGCAGGAGGAGAAGGGGATGACAGAGGATGAGATGGCTGGATGGTATCATTGACTCGACGGACATGAGTTTGGGTGAACTCCGGGAGTTGGTGATGGACAGGGAGGCCTGGCGTGCTGCAAATCATAGGGTCGCAAAGAGTCGGACACGACTGAGCGACTGAACTGAACTGAACTGAAAAGAGGTAAGTAGTCTATATGTAACTGGGAGCAAAAACCTTCAGTGTTTTGTATGATGATGTTCTAGGAGTGAGCTGAAGAACAAATGTGCGATTAACACTGTGAAATTTAAATGACATTGTTAACACTTGAAATAGACTGACTCAACTGAATAGTAAGAAAGAAAAATACTTTAGCTGGGTGACTTTAAGAAGAGCATTTTAAACTTTTTCCCCCTACCAAATTCTTAAAAGATTTAAATAAATAATGCAAAACAGAATACTAGAGATTAGATTAGTTGAATTGTTTGAATTGTGTTTGAATTGCTAATATTCACAATATAACCTTTAAGAATTGTGTGAAAATTTTATTTGATTTCATTCCATGTGCACCAGAAATACTTTAGGATGATCTGATAACTTCAGATAATACTAAAGAAAGGTTTCCCTCTGCTTCTTTTAAATGCTCATATAGTCTTCCTCAACTGATTAACTTGTGGACAATGAAAAGAACAGCATTCTGACGAAGAGTAAGTCACAATGCAGATATCACCAAGGGCCCTGACTTTTCATTCATCAGAGAGAAATAAATATGTTCAGAAAGTGCCTGCGTCTCCAGCTCAGGAGGGCAGCTCCAATCAGAAGGCAGTGTGTGTAAAGTGGTTCAAAGATTGTGTACTCACATATCCGCACACACACAGAGGCCTGCACGGCTTGTTGAGATGCTGTGGCAAACCAGCCTTCCCTTTCCACGGCTGTGTTTTTCTTATGGAACTGTGGTTTGGGTCAAGATGGAAATGCCACGGAATTAAAAGAACGTGCTCCTTTCACAAAATTGGGGAAAAGATGGAATCAGCAGTAGCCACATAATTCTTTTTCAAGTATAGCACTTATCCATCCACTGAATTAAAGTTCTGCTTCCTTACAAGTAAGTCATCACTGCAAAAGCGCTCCTTATGCACTGCAGAGTAAACACTTTGCCAGAATACAGACAAGCCTTTCTGTCAGGCCATTCTTTCCTAGGAATGGAGGATAGCTTTTCTAGGAAATCAGAAATTTACTTTTTAAAGACTAAATTGTATTTTTGTTTCACTGTACTTAATATTCGACTTTTATCAGCAGAATATTGGACTTTTCATGTCCCTAAGATGTCACCAAAATCAGAACTTAAACTGCAAAAAACACCCAAAAACTTAAACTGCAAGCAGTTTTCAATTTACAAATATGTTGTTTTAGGTGTTTTTCTAACATTTATTGGTTTAATCAGCATTTATTATGTATGTTTTATGTGCTTATAAACATCATAGACATGTTTACTTGAAAACTGACATACAGTTTCTCAGAAAAACAATATTACAAATGATGGCCACATATACAGGAAGAGCTATAAAGGTTAGTATTTAGGTGTGATAATGACATTTAGGTTACACTGGAGAATATTCTTAGGAGACATATGCTGAAGTATTTAGGGGGTAATATACTGATTATCGCCAGCTTTCCCGGTGGCTCAGAGGTTAAAGCGTCTGCCCGCAATGCGGGAGACCAGGGTTTGATCCCTGGGTTGGGAAGATTCCCCTGGAGAAAGAAATGGCAACCCACTCCAGTATTCTTGAGTGGAGAATCCCATGGATGGAGGAGCCTGGTGGGCTACATACAGTCCACGGGGTCGCAAAGAGTCGGACACGACTGAGCAATTTCACTTTCACACTGATTATCATTTATTTTCAAATGAGTAAAAATAACACGGTAAAATACTGTGTAATCTAGGTGGATATAGAGAAATTCACTGTACTATTTTGACCTTTTCTGAAATTGTGAAAATTTTTATAAGACAAGTTAGAGAAAAAGTAAAAGACTTAACAAACCAGTGGAAAAAAGGGAAGAAGAAATGTAGACATTTCACAGAATGGGAAATGACAAAAAGGCCAATATATAAATGAAAAGATACTGAACTCCATGTGCAATTAGGAAAATGCAAATTAAAACCACAGAGCACTTCCCAGCTACCAAAGCAGAATGTTACTCAGATGAGGAATAATGAAAACATCTGCATATGAAGACTGACTAGGTTCCTGTGTATCTCTGAGCCCAGTAATTCCTATCCTACAGATAGACCTTCCACCTGTGTCCTGGAAAAATGGTACAAGAACACTGATAGCAATGTTGTGCATAAGAAACAAAAAAGGAGGTAAACCACCCAAATGCTCAGTGAATGGATATTTATTTCATCATTACTATTATTACTTTTCTTAAAAATATTATCTATATTTATATACAGATAGATGAATACATCCCTATCCATCTATACACATCTTTGTATATTTCATATTTCAAAACAAAGTTAAAACTCAGTGTAAAAAGCGTTGTTGACAGGCCAAGCAAGATGAAGAGTAAGAATTGACACTCGGGCCTTGCAGGGTGGACAGGGAGTGCCTAGGAAAGTGAAGTCAATCAAAACTACCTGGGCTAAGCGGAAGGCTTTCAGTACGAAAGCAACTGTTTTTTGTTTTGGAAAAAGGATATGGAAAGCAAATTTGTTAACTCAAAATAGTGAAAAATAACTTTCCATAGCTAACTAGCTCTATATATCTCTCTGAAGGAAAGAGTCTTTAGAAGAGAGGGCAAGCTTATCTGCGTATTTTCCAAAGCTCTCTATTGAAACGCACGTCGCCACGTGAAGAGACGTGCTGAAGAGTGAGCATTTAAAGTCCAAGTCAGGACATTTCTGAGAGTGAAAGGAAGAGCTACTGATAATTTTGCTGGGACAATGGCATAAAATGGGACTGTTTCAGGTGAAATGGTCTATGTGGTTTTCCTATGAAGAAGCAAAATTCATTTTAGTGCCCTAACAGGATTTCAGCGAAGATGGAATAAGGGATCTTCAAGGAAAAAAAAAAAAAAAAGATCCTTGCAGCAGTACAGTCAAACATCTTCAAAATTCTATCCTCACATGAAAACTGCGTTTACCGACAGGTCTAAAATGATACTCACTCAGTTGATGGTACACAGGCTTATGCAATCCTTGAAGTCTAACTGATGCCAGGGTAGCAAGCTTGCCAGGGGGCTGCATCTTCCCATCTAGGAGATACCAAACTCGGGCAAAAGTGGCCCATTGCTTAAGAGACAGAAGAGGAAACGAGGGAAATTCTCATTAAATGCGAACACCGGAGTTTGTTATTATATACCATTGCACATAATCTACAATTAATGTCAATAATTATAACGAAAAAGATCCCATCGTTAGGTAACTTTTTTCATTTCTATTTCTGGAAAAAGGGAACCTTTCCTCATTCTTCTGCAGAGATTAATGCAGTCATTCTTCCTGCCTGCTTTTCTATTAGCAATATGGATCATGCTTTATTAAAAACATTCCAAAGATATTATTTCCTTTTACATTTTGTATTTTTCATACCATGTACAATAGACTGGAGGGTTAATGAGAAAGCAGTTGTTTCTGAAGGTCTTCAAAAATACCTTGAGATCAGAAGATGAGTTATACTTAAAGAAGAGTGGCCAGTTAGAAACTGATGACTATTTAGGAGTTTAACTCTAGTGAAAGAAAGTGTGAAAAAGTGTTAGTCGCTCAGTCGTGTCTGCTCTTTGAAACCCATGCGCTGCAGCCCACCAGGCTCCTCTGTCCATGGGATTCTCCAGGCAGGAATGCTGGAGTGAGTAGCCATTCCCTTCTCCAGAGCCTGTTTCCAACCCAGGGGTTGAAGCCAGGTCTCCTGAATTGCAGGCCCATTCTTTATCATTTGAGCCACCAGGGAACTAGCAGAAATGAAGCTGGAGAAGTACAGATGGATGATACTGAATAAACTTCAATTTCAAAAAACCGCCTTAGACTGACATCTAAGGCTGCCGCAGGTAAGCTAAGACAGTTACAGGCCAGAAGATCCTGATCAGATCCTTTCTCTATGGATATACACAAGCTGCCAAACAATGTTGGAGAAAGTATTGATACAACCAGGCCGGCTGGTTTTCTCTTAAATTTAACCATCACAAACCTAAAATCAGTAAAACTGCTTACCCATCTGTTTTACTGTTCTCATTTGTCTAGTCTCCATCCCATTCCCCTTGTTTATCTGTTGTCAGGTTTACCTCGATTTCATATGTTTTGATGCCCCTGTAAAGGGTACTGCATTTTTAATTTAAATTTCTGATTGTTGCTAGTATACAGAAATACACTTCATTTTTATATTTTGGTCTTATATTCAGCAACCTTGCTAAAGTCATTTATCAGTTCTAGTAACTTTTTGTAAATTCCCTTTTTTACACAGATGATCCTTTTCTTTGCAAATAAGGAGAGCTTCTAGCCCACATACTTTCCATCTCTCTCAGCATATGAACTAAAAAAAAAAAAATTCAATTGTCTGCAGGACAATCTTGTTTCTTCAATAAACTGCAAAGAAAAAAGATAGGATAGGAACCCATTATTAAGAGACTTAAAAAAAAAACACATCAGAAACTTACTGTACTTTGGATCCCATTCCAAAGAAAAAAACCATAAAAATATTCTGTATTAATATTTATATATACATGAGAAAATTGGAAATGTGAACATATACTGAATAATTGATATTAAGGAATTGCTATGAAATTTTCATTTGCTTTGATAAATAGTAATGGCATTAAAAAAAAAATCTTTATCTTATAAAGAATGTATTGAAACATTTACTGATGAAATAAGAAGTAAATGAGGTACAGATTAAATGATACTGACTATGAGCCTTCCGAAACTGGGTGATAATCTAATATCTGATTGAGATTATCCATAATAAAGTTAAAACAACAAAAAAAGCTACTCCTGACCTCCATTCCTTACCAATGACTGCCTCATTTCTTTCCTTTTCTTTGCTGTAAACTCTTGCTAAGAGTTGTCTTTACTTCAAATTTATCTCTCCTCATTCTTTCTTCAGGGCTTCCCTCGTGGCTCAGCAGTAAAGAATCCGCCTGCCAATGCAGGAGATAGGGGTTCGATCCCTGGGTCAGGAAGATTCCCTGGCGAAGGAAACGGCAATTCACTCCAGTATTCTTGCCTGGAGAATTGCAGGGCCAGAGGAGCCTGGCAGGATGCAGTCTGTGGGGTGGCAAAGGAGGTGGCACAACTTAGGGACTAAACAACCACCGAAACAACGCTTTCTTCAACCTGCTGCCCCCGGGCTTCTGTCTTCCCATACCCGCCAGCAGCACACTACTGCCAAAGGCACCACGGCCGTCACATTACGAAACCCCTCGGTCAGTTCTAAGTCTTTGATATGGTTGATCATTCCCCTCTCCTGGGTGTTGTTTCTTCACTTAATTTCTGGAACACCACTGTCTATCCCCATTCACCCATCATGCTGATTCTTTCTCTTGCCTCTGAAAGGCTGGTATGTTCCACAACTGTTCTTGGTCCTCCTCTCCTCTTAACTTACTTCCTCAAAGACTTCATCCAGGCCATTTGTATGCTTCAGATCAGATCAGTCGCTCAGTCGTATCCGACTCTTTGCAACCCCATGAATCGCAGCATGCCAGGCCTCCCTGTCCCTCACCAACTTCCGGAGTTCACTCAGACTAATGTCCTTCGAGTCAGTGATGCCATCCAGCCATTTCATCTTCTGTCGTCCCCTTCTCCTCTTGCCCCCAATCCCTCCCAGCATCAGAGTCTTTTCCAATGAGTCAACTCTTCGCATGAAGTGGCCAAAGTACTGGAGTTTCAGCTTTAGCATCATTCCTTCCAAAGAAATCCCAGGGCTGATTTCCCCCAGAATGGACTGGTTGGATCTCCTTGCAGTCCAAGGGACTCTCAAGAGTCTTCTCCAACACCACAGTTCAAAAGCATCAATTCTTCGGCACTCAGCCTTCTTCACAGTATGCTTATGATTACCTAATTTACATCTCCAGCTTGGACCTCTTTTCCTAACTCCTGAACTCTTTGAGACCCTAGGGACTGCATCCTGCCAGGCTCCTCTGGCCATGGGATTCTCCAGGCAAGTATACTGGAGTGGATTGCCATTTCCAGGGGATCTTCCCCACCCAGGGATCAAACCCACGATCCCTGCATCTCCTGCACCGGCAGGCTGATTCCTTTACCACTGAGCCACCTGGGAAGCCCCCTGAACTATACACTTGTATTCAACTGCCCACCTGGCATATACACTACAGTGTTTTTAAAATTATATGTAGCAGAAGACCAGTTTTTCCCCAATCCATTACAGACCAATACTCTGATAGAAAAAAAAAACCCAACAAAACTTTGATAAGGCAATTAAAATGCTGCCACAATGTCAAACTGCTACAGTTCTTTTTAATGGTTAACTTTAATTCCTGTATCTCCTTCATCAGGGGCAGGTAACAAAGAGTTCAAGGACTGAATCTCACCTGGGGCAGGACTAGGCTAAGAGGCATCTTACAGCAACATATCCAAAACCGAACCCTGCTCTTCCTCTGAAACCTGCTTCAGTCCCCGCCTTCCTATCTCAGTTGATGGAAGCTCCCTCCGGTTGTTGAAACAAAAAAACCTTGGATTAGTCCTTGGTTTTTTCTGTTGCTGTCCGCCACACAGCTCTTCCGGAAATCTTACCGGTCCCACCTTCACACGGAACGTGACCACTTTTCACCACTACACAGCAACCGGGCCTGGTTCGCGCCCCCCCCATGTGTAGCCTGGATTATTGCGGCAGCCTCCAAATTGATTATTTGCTTCTGTCGTCCACCAATTCCCATTTCTAAACAATTCGGTCTTAACTCAGCAGTCGGGTACTCCTTGTAACACTTAAGCCAGATCAGGTTACTACTTGGTTCAAAACCCTCCAAAGTGAAAGTCGCTCAGTGGTGTCTGACTCTCTGCGACCCCATGGACTATACGGTCCATGGGATTCTCCAGGCCGGAATACTTACCAGGGGATCTTCCCAACCTAGGGATCAAACCCAGGTCTCCCGCATTGCAGGCAGATTCTTTACCATCTCAGCCACCAAAGAAGCCCATTGAACTGCATACCTGAGCTCAATCGCTCAGTTGTGTCTGTCTTCTTTGCGACCCTATGAACTGTAGCCCACCAGGCTCCTCTGTCCCTGGGATTCTCCAGGCAAGAACACTGGAGTGGGTTGCCATTTCCTCCTCCAGGGGATCTTCCCAACCCAGGGATCGAACCTACGTCTCCTGTGTCTCCTCGCATTGGCAGCCTGGTTCTTCAGCAGCTGAGCCACCAGGGAAGCCCAAACCTCAACTCCCCCCACCCCCCAAGGCGGCCCTTATTTTGCTCACTCTTCCAGTAGTCTACAGTGCCCTATGAGATCCATCTTATTAGCTCCCTGACTGTCGCCCTAACACCAATCCGGGGTGAGGGGAGACCAGAAAAGGGCTGCCTGAAAACGCCGAAGTAGGGGCACCGACAGCACTACACGAAGTGGTGGTCAGCTGCGACCCTCGTCTGTGCTTTATCGCGGCATCTCCGGGCCTAGGGGTCTGGCTCCCCATCCGCCTCGGCATCGCCAAGTCTGACTGCCTCCCGCCAGTGAGGAAGCCCGCCACGCCGGGAGTGCAGCCTCACCTGCGGCGCCCTAGACAAACTCGCCATGTTCCCGAGGGGCGGCTCCGCTCTTCCGCCAGGACCCGGGGCCGCTTCGCATCACGGCCCGGAGGGAAACGCGCGGAGCTGCGGGTGATGGTTCCTAGGCCAGCAAGGCTTCGTCTGCTTCTCCGCGTTTCCCACGTCTTTTCCAGTCTTCCCAACACAACCATTCCGTCAGGAAGAGAGCACACGATGCGGTTATTGAGAGAATAGCCCCCGAAAGTCACTCTTCTGCTGGAAAGGGTGCGTAAACCGACGGGGGACGGGCCGTTTCCCGCCGAGCTGAAGAGAGGGCGCCGGAAGTGCTGCAGCAGCGCGGGCGGTTTGGACAGACGCCGTCGCCTGAGGCGGCCGCGAGCGCTGAGGGATGGATCGGTACTTGCTCCTCGCCGTCTGGGGCGAGGGAAAGGCCGCGGCGGCGGCGGGCTCGGGGCGTGGGCCCGAGGCCTCGCGCGTCGAGGGCCCCGGGAGGCCGCCGGGTAAGCGCCGAGCCGAGAAAGCGCGGGAGCGGCTCAAGGGGCGGAGAGGACTTTTGGGACTAGGTTTTTCTGGGGAGGGCTGGGCGGAGGGGCCGCGGGGAGCCGTGACTCCTCCGGCTCGCCTGTAAGGGCTGAGGAAGATGCTGCCCGCACGCAGAACAGGGCCAAGGTTCTGGGTGCCACACGCCCGCGCTCAGAACTTGCAGACACAGTTAAAAAGTTCTCGGGGCCTTGGAAATGGAATTTCTGCTCTTGAGACGTATATGCATTCAATAGGTAGTTCTGCCTCCTGTGTTCCAAGTGCGAGTCAGACGGAAAGCAACAAGATGGAAAGGGCTCTTACTCTCCTGGAGTATTCATCCTAACAGGAGGAGGCATTCCGCACGTGGAATAAGTTAAAAAAACAAGCGACAGATGTAAGACGAATCTGACCGTTTTTGCACTCTTGTTGATGCCCCTATCTGGAATCTGTTGCATTTTATTTAGTTTGTTTTGATGGAGAGGTCTTTTGAGGAGGAAGTATATGTGGCTGTGTACGGAGTACTGTAACAGGATTTCCCATCCCATTGATTTAAAAATGGTTTGGGGGAGGGAGGTTTTGGATTTGCATTAACTGGCAAGCATGTGCAAACCGGGAACTTAGCTATTCTCTCTGCTTGCTTAAGATTTATTATGTTAAACTTTGAACAGAGTAGATCTTTTATGTATCGTATGTTCTGGAGAGGCTGATGGTGAAATTGGAATTGGTCTACGTTGTGTAATTCTTGAGCCCAGCTGAGTTTGAGTTTTCTTTCTCAGACTTAAGAGCAGCAAATGTTTATCATCTCCTGAAAAGAAGCATTACTGCTTCACTTAGTCCAGAAGATAGTACTTTCCCTGGTGAGTACAACATACACCCTTCTTTTCACTGGCATAGCATTTGTATTGAAAATAAATTGAATTAATTTGGTCACATAAGAGTCCCAAAAACATTTGGTTTTTTTTCTTTGTTTGCTTTTGGGGGGATATTAATAACGTCATTTAATATTTTAGCTAAACGTATTTACAGGAAAATATTAGTGCAAAGCTATAATGCATTACCAATTAACACAGAATATATAAATATTTCTATAACAATTTTTATGTAACAGGATTTCTGTGTTATATAAAAATTTCATATAACACAGAAATAATATAAATATTAGACTAATTTAAAACTCCAGTCTCTTATGGCACAGTCCTTTACTTATTGTTACAAGATTTAAAAAAATATATGAATATACATTATTTGTCCATTACTATATTATATTCTCTGTCTTTAAGCTCAACAAGAAGCACTTGTTGACTGGGTGCAAGTCCTTGGGATAGGGAGCTAGCAAAAGAAATACAGGAAAAGCAAAAGGGGAAAATTGCTTTCCTTCATTTACTGATGCTTGGATATCATAAAAGTTGTTATGAAAATTATTTTATATTCTCATCTTGAGCTTTGTTCCCTTTATGAGATTTGCTTGCCATCTTTAGCTTCGTGTAAAATAGAGTAACGTGGCTTTATAAGGAGGATGTATGATTGTGTTCTGAGTACAAATACATTATTAATGTTCTTATAGTCATTTCCTTAACTGTTTTTTTTTTTTTCATTCTTACCTCTTACTAATTCTCTTAAAAGCACTTCATAATTGTCATCTTTTCTCCATTCTTATCTGCTTGAACTTCTTAAAAATCTTTTGACTTTTTTGATCATCCTTTACTTTGGAAATATTTTTTATCCTTTGGTTTCTATTGGCATTATATAATCCATTTATTACTTCTTTGGTCGTTACCCTCTTTTTTTTTCCCTTCCCTTGCTTGGCCTCAGTCTGAGAGTAGAGATGCCAGAACATGTCTGAAAGCTGAAGGGAGTTTCTGGAGGCCTCAAGGAGAGTGCACCTGTTCTCATGACGGAACGCTCTGTTCCTTTCTGTCTTCATTCATCAGAGAACCTGTCTCTTGAGTTTCAACTGTCATCTTTGGGGAATTATTTCTAATATCTATGTGCTTCCCTATCCTGTTTGTCAAATCCCGGTTCAGTTCAGTTCAGTCGCTCAGTTGTGTCCGACTCTTTGCGACCCCATGAATCACAGCACGCCAGGCCTCCCTGTCCATCACCAACTCCCGGAGTTCACTCAGACTCACGTCCATTGAGTCGAGATCCAGCCATCTCATCCTCTGTCATCCTCTTCTCTTGCCCCCAATCCCTCCCAGCATCAGAGTTTTTTCCAATGAGTCAACTCTTCGCATGAGGTGGCCAAAGTACTGGAGTTTCAGCTTTAGCATCATTCCTTCCAAAAAACACCCAGGACCGATTTCCTTTAGGATGGACTGGTTGGTTCTCCTTGCAGTCCAAGGGACTCTCAAGAGTCTTCTCCTACACCACAGTTCAAAAGCATCAATTCTTCGGCACTCAGCCTTCTTCACAGTCCAACTCTCACATCCATACATGACCACAGGAAAAACCATAGCCTTGACTAGATGGACCTTTGTTGGCAAAGTAATGTCTCTGCTTTTGAATATGCTATCTAGGTTGGTCATAACTTTCCTTCCAAGGAGTAAGCGTCTTTTAATTTCATGGCTGCAGTCACCATCTGCAGTGATTTTGGAGCCCCAAAAAATAAAGTCAGCCACTGTTTCCACTGTTTCCCCATCTGTTTCCCATGAAGTGATGGGACCGGATGCCATGATCTTCGTTTTCTGAATGTGAGCTTTAAGCCAACATTTTTCACTCTCCACTTTCACTTTCATCAAGAGGCTTTTTAGTTCCTCTTCACTTTCTGCCATAAGGGTGGTGTCATCTGCATATCTGAGGTTATTGATATTTCTCCCAGCAAACTTGATTCCAGCTTGTGTTTCTTCCAGTCCAGCGTTTCTCATGATGTACTCTGCATAGAAGTTAAATAAGCATGGTGACAATATACAGCCTTGACGTACTGCTTTTCCTATTTGGAACCAGTCTGTTGTTCCATGTCCAGTTCTAACTGTTGCTTCCTGACCTGCGTACAAATTTCTCACGAGGCAGATCAGGTGGTCTGGTATTCCCATATCTTGAAGAATTTTCCACAGTTTATTGTGATCCACACAGTCAAAGGCTTTGGCATAGTCAATAAAGCAGAAATTGCCGGGGTCCAGCCCTGGTGGATCCAGGGAAATTCGAAGGGGAGACGGCTTCGGCAAACTGGATACAATAGCTTTAATTAAATATTAATTAGAGATATAAAGAGTAATAGAATAAGGATAGCTCAGCAGGAAAATTCAGCGGAGAAAAGATGCTGAATAACTTGGTTTACTTGGAAAGCTAATAAAATTCCAGGGCAAGGAATTTTTGTCACCTACATAGGCTGCAGGCGTCCTCCCGTTCTCCTGAAAGAGAGGAGACACTAAGGCCTCTCCGGTCAGATCTTAGAAGCCCAGGCATAATTAGTAGGCTTGACGAGCCTCCACGTTCCAGATGGGCATTCAGCCAGAAGGTGAGAGAAAGAATGACCTGGAGAGACCAGTCTTTCGAGGAACTGATCCCATTTTTTATTTTTCCAGGGTCTGTTTTTATACACTGAGATGTTATACAAAAGTCACGTGGGGTCAGCAGTCCTGACTTTTATTAAAGTCGGGTGCTTCATACAAATGTATACAGAGGTCTTAGGGGTGTTACATCATCTTCTAGCCAGGGGGCCTGCTGACAATTTATGGCCCGCTCCTTGTGACAGCGGTCAGTCAACCAGAACACTTATTTTTCCAGAGGTGATTATTCTTAAAACAGACGCCACCTTCCGAAGGCACCAGATTAAGTTACATTCCTATAGGGTGAGGGTGTAGTGGGTTTTAATTAAGGAAAGAATTTGCTTAGCCTAAGGTCTAACGTGATTAATATCGAAGGTTAATACTTATTTCTTCTATATATTCATTAATGTGTATAAGGGCAGGGGATGTGGAGACTTAGCAGCAAACATTGGCTCAACAAATGAAAAACCCTTCACCAATACAATTTCTAATCAGCCCACTATACTTATACTAATAGTTTTCTAACTTCTCTAAAGAACCTGTTTTTAGAAGGTTTAAAGCATCTCGTGCCTCTCACAGTTGGGAGGCTGTGAACAATCACATGTGGCCAGACAAGCCTGTCAGGCAGGCTAGAGAGCCTTCAGAGGAGTTTGTAAGTTGGAACACTCCTGTCATGCCCAGGAATTATTATTAACTGGAGCTGTAAGTTAACTCTTTTTCAGAGAGAGGTTGTAGGGGACAGCCGCCCCTAAAGTCAGAGGTGTAGGTGAGAGCACAAAGCAGTAAAGTAGGCAGACTCTGGTTTTGGGGGTAGATGCTCGAGAATTTCCAGGGGGACTCCTGAGGCTCGATCCCGCCTTGGCGTATGCCGAGCCTCCTTCCTCATGACCTTTGCCACGGGCGGAGTTCCTCACGCTGGCTCCCAGCAAGAAATAGATGTTTTTCTGGAACTCTTGCTTTTTCCATGATCCAGCGGTTGTCGGCAATTTGATCTCTGGTTCCTCTGCCTTTTCTAAAACCAGCTTGAACACCTGGTAGTCCTCATTAATTTTGCAAGTTGGTATAGTTTAAGTCAGTACTACTATTATTACAACAGGATTTTGATGGAAAATGACATGGTCAGTGAAAGACATGTGATTAGTTGCCTGAACGATTGCAAAGTAAAAATATTTTGTAAAAGGTGGATACATGGGACTTCCCTGGTAGTCCAGTGGTTTAGACTTTGCCTTCCAATGCAAGGGGTGTGGGTTCAGTCCCTGGTCAGGAAGCTAACATAAAAAAACCAAGACATAAAACAGATGCAATGTTGTAATTTTAAGTTCAATAAAGACTTAAAAAAAAAGTTGGATACATGTGTCTGGAACTCCAAAGGAGAATGGAGCTGGAGAAAGATTATGGCATCATCAATATATAGATGTCAATTTGAGCCATGAAGAAAGATGGGATTGTTTTGGAGAGTGAGAAGAGCAGAAAATCTTGAAATGAATTCCAAGGAATTCATTTTTGAAAGGATCTGAGCACCAGTTTTTAAAGAAAGATAAGTTTTGCACAGAAAGCAAGTGTTTTCAGGAGAAAGTAGTCAAATGTGTCATTTTTTATTCCTTTCTTAGTCTTTTTTTTTTTTTTTTAGAAACACAAATCTATTCAGTGATCAGAGAATGGAGAACTAGGAACTTAGTTTACAAATCAATTTAACGTTGAGCAGGGGTGGGGGAATTAAGGCAAGATTTAAAGGTACGAGTAATGAGGGGAAGGCATTTGTAATGGTTTTGTGGGAAAAGGCGGCATTCTTCCTGGAACTGGGATGCCACCTCTTTTCTGCCCTTGTGTGGTCCTTTGGCATCTTAGTCTTAATGTTGAGAAGTCAAGTACCAATAGGACTAAAAACTTAGATTTAGAAACATGTTAGTCGTTGGTGACTTTGGTGGGTGTAGCTTCAGTGGCATGTTGGAGACAAAAGAACAGATGACATTGGATTTGGGAGGGAATAGAAAAGGTACATAGGAACAGAGACGGTCAAGTGTAGACAGTGCTTTCAGGACGCTTATCTTCCTGGAAAGTAGAGAGAGAGAGTGGGTAACTGAAAAGGGGAGATGAATTTAAAGGTGATTTAAAAAATAATTTGAGAAATACTTGTGCATATTTAGATGTTAACGGGAAGGAAATGGTAGAGAAGGAGAGATCAAAGATGCGGGAAGTCAGCGGCCTGGTGTCCCGGTGGAAGTCCAGGGAGTAGCCTTGGTAGGAAGGGTGGTGCCTCTTACATGTCAACAGGGAAGAATGAGGAAAGGCCTAATGGAAATGCAGGAAGGGTGGTCTGTTTATTACCTAATGGCTTCTATTAAGGAATTAGGGGGTAAAGTCTTGTGGAATTTTGGCAGAAATTGGTAACGAGATACCAATTTGGTAAAAAATTGGTAATAAAATGCACTTAGCATCTTTCTTTGCTAACTTCTATGAGGTAAGCCACAGTTACCATATATCTCCTTCCCCCTCCTTTGAATCCGATTTCTGTACGTTGCTCTAAATTTTCATTGATCTTCTGACTCATACCTGGGGTGACCCTTAATTTCATATCTTCATATAATATTCCAGTCTCTAAGAAGATCATCTCCATTTTAAAGCCATAGTTACTCTTTATTTCCTCTCTCTTAAGTAAGGCTGAACCAAACCTTCATGATCTTTGAGGAGGGAACCATTTTCCCTAAAATGCTTTGCATTTTTTGGTATTATTCAACAGTAATTGAGTGGGTGTATTTTTCAGCATCTTTAGATTTTAAGGTTTGAAATGAAGATTAATAATAATGATGTAGATTTTGAACTGCGATGAACTAAAGCAGAGTCTTCATAGAGAATGAACAATTTTGCTCTTTAGGCAGGTTTTCCTGTTTGAATTTCTGTATTTTATATATATATCAAAGTTGCATAATTCTCTAAGTATACATGCTGTAACATCTGCTTATTTGTGGCATTCTTCTCTTCTAATCAGTATGATTTTGCTTTCAAGCCTGTTCAGTGGGTGGTATACCTGGTTCCAGGAAGTGGTTCTTTGCAGTTCAGGCAATATGTGGATTTTATCAGGTAATATAAATAAGAAAATGGTAACTGGTGAATGTCTTTGTTAATACAAATAATTCCACGAATCCATTACTTAATGCAGTCTTTTGATACGTTAGTTTTGTAGTTCACACTGGGAAGAGATACATTTTGGTGCAGAGAAAGATGACATCGAAGATGTTCTTCAAACAAATACGGAAGAATGTTTGAGTGCTGTTGAGTGTTTTGAGGAAGAAGATAGCAATAGCAGGGAATCATTATCCTTGGCTGAGTATGCTTACATGCGTCCTATAATGTCTTTATAGTATTTGACGTTAGATTGTATTTTAGCCATGAGGGTAAGGATTTGATATGTTAGCAGTTACAGTGAGGGAATTTTACATAATTAAAAATTTCAACTCTTATTTTGGAAGATGGGCAGTTTGGGCCTTTAATTTGAATAAAATTCTTTAAAATGCACAAATTTGTATCTGAAAATGTTTAGCTTCTTAAGCTTACTTATTTGTAGGAGTCATAAAAAGTGATAATTAATGTGTCACTTGCTTGATGTAATATTTCAGGAGCTTGAATAGAAACTTTATTTAAGGTTAGTAGCTGGCATTCACACTGCAGTGTCACTTTCATTTTGCTTTTGAAACTGAAATACATCTCTTCAGTTTGTGTGTGTCTTCAGCGTCTCAGGCACCCTTAAAATCCAGAGCTGCTGAGGGTTATATGGGTGACTGGATTCATGTTTAGATGTTTTGAATTATAGTTTGACAAGTATGGTGATTTAGGTAATGTGAGTTGTGGTCATTATTTTTTTCTTCATGAAGTACACTGTCTCTGGTGGTGGTTTAGTTGCTAAGTAGTGTCCGACTCTTGCGATCCCATGGACTGTAGCCAGCCAGGCTCCTCTGTCCATGGGATTCTCCAGGCAAGAATACTGGAGTGGGTTGCCATTTCCTTCTCCAGGGGATCTTCCCAACCCAGGAATTGAACCCAGGTCTCCTGCTTTGCAGGCAGATTCTTTCCCAACTGAGCTACAAGGGAAGCCCACTAGTCATTTTGGTCTTGTGTAATACTGCATTACAAAAAACTACTTTTGTGTATTTTAATATTCATGTATTATATTTCTATAAATTTTTGCAGACTTCGAGTTTTCCTGTTTTCAAATCATATTTGTTTATACTGATTAATGAGGGGAGACGTAGAAGTTTAGAAAGGGCATTGAAATGGAGGCTGGTAGAAGTGGTCTTGACCTTGGGCCAGTCACTGAACTTCTCTGGTGTTTACTGTTTCATCTGTAAAGTGCTGAGATCCTTTTAGATGATTTCTAAGCTGCCTTCCAGCCTTAGGGCTCTTACCATTCCATGTTTTCTCACCGCTGTCGACGATGGTGAGTGCTAAAATAGTTGTTTCTAGCAAGTGACTTAATAACTATTTCCACAAGAGGGAGCTTGAAAACTGCACTTTACCATAAGATGTCTTAAGTTTTTTAAACAATGGTGAGTTTATAATAAAAGATTCAAGTACCTTTATGCTATATAATAAGCTATTTTGAGAAAAATTCATTATATGGATAAAAGTAATAGATTTTTAATAGATTTTAAAGAATTGAAGGAGAGTGTCATGTTTTCTTGTCATCTGTTTTATGTCATTCAGAGAAAAGCAGTAGCCTTCTTTATGAGACACTTAGGAATATCTTACTTTGTAGGGTTCAGAAGAATGTTTGGGCTACAAGCTATGACTTATATTTAATGTACCAGATATAATTTAGGTAGGTCCCCCCTTGTCACTGTTGTTTGTTTGGGGAGTGTAGCTTAGAACTTGATTCAGGGTTTGGATCCTAGCTTTCATACCTACTACTGATGTGAACTTTAATTGAATTATTTAAAGTGAGGATAAAAATAGTATTAAGAGTATTGCCTCTTGGAATTGTCATGAAGATCATGAGATAATGCTAACATACTTAATATTGTGTCTGGCACAGAGATCCATTTGATTAATATGACCTAATTATGATTGTATATAACTTTTTTTTTCTACTTCCTCTTTTGTTTTAGCCTTTATGAAGAATCTGCAGAAGGTTTGCATCAGTTATCAGACAAGCTTCCTGCTCCTGGTAATACCTTATGGCTACTTTCAGTATTTGTATCTGGTCTTACATTGTGTGTGAATGAGCGATAAACTCAGTCTTTATGCTTGTGTTCTCACTTCTTATTTTTAAATTCAAAATGAAAAATGATTTTTATTTGAAGTTGTGAAAAAAAACATGCTCCACTACTTTAATAAAATACATTGTTGAGATATTAGCTTTCTTGTTTTCATTTACTTAGACAAAAATTAGAACTTATAAAATTAAATACTCATCTGTCTCCTTCTTCAGTTATTACTGAAGAAGAATCTTTCTACTGTCTACCATTGTTTTCCACAATGTTCTTTAGAACACTTGTCCCATGGCAACTCCTGGAGAAAGAAATTCTTTAGCATAGGTCATTTGGGTGAGTCTTCGATGGTGTACAGTCAGCTGTGTCTGTGCTGTTGTATAGAAAGTCATACAGTGGGAGAAGCCCGTGACTCAGTTTTTTTCTGCAGTTCACTTTCTTTTCCTGTAATGGGAAGCGTATTTTATGAAATACTGTATTGTTTATTCTTAAAACTGTATTTTATCTTAAATCTTTCTTAAGATGAATCAATTACTTGATTCATCAAAAATTTGATATACTTTGGCATCCACAAATACTTTTAAAGAGTTTTCTGAATATTTTCGTTATTGGAGTCGGATATTAAGCAGGTATTTGTTGTGTCTGTCATGTATCAGGCATTGTACTGGGAGCTGAGTATGCAGTGATAAGTAAAATATATGTGATTATCATAAAGGGCTTTAGCTCACAATCTAATCCTTATATTCAAGATTGTATTTTAGCATAAAAGATCTTATATGGAAAATAGCTGAATACATCGACAAATAAGCATCAATTTTTTCTATGAAGTTCAAAATATGAAATGTAGAGTTGCTATTTTGGCAAATTGAAATAGTTTCATTGTTATACTTTGGTTTCTGTTTGATTTTGATTTTTCTTATCCTTCAGTAAAATTTATCATTTTATAAAATTTAAAGTTTCATGAAGTTAACCTTCTTTCTCAGGAACCAGTGATATTGTCAGTATAATTGAATCTTCTGAGTGTTTTATTGTTCTTTAAAAAGAGAAATAATTTATTTGAGCATTACAGTTTTACACGAATTCATTCCCTTTTGTGTAACAAAATTAAGTATAGAAGAGCATAATGAATTGCACGTTTTTTTTCCCCTCTGTTCAGAACAACAATAGCGTTGATGATCTCACAAGCAATATATTATTAACCACTGGCACATAATTGGCAAGTGATTATGATATAGTTCATTGTTTTTCTGGCATATGCTAGCTATTTCAAGATAACATGGCTTTAAATCAAGTGATGAACATTTAAAAATTTCAAACTCCTAAAGATGTGTGTTGTTTTGAAGAACTTCAGAAATTAAAGTTAAAATCCTTCTTCATCTTCTAAATAAACATAAAATTCAGTTGTCCAGGATACTGTTTTGAGGCATTTCAGGTCTCACGTCTTTAAAAAGTTAGACTTAATCAACTGTGCTCCAAAATAAAAATGTAAAAAAATTATAAAAATGCCTTTTTTTTTTTTGTAGGTAGAGCAATGATAGATATAATACTGTTGCCTTCTGACAAAGATCCTCCGAAACTGAGAGACTGTTTGCCTACTGTAGGAGCATTAAAACATTTGAAGGAATGGTATTCAGCAAAAATTACTATAGCAGGAGATCATTGTGAAATGTAAGCTATCTGTGCTTTTTATTTTTACAGTTAACTTGGTACCCTGCTTTTAATAGACCCAGCATTTGAAGATTTTTAAAAATGTGAGTTTTATGGGGGTGGCCAAGAAAGCAATATCTTATGGGAAAACTAAAACTTTTTGACCAACCCAATATGTCCCACTGCAATTAGAAATTTTTTTCATTGAGAAGAACTTAGATTTTCCTTATTTCATTCTTTATATTTCTCAGAAGTTTTAGGTTTTTAGTAAATATTATGGATACTGTTTTTGAACCGTTATTGAGCATTATTCTCCAAACACATTGTGTATTTTTAAATAGGTTTGTATTGTCCAGTGAGCACCGCGATAAATGCCATGGGTGTATGGATACACTGGATTTATAACGTCATGGTTTTTTTTTGTTTTATGTGCAATGTAGAAATAAATATATACTGTTGTGTCTTAGACACCTGAGTAAGGATCAACTGTGTATTACAGTTTTGATCCTTAAATAGGTGTTGGATTTGCTCACTTCATGATTTTCTTCATTCAGCAGCTATTGACCACTGTCACTATGCTAAGCACAGCAGTGTATACTGGGGAATTACAAAAGTGAGATTTGGTCTTTTTCATTGAAATACAGGGAGGAACTGGAATGCATATAGTCAGGACAATCTGTCAGTGCTATTAAGGAATTTCATACAGAACTGCTGTGGGAACAGTTTAGGAAAGCAGTTCTTTTGAAGATAAGAATTTAATTCTTTCTGTCTGTATATGTGTGTACATATGTGTGTATCTGACATGTTAAAGCCAGTAAATAACAATAGGAAAATCTATTCATCTATGGCATTAAGGATGATTATTCATAATTCATGGTGATGTTGAGATTAAATGAACATATGCTGGAAACTTCTCCAGAGACTGATTTAATGAATGTTCTATATTAGTAGATAAAAGCAGAAATATAACCTTTACATTTTGCTTATTTAGCTTGTAGTTAACTATAACCATTAAATCTAAGTCAAATTTAAAAGCCTGTATTGAATTATCATGAACTTTTTATTTATAGAAATTATCAGAAAATTGCAGAATACCTTTCTGCTAATACTGTATCTTTTGAAGATCTCAGAAATGCTATTGATTCAAAGGAGCTATGGAGGGGAAAGATTCAGATATGGGAGAGGAAGGTAAGTGGATTTCTGTTATCACAGTTTACAAAGCAGGCCTTTCAACTTTATTTACAACACAGATAATATTAATGAATCCTAGTGAAAACGTACCATTTGAAGATGTCCTGGAAAAACACTTATCTCAATAGAACTTCTTCATTAATAGAAACGTTCTGAATTTATACTTGTACAATAGCCCCTTGGCTTCATGTTGCTACTAGAACTTTCTATGTGATTACTTCAAACACAGAACTGAATTTTTCACTTTATTTAAATTTAAATAGTCTCTACGATTGTTTTGGGCACTGCAATTCTAGAATGTAACATTATTTTAAAACATAGCTTTTAACATTAGTTGAGTTCATGTTTGTCCAAGGTGCTTTATTTCATTGCATGTAAGTTGTATCCACGTTGAAATAAGTATTTCTGGTATTTGATGTATTTCAGTCTATTATGCTTAGTTGCTCAGTTGTATCCAGTTCTCTGGGACTCCATGGACTGTAGCCTGCCAGGCACCTCTGTCCATGGGATTCTCTAGGCGAGAATACTGGAGTGGGTTGCCATTCCTTTCTCCAGGGGATCTTCCTAATAACCCAGGGATCGAACCCCAGTCTCCTGCACTGCAGGCAGATTCTTAACCATTTGAACCATCAAGGACGCCCCTGTGGTTCCAGAGAATGGGCTTAATATACTCTTGTGGGCTAGTGAAAGGCCAAGGAGAGCGTTTCATGAAAAATTCATGTGTAAGTTGAAATACGAATGATGTATACATAAATGGAAGAATTGCATTTTGAGCCGAGGAATCAAAAATGAATTTACATATGGTTTTTCTCTCAACTTTTATGTTGCAATAAGATGCATTAATCTTCGTAACTTAATTCATGATGCCTGTAACTGTGCTCTCTTTCTTTTCAGTTTGGAAGTGAAATTAGTTTTCCTGAATTTTGTTTAAAGGGAGTCACACCTAAGAATTTTAGTACATCTAATTTAAAAACTTGCTTTCTTGACAAAAAGATAATACCATCGAAGGATAAAGATATTTTGCCAAAGGTAATCTGTGTTTGTTTTTGCAATCTTCCATTCATAAATATTGTTGTAAGATACATTTGAATCTTCAGTTAACTTAGCTAATATATGTGCTTAAGTGTGCTCACTCACACAACTTTTATTATAATTGTTCTTAAATTATACTGTGTTATCAGCATTGAATGATGGCAAAACTATCACTGTTTTAGATTCTTTTCAAAATGAAATGATCCTAATGTTAGGTCAGTATAGGCCTGAAACCACTTCAGGTTTGAACTTTACCATGTGAGCTCTCTAGGATTCAGTTTGAAGGGAGCATGACACAGTGGAAAGAGAACAGGCTTTGATCTCTCTGTCTCTGTGTTCACACACATAAACGCATGCATCAGTTCAGGCACTCAGTCATGTCCAGCTCTGTGACCCCATAGACTGCAGCACACCAGGCTTCCCTGTCTGTCACCAGTCCCAGAACTTGCTCGAACTCGTGTCAGTTGAGTTGGTGTTGCCTCCAACCATCTCACCCTCTGTCGCCCCCTTCTGCCTTCAGTCTTTCCCAGCATCGGGGCCTTTTCTAATGAGTCAGCTCTTTGCATCAGGTGGCCAAAGTATTGAAGCTTCAGCATCAGTCCTTCTGATGAATATTTCAAATTGATTTCCTTTAGGATTGACTGGTTTGATCTTTTTGCTGTCCAAGGGACTCTCAAGAGTCTCCTCCATCACCACAGTTCAAAAGCATCAATACTTCGGCGCTCAGCTTTCTTTACGACCCACCTCTCATATCTACATATGACTACTGAAAAAACCATACCCTTGAGTATACAGATCTTTATATATGTGTTGTGTATTTTTGTGTATACACACACATACATATACATAATCACATATGGTAAAATTACTCAGATTTCTGCAAGTTTAAAATTTTGTATTGTTTGAAGATGTTTTTGCTTTTCTTTGCGCTTCCTATTAAGTACGCTAACCCCAGCCTTGGAGATACCCTCTTCACTAGCTCACTCTTAGTTTAGTTTTAGACTATCCAAAGAAATCCTTAATCTTACTTCTTCGAGTGGAGCTTGCTTTGTTAATTAGCATCTTGGTTTCACTAGTTCTTTCTTTAATTACTTTGGTATTTTCTCCAAGGATTTTTTTTTTTTTTTAATCTCAGCATACCAGTCAGAGTCCATTCTGGTGTGTCTTTTCTTTTTCTTTCTCAGTTTTTCAGACCCACTTCAGTAACCTAGCCTCCTGGCGTATCTGTCTGTCTAGCTAGAGATAAACAGGATAAGTTGAGAACTCTTGTCCTCTGTTGCTTACCTCTTTTTAGACTTCTTCCTGTAAACTCTTTCTAGAAACTTTGCTTTCTAGGAAATCTCCATGTTTATCTCTCCACTCTGAAAGCTAGAATTGGAATGGAAGAAATTCTTTTCTGTTATAGAGAATGAAGTGTTTGGCTTGCATAATGTATAAATACTGTCTTTTTAAGACCAATTTTAAAGGTTTAAAACCTGATTACTAATTTGTTCACTTTCATTTTATTTCTGGTATTTAAAAACTTACATAATTTTATTTTCTTTTTTAGGTTTTTCATTATTATGGCCCTGCTTTAGAATTTGTGCAGATGATAAAATTATCAGATCTACCCTCCTGCTATATGTCGGACATTGAATTTGAGTTGTATCCTTTTCATTTACATGTTCATCATAGGTCACATTTTCTGTGTCAAGTAGAGTTTTTTCCTGGTACTACCACATTTAAATATTTGGCCCTACTTTTGTGTTTCTTTTTTTTATAATATCAGTATACCTTTCATTGCCATTGTTTTAAGAGAAGTTCTACAACTTGCAGAAAAGAATCTTCCTTCAGGTAGTATATTTACGCCTTTAGGATAGGCAGAAGACTTCCTGAAATTATCACTCATTTGTGGGGTAGGGAAGAGGGAAAAATGTTAGGAATCTATGAAGAAAAACAAAATAATTTATATACTATTAGAAGGTTCAGATGTTTCTCTTGACATTGACAGGATAGATAAAAGTGCTGTTCTACTGTATTGTTTTAAATACCTAAGTAAATATGAATGCCATCACATTTGTCTGCAAATATTCAGCGTTTTTAGAATCTTTTTAAAGAAAATATATCTTAAGATGTTTTAAGAATATACCTAATAACAATATTTTGTATAAAAAGAATTTGTTGTTGATTGGAAATGAAACACTAGTACATACAGTGTTCTTTTATTCAGAAGCTCCAGTTTTTAAAATTTCTGGTTCTAATAGTTTGCAGTATCCCTACTTCTTGGTGTATATTCAGAATCAGAAAAATAATTGTCCTTAAGGAGAGGAGTAATTCTGAGTTCCTGCAGTTTAAAATTTTTGATAAATGAATTTAAACATCCTGTGAGTTGGAGGATCAAACTTATTTTAGGAAGTTAAATTATTTGATAGCTAACCATTCCGTCATTTCTTTAACTCCTTAGTACAGGGGATTGACAAAAAACAGTACCAAGCAGACCTCCAGGTTGCTGTTGGAGCAGATTTCTTCCCTGTGTGGCGAGGTATAGAAAGTGGGGTTTTGTTTGTTTTGTTTTAAACTCAGTATTTACAGATGTGTGAGAAAAGGGAATATGTGTTTTTTTAATCTGTCTTTGTGTGATGATTTGGTTTCTTTCACATAACACATTGTTTTGGTCCTAATTCATATTAAAATATTTTGGACTTTATAACTTGAGTCCACTGCAGACAGGAAGTGATTTTTGTTTTTTTAGAAGAGATTTTCAAAAATAAGCTTCATGATTGGTAATTGCTTTAAAGTTTTAGGCTATGTTAGATTTTTGTTAACCTACTCCTTTCACATGTGATTTCAGTTCTGTGGCAAGATACTTATATGGCCCAGATGATAGACACACTTAAGTGAAACATTTTCCCGAAACGTATAAAGCTCTAGATACCCTCTTTTTGAAGTTACAATGAAATCTTTAGTCCTTAGTTTTATAGATAATGTTTCAAGTCAAAATCAAGCATATACCTGTAATTTGGCACAGGTATAAAGTAATTATTAATCCATCTATTGAAGATAGGCAAGACCAATCCTAGAAGACAGCTAAACTGTTGGTATCTATTCATGTCATATTTTCAGTTGTTTTATTTTAAATTTGTTGTATTAGATTGTCATTTTTATTGTTTCTTGGGCAATGACTATAGAATATTGGACTGTACTTTATCAGTCAAGGACAAATATTGGATCTTTAAATATATGTTCCTACTTTAAAGCAGCAAAAGGGATAATTTTTGGAAACATAGATTATGTAATTTGGCTGATAGATCTGTAAATGTGAAACAGTTCATTGTCCTTTTACATTGGGTTAAAATTAGTCTTCTACATTTTTTGAAAGAAAATTTTAAACTGGATGCTCATTGCTCGAAATAATCGTAGTGCTTTATACCATGGTTTTCATTTATTTATTCTTTTTTTTTGGACTGCCTGCCATTTGCTTGTTGCAGGTGCTGGAGAGAATAAAGTGGACAAGGTCCCTCCTTGGGAAGCTATCATAGTGCTGAAATTCTAGTGATTTATGTGATCCTAAGTCGACTTCTGAGCTTAAAAAGGATGTTTGATTATCCCCAGAATAAAAATAAAACCCTTTTAGAGGAATACTTATTAGATTAGAAAAAGGCAAGATAAAATTGTTAGGGAATCATAATATCTATTAATCATATGGGCAGGAACATTTTTGTTAAAGAGGAGAATTTATAAGGCTAAAATGATGATTGTCATATTAGTGCCTGCTTGTTTGGTGTTTGCCCCTTGAAAGGGGTTTGAAACGTTGTCTTAAATTTTGAAATAGAAGGTGAAACTAAAAGCATCATTCTCAGGTCTCTCAGAGTCTATCTAAGGATTAGTGTAGGAGTGAGCACGGCTTATCAGGATCCAAGTTTGTTGTCAGTATAGTGTAAACTATTGACATACATTTATTTTGTAGGAAATTATAGCGTATGTGATTTAGAGATGTTTATTTTCATTTTTGTAGTAAATGTATAATCAAAAATAGGCTGTTTCAGAAATGTGGTTATTTATCTGGATGGTGGATCAGGATATTTATACCAGGGTATAAGTTATGCTTTGAACGGTGTTTAGCATCTCTACATTGTTAAGCTGTAACTATAATTTTAACGGTCATATAATTGTTAAACTATAACTGGACTCTGATCTGGCATACTAACATTACAGCTTTGTCTGCCCTTTGGGCCAGATGGTCTTGTCATGCATTTTGGGCTAAGAAGTCTTCTTAATGCAAGGAGGAAGAACTAGGACTTAATGTTTAGAAAATTAAACATATATCTTTTAGAATTAATGATTATTTTCCTAAATATTTTTATTTTAATGTCTAATCTTGAGTATGTGGAATATACTTGACTTAAAAAGATTATGGCTATAATAATAAAGTAAGAATATTTAATTTTACCTTCCTTACTTTGCCCCGGTAGACTTATTTTTACAACTGTTAAGAATACGTAAGGAAAAATAATAAATAGCAGCAAAAAGTGTTAATTAACTTTGTATCACATATCTCGTGTAACCCATCTGTCTACAAAAGACAATTAAAAGTGACTTTGCTTTAGATTTGAGATGCCTCGTGCCTAAATTTCCCCCAAATTAAAAAAAAAAAAAATGTATATATCAAGATGTGCTGATTTTGTAGCTTACATTTCTAAAATAACAGGCAAAGTACAGCTTTCAGGGTTGCAATTTGTATTGTTCAGTGCTTAATCAAATTGAGAATTTACCTAAATATGTTATGTTGGGTTTGGGGGAACAAATATTTAATGAACATCTGTGAACCCAGCCATGGGAATATGAGGATGACTAAGTTGAGCTTGCTCATAAATCAGTTGGACACTGCTGTATGTTTTCTGGCATAGATTCATGGTTTCTCTGAATTTTATATCTGTTAGCATTAAGTCTCTGATATCTAGGAACAGAAGTTATGAAATTGCCTTTTGATTCTAATTTTGAAGCCAGAACAATAATCCATTTAGACTCAAAGTTATAAAATTATGGCTTAGTGTGACCAGAATCTTTTGAGGACAGATAGAATTTGTGGCCTCTCATTGATTTGCCGGAGAAGGCAATGGCACCCCACTCCAGTACTCTTGCCTGGAAAATCCCATGGAGCCTGGTGGGCTGCAGTCCATGGGGTTGCTAAAAGTCAGACACGACTGAGCGACTTCACTTTCACTTTTCACTTTCATGCATTGGAGAAGGAAATGGCAACCCACTCCGGTGTTCTTGCCTGGAGAATCCCAGGGACGGGGGAGCCTGGTGGGCTGTCGTCTATGGGGTCGCACAGAGTTGGACACAATTGAAGTGACTTAGCAGCATTGATTTGCAGATAGACAAAGAAATTATACCCCCAACCTGAACTTAAATCAAATATTGTAAATATGGTTTTCAGATATATGACTCAGTGGAAGGAAAAGGAATACCTATAGCTGAATACCTTTCTGTGTTTTTTGGCTTTTACTTTTTTGGTAGAGGTGAGGCTGTGTTTTGGGTTTTTGTTTTTTTAGATTTTATAGTGAAATTTTGGGGAGAGAGTGTTATTAAAGGTGTGTTATGTCAATGAAATGTGAGTAGAGAATTGTCAGGTGATACTGTTTTAAAGTTGCTTTCTGTGTGCAGTCACTAAAAGTATGTTCTGTTTTATCCAGGCTGGTGCTCTTTTTGTATTGCCGTGTACCATTGGTAGCATACTTACTCCTCCTCCCAGCCAGCTCAGTTCAAGAAGATGGAAGGAATATATGGCTAGAAAGCCTAGGACAATCACTGGTAAGCAGTCCAGTTTTCATGGTGTAACATAAATAATGTACATATCAAATCTGAAATAGAGATAACACTTCTTCATGAGAAAATGTTATTACTACTAATTAAGAAAGACCTGTATCATATTAAGATTTTTTTTTTTATCTAACAACCTACTGCAACATACATACAACAACCTTAATTCATTCGTAAAATATCAGTGTTCAAAAGACAGAAATCTTGGTTAATTAGATAGCTAATTATATTGAACATGGGTTTCTTAGAGCCATTTCAGGAAATAAACTTGTGGTTACAATTTTCTGATGAAATTAATAGAATCTATTTAACAACTTTTTATATGCTGTGCACTATTCTAAGTACTTTAGAAATCTTGATTCATTTAAATTTTATAATAACCTTATGAAATTGCATTTATACCCATTTAACAGATACGGAAAATTGGGGCTTGGAGAAATTACAGAGCTATTAATTGGCAGAATCTTGTTTTAAATCCTGTCTCTTCCAGTTAATAGCTCTGTTAACTTCTCCAAGGATTTGAACCCAGGCCTCTAATAATCTGTTACATTCAAGATGTCATTAGTTTCTATTATAAATTCAGATTATTTAAATCCAAACTAATATTTCATGAAGTAATGGTGGGTCAGATGTTAAAGTGACTTGTCCAAAGTCACATCACCCAAGTGTGTTCGTCTGTACTCTTCGCCAGTGTCTATTCCAATTGGACAGTGCTTGTGGACTGTGCCTTGTGGCTCAGCTGGTAAAGAATCCGCCTGCAATGTGGGAGCCCTGGGTTCAGTCCCTGGGTAGGGAAGATCCCCTGGAGGAGGGAAAGGCTGCCCACTCCAGTATTCTGGCCTGGAGATTTCCATGGACTATACAGTCCATGGGGTTGCCAAGACTTGGACACGACTGAGCGACTTTCACTTCTTTCTTTCGTTTAATTTAATTCTGCGCTTATGGTTAGCTGTTGTGCCCCATGCTGTGGTAGGACTGCAGACGCGTGTCTGCCCTGCTGTAATCTCTGGACATGCTCTCAAGTCAAGTGCTCGTGCTCAGCTGTGTCCAACTCTTTGTGCCCCCATGGATGGTAGCCCGCCAGGCTCCTCTGTCCTTGGAATTCTCCAGGCAAGAATACTGGATGGCTTGCCTTTTCCTCCTCCAGGGGGATCTTCTTGACCCAGGGATTGAGCCTGCGTCTTCTACCTCTCCCGTATTGCAGGCAGATTATTGACCGGGAAAGCTGTAGAGATACTGTAGAGCCCTAGAATGCCAAGGAATACGGTTTTACAATCAGTGGCTTCCCCAGTACTTTATAGGTGAGATATTGAAATACATGTTAGCAAATGTTGAATTTGAAATGCACCTAGTATTTATGTAGAAAGTTAAAGCTAGAGTTTAAAGTTTTAGATGTATATCTCACTGAGTCATCAGAGCAGGAGATTTAGAGTTTAGCTTACCAGCTGTTTTGTTTACCTATCTTAAAAGTCACCCTACTTCAGTTGAGTTCAGTCGCTCAGTCATGTCCGACTCTTTGTGACCCCATGGACTGTAGCGTGCCAGGCTTCCCTGTCCATCACCAACACCTGGAGCTTGCTCAACTCATGTCCCTTGAGTCGGTGATGCCATCCAACCATCTTATCCTCTGTCATCCCCCTCTCCTCCTGCCCTCGGTCTTTCCCAGCATCAGGGTCTTTCTCAGTGAGTCAGTTCTTCCCATCAGGTGGCCAAAGTATTAGAGTTTCAGCTTCAGCATCACTCAGTCCTTCCAATGAATATTCAGGACTGATCTCCTTTAGGATGGACTGGTTGGATATCCTTGCAGTCCAAGGAACTCTCAAGAGTCTTCTCCAACACCACAGTTCAAAAGCATCAATTCTTTGGTGCTCAGCTTTCTTTATAATCCAACTCTTACATCCATACACGACTACTGGAAAAACCATAGCTTTGAATAAACGGACCTTTGTTGGAAGAGTAATGTCTCTGCTTTTTAGTATGCTGTCTAGGTTGGTCATAACTTTCCTTCCAAGGAGTAAGCATCTTCTAATTTCATGGCTGCCGTCACCATCTGCCGTGATTTTGGAGCCCAGAAAAATAAAGTCAGCCACTGTTTGCACTGTTTCCCCATCTATTTGCCATGAAGTGATGGGACCAGATGCCATGATCTTCATTTTCTGAATGTTGAGCTTTAAGCCAACTTTTTCACTCTCCTCTTTCATCAAGAGGCTCTTTAGTTCCTCTTCACTTTCTACCATAAGGGTGGTGTCATCTGCATATCTGAGGTTATTGATATTTCTCGGGGCAATCTTGATTCCAGCTTGTGCTTCATCCAGCCCAGCGTTTCTCATGATGTACTCTGCATATAAGTTAAATAAGCGGGGTGACAATATATAGCCTTGACATACTCCTTTCCCGATTTGGAACCAGTCTGTTGTTGTTCCATGTCCAGTTCTAAACTGTTGCTTCCTGACCTGCATACAGGTTTCTCAAGAGGCAGGTAAGGTGGTGTGGTATTCTCATCTGTTGAAGAATTTACCACAGTTTGTTGTGATCCACACAGTCAAAGGTTTTGGTGTAGTCAATAAAGCAGAAGTAGATGTTTTTCTGGAACTCTCTTGCTTTTTCCATGATCCAACGAATGTTGGCAGTTTGATCTCTGGTTCCTCTGCTTTTTCTAAATCCAGCTTGAATACCTGGAAGTTCATGTACTGTTGAAGCCTGGCTTGGAGAATTTTAGCATTACTTTATTAGCGTGTGAGATGAGTGCAATTGTGCGTAGTTGAGCATTCTTTGGAGTTTCCTTTCTTGGGGATTGGAATGAAAACTGACCTTTCCCAGTCCTGTGGCCACTGCTGAGTTTTCCAAATTTGCTGGCATATTGAGTGGAGCACTTTCACAACTTCGTCTTTTAGTACTTGAAATAGCTCAACTGGAATTCCATCACCTCCACTAGCTTTGTTTGTAGTGATGCTTCCTAAAGCCTACTTTACTTCAGACTCTAGGATGTCTGGCTCTAGGTGAGTGATCACACCATCGTAGTTATCTGAGTCATGAAAATCTTTTTTGTATAGTTCTTCTGTGTATTGTTGCCACCTCTTCTTAATATCTTCTGCTTTTTTTAGGTCCATACCATTTCCATCCTTTATTGAGCCCATCTTTGCATGAAATGTTCCCTTGGTATGTTGAATTTTCTTGAGATCTCTAGTCTTCCCCATTTTATTGTTTTCCTCTGTTTCTTTGCATTGATCACTGAGGAAGGCTTTCTTATCTCTCCTTGCTATTTTTTGGAATTCTGCATTCAAATGAGTATATCTTTTCTTTTGTCCTTTGCCTTTAACTTCTCTTCCTTTCTCAGCTATTTGTAAGGCTTCCTCAGACTACCATTTTGCTTTTTTCCATTTCTTTTTCCTGGGGATGGTCTTGATCCCTGTCTCGTGTACAGTGTCACAAACCTCCGTCCATAGGTCTTCAGGCTCTCTGTCTATTAGATCTAACCCCTTGAATCTATTTGTCACTTCCACTGTATAATCGTAAGGGATTTGATTTAGGTCATATGTGAATGGTCCAGTGGCTTTCCCTACTTTCTTCAATTTAAGTCTGAATTTGGCAATAAGGAGTTCATGATCTGAGCCACAGTCAGCTCCCTTGTTTTTGCTGACTGTATAGAGCTTCTCCATCTTTGGCTCCAAAGAATATAATTAATCTGATTTTGATACTGACCATCTGGTGATGTCCATGTATAGAGTCTTCTCTTGTGTTATTGGAAGAGTGTGTTTGCTATGACCAGTATGTTCTCTTGGGCAAACTCTGTTAGCCTTTGCCTTGCTTCATTTTGTACTCCAGTGCCAAACTTGCATTGGAGACACTCCAAATTTGCCTGTTACTCCAGGTATCTCTTGACTTTCCTTCTGTTTTCAAGAGACCTTCCCCAGGTCTCCTGCAGGAGACCTGGGTTTGATCCCTGGGTTGAAAATTGTCTCCTGGAGAAAGGCAACCCACTCCAGTATTCTGGCCTGGAGAATTCCCAGACTCAAACAGAACATCACCCTAAGTGACTTGCTGCAAAGAGCAGACAGTTGACTTGCTCATAGTTGGAGCAGGGTTCACCTGGAACAGCTCTCCTGCCCGTCTCACCAGCGCCTACGGATTGAGCTGTGGCGTCACTGAGCTGGTGGCTTGTTTGCGGGTTGGCCTCAGATGGGCACAGGAAGAGGGGCCCTTCTCCATGTGCTGTCAGTGCCTTTTCCTTGCCACGTGCTTTTTTCCTGTGATCTCCATAGCAGATAGCTAAGATTTTTACATGACAACTCAAGATTCCAAGATATACAAAAATTGAGGCTGCTGGGACTTTTTAAGGCTTCTTCCCGGAACTGGCCAAGTGTTACTTCTGCTGTGTTCTATTATTTAAAGCTACTCTCAACATGGGCCAGATTCAAGAGGGAGGTGGCTATCAGGGTCTGAATCCTGGGACGCCACTGATGTCACAGCCCTCCACAGATGAGTGAAGGTAGCAGTGGAAACTGTAGGCGTGGTTGGAAAGAAACACAGCGTGATGAGAACAAGAACCTTTAGAAATACCTGAATTTAAGGCATAGTGGAGGAAACAGTTGTTGGAAAACTGGAAAAAATTATAGGCATTAACATCAATATTGAAATACAATTTATGACATGATATAGAATATGGTGCAAGGTGTGAGAAATGATGGGGAGTCCAGCGAGGTTCTTACACTTGAGGAAACAGAGGCATGGTCCTCTTCTTTGTGAAATTTATAGCCAAATGAGGCAGGCACTTTGAAAAACTATTTTAAGTCCCTTTAGCTGGCAGGGTGAAAGTGAAGTGGAGGATACTTCCAGTGTGTACGACCTCACAGAGCCTTACAAGAGGGCTTCTTTGAGGAACAGACATTGTTAATGTAGCTTATTGCATTGAACTAGCTCATGAATAAATTCAACTTTAACCCTTCTCAGCTCACAGGGAATATGTGTATACCTGGTGATTTTGGCGGATGCTAAAACAAAGTCAGAAATAGACTTACTGGATGGCAGAAGAGTCAGTTTCACCTTACTACATGAAATGATGGGATAGTATAGTATTTATCGGTTTCTCACTATTATCTATATTTAAGGCTATTAACCATAGCCTTGACCAGACGGACCTTTGTTGGCAAAGTAATATCTCTGCTTTTTAATATGCTCTCTAGGTTGGTCATAACTTTTTTAATATGCTCTCTAGGTTGGTCATAACTTTCCTTCCAAGGAGTAAGTATCTTTTAATTTCATGGCTGCAATCACCATCTGCAGTGATTTTGGAGCCCCCCAAAATAAAGTCTGACACTGTTTCACCATCTATTTCCCATGAAGTGATGGGACCAGATGCCATGATCTTCGTTTTCTGAATGTTGAGCTTTAAGCCAACTTTTTCACTCTCCTCTTTTACTTTCATCAAGAAGCTCTTTAGTTCTTCTTCACTTTCTGCCGTAAGGGTGGTGTCATCTGCATGTCTGAGGTTAACTGATATTTCTCGGGGCAATCTTGATTCCAGCTCGTGCTTCTTCCAGCCCAGTGTTTCTCATGATGTACTCTGCATATAAGTTAAATAAGCAGGGTGCCTACAGCCTTGACGTACTCCTTTTCCTATTTGGAACCAGTCTGTTGTTCCATGTCCAGTTCTAACTGTTGCTTCCTGACCTGCATATAGATTTCTCAAGAGGCAGGTCAGGTGGTCTGGTATTCCCATCTCTTTTCAGAATTTACCACAGTTTATTGTGATCCACACAGTCAAAGGCTTTGGCATAGTCAATAAAGCAGAAATAGATGTTTTTCTGGAACTCTCTTGCTTTTTCAATGATCCAGCGGATGTTGGCAGTTTGATCTCTGGTTCCTCTGCCTTTTCGAAAACCAGCTTGAACATCTGGAAGTTCACGGTTCACATATTGCTGAAGCCTGGCTTGAAGAACTTTGAGCATTACTTTACTAGCGTGTGAGATGAGTGCAGTTGTGCGGTAGTTTGAGCATTCTTTGGCATTGCCTTTCTTTGGGATTGGAATGAAATCTGACCTTTTCCAGTGCTGTGGCCACTGCTGAGTTTTCCAAATTTGCTGGCATATTGAGTGCAGCACTTTCACAGCATCATCATTCAGGATTTGAAATAGCTCAACTAGAATTCCATCACCTCTACTAGCTTGGTTCGTAGTGATGCTTTCTAAGGCCCACTTGACCTCACATTCCAGGATGTCTGGCTCTAGGTGAATGATCACAGCATCGTGAATATCTGGGTCGTGAAAATCTTTTTTGTACAGTTCTTCTGTGTATTCTGGCCACCTCTTCTTAATATCTTCTGCTTCAGTTAGGTCCATACCATTTCAGTCCTTTATCGAGCCCATCTTTGCATGAAATCTTCCCTTGGTATCTCTAATTTTCTTGAAGAGATCTCTAGTCTTTCCCATTCTATTGTTTTCCTCTGTTTCTTTGCATTGATCGCTGAGGAAGGCTTTCTTATCTCTCCTTGCTATTCTTTGGACTCTGCATTCAAATGGGAATATCTTTCCTTTTCTCGTTTGCTTTTCCCTGCTCTTCTTTTCATAGCTATTTGTAAGGCCTCCTCAGACAGCCATTTTGCTTTTTTATATTTCTTTTCCATGGGGATGGTCTTGATCCCTGTCTCCTATACAGTGTCATGAACCTCCATCCATAGTTCATCAGGCACTCTATCAGATCTTGTCCCTTAAATCTCTTTCTCACTTCTACTGTATAATCATAAGGGATTTGATTTAGATCATACCTAAATGATAAAAAGTCAAAATTTAGGTCATACCTAAATCATAAAAAAAAAACATAGTCAAGGGTATGGTTTTTCCAGTGGTCATGTATGAATGTGAGAGTTGGACTGTGAGGAAAGCTGAGCGCCAAAGAATTGATGCTTTTGAACTGTTGTGCTGGAGAAGACTCTTGCGAGTCCCTTGGACTGCAAGGAAATCCAACCAGTCCATCCTAAAGGAGACCAGTCCTGGGTGTTCATTGGAAGGACCGATGCTGAGACTGAAACTCCAATACTTTGGCCACCTGATGAGAAGAGTTGACTCATTGGAAAGACCCTGATGCTGGGAGGGATTGGGGGCAGGAGGAGAAGGGGATAACAGAGGATGAGATGGCTGGATGGCATCAGTGACTTGATGCACATGAATTTGGGTGTAGTCCGGGAGTTGGTGATGGACAGGGAGGCCTGGTGTGCTGCAGTCCATGGGGTCGCAAAGAGTCGGACTCGACTGAACGACTGAACTGAACTGAAGGCTATTAACATGGATTGAACACTAACGTCTCTTAACTAAACTTGAGTGTATTCTGGACAGCCCTTTATTTATTTTTCCTCTTGTAATTGTTTCTAAGATAATTTCTTGATTTAGAATTTACTCTCAGTTTTTTTCTTTTTCATAGTTTTTATTGCAGCTCTAAGAAAATACCTTATCAGTTGGCTTGATTTGATTTTTCTTTATCCCCTCTTTAAATTTGGGGATTCATATTGGTAATTTCTGAAAAATAATTAGAAATCTATCACATGACCATCTTTGAAGCCAGATTGTTGATTACGGGTTGGGCTGTACCATTGAGGGCTGATTAAGCTGACACTTCACGGTATTTTTTTTTTTTTTTAATGTTAGAAGTAGAAGCAATCAAAAAGAACAGTTGATTATTAAGTTCTATTTTACTTCCTGGAGGGGAAGTTATGCCACAGACAAAACTTCCATTGTAAAGAGTAGCTGAATTTTAGCTAGTATACGCTTGATGCCTCTTCCATGGGGAAGCATCATAGCCCTTTTGTGTGGTGCCCCTTCCAGTAGCCTCTCTCACTGTCAGATAAGATATCAACTGTCAGATCAGTCTTCTGAATCAAAACTCTGTCTCCCCACAGCCTATTGAATCCTGCCCAGCTGTTCTCTGATGGTGCCTTCCATGTTCCCTTTCCTCCAAGCTACACTTTGTACTCTTTGCTGAAATTCTTCCCTGACTTTGTACTTTTACGATCTTGTTAATTATTCATTCAATCATACCTTTCTGTTTGTGCTTTGTAGGTACTATGAATTAGGGATGGTACTACAATCTGGGGATTGGTGGTGAGCAAGGCAGACATGGCTTCTCCTCTTCTAGAATTTACACTATAACTTAGAAAATAGATATGGAGAAAGAGCTATAAGTCTTACCTATACAAATACAAAGTGCTATTTATACAAATACTTATACAAAATACTTAGTTATACAAATACTATGTACAAAGCATTGTATTTAGTAGTAACCAACTAGAAATAATCCCGAGTAGCTATTACATAAATAAAACATGTGCAAAGGTTGTTATTGCTACAGTTTGTAGTACAAATACCTGTTCAGGTGTGTGAATGTAAGTATCTGTATTTGCACATGTATGAAATACTTATGTTTTCAGCAGACTTTTCTGAGCAGCTCAAATGTGCTAGGTGTGTTTCACATGCTGGACCAGCAGTAAATTGAACAAAGACCTCGCCCTTGGGGAGCTCACACGGTGATGGGGTCACAGGTTCAGTTCTTACCCAGAGTGGCTAGGTCTCTCAGTTTGGGGAAACCGTTACTCCACAGTCATTTTCTCGCTCAGGACCTAATTTTCACTCTCCTGTCTAAAGCTGCAGCTGGACTGCACTCCTGATGTCCTCTCATCGTCCCAGCTCTGTTTTCCTACTTAGTGCTTCCCGCCATCTAGTATACCTAATGTGTGTTCATTTCTCTCACTGGAATGGAGAAGAGACAAGGTGAACTCTTTACTTTTATTTGTTGCTTTATTCTCAGAGCCTGGAACAGTGCCTGACCCTTGATGGGCCCCATGCACTGTGGCCACCAGGCTCCTCTGTCCGTGGGATTCTCCAGCAGGGATGCTGGAGGGCAGCTGCTCTCTTCTCCAGGGGAGCTTCCTGACCCAGGGGTTGAAACCCAGGTCTCTTGCACTGCAGACAGATTTTTTTACCCTGTGAGCTACCAGGGAAGTCCTGACACTTAATAGGTACTCAAAAATAATTGTTAAATATTAAGTGAAATATAGATTGTATTTCCAATTAGTAGTAACTGCTGTCTGGAAAAGTGAAGAAAGACTTTGAATGAACTGCAGTGTGAACCAAAGTTTGTGCTCCGGGTTTTATCAGTTCTTCAGGTTTAATGTAAGAAATCAAGGGATGTATATAATACATATATGTATTAGTTTGAACTGTGGTATGTCAAAAATTGTTAAATATCAGCAATTCATACAATTTGACCTCAAATAGGACAGTGCCCAGTTTGAAATATGCTTAAATTGAATGGCAAAAGAATGATTTTTAAAAGTGATTTTTGCTGAAATATTCGAGTATTATGGTACTGGGAAAAATGTAAAAGAACTATGGAAACAAATGCAAGGAACTAAACCCTACTACCTTTCTGAAGAAAGGGCTCTATGTTTAAACTTGCATTAAAAAGTCAGTTGTATAATGAAAAGAACCTGGTACACCATATGTTCACAGAGATGTTTTATGAAATGGTCAAAAAATTGGATGTTGATCATTGCCTAATTTTATATAAAGAATGAAAAAGCTAAGGTACAGAGAAATCAGGAAACTTGCCTAAGGCACAGGGTGAAGTCAGAATTTCCACCTAAATCTTTCTGCTGGTCATCTGTGATCATTTCACCATCCTGAGTTCTATTTTTGCCACATTTTTTAAAAATTGGAATTCTTTTGAAAGGAAACATTTTGAAGATACTCGGCCAAAAAAAAAAAATTATTAGGACTAATAAAGTACTTTGCATTGAGGAAGCTTGTGCCTTCTTCATACTCCAATCAGTGGGGTAAAAGTGTTTCAAAATAGTGAGCTGAAACTGACAAGGTTAAGGTGACTCAGTGTAATTTATTTTATAAATACTTTTGCCCTTGAGAAGAGGTGAAGGACTTGGATAAAGATTTTTAAAGAGATTTCAGTGGCAAAGACAAAGTACTCTTCCAGTCAGCAGAACTTACATTTACTGTGTGCTCGTTGTGTTCAGGGCATTATTCTAGGTGCTAGAAATTCAGTAGTAAAAACGGTCAACCAACTTTACTGTATTAACTTTTATTGAGCATACTATGGAACAGCATACTTGTTCTCTTCAAGCACAGATGGGACTTTCAGGGTAGACTATATATTTGTTAGGCCATTAAACAAGGCTCAGTAAATTTAAAAGGATTAAAAATAATACACAATGTTTTCTCCAGTTACAATGGAATTAAATTAGAAAGCAACAGCAGAAAGAAATCTGAGAAATACTTTAAATATTTGGAAACTAAAATTTAAGCACACTTCTAAATAGCCCCTAGGTCAAATTAAAAAGATAATTTTAACTGAATGAAAATAGAAACAAACATATGAAAAGCCCCTCATTGCAGTTCTAAGAGGATTCTAAATGCATATCTTAGAATGGAAGGAAGATCTAAAGTCGACATTAACCTCAGGAAGCTAGAATACTAAATCCAAGTTAAGGAGAAGGAAGGAAATTAGACCAGAAATCAGTGAATAAAACCCAGGGGACTCTATCTAACAAAGTCCAAGACCTGTACACTGCAAACTACAAAACATCACTGAGGGCATTTAAAGAAGAGAACAGTGAATGGAGAGATACAGCGCGTTCGTAGTTGAGGAAACGCAGTCTCACCACGGTGGTCCTTCTCTCCACATGGATGGTAGCAGTGGTGTAGTAGTGTTAGTCCCTCAGTCGTGACCGACTCTGTGCGACCCCATGGACTGTAGCCTGCCAGACTCCTCTGTCCATGGAATTCTCCAGGCCAGAATACAGGAGTGGGTAGCACTTCCCTTCTCCAGGGGATCTTCCCGACCCAGGGATCAAACCTAGGACTCCTGCATTGCAGGCGGATTCTTTACCATCTGAGTTACAGGGAATAGATTCAATCTAATCTCTAATGAAATTACAGAAGGCCTTTTCATAGAATTTGTCAAAATGATACTAGATTTACAGGAAATTACAAAGATCTAGAATGGCTAAAACAATTTTGAAAAGGAAGAGCAACTTATTAGAATTTATACCGCCTGATTTGCAACTCACTGTAAAGCTGTAAGAATCAAGACAGAGCTCACATGTGTCAGTGGAGCAGAATAGACAGGGATGCCAGTGAGAAAAGGATGGTCTTTTTAACACATACCAGGATAATTGAATGTTCATATGTAGAGACTCAAAAATTACACACATATATGCAATTATATATGTAAAGTTACATATGCCTAAATGCAAGCACTAAAAGTATAAAACCTCTGTAAGAAAACATATACCAAAAGGAGGATCTGTTAAAAGAAACCTATAAATTCACCAAAATTTAAATTTTTTGAATAAATTCACCTGTCTCCTTTTTGAAAACCTCTGCTAAGGAAAAATTTTAAAATCTACTAAGAGAAAATGGAGAAGGCAATGGCACCCCACTCCAGTACTCTTGCCTGGAGAATCCCATGGCCAGAGGAGCCTGGTAGGCTGAAGTCCATGGGGTCGCAAAGAGTCAGACATGACTGAGCGACTTCACTTTCACTCTTCACTTTCATGCGTCGGAGAAGGAAATGGCAACCCACTCCAGTGTTCTTGCCTGGAGAATCCCAGGGACGGGGGAGCCTGGTGGGCTGCCGTCTGTGGGGTCACACAGAGTCGGACACGACTGAAGCAACTCAGCAGCAGCAGCAAGAGGAAATAGTTTCAATCATATTATCTTAAAATGGACAGATATTTTTTTAAAAAATTCTTACAACTCAATAGTATGAAGACAACCCAATTAATAAGTGACTTAGAGACTTACAGTGGTGCTAATGGTAAAGAGCCCACCTTCCAACGCAGGAGACATGAGAGATGCAGGTTTGATCCCTGGGTCTGGAAGATCCCGTGGAGGCGGGCAGGGCAACCCACGCCAGTGTTCTTGCCTGGAGAATCCCATGGACAGAGGAGCCTGGTGGGCTACAGTCCATGAGGTGGCAAAGAGTCAGACACAGCTGAGCGACTAAACACACAGCACACCAGTACTGACCATATTTCCAAAAGGAAGCTCAGTTCTGCTCTGGCTTCCAAAATTCTGGAAATTATGTGAGTGAAGAAGGGTGAAGGGCTTCAGTATTTAGTATACCGGCATTCACTTAATACATGAATAATCAATTTCAGCCCTAAGCTCTGTCTTATATCTCCCAGGCCAGAGATGTTTTGTTTTACTTTCTCCAGAGAATAACCGCTAGTCCCCTGGGTTGGGGAAAGGACGGTTGTTTGCCTGCACAGAATGTGGAGGGATCTGGACACCAAACAGCTTTAAGACAGACTTCCAGCCTGTTTTACTGTTTCACCGTCACTTTGTTTCCAGTGCCATCCCAGAGTCCTGTGTCAGGAGTTGTAGTATAAATTTTGTTGCTTCCAAACTTTATGGTTTTTCTCAGCTTAGCAACTGGGAGTCTGAAGTCTGTTTCCAATTGTTCATCTTCTTTCCTGCTTTGAAACTTCAGTTGCTCCTGTCTCTTCTCTCAGATATTGGTTCCTATAGTTCTCTGCTATTTTTAAATTTATTCTCATTTCATGGAATTTCAGGAGACAGTGAAAATAAATGCTTATGTCCAATTCACCATCTTCTACAAAAAGGCTTCTATTTCTGTTTTTAATCTCAAAGGCTTCACAGTTTCTCCTTGACCTTCACTATAGCCCTTACTTGGTTTGTTTTTAGCTGTCTTAACTGACCTTCTCGTTACTGGCGGCCAGATTAATGAGTGCTGTCCACCCCACTGTAAAGTTCATTATGGATGCACCGTGCGGGAGCAAGAAGCTCTCTCTGAGCACGTGTGCACTCCTTTCCCACCAGTGGAGCTGCGTGTGCGTGCAGGGCTCAGTGTACTCCACTTTTAAAGAAATGAAAGCTGGAAATAGTAGTTGATACATTATGGGTGTGAATGTATAGAAAAGATGTACTAGAACTCTAAAGAGCCACATCAAAGTTAATCAGTGGGTATGCTGCTGCTGCTGCTAAGTCGCTTCAGTCGTGTTCGACTCTGTGCGACCCCATAGACAGCAGCCCACCAGGCTCCTCCGTCCCTGGGATTCTCCGGGCAAGAACACTGGAGTGGGTTGCCATTTCCTTCTCCAATGCTTGAAAGTGAGAAGTGAAAGTGAAGTCGCTCAGTAAGTGTCCGCCTCTTCGAGACCCCATGGACTGCAGCCCACCAGGCTCCTCCATCCATGGGATTCTCCAGGCAAGAGTACTGGAGTGGGGTGCCATTGCCTTCTCCGATTAATGAGTATACATAGTTTTAATTTAAAGTAAGACATATATGCTTTGTGAGTATCATTTTTGTTATATGAGTCTCTGCTTTAACAGCTTCCTCAGTTAAATGAATAAATTAAATTAAAAAAAGATAAATAGGACTTCCCTTGTGGCTCAGCTGTAAAGAATCTGCCTACAGTGTGGGAAACCTGGGTTTGATCCCTGGGTTGGGAAGATCCCCTGGAGAAGGGAAAGGCTACCCACTCCAGTATTCTGGCCTGGAGAATTCCATGGACTACATGGGGTTGCAAAGAGTCAGACACGACTGAGTGACTTTCAGTTAAATGAACAACTGCTGTCCCAAATATATTGAGTGACACCTTGTTTTAAAATAACATAGAAATGTAATTATATCCTATGGGTCAAACGTATGATTCTGCTATGTTGTCTGCTGAATTTTCACATGCTTAACAAGATAATTGTTTTTGTTTAGTTCCAGATGTTGAAGTGAAAGGAGAGAGTTCTAGCTATTATCTCTTGTTACAAGGTAATGGCAATGGAAAGTGTAAAGCCACATTGATTCACTCAGCCAACCAGATCAATGGCTCGTTTGCACTCAGTTTAATTCATGGAAAGATGAAAGCAACGACAGAAGAAACCAAATTGAGTGAGTGTTAACTTTAGAGGGAAAACAAAACATTTTTACGTTTGTTTGTGTAAGTAGTTAACTTACGTGGTTTTTAGTGAACCTGTTGTTTTCAAACTGCATTTCACTTTCAGTAAATTTGCTTTTGCTTTAAATATTTTATAACACATTTGAACAATTATTAATCCCTTACGCATCATACTTCTTAAAATGTAACAGGTCACCCCTTCAGTTCCAAACAGGAAAATTTTTAGTATTTTCCACTTTAAACAATTTATCTTTCTAGAATTTACTTCTCTGCCAGGGTCCAGCCCCGGCTGATCCAGGGTATTCGAAGGAGAGACGGCGTCGGCAAGATCAGGAAACAACTGCTTAATTAAACTTTAATTAAGGATATAAAGAGTAATAGAATAAGGATAGCTCAGTGAGGAAATTGAGTGGAGAAAAGAGGCTGAAATAAGGATAGCTCAGTGAGGAAATTTAGTGGAGAAAAGAGGCTGAATAATTCAGCTAGAAGGTGAGAGAAAGAATGACATGGGGAGACCAAGTTTCGGCGAACAAGGCCCGTACTTTATTTTCCAAAGTAGTTTTTATACCTTAAGTTATGCATAGAGGATAATGGGGGAAGGGGTAGAGTCATGCAGCAAGCCAGGCTTTCTTCCTGCAAACTTATCATATGCAAAAGCTTAGGTGATTTGCATCATCTTCTGGCCCGGAGGCCTGTTAACATTTTAAGACCCTTTCTTCAGAAAACGTATTTTTCTCTAAAGGTGATAAGTCAAGCGCCACCCTCCAAAAGCATTAGATAAGGTTGCATTCCTACAAAGCAAAGGTGTGGTGGGCTATAACAAGAAAAAGAATTAACTCAAGGGTCCCAGGTTACAAACATTGAAGCTACTATTTACACCAATTATATTAATCAATACACTGCCAGGGACACAGCAGGTAAGGGATATGGAGACTTAGCAGCAAACATTGGCCCAACAAATGAAAAACCATTCACCAATACAATTTCTAATCAATCTTTTAACTGCTCAAAGGAATCTGTATTTAGACAGTTTAGAACATCTCACGCCTCTCACAGTTGGGAGGCTCTGAGCAATCACATGTGGCCGGAAAAACCTATTCAGGCAGGCTAGAGGACTTCCAAAGGAGTTTGTAGGTTGAAACACTGTCACGCCCAGGAATTATTAACTGGAGCTGTAAGCTAACTCTTGTTTCAGAGAGGTAGTGGGGGACAGCCCCCCGTAAAGTCAGAGGTGTAGGTGAAGGCACAAAGCAGAAAGTAGGCAGACTCTGGTTTTGGGTGTAAATGCTCGAGAATTTCCAGGGGGACTCCTGAGGCTCCATCCCGCCTTTGCGTATGCCCGAGCCTCCTCCCTCATGACCTTTGTCATGGGTGGAGCTCCTCACGCTGGCCCCCGGCAGTGATAGAATTCCAGTTGAGCTATTTCAGATCCTGAAAGATGATGCTGTGGAAAGTGCTGCACTCAATATGCAATATGCACTCAGTATGCAATATGCACTCAATATGCAGTATGCCGGCTCCCGGCACTTCTCATTGTTATTTACTTTCTCCCAAGCATCTTTATTGCTCATCTTTTGTTACTGTTCAAGCTCCATGCTTGGGTTATCCATCATGGTGTGACAAACCGCCCCAAATTTAGCTTAACAACGACTGTTTATTATAACGTCTCATAGTGCTGTGACTGGACGTTTCTGTCTTGAAGGCCCACGCGTGATTGCCCTCACACACGGCTGGGGCTTCTGTTCATCTGAAGACTTAACGGGGCTGGGTGTGTAGGCTGGCTCTTCCCCCGCGTGTTTGGTGCCTGGGCTGGGGTGGCTGGAGCAGGTAGAGCTGCTTTCCTCTTCACACGCCCGTCCTCCAGCCTGGGCTTCCTCGCAACAGCGTCGCCTGCAGGAAGCCTGATTCCTGTACGGTTGCCGCCTTCTCTTAGAGCGAGTGTTCTGAAAAGCTGTGAGACTTTCTGTGACCTACGTCTTTCATTGGCAGTTTCACCATGCCTGTTGGTTTCCTGGGGTCACCTAGGTTCACTGTGGAAGGTCTACACAGCAGGTGAGAAGCAGAATCGGATTCACGGGGAGGCCGTCTTTGAAGACCAGCCCCTGTAGTCCCTCAGAATAAGATGTAGTGGAGGGAATTCTACTCTTCTACCTAAATTCTCTGAATTTAAGAAGCAGGTCAAAGTTTAAAATGCAAAATAATTTAGAATGTTTATTTTCTGCTGTTCATTTATTACTGTTTACTTGGAAATATGCAAGATGAAAGATAAATAATTGACTTTTAATTACATCTTAACACATTTCTTGAGAACTTAATTGTTGTTATAAGCCATCTTTAGTACTGATTTTTTCTGTTTCTTAGGCTTTCCTCTTGACCTCTCGTCACTCCCAAGTTTCTCCAGGGAGCAGCTTATACAGAGAGAGAAACAGCTAGCCGGTGTTCAGGCTTTGGCTGTGAAGGAATGTCTGAGTAAGTCATCATGTGTGCCTTTCATTCTGTTGTAAGAATGTTGACTTGTTCAGACCTAATTTATTTTAACACTTTTTTCTTACACACTTTCTTTTAGATATGATACTCACTTGTAGAACTATCTTTTTTTTTGTGGGAGGTGAAGCAGAAAAGAATAGCTTCATTGCTTTGCCAGGCAAAGGAGCCACAGTGGGCTCCTGGCCTTGAAAACTGTGTCCCAACCCAGGGGAGTCTGTTGAGGAGTTTTATGGCAACGGTTCGAGGGTGGCGTTGCTGACAAAGTTACTGTGTGTGCAGGGTCTTAGGTGGTTGGTCTCCTTTTTTTTTTAATTAAATTTTTTTTATTGTAGTCAAAGTCACATAATATAAAACATACTATATTTTAATCCTGTTTAACTGTGCAGTTCAGTGGCACTAACTACATTCTTAATAGAGGTAATGTAGGGTAGAAACGGTCTGTAAATTTTTTCCCACCAGATTAAGAATATTCCTATTTACTTGTATATTGCGGTTACCATTTATTATAATTGTCCAGGAAAATTTAGTTTGTCATTATTTTTAATTGTATACCATAAAGAATACTTCCTGGTTAATGTAGTCATCTTTACAAAATTTCTCTTTATATCATTTAGCCAGAGGAAAGGAAAGTAGAGATTGCAAACAGAATAAAATATAAATCTAGAGAAATTAATATGTTAACTTGAGCATTGCTTCTTAGACTTTAACCATAACTAAGCACATTGCACATATTGAGTGAAGTTGGATCATGGGTTTTTCTTTACTCAAGAAATTGACACTTTTTTAAGGGTTGTTATTTAAAATTTTTTCCCTCTTTCTAAATGTTAACTTGGTTATCAGTCTTAACATTGTTTTCATAAATAATCATTCATTAATACCTGATAGGGACTTAAGCTAATTAATATAGAATTTCTAAAACCTTGATTCAGCTTGTGAGGCTTCATTAGTTGCATATAGAAAAAATGATTATTACGTACACACACTATAAAATGAAAAATACCACTCTTTAAAAGCATTTAAAAATATTTTGGATTCGGTAGTTCATTTTATTCAATGGAAAATAATTTTAGAATACCTGGTCTTAATAATTTGTATAAGAATTACTACTTTTTTATTTGTACAAAGCCAGAGTAATTGTGTAGTCTTGAACTCCTCAAACCACTTTTTTTTGACTATGAAAATAATAGGATATAATTGGGAATGGCAAATTAGTTTCAATAAAAGGTAGTATGTATTAACCCAAGGAAAAATAAGGAAAAAACCTAAAAATGGCATTTTTGATCCAGCATCTCTGACTCCTGAGCATATATCTGTAAAAGATGGAAACTGTCGTTCAAAAGGATATGTATACCCCAGTGTTCATAGCAACAGTGTTTATAATAGCCGAGACATGGAAGCAACCTAAATGTCCATCAACAGATGAATGGATAAAGAGGGTGTGGAATATTACAACAATAAAAAAGAAAGAAAGAATGCCGTTTGCAGCAACATGGATAAACCTAGAGATCCTCATACTAAGTGAAGTCAGACAGAAGATGAATATCATATATCACTTACGTGTGAAATCTAAATGGATGATACAAATAAACTTATTTATAAAACAGAAGTAGACTCACAGACATAGAAAACAAACTTATGGTACCAAAGGAGAACAAGAGAACGCAGAGCAGGGAGAAGGGTGGATAAATGAGGAATTTGGAATTAGCAAATACAGACTGCTATATATATATATAGATAAACAACAAGGTCCTGATGTATATAGCACAGGGAACTATATTCAGTACCTTGTAATAACAGAAAAGAATCAGAAAAAGAATATATGTGTGTCTCTGAATCATTTTGCTACACACCTAAAAGTAACATACCGTGTAAATCAACTATACTTCAGTTTAAAAGGAAGAAAAAGATGAAATACCAGTGAAATCCTAGTGTTTTTGTGGATAAAACCCCTATATTTCAAACATTTACTTGCTTGGTGTTATTTACTTCTGACTTTGTTCTAGCCCTGCTAAACCTGTCTGTAGGCTTTGAATCTTTGCCATAAGCCTCTGGCAGCTCCTTAAAACTAAGTTCCTTTAGCGTCTTCCCTCTCTTATCTTCACCTCTCTTCCTGACCCTTCCAACCAGAAAAACTGAGAGCGGAAGAGCATGCAGCTCCCTGAAGCTGGTCCGTCTCTCTTCTGGGTAAGGCCATCCCTCCTGCTTGGTTGGGAAGGGAATATAATCAAGTTGTTGCCTGTAGGTGTGACTAGAAGCTCTGCCTCGGGGAGGGGGAAAGAGGAAGTGCTAAATAAATGCTGAAAATGTGGAAGCACCAGCAGCTGAGTTATAACCCAGGCAGGAGCTGGAAGGATGGCCTCAGCACTGGGCAAGGACCGGTAGGGGTCTGGAGGTTGAAGGAAGCCTCAGAGCTGAGACGTCAGCTCTGGGGATATCCATGCACTGGCCAAGTGCAATCTGAAGCGTTGAATCTTGATTAAGATGAGTGACCCACTTAATCTATTATGGTGGAGTTATTTGCTGAGCCAATCTCTCCTTTACCCAGAGAGTGAGTACTGAGTTGAAAATCTGGGGACAAAGGTTCAGATTTCATACATCTCTGAAGGTAGAGGAGGATGACAACAAATGACGTTTCCAGTGTAAGAGAATCTTAGTGTCTCTTTCAGTGATCTTCAGAGAAGTGAATATAAATATAAAAGTATTTAAATTGATGTAGTTAATTTATACCTGATGAAAATGAATAGGAAAGCTTTCTTTGGGTAAAAGTTAATGTTTCAGTATCAGTATAGATTGTAGTTTCTGCTGGAAAACAAGTTGTTCAAAATTCTTTTCAAAATTATTAATCAGACATGGGTTAAACTTACTATCTCCCCCAATATTTCTCTGACTACTGAGTTAGAATGAGCAACTGGGAAAGTTTGCATGAAAATTTTATTTTTAAAAATTATCTTAATTTTTAACTATACATAGATATTTAGATATAGACATTTGAAATGATACATAAATTTTATAATTTATGTCTAACTGATCTTTTGTAATTTATAAACTTTTATAATTAGAAGTATTAAATATCCTGTTTCTCTGATTTGTAAAGAAAAGGCTTGGGGCTTCCCTGGTGTCCAGTGGCTGAGGTGGGCTACCGGTGTAGGGGCCAGGTCTGACCCCTGGTCAGCGAACTAGATCCCACGTGCCACGACTTAGACCTGGTTTAGCCAAATAAAATATTAAGAAAATAAAAAAGACAAAAGGTTTAAGAACACTGAATGATTTTTAAATAAAAACTGCTCAGTGTGATGCAGAACAGATTCCAAAATAGCAGCATTGTCATATCGCTCCAGGACTGTGGTCACAATTCTGAGTTCCCCACGTTGTTTTTAAATTTATAGAGCCCAGTGCAGACCTGATTGTTGTTCATTCTGCTGATATTTTTAGATGTTTTACACTCTATTTTCCTTTACTAAGTCCTGAGTTATTACTAGCTTATTTTAGGAATAGCATTCTTTTGTGAATTCATTTTAAGACTTTAGTCCAATATTTTTCTCCCAGATCTTTATCTGTCACTTGTGTTACAGACTCATCTGTGTAGGGATTATTTTTCACCTAAGGTGAAAACCCACTAGAGTGGGTTTCCCTGCCCTTCTCCAGGGGATCTTCCCAACCCAGGATCAAACTGAGGTCTCCTGCTTCACAGGCGGATTCTTAACCATCTAAGCCACCAGGGAAGCCCACTTACCTACCTACCTATCTATAAATTTACTACTGAGTCATGTAGTATATGATGGTCAATTTTCCTTTCTTGTATAATCTTTGTTTTTCTTGTGGTTGATAATCACCTTATTTTTAATTTGCCCTTTCTTCTGTAGAGGCAAAAATACTTTTATGTTTCTCCAAAGCCTCCAACATTTCTGCCACACACCTGTTGTTAAATTTATTGTATATTCAAACACAACAGTTCCTTTTTATTTCTCATAGGTTTTTTTCTGGAGTATTTCATATTTTAGTGTATTTTGAACAAAATGTGTCTTAGACCTACTGACATCTTAAAGACTTCTCTTTCCTCTTTTCGTTTGGAATCTCCTATTCTCTAGACCCCTTGACCTCCTTTTTTTTTTTTTTTTTTGGATTACTCCCTTGTTTGGTTGGAGCATGTCTTGCATTAGCTTCCTGAGTAAAAGTTTGTTCTTGGGGCATACAGTTTTCAAGCTCTTGCATGTCTGAAAATATCTTTACTAGATTGATAATTTGTCTAGACTTCCAGGTTAAAAATTGTTTGCCCTCAGAATTTTGAAGACATTGTCCCCCGTCTATTTTTTTTGGCCACTTGATATGATATGTGGGATCCCCATCCGGGGATTGAACCCACACTCCCTGGCCTGGAAGCACAGTCTTAACCACTGGACCACCAGGGAAGTCCCTGTCCCGTAGTTTCCTGTTGCTGTGTTCCTGTTGACAAATCTCATACTAGTTCTTATCCTTTAAAGTGGTCTTTTTTTAGTTTGCTTTTGCCCCCTTCTAGAACTTTTACCTCCAGAAGCTTTGTCTCTGGAAGCTTTATTCTGAATCTTAATGTGTGTACCCCCCGCTTTCCACTGTCTAGTGTATTAAACCGTGTACTTGATGAGCCACATCAGTACAAGATTCACATTTCCTAAGTCTGAAAATTTTTCTTATAATATAATTTTCTTTAATATAATTTTCTTACAATATAATTTTTCTTATAATAAAATTTTTCTTATAATTTTCTTTAATATAATTTTCTTATAATTTTTTCTTTAATATAATTTTCTTTCACCCATTTTCTTTCTTCTTCCTAGAACTCTTGTTGGTTATATAGCAAGCTTTTTTTGGATAGAATGGCTGCTCTTTTTTCCTGTTTCCATATTATTTTTGTTCTAGTTTCTGGGGGATGTCTTGCAGTATTTTTTAATTTTGATCTCTCCGTGCTTAATTTTAAAAAATATTTTCATGGTCATTGACTGTTCCTTTATCAGATCATCCTGTACTTGTTTCATGAGTATAGTATCTTTTCTTATTTCTGTGAGAATATTAATTGCTGGTTTGGTGATTTAGTCGTGAAGTCATGTCTGATTCTTATGACCCCATGGACTATAGCCCGCCAGGCTTCTGCGTCCATAGAAGTTTTCAGGCAAGAATACTGGAATGTGTGGCCATTTCCTTCTCCAGAGGATCTTCCCGACCCAGGCATTGAATTTGGGTCTCCTGCATTGCAGGCCGTCTGAGCCCCCAGAGAAGCCCTTGTGAGAGTATTAATCCCAGCAAACTTTCTTTGTTACCTGGAATGCTTTTGCTTCTGCTGGGCTCCTTTTTATTTTTGCTTGCTTTAGTCTTTCTGTTTCATCCCAGACTTGGCTTTTAGTTTGGGGGGGCCTAGTAAATAATACTTGTTTCCCAAATTTGGAACCAACTGAGAAATAAACTTAAGAAACACACTGATGGAGATAAATTCCTAGATTGAAGGATATGACTTTTTAGAGCTATAACGGGTTTTCTGCTGCATATACCCAGAATTGAATTTACTCCCTGAATGATAGCCAGAGCTGGGCAATCACAGATCAGGCCTGCTGTGGCGGGGCTTTCACCACCATACAGAGGCATCCTGAGGATTTGCTCACTCAGGTGGAAGTTGGAAAGGGGAGTTCTGATCAGAACATGCCTCGTTTCTTTTCCAGACCAGCTCAGTGGGTGATGGGAGGGAGCAGGAAGCTGGAAGAATTGCTGAATTGAACTCTTTACATGTCTGAACATGAGACCATGAAATGTAGAGTTCCCTGTCCCCTCTACCCCTTTCATTAAATGTCTGGTGATTTTTTTCCCCCCTGTCCTGTTTTAACTGGGAAATTTTATGTGTCACTCTAATGTAATATTTGGCAAGCTTCAAGAGTGGTGGAGTAACTATTCAACATTTTGTTTGTGAGGTCCTCTCCTTAATTCTACCGTAGTGTCAGTATCTAGCTCTTTTCTCCTGGGGCATTCAGTTTTTCAAAGGGAGAATCCTTTCATCTTTGCAGTGGGGCATCTGTAGTTGCTGTCTTTCTGGCCACCGGGTTGAAAGTCTGACCTTTCAGTATTAGCCTCTGCTTAATCTTGTAGTCTAACCCTCCAGCATCAACACCAGCTTTTTTGTTGTTGTTCGGTCGCTAAGTTGTGCCTGGCTCTGCACCCCCATGAACTGCAGCATGGCAGGCTTCCTTGTCCTGCACCATCTCCCGTTCCTGATAGGCTGTGATCTGAGGTTCCTCCTCCTCTGTTTCTACCCCAAAATGAGAGTAGAGTCATCTGGCTTGAGGGCGTATCCATTATCTGTCTTGCGGGACCTTCCTGTTTCGGTTAACCCTTTCTCTGCTCTGCTGACTCAGTTACCACTCCACCATCATCTTATCCTCCAAAATTCGTTGAAAACTGCCGTCATTTAGTGTTTATTCTTTTGTTGTCCTTTTTTAATTCCTCGGTTGTGATTCTGAGTTTTGAGTAGGAGAGGGAATAGACGGACATGACCAGACCACCACGCTTAACCGAGAGTGCTGCAGGTTTTATTTTCACGTGAGCACCCACGTAAGGCCGTTCTTCATCCTCTGCGGTGTGTTTCTGAAAACTTCTGTAAACTTGTTTTGACTGTTGCTCACCTTTTAGTGTTAACAAATTACTCTGTTTCACATAACTGGAAATTCTTCTATTACCTTCAAATGAGACTGAAAGGAAAATAGGCCTACACAAGAATGCTGATTTGCTTGAGAAATTCATTTCTTTTACTTTTGAAAGTATTTCCCCTAAAATACAGTAGCTCACAGGGTTTTAAATAACAGTTATATTGTTAATCATATTGATTTGTTGTCTTATAGAAAGGAGAAAGTTGGCAAAGCAGCGTGAGGTGATTTCTGTGGATGAACTCAAAAGTCTGCTAACATGCACAAGGGAACGCTTTTTAGGTCATTTTGATGCTGTTCTTCCTAAAACAAGTCTAATAAAGACAGACAAAACGTCCAGTATGTTACATGGTAAGTTTTTGTTACTTTAGATAGTAGTCCTTTTTTTGTGTGTAGCATTTATGAGAGTTATTATTAAAACTTATAAAATGTATTGATCAAATCAAAATCTATCAAATTGTAGCAGTAATATATTTGTGTGTACAAGTATGTGTGTAAATATCAATATGTTGTATTTTTCATCATTTAGACATTAGAAATTTTCTGATGACTTTTTTTGTTAAGCACGTTCAGTATAATTGTTTTTGAGCGAAGGAGAAGCACTTTAAGGTAATTCCTCTTAAAACTGTTACTAAGCTGCTGGAATGGATGGGTTTCTATTAAGCTATATTTTCATAAGGTGAGAAAAGTAGAACTTACTAAACTTAATGTAGTTAAAACTACATATAATAAGATGCTCCACACTTGCCATTTGTTATAGTAGGAAGTCACCAAACTTACTGAAGGAGCAGGAAATCATTTCTATATTAACTTGGCATTTCTTTCTGTTTTCCTGCTTTCTGTTCTAGTGATGAATTTGCATGGAGTGAAGCTCTTCAGGATTTAAAAAGGACGCGTTTAACAGTTGCCTGGCATTGTAAATGTATAGGATAATTTTTTGTTGTTATTCTGTGAAAATCATTTTTATCCCATACATTAATAAGAAAATGGCCATAGAATCAAATTAATAATAATGTTTGTTGTGTGCCTTTTCTCTATTTGATGCCAGGAAGGCACACAAAGAATTAAAAGTTTGGGTGGGTCCTTGACTTTCAACAGGCTTATGATCTAGTTAGAAAAGAATATCAGCACAGCGTCTCGTGCCATGTGTGAAGGCCAGGCCTTTGGGGCGAGACGGCCAGGGCTCAGGCCTCAGCTGAGTGCCTTTGGGCAGGTTCTTCAACCTCTCCATGCGTGGTTCCTCATGTTTCAGATGGGGATAATAATATTACCCAGTTATTATGGGTAATATTATGGCTTAGTATGAGGATTAACTGAGGTGATTCCTGTGAAACACTTAGAATGTAATCATCTCCAAAAGCTGTGACTGGTCACTCATGCTGCCATTATAGCTGCTGTTACTATCAGTGCACCTTAGTCACCAGGTCACTCCTGTGACTCACAGGAGTGCTTGTCTGCCCCTTAATATTTAGCCTATGGCATTTACATTTATATAGGTTGCATACTCAAATTTAATAATTTATATTGTAATATTTAGGGGGATAATTAATATTTACTTTTATTTAACATGGCTTGTATTCTTCTGTGAACATAGCCTGTAATTGTTCAGAACTACTAATGATTTTTTTCTTTATCCATTTTTTGAAAAGCCACGCCAGCATTGTAAAGCAGATTATTTCATCATGAAGCTTATTCTTCCATGAAATAGTCCGTATTTCACCACCCTTATTAAGAAGCAGGAACTACTATACTTGGATGGTGTTTGGTTGGGGCAATCCAGTATAGACATTAAAAATATTTTTAACTATTGAAGACTAAATAGTTTAAAAGTAAAGGGAAAATGGTATGCAGTTGGCTTCTGTTTTCATCTGTGATTAATTTTTTTTTAGTTCAAAAATTTCTTCCCAAATCATTATCACTTTGTAAGACCCTAAAGTATAAAATGGGTATTTTTTGTCAGGGTTGACAGTTAGTCAAACAGCTAATGTCCAGTAATTTTCAGTCAATTTATTTTGGAATCCATTAGTACAGTTAGTGATTTTGTCAGTCTTGAAACATTGAGATGTCCTCATAATTAATATTGAGAATGGAAGATGGCCCTCTGTCTTTAATGAGAATTGTAGATTATCCAACAATCTCAATGTTAATTCACTGCACCATACTGACCAAAAAGATAAGACACTCTTACATATAATACTTTATTAGTAGTAAAAATAGCATTTAATGTTAGTGATTTACTTGAAAATGGATATGTTAAAGCATCTTACATTAATATATGTGAGAATTATTTCTAAAGTAATCTTTACCCTCAAACGTCTTAAGTTATTTATGGTATTATTGTACTTTTGAGAATGAAGTAATCTTTTAAAAATATAAATTTTTCAGGATATTGGTGCTAATTCCTCTTTCTAATATGGAGATCGCATATTATATCCCATATATTCTCCACAGAGTTGTCTCTTTTTCATTTAGAACTAATTTCACAAAAATAACAAAGTTATGCTTTCATTCCCTATGAGTCCTTGCAGTGCTAATTCCTCTTCTGAATTCTAGCCCATAACTTTTATTATGAGGAGAATGTAAAATAAAGCTCAATACTAATTTTTTTTAATCATTTCCAAAAAACTTTTCTATGCCATTTTGCATAGTTCAGGTCATCAGAGACACCCTTAATAAATGCCTGAGGCAGGCATTGCACAGTTAATCCAGCTGGTTCTTACGTGTGCATCTACACGTACACATCTTTATATGGCGAAATCCAGTGTGTCAGTACCGTTCAGTACTCACATGTGTTTCTTTCTCTTCAGATAACAGTTCACTGGAGCTTACTTCTTCCCGCCTAGTGGAGACTAATCCTCTGGAGTGGCCAGAAAGGCATGTCCTTCAAAATTTGGAAACTTGTGAAAAAGCTAAACAAAAAATGAGGTAACGTTTAAATAGCTTATTATTTTTTATGATCTTTATTTTTTCTTAATCCTTAAATTGTGTTTAGGAAATAGTAATTTATGGTTTTATTGTAAAGGATATGTGTGCTTACTGTAGATAGATAGATGGGTAGATCGAGATAGACTGTTGCAGAGTAAGGTGTCCAGGAAATGCTCTTCCCCTTCCATATTCTACTTGTCCTTTCTGGGTGTACATAATCACAGGTAATAGGTTAGTGTATGACTTCCAGAACATCTTCCACAGAAGTACAAAAACATATGAATATGAAAGAGAAATTTTAAAAATATAGGAGTGTGTGTGTGTGTGTGTATGTATGTGTGGTCACTCAGTCGTGTCCAACTCTTTGTGACCCCATGGACTGGGGCCCACCAGGCTCCTCTGTCCATGGGATTCTCCAGGCAAGAATACTGGAGTGGGTTGCCATTTCCTTCTCCACAGGAATGTGTAAAATAAAGTAAAAGTACTCTTTTCCTTGAGGCCGTTTTAAAATGTTCCTGTTTTACATTTTTATGTTTGTATATATTAACTGTCTCTAAGAGGCAGAGTTTGTTTTTGCTTTGTTTTTGGTTTAGTATATAGCAGGCACTCAGTACATCATTGTTGAGTGGTGGAAGAATGGAATAAAGAAAAGGAATTTGACTCTGTTGCATTGCCCTCCCAATATTGCAAATCACGTTCATATTTTTAGCTCCTCTGCTGAGAACATTTATCACTTCAGATCTGTCTAGTCAAAGGTATGATTTTTCCAGTAGTCATGTATGCATGTGAGAGTTGGACTATAAAGAAAGCTGAGCGCCAAAGAATTAATGCTTTTGAACTGTGGTGTTGGAGAAGACTCTTGAGAGTCCCTTGGACTGCAAGGAGATACAACCAGTCTATCCTAAAGGAAATCAGTCCTGAATAGTCATTGGAAAGACTGCTGCTGAAGCTGAAACTCCAACACTTTGGCCACGTGAGCAAAGAGTTGACTCATTTGAAAAGACCCTGATGCTGGGAAAGATTGAAGATGGGAAGAGAAGGGGATGACAGAGGATGAGATGGTTGGATGGCATCACAAACTCAATGGACATGAGTTTGAGTAAACTCCGGGAGTTGGTGAAGGACAGGGAGGCCTGGCATGGTGCAGTCCATGGGGTCGCAAAGAGTCGGACACAACTGAGTGACTGAACTGAACTGGTAACATTTTGTTCATAGATATCAACAAATATTTACTGAGTACCAACTGTGTGTTAGGCTCTCCTGTTAGAGCTTGCCTTTTAAGAAGGAGAGACAGTCAACAGAACTCAATAAGCAGACAAGTAAACACAAGGCTTGGAAACCTATCTGTGTGTAACGAATGAGGCTGCGGGACTGAAGGAGAGTGGTTTTATTTGTTGGCATGGGAGGGATGGCCGGGGCGGGCACCCTGAGGAGTTACGCTGGAGCTGAGATCTCATGGGTAAATGAGCAAAGCATGTGAAGGCACTAGACCCTTACAGGTGTTCATGCGGTCTTTGGATCATAAGTGCCTTGGTAAGCTTTTCATGGATTTTCTGTCAGAGTGATGTGATCTGATTTTGCAAAATAACGTACTTTTTTGTGGTGAATGGATTGTGGGAGGAAGATAGTAGGAACAGACAGATCACTTAGGTGGCTTTTTCTGTAGGCTGAGAGGTAACTTTGAGTTCTAACTAGAGCAGTAGTGGAGACAAGTTTGGAGAATATTTTGGTGCTAAGCTAGGGAAAAAAAGAAACTTCCTGTTTTTTTCCTGCCCGTTTTCTCTGAGAAGAGAGAGAGAGGCATCTGAGACAGTTTAGATTTCTGGCTTGAACAGCAGGTGGGTGGTGTCCTCATGGTTTGAGGAAGATGGGTAAGTTGAAACAAGGGTGGGTTTGGGGAGAAAGATCAAGAATTCTGCTTTAGGGATGCTTTATTTGACCTATGGATTATGCATGTGGGCATATTAGGTGGAGAAATCTGGGAGTTTGTTTGGAGTTATCACCAAAAGGGTTTCTTTAATATATGCTAGTGGATGAGATGACATGGTGAGGCTGTATAGAAAAAGAGGAGGGTGTAAGGCCGTTCCCTGGGGCTCTGTAACATTCACAGCTCAGGAGGAAAACGCCAGTCTAGAAAGAAGATGGAGGAAAGGACAGGTTGCCCATGAGACCTTGGATTTCCTGCTCGTCGATTTCAGATTGTGTGTTTCCACTTCCCGTTGTGAAGGACGAGGATGGACATCCCTGCTTCTCTTTACCTTTTATCCTCTTTCTTCCTCTGCACCTTATGTTATTTTGCAATAGATAATCTTTTTTTCCCTTAAAGTTATTTTTCTCCCATTTTTCTGGCTTGATACTCTGATTTGGACTGACCCTGTCTACCTGCACAGCTGTTGTCCTGGTATTTCTTTTGGTTACATTTCTAGATTAGATTAGACCTGTATTTTCTTGGATCTCATATCTTAATAAGAAGTCTGATGTGACATGGATTTTTGTTCCTTAATAGGTATTTTATTCTGTCTCTGAAACTTTTAGAATTTTCTGTTTTCCTTAATTTTCTGAAATTACATGAGGCCCTCATGGTGTGCAATCTTTTGGTCTTGAGGCTTTTGCCTTTTTATTAGCTCTTGGAAATCAGTTCAGTCGCTCAGTCGTGTCCGACTCTTTGCGACCCCATGAACCGCAGCACGCCAGGCCTCCCTGTCCATCACCAACTCCCGGAGTTCACCCAAACCCATGTCCATTGAGTCGGTAATGCCATCCAGCCATCTCATCCTCTGTCATCCCCTTCTCCTCCTGCCCTCAGTCTTTCCCAGCATCAGGGTCTTTTCAAATGAGTCAACTCTTCGCATCATGTGGCCAAAGTAATGGAGTTTGAGCTTCAGCATCAGTCCTTCCAATGAACACCCGGGATTGATCTCCTTTAGCTCTTGGGAATATTCTTCTATTATTTCTTTGATAGTATTTGTCCTTCTGTTTTCTTTCTTCCTTATTTGTAATGATCTGTTTTACCTAATTTTAGATGCCTCAGATTGATTTTTCAATTATATTTGATTCTTCTTTCAATAATCCATGTCTTTGGACTTTCTGGGCAGCTCGGTGGTAGAGAGTCAGCCAGCCAACACAGGAGGCACCAATTCAGTGCCTGGTCTGGGTCGGTCCCGTGTACTACAGGGCACTTTGTGCCACAGCTGCTGAGCCTGTGCTTTAGAGCCTGTGAACGGCAACTGTTGAGCCCGCATGCCACTACTGCTGAGGCCTGGGAGCCCTGGAGTCTGTGCTCCACACAATAAAAAACACCGCTACGAGAAGCTGGCACCTTGGAGCTAGGAAATAGCCTCCGTTCTCTGCAACTATAGAAAAAGTCCATGCAGCAGCAAGGACCCAGCACAGTGAGAAAAATAAAAAAAGTTTGAAGAATGATTCCATAAAAAAAATCATAATAGTCCATCTTTTCATCTTTTCTGCTCTGCATTCTGGTATATTTCCTCGACCTTTACTTTCATCTTTTCCAATAAGTTTTTGGCAGCTATTAAAAAAATTCCTAATAATACTTTTTTGTTATCTAATCTTTTTTCATAGCAACCTATTCTTATTAATAATAAGAATTGAGACGATACTCTAAGGATATTAATTTATTAATTGGAATTTTCTTTTAACTTGTCTTATCTGTTCTTTAAATGATCCCATTATCCTTTAGATCTGTATCATTTGTTCCTCTGCTGTTTTTCTCTTCTGTGCAGCTTTTTAGTATCTGGTGGCCCTTGATTGTTCACAGCTGAGAATTTAGTCTTAGACTGTTTTATGTTGGTAGTTGCCTACATTTCTCTCTATATGTGTGGTTCTGTTACCTGCCTGCTGTCACCAGAATTTATCCTGGGAGAAGGGAGATGAAGGGCAGCTGGGGGGAGGTAGCTTGGGTGCTTTCAGTTCAGTTCAGTCGCTCAGTCATGTCCGACTCTTTGCGACCCCATGAATCACAGCATGCCAGGCCTCCCTGTCCATCACCAACTCCCGGAGTTCACCCAGACTAACATCCAACGAGTCAGTGATGCCATCCAGCCATCTCATCCTCTGTCGTCTCCTTCTCCTCCTGCCCCCAATCCCTCCCAGCATCAGTCTTTTCCAATGAGTCAACTCTTCGCATGAGGTGGCCAAAGTACTGGAGTTTCAGCTTTAGCATCATTCCTTCCAAAGAAATCCCAGGGCTGATCTCCTTCAGAATGGACTGGTTGGATCTCCTTGCAGTCCAAGGGACTCTCAAGAGTCTTCTCCTACACCACAGTTCAAAAGCATCAATTCTTTGGCGCTCAGCCTTCTTCACAGTCCAACTCTCACATCCATACATGACCACAGGAAAAACCATAGCCTTGACTAGAGAACCTTTGTTGGCAAAGTAATGTCTCTGCTTTTCAATATGCTATCTAGGTTGGTCATAACTTTCCTTCCAAGGAGTAAGCGTCTTTTAATTTCATGGCTGCAGTCACCATCTGCAGTGATTTTGGAGCCCCAAAAAATAAAGTCTAACACTGTTTCCACTGTTTCCCCATCTATTTGCCATGAAGTGATGGGACCAGATGCCATGATCTTCGTTTTCTGAATGTTGAGCTTTAAGCCAACTTTTTCACTCTCCACTTAACTTTCATCAAGAGGCTTTTTAGTTCCTCCTCACTTTCTGCCATAAGGGGGGTGTCATCTGCATATCTGAGGTTATTGATATTTCTCCCGGCAGTCTTGATTCCAGCTTGTGTTTCTTCAAGGGCTGTATTCTGGGGGTTTCGCCGCTGACGGTAGGACAGGCACTTAGTTCTGGATCTTCAGAGTGCAGTTTTTCTCTTAGAGGTAAAAGCATGAATCTAAGATGTGGAGTGGGAGGGTGTTCAGGTAGAGTTCTGAAAATGTATCAGGTGATGGCTGCCCATTGCCACTCTGAGCTCTGGATTAGAGCCTGCCTGTGGTTTCCTGGGAGACGAAGACGTAGTCTGCCTTCTCTATAGGTTCCTTGTAATCCCTGCTGAGGAGTATTCTAGTCATTCCTGGAATTCATTGAACCCTTTGGTCCACTCCTCTTCCTTCTTCCTTTTTGAGCCCTGTTATAAACTTAGTGCCTGGTACTTCAGCATTGTGATTTTTCTTCTTTTGAATGGAGAGGTTAATGTGTATGTTTGATGCATCATCTTGAACCAGAAGAAGCTTGTTTGTAGTTTAGGTGTAGCTCAAATACCACCTTTCTCTTAAGGCTTGTATAAATGCTGCAGTTAAAAGACTGTGCTATTACTTCTTTCATGAGACTTGTTTTATTGTGCCTTTCCTGCCTCATTCTACACTGATGTATTTATCTCCTTTCGCTCTCCTTCCCTCCTTTTTCCTACTTTAAGTCATACCTGTACACAGTCATAAACAGTGATTAGGGGTCTATAAATTATTATCAGTGAACTTTTTTTTAGTACCTCACGGTGATAATTACAGAGTAAATACTCAGTACGTATTTGTGGACACTTCAAAATATGGGAGGATACCATCTGATTCTTGGCTGGAAACCAAAGTTATATAGTTTCATAATTTGTTTTATGTTAAAACAGATTCAGCTGAAGAATAAAAGACCATTACAGAGTGACATTCAGAAATCATAAGGATTTGGTTTTATTTATTTATTTGGCTGTGAGTGAAAGTCACTCGGTTGTGTCCAACTCTTTGTGACCCCATGGACTCAACCATCCCTGGACTTCTCCAGGCAAGAATCCTGGAGTGGGTAGCCTTTCCCTTCTCCAGGGGATCTTCCCAACCCAGGGGTGAAACCCAGGTGTCCCGAACTGCAGGCGGGTTCTTCCCCGCTGAGCAGCAGGGCAGCCCTTGTTGGCCGTGTTAGGTCTTTGTGGCGGGGCGCTGGCTCCTCTTCGTGGTGGGGTGCCAGCTCCTTGTTGGGTGCTTGGGCTTCTTGAGCTTTGTCACGCAGGTGAGGCTTGCTGCTCCGTGGCATGTGGGATCTTACTTCCCTGACCAGGAATCGAACTTCTGTACCTGTACTGGAAGGCAGATTCTCAATGACTGGACCACAGGGAAGTACCAGGAATTTGGTTTTAGACAAACTCAGTCACCTGTTATGTGACTTTGTTGACTCATCTGTAAGATGGAGATAACAAGCCCAGTTCTACTTCAAAGTTCTGAAAATTTAATGAGATAATGTATGAAAAAATACTTTGTAAGTTTGGAAACACTAAAAAGTGTTGTCAGTGTGTCTTGTTTTGTTTTTTACTCAAGATGTATCTTGTTGGTATACTTTATCACAAACGGGGCTTTTAAATTTTTCTGATATTTTTGTGTCCTGGGTTCTATGTAAATGCAAAGTATGCATTTCCCCATCACAACTGGACTGTCAAATGATTGAGAATAATATTGATTAAGATTTTGTTAGTCACTGTTAGAGAATGGCTATATAGAAATTAAATTGACCTCATCATGTAGTTCTTACCCTCCTGGGATATAGCGTTTTGAGTGTTTTCTTGTTTGACTGTTTTTATGAGATATATATTTTCAATTTAAAAATAAAGGGAATGAGTAGAAGAAAGAGACACTGTTGTATAGAAATATGTCTTAAGGCCATAATGTCAGCATTTTAATTGTATAATTATCAATAAAAATGCTTGAGTGATTAATCAGGAAATAGTTGAATTAATACAAAGTCAGGAAATTAATGTTCTGTGCAGGTATTGAAAGATTTTATTTTTGCTTTTGTGACAGAGTAATAGTATGATTTGTAACTCAATGCTTGAGAAAACCTGTAGCATTCTCTGCTACTGTTTTCTTCTTTCCAGTTTTTAAAAACTGAGCTTTTTGGGTTCATAGAGTGATAGAGTAGAATTGGTACCTAATTCAGAGTCAGGCTAGTTCTGATTCTGTCATTTAAAAAATCTTGGCACCATGGGTCTGTAAGGCACTATTGTGTGGTAAGAATAGTTATCGTTTTTTAGGCTTGGTATGATACGAACTTTACAAAGTTCTTATTTTCAGGTGTTAATTTCATTTTGAGATAAGACCTGTCCTATCTTTTTCAAGGGAATTTGTGAGGATTAAGAATATATTGTAGGGACTTCCCTGGTGGTCCAGTGGTTGGGAGTCCACCTTGCAATGCAGGGGACACAGATTCGAGCCCTGGATGGGGAACTAAGATCCCACATGCTGCAGAGGAAGCAACAACTGAGCCCTCTCACTCCAAAGCCCATGGGCCACAAGGAGAGCCTGTGCACAGCAACAGAAGATCCTGTGCGAAGCAGCTAGACCTGATGCAGCCAAATAAATAAAAGTTAAAAAAAAAAGAGAGAGAATATATTGTATGCAGTTTGAAAAGTGTGAAGTCCTGCATATATTTCAGGTATAATAACAGTTAGTATTTATTCATAATGTCATAATCATGGCTAGAAGAGATCTTTGAGAAATATCTGATTACCATCTCATTTCATGGTTGTGCTTTACGTAATCTTTGAAGTTTATAGAACATTGGAACATTCGGTTTCTGCCTGCAGAATTTACAATATTATGGGGCTTTGGAACATACAAGAGAGTTTAGATTTAAATTTTATAGATTTGATGACTTCACACTAATAATGATAGTGATAGTATGATAATGATAGCATGAATGTAATCAATCATGCCAAATATAAAGAATATAATTATGTTTATTTTAGTTAAGTAGTAACATTGTTTTGACATGATAACTGCAAGTTTTCCTGTAGCCTACATACAGATTTTTGAAAATATGCTTTGATTCTAAATGATTTACAAAGATTTTACTTTTTTTCTTTCTTAAATGTGTAGATCTTCAGTTTTGTGTGTGTGTGTATTTTTCTGGTTTCTGTTCATAGCAGCTTTTCCTGACCATGGAGAATTCTAATCTGCTTTTAATAAATCTACATAATTTTTTTTTCTTCTCAGAACTGGTTCATTACCTCGTTCATCTGAACAATTGCTGGGCCACAAAGAGGGTCCACGGGATTCAGTCACATTATTGGATGCTAAAGAATTGCTTAAATTCTTTACCTCAGATGGATTACCAATTGGAGATCTTCAGCCTTTACAGATTCAAAAAGGGTAAGTTATAAACTTAGAACTTCCAATTAATTTTTTAAGGAATCATTTTAAAAGCACATTGCCTCTTATTTCTTCAGTTATGTGTTTAGATCTAACATCCACTTAGATGTTCTGTGCCACTTGGACAAAATCTACAAGTTTGAGTGTTTATCAGTTGGCCTTAATTCTCACACGTCAGCCTAATGTTCTACTCTTTGTAGTGTTGAGTATAAAGGAAACAGGAATAATAAAAACCACCTTAACATATTTCTTATAGAAGTGAGCTTCTATTTTGTAGACAGATAGCAATACTTTTTCAAAAAAATTATAATTTGACTTGCAAAAAATTTTTTTAATTCTCTTTTCTATCACTTTCTAGTTTTGACTTTACTACTAAATCATAACATTGTCAGTTATGCCTAATAGTAGCAAAAAGGATAGCCTTTCAACTGAGAAGAATGGGAAAGTATAATAAAAATGATTTTGAAACTATACCAAGTAAAACTCACTGTCAACTTGAATAATTTACAACTAATTTGACTTCCAAGACAGCTTCCACTAAGTTGCTAATTAATAAAATCAGTTCAGTTCAGTCACTCAGTCGTGTCCAACTCTTTGCAACCCCATGAATTGCAGCACGCCAGGCTTCCCGGTCCATCACCAACTCCTGGAGTTCACTCAAACTCACGTCCATCGAGTCGGTGATGCCATCCAGCCATCTCATCCTCTGTCGTCCCCTTCTCCTCATGCCCCCAATCCCTCCCAGTATCAGGGTCTTTTCCAGTGAGTCAACTCTTCGCATGAAGTGGCCAAAGTACTGGAGTTTCAGCTTTAGCATCATTCCTTCCAAAGAACACCCAGGACTGATCTCCTTTAGAATGGACTGGTTGGATCTCCTTGCAGTCCAAGGGACTCTCAAGAGTCTTCTCCAACACCACAGTTCAAAACCATCAATTCTTCGGCGCTCAGCTTTCTTCACAGTCCAACTCTCACATCCATACATGACTATTGGAAAAACCATAGCCTTGACTAGATGGACCTTTGTTGGCAAAATAATGTCTCTGCTTTTGAATATGCTATCTAGGTTGATCATAACTGGGTATTGCAAAATCGTGACATGAAATACTTGTGAGATTTGAATACCTTGTTCACTGCCCCAGTTTCTTCTTGTTAATCCATTTTTCTGAGAATCTTCCAAAGGACTTTAAAAATTATAGAACATTTTGATTACTTTTACAAAGCTTGTTTTGGCAAGTAGGACTCTTTGCGACCCCATGGACTGTAGCCTATCAGGCTCCTCCATCCATGGGATTTTCCAGGCAAGAGTGCTGGAGTGGATTGCCATTTCCTTCTCCAGGGGGTCTTCCTGACCCAGGAATCAAACCCGGGTCTCCCACATTACAGGAAGATGCTTTACCGTCTGAGCCACCAGGGAAGCCCGAATTTAAGGGTTGATTTTGGAAAGAATTTATCATGTGCGTGGTCACTAAAGAGAGAGAGAGATGGGGAGCAACTTAGGAGATATGATGGTCTTAATAGTTCTGAGTTTTAATGACTTAATGATTTTAATGACAAAAACAGTATAATTTTAGAGTAATTTTCTTATAGCTTTGAGAGATTGATAATCCTTTCTGTGGGAATCAAGAAAGGGAAGAATTATATATACATTTTCATCTATTTAGTTATTGGATTCCTGTCCTTCCAAATTATTAAGCGTGAACTGGCAGAGTCAGATGGGTTTGCCAAAACTGAATTATGTAGGTTGTACTCTTTTTGACCAGAATGTCTTCGTAGCTGCAGTGTCAAGGAGGGATACTATTAATTCTCCCTGTAGCTTACCAGTGATTTATCTAGGGAAGTTTTATATAATTCCTTGATGTTAGTAAAGAACTGTGTCATTATCAACTATATCTTGTGTTAAAGTTGAAGGATGAGCTTTCATGGTAATGACTCAAGGACCTGTGGGCTTTTATTAACTGTCTACTGAGGAACCACCTGAAAAGCAATATTAAGCAAAGTACAGGAACGACACCTGTGCATATAAACGAAGTATTAAACATTGACAAAATCCATACTTATAAAGCATTTCCTTCAGAAAGAACAAGGTGTGAGTAAAATTAAACACAAATAGATAAAGTTGCTGGGAGAGATTAAAATAAATGGAAGACAACGTGGTAAAAGAAGGAAGTGAAATGCTAGGCACCTAAATAGTTTTATATTACAGAATTATTCCCTTGAATAGCTAGTCATAAAATACTGGGATCATTGCCATTTATTAGTGTTACTTTATGTGAAGCACTTTAAATGAATGCATTAGAATATAAATCCTGGTTTTCAGGATTCATTAACTTGCATATGTCTTACATTTTAATGTAATAATTTCAAATGCTTATCTTAAACTCTGTAGATAATATTCAGTGTCATATGGGCAGTTTTCATTACTAAAGCCAAGGGGGGGGAGTGTGATAGTGAATTATTCTTGATACTCCACTACCTACTTGTTTTTCTGTTTACCATTTGTAAGTCTTCTGAAGTCAAGCCCCTGGTGTCTCCTTCTGCCTATTACCAGTGTAAAGAAACTTGAATAATTCTCCCATTCCTACCTCTAACCTGTTCTGAGCTCCAGGAATCATGATGCAGTTCATCAGAACAGTGCCTCCCAACCCAGGCAGAGAAGGAGGGCTCTTCTTAGAATAACTCAGAAAGCTTAACCTGACTGTAGGTGCCGACGTGGAGGGGCTGAGCATGAGTGTTTGTTTAAGTTCACCACGGGACTGGTTCCGACACACCTGCTGATTGGAACCAGCGTTAGAAGAAGAGCTGAGATCAGCAGTTAGTCTTTATATCCACTGATGTTTAAAAGGTCACTGATTCTTAAAATAGGCGTCAAAATGACTGTTCCCATGCATAGAAAAATCTGGATTCCCCATGTGGTATAGTAGGAACTAAATACCTCTTTTGTTACTGAAGATTTGAGTTTGACTTTAATTATTCCACTGCAAGAAAAGAATTTAACTGTTAATAAATGCATAAGCAGTTTACTACACCAAGAATAACATATGCTTCAGGAATAATGCTGCTTCTTGAATTTCCCCTACAGATCATGTTCTATTCTTCATTTAACCATTTCTCAGAATAGTTTTGTAAAATAAGTAATATTATCATATTTAGAAGCTTGGGACAGAGAAAATGTAAGTGACGAAACCCCTAGGCTTAACCTTACTTCATTTTCTTCTTTGGCTTCCTGATATAATTCAGTTTTAATCCCATATAATATCTAGTTATAGAGAAGGAAGTCAGACTTCCTTCTTTAGACAGTTTCTTGAACTTTCTCACCAAATATATGCAAATGGAAAGCTTTTTGTTTCAGGGAGAAGACTTTTGTCCTGACACCAGAACTTAGTCCTCAGAAACTTCGCGGTTTACCTTTTGAAAAAGCTTCAGTATGTCATTATCATGGAATTGAGTGAGTTTTTAATTTTCATTTTATTCTTCTGTGTGTTCTTAATGTGGCTTATCTTCTGTGACTGTGAAGAATGACTAACAAACTGATAGAAGTTGAGAGAGAACCAAAGAGAAAGTATGTCAAAAAACCCTCAAAAAACAAGTATTACATACTCAAATAATTCGTCTTCTGTTGGTAAAAGAAAGATATCTGTTGATTAATCAGTTTTACATTTAAATGTCCTATTGTTAGTTATTGGGTATTTTAGTCAGAATTATTTTGGCCCCTACTTTGTATATTGTATGTAAATGTATATTTACACTACTGGGCACATTGATATTCTCTGGTCATTGTAACTGCCCAGAAACTGTTAGATGAAATGTATTCTCATTTGCAATATGTTAATTGTGTGTACATTTTTACGGAATTTTAATTGACCTGTTTGAATAAAATTTCAAAGGGTTCTCTTACTTAGAATTAGAAGCATCAGCAGTTCCTGAGGCCATGTGTGCATCTACCATTCACCGGGATAAGAAAGGAAATGATGGAAATAATATATTTTAGGTTAAATTTGCAAGACCCTAGTGATTCATTTTGCAAACTATTTCACATTCCTAAAGCAAAGCATTATTTTATATTGATTTTCCATAAATGAAAATAGAAAAGGACTTGATTTTACCTTGATCTCTTGCCTTCTCCGAGAAGCACCTTTATCAGTGAGCAAAAGAGATATACTACTTTGGTTGTCTTGTAAACTTAATCTTTATGTGACATAACTTTAAACCTTCTTTACTGATAGTGATTCACTGATAGGGCTAAAGATACAAAAGACTGTAAGACAAGTATTTTGGCCCTTAAGAAACATGTACTCTAGTAGGGGAGAAAGAAAGACATGACTTTAGTAGGATGTCAGTTCAATTCAGTTCAGTTCAGGCGCTCAGTCGTGTCCGACTCTTTGTGACCCCATGAATCGCAGCACGCCAGGCCTCCCTGTCCATCACCAACTCCCGGAGTTCACCCAAAATCATGTCCTTCGAGTCGGTGATGCCATCCAGCCATCTCATCCTCTGTCCCCTTCTCCTCCTGCCTCCAGTCCCTCCCAACATCAGAGTCTTTTCCAGTGAGTCAACTCTTCACGTGAGGTGGCCAAAGTACTGGAGTTTCAGAATGTAAACGGTGTTAAAAATACCAGTATATAACACTTCCCAGTGTGTGAAACAAGTAAACACCACAAATTGAGAATTCCAGGGAGGACATCTGAACTAAGTTTGAAGGAATGAAGAGGAATTTATCTGACCGAAAAGGCAGTGTCTATGGGAGGAATGAAAACCACAATCACAGGAAACTAACCAAACTGATCACATTGACCACAGCCTTGTCTAACTCAGTGAAACTATGAACCATCCCATGTGGGGCTACCTAAGAAGGACGGGTCATGGTGGAGAGGTCTGACAGAATGTGGTCCACTGGAGAAGGGAATGGCAAACCATTTCAGTATTCTTGCCTTGAGAACCCCATAAATAGTATGAAAAAAACAAAAAGATAATGACACTGAAAGATGAACTCCCCAGGTCAGTGGGTGGCCTGTTGGAGGTGCTACTGGAGATCGGTGGAGAAATAACTCCAGAGCATGAAGAGGCTGAGCCAAAGCAGAAACAACATGCAGTTGTGGATGTGCCTGGTGATAGAAGCAAGGTCCAATGCTGTAAAGAACAGTATTGCATAGGAACCTGGATTGTTTGGTCCATGATTCAAGGCAAATTGGAAGTGGTCAAACAGGAGATGGCAAGACTAAACATTGACATTTTAGGAATCAGTGAACTAAAATGGACTGGAATGAGTGAAATTAATTCAGATGACCATTATATCTACTACTGTGGCCAAGAATCCCTTAGAAGAAATGGAGTAGCCCTCATAGTCAACAAGAGAGTCTGAAATGCAGTACTTGGGTACAATCTCAAAAATGACAGAAGATCTCTGTTCATTTCCAAGGCAAACCATTCAGTATCACAGTAATCCAAGTCTTTGCCCCAACCAGTAATGCTGAAGAATCTGAAGTTGAACGGTTCTACGAAGACCTACCAGACCATCTGGATCTAACACCCCAAAAAGATGTCCTTTTCATTATAGGGGACTGGAATGCAAAAGTAGGAAGTCAAGAAACACCTGGAGTAACAGGCAAATTTGGCCTTGAAGTACAGAATGAAGAAGGGCAAAGGCTAATAGAGATTTGCCAAGAGAATGCACTGGTCATAGCAAACACCCTCTTCCAACAACACAAGAGAAGACTCTACACATGGACATCACCAGATGGTCAACACCGAAATCAGATTGATTATATTCTTTGCAGCCAAAAATGGAGAAGCTCTATACAGTCAGCAAAAACAAGACCAGGAGCTGACTATGGCTCAGATCATGAACTCCGTATTGCAAAATTCAGATTTAAATTGAAGAAAGTAGGGAAAAACACAGACCATTCAGGTATGACCTCAATCAAATCCCTTAGGATTATACAGTGGAAGTGACAAATAGATTCAAGGGTTTGATCTGATAGAGTGCCTGAACAACTAGGGACAGAGGTTTGTGACATTGTAGAGGAGGCCTTACAAATAGCTGAGAAAAGAAGAGAAAGGCAAAGGACAAAAGGAAAGATATACCCATTTGAATGCAGAGTTCCAAAAAATAGCAAGGAGAGATAAGAAAGCCTTCCTCAAAGAAATAGAGGAAAACAACAGAATGGGAAAGACTAGAGATCTTTTCAAGAAAATTAGAGATACCAAGGGAACATTTCATGCAAACAATGGGCACAATAAAGGATGGAAATGGTATGGACCTAACAGAAGCACAAGATATTAAGAAGAGGTGGCAACAATACCCAGAAGAACTATACAAAATAGATTTCATGACTCAGATAACCACGATGGTGTGATCACTCACCTGGAGTCAGACATCCTGGAATGAGAAGACAAGTGAGCCTTAGGAACCCTCACTATGAACAAAGCTAGTGGAGGTGATGAAATTCCAATTGATTTATTTCAAATCCTGAAAGGTGATGCTGTGAAAGTGGTGCACTCGATATATCAGCAAATTTTGAAACCTCAGCAGTGGCCACAGGAGTACAAAAGGTCAGTTTTCATTCCAATCCCAAAGAAAGGCAATGCCAAAGAATGCTCAAACTACCACACAATTGCACTCATCTAACACGCTAGCAAAGTAATGCTCAAAATTCTCCAACCCATAGGCAGAGGAACCAGAGATCAAATTGCCAAAGCAAGAGAGTTCCAAAAAACCCATCTATTTCTGCTTTATTGAGTATGCTAAAGCCTTTGACTGTGTGGATCACAACAAACTGGAAAATTCTTGAAGAGATGGGAATATCAGACCACCTGACCTGCCTCCTGAGAAATCTGTATGCAGGTCAGGAAGCAACAGTTAGAACTGGACATGGAACAACAGACTGGTTCCAAATAGGAAAAGGAGTATGTCAAGGCTGTATATTGTCACCCTGCTTATTTAACTTACATGCAGAGTACATCATGAGAAATGCCGGGCTGGAAGAAGCACAAGCTGGAATCAAGATTGCAGGAGAAATAATAACCTCAGATATGCCGATGACACCACCCTTATGGCAGAAAGTGAAAAAGAACTGAAGAGCCTCTTGATGAAAGTGAAAGAGGAGAGTGAAAAAGTTGGCTTAAAAATCCACATTCAAAAAACTAAGATCATGGCATCTGGTCCCATCACTTTGTGGCAAATAGATGGGGAAACAATGGAAACAGTGACAAACTTTAATTTTTTGTGCTCCAGAATCACTGCAGATGGTGACTGCAGCCATGCAATTAAAAGACACTTGCTGTTTGGAAGAAAAGCTATGACCAACCTAGACAGCATATTAAAAAGCAGAGACATTGAGTTGCCAAAAAAGGTCTGTCTATTCAAAGCTATGGTTTTTCCAGTAGTCATGTGTGGATGTGAGAGTTGGACCATAAAGAAAGCTGAGAGCTGAAAAATTGATGCTTTTGAACTGTGGTGTTGGAGAAGACTCCTGAGTGTCCCTTGGACTACAAGGAGATCCAACCAGTCCATCCTAAAGGAGATCAGTCCTAAATATTCATTGGAAGGACTGATGCTGAAGCTAAAATTCCATTGCTTTGGCCACCTGATGTGCAGAACTGACTCATTTGAAAAGACGCTGATGCTGGGTAAGATTGAGAGCAGGAAGAGAAGGGGACGACAGAGGATGAGATGGTTGGATGGCATCACCAACTCAATGGACATGAGTTTGAGTAAGCTCTGGGAGTTGGTGATGGACAGGGAGGCCAGGCGTGCTGCAGTCCATGGGGTCGCAAAGAGTCAGACACGACTGAGCAACTGAACTAATGCGAGGAATGAAGTGCAGTGGTACAGATTCTAGAAAGAGGAAATAACATTTTTGTTTCTGAATAAGACTAAAGACGTATACTGTACTATATTGAGACCAAATCATGAAGATCATTGTTGACGTGAGAGGGAGATTTTTCCTTATTACTGTGGCAGTAGAGGAAACCTTTATTTTTAAAGCATGAAATCATATCCTTGGTTTGTGCCAGTGAAAGAAATCTCATTGTCTGTTGATAAACTGAGGTGAAGTATTTCAAGGAAGACATGTGAAAGGACTGAAATACTGTCAACACCGTGTGAATAAGGAGAATGTGGGAGCTGGCAGCATCTTAAGGCCATTCGTGCACGAGACAGGAGACGCATAGGACCAGTACACAGTGGAAGGTGTTTTCTTTACCAGTCAGCCGTTTAAAGTTACGTTACGAATGTAAACTGAAACAGCAGCGAGAGTCCTCTCCACCCGTAAGACCACACTGATAGTACAGGGCATGAGCCACCAGCTCGGAGTCTAAATTGTTGCTACCTGTATGGGAGAGTGATCAGTTCAGTTCAGTCGCTCAGTCGTGTCCTATTCTTTGCAGCCCCATGAACCGCAGCACGCCAGGCCTCCCTGTCCATCACCAACTCCTGGAGTCCACCCAGACCCATGTCCATTGAGTCGGTGATGCCATCCAACCATCTCATCCTCTGTCGTCCCCTTCTCCTCCTGCCTTCAGTCTTTCCCAGCATCAGGGTCTTTTCAAATGAGTCAGCTCTTCGCATCAGGTGGCCAAAGTATTGGAGCTTCAGCTTCAACATCAGTCTTTCCAATGAACACCCAAGACTGATCTCCTTTAGGATTGACCGGTTGGGTCTCCTTGCAGTCCAAGGGACTCTCAAGAGTCTTCTCCAACACCACAGTTCAAAAGCATCAATTCTTCTGCGCTCAGCTTTCTTTATAGTCCAACTCTCACATCCATACATGACCACTGGAAAAACCAATGCCTTGAGTAGACTGACCTTTGTTGGCAAAGTGATGTCTCTGCTTTTGAATATGCTATCTAGGTTGGTCATAACTTTCCTTCCAAGGAGTAAGCGTCTTTTAATTTCATGGCTGCAATCAACATCTGCAGTGATTTTGGAGCCCTGAAAAGTAAAGTCAGCCACTGTTTCCACTGATTCCCCATCTATTTGCCATGAAGTGATGGGACCAGATGCCATGATCTTCGTTTTCTGAATGTTGAGCTTTAAGCCAACTTTTTCACTCTCCACTTTCACCAAGAGGCTCTTTAGTTCTTCTTCACTTTCTGCCATAAGGGTGGTTGCCGGGAGCCGGTGTGAGGAGCTCCACCTGTGGCAAAGGTCATGAGGAAGGAGGCTCGGCATACGCAAAGGCGGGATCGAGCATCAGGAGTCCCCCTGGAAACTCTCGGCAGGTGGTGTCATCTAGATATCTGAGGTTGTTGATATTTCTCCCGGCAATCTTGATTCCAGCTTGTGCTTCCTCCAGCCCAGCATTTCTCATGATGTACTCTGCATGTAAGTGAAATAAATATTATTTACTTAGAGAGAGTGATCAGTAATTTACCAAAAGCCATGCAATTTTGTATAGTATCAGATTGATAACCTTTGCTCAATGATAAAATTAGTGTATACACTGAAAGTAATTTTGCAAGGGTACTTTTCATAGTGTTATTTCAAATAAACATTGGAAATAAGGTCTAACTGTAGGAGCTTGGTTCAGTAAATTATAGTGCATCCATAAATAAAATTCCCATGTAGTCACCAGAATAGCTAAAATTAAAACTGATCAGTATTGACAAGTGTATAGAACAATCAGAACTCTCCGATATTATTAGTGGAAGTATAAAATGGCATATTTAGTTCAGAAAAGGATCTGGCAGATTCTTATGAAACTGAACATAGCTTAAACCCCATGGCTCAGCATTTCTAATAGTCATTTTCCTAAGAGAAATGAAAATGTAACACCACAGAAACACTTGTAAAAGAACCCACAGAGCAGTTGTATTCATAATAATCCAAACTGGAAATAGCCTTATTTCATCAATAGAATAGATCAATAAATAAACTGATATGTGTATGTAACGCAGTACTACTAAACAGTAACCAGGAGCAACACATATACATGGAACAACACCGAGCTTTTGTCTGTGGGAAAGAAAAGAACAGTTGAAATACGAATTTGAGGAGTTTATAAAATGAAACCCCCTTAAGCAAAAGAACGTAACTAGACGTGACTCCGTTTCCTTAAGCCTGAGCCTTTGAGATCAAAGCAGTGAATGTGCGGGTAAGCACAGTGAATCCGGAAACACGCTTTTCCAAGTTCTGGTGTAAACTGTGTAGGCCGACTCCTCTAAACAGCGCTCAAGTGAAGCCTTAAAGTAAATAAGAAACTGCAGAGAGTGCTCTCCTCCTCTTACGTTGCTGTGACCCTTGGGAGTCCTTGAGCTCTTGCTGTACTCAGGCTTAAGGTATATTTGGAAGAAATTTATAAACTGTTTAAGTGCAAATCAGTGTTTTCCAAAGGCAAAATGAAATCTGTCTACTGTTGGCTCGTTTTTCACTTGTTTCTCTTATCCTGGAGTGTAAGAGCCCGTTGATTGTAAGATGCAGCGTCTTCTTGAACAAACTGAAATTCCACTGTCAAACTGTGACCGTCAGGTGGCCACACTGGTCTCTTGTTGCGTTGAACTTTCTTTCATCTGTTCCAGTGTGTTTGGGAGTTTTTCCAGTGTTCACTGGCATTGCTTGGTGTGTGCTCGGCAGTGTCTTGTCTGTCTTGTATTGATAGGTTAGTACAGTGGCAGCTTAATCTTCTGTTAGGTATTTTTCTTTCTCTGGATACAGAAAGCACTTGGCTGTTGTTTTGTGAGAAAATACGGGCGTGCGCTCCTTCATCCAGGAGTGGGTATTGGCTCCCCTGCTGTCCAGGGTCACCCTGCGCCTGCTGCTCTGTCCCTGGCCCTTTCTGACTGACAAAGTCATGTCTTGTTTCAGTGCCAAACGATAGGAACATCATGGTGAAGACATTTCAGATGGCAATTAGAGTCAACACGGCGGTGCCCGTCATTCAGTTAAAGGCATGATGCTGTGAGCAGCTGAGATCGAGAGATGGTAGAACTGGAAGGAAAAATCTGCGTCTTAGAATCGAAATCTTAGAGTAGGAAAAATTGTATTGGAGTCAAACTATACATTTTTTTCCTCTCAAAAATTTCCTGTAGGCTAATCAGGGATTACATTTCCTCTTGCCTACAGCTTGTCCTTAGCATTCATGGTTCTTAGTTGTATTCTAGATTCTGTCAGTTGCCCAGGATAGAAATAGGACTCATCAGTAATCCTTAGGGTTGCTGCTGGTTTTTAATGAAATATGTTTTGTTAAACAACGGACTGGAGAAAGAATGTTAGAGAGTTGAGAGATCTAGGTTCTAGTCACTTTTCTGCCACGAGTTAACAATCTTAGTTTTTTCGCGTGTTAAATTGTTGCGTTATATCAGAGCTGTTTCAGTCCTAGCTACAATTTAGAATCACCAGCTGCTGCTGCTGCTAAGTCGCTTCAGTTGTGTCCGACTCTGTGCGACCCCATAGACGGCAGCCCACCAGGCTCCCCCGTCCCTGGGATTCTCCAGGCAAGAACACTGGAGTGGGTTGTCATGTCCTTCTCCAATGTGTGAAAGTGAAAAGTGAAAGTGAAGTCACTCAGTCGTGTCCGACTCTTTGCGACCCCATGGACTGCAGCCTACCAGGCTCCTCCCTCCATGGGATTCTCCAGGCAAGAGTACTGGAGTGGGTGGCCATTTCCTTCTCCATAGAATCACCTAGGTAGCTTTAAAAAAAACAGTCCTAAACGCCAACCCCAGACCAGCTGAGTCAGAAACTCTGGGCACTAGCAGCTTGTGAAAACTTGTCAGGTGATTCCAGTGTGCATCTGTGAGTTGACCCCTGAGTAAGGTGATCCTTATCCCTTTCTTGAAAGCTTACATACTAAATCGGTTCAGGTCAGACTCTGGGGTCACCACCTGGGGTCTGAGTCCTGGCTTTGCTCTCATCGTTAGCGCACTGTGAGATTTGCCGTGGTGGAGTGTAAAACCACTGTGTTGGTGATGATGGCAGCAGCATGTATCTCTTGACTGCTCTGCTGGCGGGTTCCAGGCACTGATTCTGAGTGCTTGTGTCTGTCCATTCAAGGAATCTTCACCATAGCTCTTTGAGGTAACTGCTGTAAATCTCATCTTGCAGAGGAGGCAGCAAGAGTGTAGATAAAATTAAGTAGTTTGGCCATGTTTACATGACGGTAGAGGCAGATTTAAGTCCAGGGAGTCTGGTTCTCTACTCTTAGAAATCAGAATACATGTCACAAGGGAAAGAAAAGCCCTTAAAGCCTCCCCCAGGCAATCAGACACTGGGGTCATGATACACTCCTTAAACATGGGACTCAAGGCTTATAGCCCCAAAGTTCTGATTTAAGGAGCTTGTTAGAATCTACAAGAGGACGGATAATCTACAAGAGGACGGATAATCTACAAGAGGACAGATAGCAGAAAAAGTCTGCTGTCTGCAGTCCTCTCATTGTGCATGGGACACTGCTTGAGTTTCCTCCATACATCGCACAGAGGGAGAAAGTGAAGGGTTTTCCAACACCATGTGTCTCATAGGTGACTTCCCTGATAAACTTATTTGTTGTCCTTAACACTGTGGGGACTCTTGTCCAGAAGCATTCACTGAACAGACAGCTGCCTGACATCTTAGATCAGATTTGGCTAGAAACCAGATCCATAGTCAGCCAGACTTTGAAGAAGAATTTGTTGTCAGCCTAAGGTGGAAGTGAGTTTCAAAGGGGAATGTCAGAATGTTCTGAGCTGTGTTTGTTGAGCCAGTTTAGAATGCCTTTATACCCTCCTAATCTTTGCGTTGAAAACAAACTTGCCCTTTCTAACGGAAGTCAGCATTTCACATCATTACATATCAGCCGTGCTGAGGAATCAGAGGTTGGTAGAGACTTAGAAGGTATCAAAACAGCAACTGTATTATTTTGAAAATAAACCAGAGGATTAACTTAATCTGTTGCCCAGAAACAGTCAAAGAGGAATCAGATTGTACCTCACTGTTTTTTTTGTTTTTTTTTTTAATCTTTTGCTGTGTCATGTAGCAGGCTGGAAAAAACTGAACTTGTGAGGGAAATTGGTTATTCACTCACGCTCCCAACAATTATTAGGAAGTTTTGTAAGAACTTTTTAAGTAAATGTTTTGCTCTTTGCAGGTGGCAGGAAATAGCCCATTGCTGCAGCAGAGTTTTTGATGTTAAAGATCTTTCTCTTGCTCAGGTACTGCTTGGATGACCGGAAGGCGTTAGAGAGAGATGGGGGATTTTCAGAGCTGCAATCCCGTCTTATTCGTTATGAGACCCAGAGCACCTGCGCCAGGGGGAGTTCTCCGGGACCCACCGTGCTCAGCCCGCTTCCATCTCCTGCGGTTTTGTCAGAGCCCCTGAGTGTCCCTGACGGAGAAGCTCTGCAAAGGGAGCTCCGGACCGACGTCTCCCGAGTGAAAAGGAGATCAAAAGATGTGAACTGCCTTTATCCGCCCAAAAGGTGATATATGAAGTGCACAAAAATAGTATCTTGATGGAAAGTGTTTTAGTCTTAGGGTAATTTTTTTTTCATATTAATCGTTCATATTTTTTAAGTTGCTTTCTGTGTGGACTTTATACGCTTTCATAGCGTAGATTGGTGACGCTTTCATACCAGGAGTTTGTTTCTTTTGTGAGCAGTTGATGATTATGCTTATAAGTTATAAAGAGAAATGACTTGGGGAAAATCACATTCTTTCTGGCTTTATAATACTAATATACAGTCCATTGGCACAAGGGATTGTCAGGTTTTTAAACCATGGAACACTGGCGGTCTTCTCCATAGATAAAGCAGAGGAGATGCTCTGTTGAAGAGGATATTGAGAGATGCAGTTTTTCTGCCTCCTCCCGCTGTCTGCTGCCTGCACTGGTGCTGCCTGCACTGGCCCCTTGAACAAGGGGCTTCAGGACTGCAGCTTACGACTGAATCCGCGCCTTGGCAGTGAAAGCACGGAGTCCTAACCACTGGCACCATTTTAAAATAACTTGTTTCATACAAAATATAGCTTTAAAGCCTACATAATACACCATAAAAATGAGATTATTCTAGCTACTGTATTTGCTAGCTAGATAAAATGTCCAAATACTTGAACAAAAATTAGAAGCTCATGAAATAAACAGCCTAATTTCTATTGAATTTATATATCTTTGGAACTTTTGTCAAATTTAGGTCTTTGGCACCTAAAACAAACCTTAAATTCTTATCATATGTAAGCCTTTCAAAAAGTATCAAATATCTTAAAGTGAAACTGTATTAAACAGTCATAAGTATTAAGGACTTTCCTGGTGGTCCAGTGGTGAAGATTCCATGCTTCCTGTGCAGGGAGCGCAGGTTTAATTCTGCACTCATCTTAGCGTGCATGTCATGCAGTGTAGCAATATATATATATATATATTAGAACACTGTTTCCCTGATATGAATAACTAAATTATTGTTATAAGGACTTTTCAAATTCATGATACTTTTTTCACCTGATAAAGCTAAAAAGCAAATCCATTAATATTTAGGATACTATGTTTTTTAGTAATTTTTTTATTTCTGACTGTGATTGATGTCTATGTGTTCTGGAAAAGAGAGTAACACTGTGTCCTATAGGTTAGCAGAATTGAAGAGTCTGAGACCCTTTCTTGGAAATAGAAATTTAAACATCTTAGAAAAATCGAAACTAAAATCACTTTTCTAGTTTTATCTCTGTTTGTTTTAACAGCTTATCTTCTACAAGTAGTTGAATGGCTATAACAAGCATGATTATTAGGGTTTCTTTATCAAAATTAACTTGTCTATAAACAGTACTGCCTGGAGTGCCATCTCTGGTTTATGTGAGAAATTGTAAATTGACAGGAAGGGAGACAGTAGTATCACTTGTTGCTTTTCCTCTGAGCTAAAATCCTAGATTATTATTCACTGCTTTCTGTGTTCTCGTTTCTCATTTGAAGAACTAAAGGAGCAACTGTGTAATGCGATGTTGATTGCTTATTTAAGGCAGTAGTAACAAGAAATTGTGTTTGCTCTCCCGGGGTTTATATGTTGATGATTATAGCTGTAGTGTTGAGGAAAGAAAATGAACGTGATTGGTGACTCCCTTAATCTGTGTTCTGGTCTTGCCCCCGCAACAGACTTGTGAGATCTGGAAGTTCAGATTCTCTTCTTTCTCAGACAAGTGGCAGTGGTCACCATCACCACGCGGTCCCTTCCAGAAAGCTGCGGGCAGAGCGGCCATTACCTGTGACGTGTCGCTCTGCGCTGAGCAGTGAAACTCCCGGAGCCACCGCCAAGGCCGGCTCAGGTCCAAAAGCTGTGCGTGAATCAGAAACATCAAGGCCCGCGAAGGAATCCCGATCACAGAAGCACACGCGGGTAAAGCTCCGCTTCCTGACTCTCTCAGTCTACACGGGAAGAAACGTTCTTATTTGATTCATTTCAGATGTTTGTCAAAAAAGTTTATCAATGAAATGAAGTGGTCTGTAATTTACTTTAAAATAATACCAAGGAGTTCCCTGGTGGCCTCTTGGTGAGGATTCCAGGCTTTCACTGCTGTGGCCCAGATTCAGTCCCTGATTGGGAGCTGAGATCCTGCCCCGTGGTGCAGCCACATAATAATAGTTCAGTGAAAGAACGGTAATGGGAAAGTGCAAGTCGGGGTGTGAAGGAGCAGAAGGAGCCCCAGATGGATCCTCCTTATATATATTTATATATATATAACCAGCTCTTATATATAGTCTTCATATATATATAATTATATATATAGCCAGGTCTTATATATAGTCTATATATATATAAAACCAGCTCTTATATATAGTCCTCGTGTGTGTGTATATATATATATATATATATATATATATATATATATATATATAGCTAGATCTTATATATAGTCCTCACAGGAGACAGGGATTAAGACCATCCCCATGGAAAAGAAATGCAAAAAACCAAAATAGCTATCTGGGGAGGCCTTACAAATAGCTGTGAAAAGAAGAGAAGCAAAAAGCAGAGGAGAAAAGGAAAGATATAAGCATCTGAATGCAGAATTCCAAAGAATAGCAAGAAGAGATAAGAAAGCCTTCCTCAGCGATCAATGCAAAGAAATAGAGGAAAACAACAGAATGGGAAAGACTAGAGATCTCTTCAAGAAAATTAGAGATACCAAGGGAACATTTCATGCAAAGATGGGCTCGATAAAGGGCAGAAATGGTATGGACCTAACAGAAGCAGTAGATATTAAGAAGAGGCGGCAAGAGTACACAGAAGAACTGTACAAAAAAGGTCTTCACAACCCAGATAATCACGATGGTGTGATCACTCACCTAGAGCCAGACATCCTGGAATGTGAAGTCAAGTGGGCCTTAGAAAGCATCACTACGAACAAAGCTAGTGGAGGTAATGGAATTCCAGTTGAGCTATTTCAAATCCTGAAAGGTGATGCTGTGAAAGTGCTGCACTCAATATGCCAGCAAATTTGGAACACTCAGCAGTGGCCACAGGACTGGAAAAGGTCAGTTTTCATTCCAATCCCGAAGAAAGGCAATGCCAAAGAATGCTCAAACTACCTCACAATTGCACTCATCTCACACGCTAGTAAAGTAATGCTCAAAATTCTCCAAGCCAGGCTTCAGCAATACGTGAACTTCCAGATGTTCAAGCTGGTTTTCGAAAAGGCAGAGGAACCAGAGATCAAAGTGCCAACATCCGCTGGATCATTGAAAAAGCAAGAGAGTTCCAGAAAAACATCTATTTCTGCTTTATTGACTATGCCAAAGCCTTTGACTGTGTGGATCACAATAAACTGTGGACAATTCTGAAAGAGATGGGAGTACCAGACCACCTGACCTGCCTCTTGAGAAACCTATATGCAGGTCAGGAAGAAACAGAACTGGACATGGAACAACAGACTGGTTCCAAATAGGAAACGGAGTACGTCAAGGCTATATACTGTCACCCTGCTTATTTAACTTCTATGCAGAGTACATCATGAGAAACGCTGAGCTGGAAGAAGCACAAACTGGAATCAAGATTGCCGCGAGAAATACCAATCACCTCAGATATGCAGATGACACCACCCTTATGGCAGAAAGTGAAGAGGAACTAAAAAGCCTCTTGATGAAAGTGAAAGTGGAGAGTGAAAAAGTTGGCTTAAAGCTCACATTCAGAAAACGAAGATCATGGCATCTGATCCCATCAGTTCATGGGAAATAGATGGGAAAACAGTGGAAACAGTGTCAGACTTTATTTTTTGGGGCTCCAAAATCACTGCAGATGGTGACTGCAGCCATGAAATTAAAAGACGCTTACTCCTTGGAAGGAAAGTTATGACCAACCTAGATAGCATATTGAAAAGCAGAGACATTACTTTGCCAACAAAGGTCAGTCTAGTCAAGGCTGTGGTTTTTCCAGTGATCATGTATGGATGTGAGAGTTGGACTATGAAGAAGGCTGAGCGCCTAAGAATTGATGTTTTTGAACTGTGGTGTTGGAGAAGACTCTTGAGAGTCCCTTGGACTGCAAGGAGATCCAACCAGTCCATTCTAAAGGAGATCAGCCCTGGGATTTCTTTGGAAGGAATGATGCTAAAGCTGAAACTCCAATACTTTGGCCATCTCATGCGAAGAGTTGACTCATTGGAAAAGACTCTGATGCTGGGAGGGATTGGGGGCAGGAGGAGAAGGGGACAACAGAGGATGAGATGGCTGGATGGCATCACTGACTCTATGGATGTGAGTTTGAGTGAACTCCGGGAGTTGGTGATGGACAGGGAGGCCTGGCGTGCTGAAATTCATGGGTCGCAAAGCGTTGGACACGACTGAGCGACTGAACTGAACTGATGTATATATATTTATATATGTATAGAGCCAGCTCTTATATATAGTTCATATATATATTTATAATTTATATATAGATTATGTATAAATATATTTATATAAAATATATAATTACAATCACATAATTATATTTGTTTATATATATAAATATATAATGATTTATATATATATATGTATATATATATAAAACCAGCTCTTACATGTAGTCCTGATACATGTATATATATATAGAGAGAGAGAGGGGTTTTGTTACAAAATATATTCTCTTTATAGTGTTTGAAATTTTCCATAATAAAAAACAAGGACACACCTGTGTATACCTATCCCTGCTGTGTGTACCATTCCCATTCTGATGTTGACTCAGAGCTCAGCACATGAGACCCTCTCTTGGGACGCTTCAGTCCTCTCTGCCCGACAGCTACCCTGTGACATGTGAGTGTGTCACTGTTTCAGGTCTCTTCTTCTCAATGGTTTGGTCTTAATGAGCTTATCTGTCTTTAGCATAGGTACATGGTTGTGTGATTTACAGAGCTCAGCTCTCAGGGTAAGAAACACTAGTCACATGTTATGTTGTATTCAAGATACTGAAAGAAGTAGTTGCTGAAACCCTGAAGAAGCACGGGATCACGGAGGCTCACGGGTGCTTCTCTGCTTGCAGCCAGCGTCTCTTTGAGATCTCCAAGTTCTACCTAAAGGTACAGTGTCTTCTCTACTGACGGCAAAATCCAGGTCATGTTCTAATGTTCCTATTTGACTCAAGGTAGTATGATTTGAATATTTTTTACTCTGACACCTTATTGCCACATTTTTTAATGGAGGTAGAAAAACTGGAGTCAGAATACTTTATGGTTGATTTTAGTTCTCATATATAGAGAATGGTACCTTAACTGACACCCCCAGTGTTTGCCTAACAGGTCATTGACTTGAGTTGATCATAAGCTCAGCTTATTTTATGTACTCAGGTAATCTTAGTATATCGTGAAGGTACCTGACAGAGTGTCAAAACATACAGTTTCTAGTTCTGGATCCACTAATAGCTCGTTGTAGTACAGTCAAACCGACCATTCAGATAACCGTTTTGTGAGACTTAAGTGGTGTTAGATTTTTATGTGGGTTTTTGATTAAAACTGCAGATGGACCACAGGTGGAACACTTTGAGTTCCCTTGTAGAATCTCTCGAGAAAGACAGTACTGAAGGTACAAAAGCCAAGAAAAGAAGAAAGGAAGACCGTGGCGGTGCTGTCACACGTTGGCGCAGGAAGCATGTGGATGCGTGTTGTGGCTGAGCAGCAGTGACAGCCTCGATGCCCGCCTGGGGCTGAGAGTCCAGACCCAGCACGGTCTCGGGCCTGCTTGGAGCCTGGGGACACCAGGTGTTGTGGAAGGTGGGGGCAGAGTGCCATGAAGAGCAGGAGTTAGAGAGAGGTCCGCAGAGTGAACGGGGAGCCTTCAGCCTGCTCTGCACACCTTTCCCCACAGCGTTCGCTGAGGATGGCTGTATTACCCGTGGCTTTGCTCTCTCCCACCCTGCGGCAGTGTGGGAAACAGTCCCTGGAGGAGAAACGCGTGGGAGGCCGCAGTGAAAAGGCCAATGACCTCTTATTCCCCTACCTTACAAAGGTGCCAGTGAATAAGCTCTGCACACACAGAAGTTCCAGTAAGATTTTTATTGTCTCATTTTAAAATACGACTGGAAGGGATGTCCCTGGAAGCCCAGTGGCTAAGACTGTGCTTCTGCTCCAGGGAGCATGGGTTTGATCCCTGGACTGGGAACTATGATCCCATGTGCTGTGTGCTACAGCGGAAACAATTTTAAAATGTCTGTGTGACCAGACAGCTGAGACTCGGCAGAGTTCTGAGGAAAGCGTCTAACTCAGCAGGTGTCAGAACATAAAGGAGCAGAGGGGGCGCGGGAGGAGCAGAAGCCTGAAGAGAACGCCATGAAAACTGGATGTCAGGAAGAAGACAGTCGCATGTACAAAACCGGAATGTGATGCTGTTTGCGAAAACTATAGAACGTGAAATTTCCTTAAAATTAAAAATACAGTAAAATCGCTAATAGTCAACAGTGAGAGTAAGAAATTTGCCAGAAGTTAGTATTACTGACAAAATTGAGGAGAAAAACATTAAACGTGAGATAAGAAAATGGGGGAATTAATCTGAAAGATCCATTATGCTCATAATAGAGACGAGAGGAGAGAAAACCTTCAGATATACACAAGGCATTCCAGAACCGAAGGATGCAAACCTCCTGCTGGAAAGGGCACATAGCTCGTCCTGCCTGGAGGGTGGCAGTTCTGCAAGCCCGTCCCTGTGGAGGGTCACATCTCCTGGAGGGGGGAGTAGTTCCATAGAAGTTTCCTGGGAGAGAAGCAGTTGACATGAAGATTCAAGAATAAGGTTGGCATTGGGCTTTTCCAGTAGCCTCGCATGCCAGATGGTAGAACATCATCTTCACATTCTGAAGGAAAGTGATTTACCTGCTATTTTTTATCTGGCCCAGAAGTCAGTCACAGGCCTTCCCTGGTGGCTCAGTGAGGAATCCACCTGCAATGCAAGAGACCCAGTTTCAGTCCCTGGGTTGGGAACATCCCCTGGAGAAGGGAATGGCTACACTCCAGTGTTCTTGCCTGGAGAATCCCATGGACCGAGGAGCCTGGTGGGCTACAGTCCGCGGGGTCGCAAAGGGTCGGACACGGCTGAGCGACTGACACACACACAAGCCAGTCAAGTGTGAAGATTCAGTAGAGGACACGGCTGAGCGACTGACACACGGAAGCCAGTGAGGTGTGAAGATTCAATGGAGACGCTTCAGGCACGAAAGGTCTCAAAAATTTTGTCACCTGTGTAACCTTTAATGAATTTGTGAGAAGATGAAATTCAGTAGAACAAGGGACTTACTCAAGAAATAAAAGAAAAACTACCTAGACTGGGAAAGATATGTTCCAGTGGGACCTGGTCCAGGAAGCAGCTGGACCAAACTGCAGCAGGCCGAGGGAGAAGGGGCTCCAGGGTTTAAAGAATGCAGTTAAGAAAACCAGCGCAGAAACGAAAAGCTGAAGGGGCGATTACCCGGTATCCGAGAGTGTTTGAAGAACTTTGATGTACATTTAATCAGTCATTTTAATCAGAGTTGTGGGGCTAGGGGCAGAATTATGTACCTGGAAAGCTAAGCCAATATAGTTCAACCACAGGATAAATGAAACATTAGATGAAAGAGAAATTATAACCATAATATGTTACTTAGCTTGGGAGTAAACTTTATTTGCTTAAGCATAAAATGCAAACATTGACTGTTTACTAATTAAAAAAAAAATTGTGGTGCAGCTGTTACTGAGAGGAAACGAAGGGAGGTGGGAGGATTCAGAGGCCTGAATCCAGGGTAACAGCAGTCACTGTCTGAAAGTGTGAAGTCACACAGTAGCAGTAATAAGCGTATTATCCAGAAACACAGAGGTAGAACAAGAGAAACAGAAGAGAGCACTGAAAGTGACTGCTTCGACGGAGCATGACTTGGAAGCACAGCAGAGGACAGCTTTTTTTGTAAAACAAGTGAATTTTTTAAATTTTAACTTGTTATAGGTTATTAACTTTTTAAAAGTCAGAGATTTCAGTTTTATGTCCAGTGTCATCCCCTCTGTGTCTGGAGTGAAATAGCCAGTAAGAAGAGAGAGGTAAAGGTGTTTTATCTGAAAAATAAACATTAATTGTATGTCCGTCTCCTGAGTAATGAAGCATTAGTGAGTACACATAGCCGGACGATGGAGAAGGAAACAGCAGCCCAGTCCAGCGTACTAGGCAGGAGAACCCCATGGACAGTGGAGTCTGCTGGGCTGCAGTCCATGGGGTTGCAGAGTCAGACACGACTGAGCGCCTGAGCACATGTGCACAGCTGAGGATGGGTGTGGGTCTGGCCGGTGCTGTTGGGTTTATGAGCTCAGAGCAGCATGGACTTATGTACAGACAGGTGTATTTTGGTTAGAGAACTTTGGCCTTCCAGGGTGGAACTAAATGATAATCTCTTGCTGTGATTTCTCCCTCTTCACATTGATGATTATAGAATGATTTAGGATCATGTCAGGTTTATTTAGGAGAAGGCGATGGCACCCCATTCCAGTACTCTTGCCTGGAAAATCCCATGGATGGAGGAGCCTGGTGGGCTACAGTCCAAGGAGTTACAAAGAGTTGGACACAACTGAGCACGCACACGGAGAAGGCAATGGCACCCCACTCCGGCACTCTTGCCTGGAAAATCCCATGGATGGAGGAGCCTGGTAGGCTGCAGTCCATGGGGTTGCTAAGAGTCGGACATGACTGAGCGATTTCACTTTCACTTTTCACTTTCATGCATTGGAGAAGGAAATGGCAACCCACTCCAGCATTCTTGCCTGGAGAATCCCAGGGACGGGGGAGCCTGGTGGGCTGCCATCTATGGGGTCGCACAGAGTCGGACATGACTGAAGCGACTTAGCAGCAGGTTTATTTAATAATGACTTGTTCTTTGTAATTTAATGTACAGATTTGAAATGCTCTGTTTTCTTATGTTTAGGATCTTAAAACTTCAAGGGGTCTATTTGAAGAAATGAAGAAAACAACAAACAACAATGTTGTGCAGGTAAGCGTGCCGTGAGTGCATCCAGTTAGGCTGCCGTCTTGTTTCTGGGCGGCCAGGAGGCGTAGTACACGCAGTGAGAATTAGTGAGTGGTCTGTTCAGCTATGTCCCTGTGACCACTCGTTAAATAGCTTAATGGACTTACGTAAGTAGGGTCTTTAGTAGTATTTAAGAGATTTCTCTGTTAACAAAAGAGCTTCTAAATTAATGTTCAGAAAGAAAAAGAATAATCCAAAGAGCTGGAAAAATTAATCCATTTTGATTAGCTGTTTTCAAAGCTTGGTTTAATTCTATTTTTAGTGATCCTTTAAAAACAAAATTTCAAATAAAGGTGAGAAAATAGAGCAGTATCTTCATTTTGTCCAGTGAGCACACCACCATTGTATTCTGCAACATAAAAAAGTTCACCAAAAAGTGTTCTTTAGCAAGAAAATAAAATGTGTGATTTTTTTTTCTGTTTAAAAATTCATGACATAATATGTAAATACATATGCAAAGAAACACATACAACTGAAAAAAAAAAAAGAATTTTAAAAGATTCAGGCTGAGAAATAAAACATTTAAGAACCCTGGAAGCCCCAAAGAGTCTCTTCCCCACCGCATCCTACTCTGTCACCTCTGGAGGTAAATGCTATATTGATTTTTTTGTGTTTGATAACCCTTTAATTTTTTAAACTGTAGTTGGTGTGTAATATTGTGTGGGTTACAGGTGTACGGCATAGCGGCTCACAGCGTTTGCAGGTTTTGCACTCTCAGTCCTTGTGAAATCCCGGCTGTACTCCCTGTGCCGCACAGTGTGCTTGTAGCTCGTTTGCTACAGAACAGCTTGTGCTTCCCTCTCCTCCTCCTGGACTGCCTCTCCCTCTCCCCCCTCCCCACCAGTAAAGGGTACTTTTAAGATAAAATGTATTTTTTAAGAGTCTGATGTGCTATTTTTTGTCTTAAATTTTCTACCATGCTCTTTTGAACAATGTATTTTTCTATCGCTTTTGTTTTCAAAAGAATGTACCATAATCATATTTTTTCTCCCCGTAGGTAATTGAATGGGTGTTAGAAAAAGCAAGGAAGAAATAACACAGAATCATTCCCTTTGGATGATTATAAATTGGACGGATCTATTATATACCACTTCCTTCCTTAGTTTGAAAATTACACATTTCAAACTTTATTCAAAGAATTAATGTTCCATTTCTAAGGAATTTCATAAATACCCTGTACTTACATAGTTTTGAAGTTGCTCAGTTAATGTAATTTTAGTTTGTATACTTACAGTTTTACTATATTTTAATTTTTAAAGTTAATATTTTTGTGTATGTTTAAAAATTTTACTCTTGGTTATTTAATTATTTCAATAAATAGAAAAAGATATTTCTTTACTTCTTGGTAAATGTCTTTGTTGTTAGGTATATTTAAACTGCTGAGTCTTAAGTAAGACATCGCCAGTGGCTTTTCTCGGGTGTTACTACAGCTTGACTTATTGGATGACCCTTGGTTTAGAAACCATTGGCACAAAGCTCGTGTAGCAGTAGTCGCGCTCCCTTACCCTGCCCTGGAGCCAGCACTGCTGGAGCTATTGATGTTTATTTGGGATGAAAAAAAGAGCAAAAATTGTGAAAATGAGACGTAGTGAAAATGGCTTAAGTACCTACTCCCAGAAAAAAAAAATGTTTTCCCATGACAGTAAATTTGGAAAATGTGGAAAACACTAAGGAGAATGGAAAAAATTCCAATACTGTTCTGTCTACATAAACATTATATTTAGTTTTAAAATTGAGGTCATATGTGTGATATGTATGTATATTAATTTATAGCCTGCTTTTCACTTAACAATGTGATATAACAATATGATTAAAATGATTTTTATATCATATCATTAATAACTGCATAATTCAAATGAATCAGTTTATTTAACCAATCCTGCATTGCTGGACATATGAGTTTAATATTTGCTTATTGTAAATGAAACTTAAATGAATATTTCTGGTACGTCACTGATTATTCCTTAGTACAGCTTTTTCAGGGTGGAGTCTGCAGGTGTCTGAATGTACTGCTTTAACTTAACTTCAGTGCTGTGCTCACACTTAATAACTTTTGTGAATGTCCCATAAAAATACTGGAAATGGCAACCCACTCCAGTGTTTTTGCCTGGAGAATCCCAGGGACAGAGGAGCCTGGTGGGCTACAGTCCACAGGGTCGCAAGAGTTGGACACGAGTTAGCGACTGAACCACCACCGCCACCATAAAAATACTTCAAAGTAAAAAGTACTCAAGATACTCGAGATAAATGTGCAAGCAGGTAACAGGAGCGATCTAAAAGGCCTAGGGACTTCAGGTCTGTTTCTGGCAGGGACTGAACTCACGGGAGGAGCTGCAGGCCGGGCGGAAGTCCAGCTGCGTGAGCCGCGTGCCTGTGTCCAGGAGAGGACCCTGCCGGCCGGGCCTGTCCATCTGTAGGACACCCACGCACGGGACCTCAAAAGGCAGACCCGAGGGAGAATAGAGCAGAGCGCAGGCCTCGGCTCTTCGGATGTTAATTCCCGTAAAACTTGCATTCCCTGAGAGGACCTTAGAGAAAAAGGGACCAGCCACAGGGCCAGACTGGCTCAGCCTGTTCCACAGTGATGGTATGTTTGGGAAAATTGTTGTGTACATCACCTGGAAAAGAGAAGTTGGCTTCCTTGTGGCTCAGATGGTAAAGAATCTGCTTGCAGTGCAGGAGACCCAGGTTCAATTCCTACGTGCTCAAGATTCCCTAGAAAAGGGCATGGCAACCCGCTCCAGCGTTGCTGCCTGGAGAGTCCATGGACAGAGAAGCCTGGTGGGCTACAGCCACGGGGTCGAAAAGAGTCAGACACGACTGACTGACTAAGCACACACATCAGTTCAGTTCAGTCGCTCAGTCGTGTCCAACTCTTTGCGACCCCATGAATTGCAGCACGCCAGGCCTCCCTGTCCATCACCAACTCCAGGAGTTCACTCAAACTTAGGTCCATCGAGTTGGTGATGCCATCCAGCCATCTCATCCTCTGTCGTCCCCTTCTCCTCCTGTCACCAATCCCTCCCAGCATCAGAGTCTTTTCTAATGAGTCAACTCTTCGCATGAGGTGGCCAAAGTACTGGAGTTTCAGCTTTAGCATCAGTACTTCCAATGAACACCCAGGACTGATCTCCTTTAGAATGGACTGGTTGGATCTACTTGCAGTCCAAGGGACTCTCAAGAGTCTTCTCCAACACCACAGTTCAGAAGCATCAATTCTTCGGCACTCAGCTTTCTTCACAGTCCAACTCTCACATCCATACATGACCACTGGAAAAACCATAGCCTTGACTAGATGGACCTTTGTTGGCAAAGTAATGTCTCTGCTTTTCAATATGCTATCTAGGTTGGTCATAACTTTTCCTTCCAAGGAATAAGCGTCTTTTAATTTCATGGCTGCAGTCACCATCTGCAGTGATTTTGGAGCCCAGAAAAATAAAGTCTGACACTGTTTCCACTGTTTTCCCATCTATTTCCCATGAAGTGATGGGACCAGATGCCATAATCTTAGTTTTCTGAATGTTGAGCTTTAGGCCAACTTTTTCATTCTCCTCTTTCACTTTCATCAAGAGGCTCTTTAGTTCTTCTTCACTTTCTGCCATAAGGGTGGTGTCATCTGCATATCTGAGGTTATTGATATTTCTGCCGGCAATCTTGATTCCAGCTTGTGCTTCATCCAGCCCAGCGTTTCTCATGATGTACTCTGCATGTAAGTTAAATAAGCAGGGTGACAATATACAGCCTTGACATACTCTGTTTCCTATTTGGAACCAGTCCGTTGTTCCATGTCCAGTTCTGTTTCTTCTTGACCTGCATATAAGTTTCTCAAGAGGCAGGTCAGGTGGTCTGGTACTCCCATCTCTTTCAGAATTGTCCACAGTTTATTGTGATCCACACAGTCAAAGATAGTAGAAATAGATGTTTTTCTGGAACTCTCTTGCTTTTTCGATGATCCAGCGGATGTTGGCAGTTTGATCTCTGGTTCCTCTGCCTTTTCGAAAACCAGCTTGAACATCTGGAAGTTCACGGTTCACGTATTGCTGAAGCCTGGCTTGGAGAATTTTGAGCATTACTTTACTAGCGTGTGAGATGAGTGCAATTGTGCGGTAGTTTGAGCATTCTTTGGCATTGCCTTTCTTTGGGATTGGAATGAAAACTGACCTTTTCCAGTCCTGTGGCCACTGCTGAGTTTTCCAAATTTGCTGGCGTATTGAGTGCAGCACTTTCACAGCATCATCTTTCAGGATTTGAAATAGTTCAACTGGAATTCCATCACCTCCACTAGCTTCGTTCGTAGTGATGCTTTCTAAGGCCCACTTGACTTCACATTCCAGGATGTTTGGCTCCAGGTGAGTGATCACACCATCATGATTATCTTGGTCGTGAAGATCTTTTTTGTACAGTTCTTCTGTGTATTCTTGCCACCTCTTAATATCTTCGCTTCTGTTAGGTCCATACCATTTCTGTCCTTTATCAAGCCCATCTTTGCATTAAACGTTCCCTTGGTATCTCTAATTTTCTTGAAGAGATCTCTAGTCTTTCCCGTTCTGTTGTTTTCCTCTATTTCTTTGCATTGATTGTTGAAGCCTTTCTTATCTCTTATCTCTCCAAAGAAGAGCTCCCTTCTTTGGAACTCTGCATTCAGATGCTTATATCTTTCCTTTTCTCCTTTGCTTTTCACTTCTCTTCTTTTCATAGCTATTTGTAAGGCCTCCCCAGACAGCCATTTTGCTTTTTTGCATTTCTTTTCCATGGGGATGGTCTTGATCCCTGTCTCCTGTACAGTGTCACAAACCTCTGTCCATAGTTCATCAGGCACTCTATCAGATCTAGTCTCTTAAATCTATTTCTCACTTCCACTGTATAATCATAAGGAATTTGATTTAGGTCGTACCTGAATGGTCTAGTGGTTTTCCCTACTTTTTTCAATTTCAGTCTGAATTTGGTAATAAGGAGTTCATGATCTGAGCCACAGTCAGCTCCCAGTCTTGTTTTTGCTGACTGTATAGACCTTCTCCATCTTTGGCTGCAAAGAATATATAATCAGTCTGATTTTGGTGTTGACCATTTGGTGATATCCATGTGTAGAGTCTTCTCTTGTGTTGTTGGAAGAGGGTGTTTGCTATGACCACTGCGTTCTCTTGGCAAAACTCTATTAGCCTTTGCCCTGCTTCATTCCATATTCCAAGGCCAAATTTGCTTGTTACTTCAGGTGTTTCTTGACTTCCTACTTTTGCATTCCAGTCCCCTATAATGAAAAAGACATCTTTTTTGGGTGTTAGTTATAAAAGGTCTTGTAGGTCTTCATAGAACTGTTCAACATCAGCTTCTTCAGCGTTACTGGTTGGGGCATAGACTTGAATTACTGTGATATTGTATGGTTTGCTTTGGAAACGAACAGAGATCATTCTGTCGTTTTTGAGATTGCGTGCAAGTACTGCATTTCGGGCTCTTTTGTTGACCACGATGGCTACTCCATTTCTTCTGAGGGATTCCTGCCCGCAGTAGTAGATATAATGGTCATCTGAGTTAAATTCACCCGTTCCAGTCCATTTCAGTTCGCTGATTGCTAGAATGTCGACGTTCACTCTTGCCATCTGTTTGACCACTTCCAATTTGCCTTGATTCGTGGACCTGACATTCCAGGTTCCTATGCAATATTGCTCTTTACAGACCTTGCTTCTATCACCAGTCACATTCACAACTGGATTTTGCTTTGGCTCCATCCCTTCATTCTTTATGGAGTTATTTCTCCACTGGTCTCCAGTAGCAATTTGGGCACCTACCGACCTGGGGAGTTCCTCTTTCAGTATCCTATCATTTTGCCTTTTCATACTGTTCATGGGGTTCTCAAGGCAAGAATACTGAAGTGGTTTGCCGTTCCCTTCTCCAGTGGATCACATTCTGTTAGATCTCTCCACCATGACCCGCCCGTCGTGGGTGGTCCCACAGGGCATGGCTTAGTTTCACTGAGAGACCAGGCTGTGGTCCGTGTGATTAGATTGACTAGTTTTCTTTGATTATGGTTTGTGTGTCTGCCCTCTGATGCCTCTCGCAACACCGACTGTCTTACTTGGGCTTCTCTTACCTTGGACGTGGGTTCTCTCTTCACGGCTGCTCCAGCAAGGAGATACCCCTCGTCCAAGGTAAGGAGCAGCGGCCGCGCTTTGCTGAAGCACACACGTACAACCTGGAAAAGAGAAGTGGTACCAAATGGACTCATGGATCTAGTTAAGGTTGGTTCCAAACAGAATGCTGAAAGTGTCAGTGAGCCATTTGTTTGCTTATTTGGCTGAAAACAATAAAGGCACAGGACAAGATACATGAACTAGAGGAGGGAATGTTCAGTTTTCTAGCAGAATTTTGAGGTGATACAGAAGACTTGGAACATTCTGGGTTGGAAAATGTTTTCCCACTTCATTTCCAGTGGCAAAAGGTTCTCCAAGTAAGTAATAGCCTCAAGATCAAACCAAAGGTTCAGTGATAAATGCTTCATTAAAACCTTAGAAATACTTAAACCCTTTCAGCAAGACAAAACGACTTCTGTGAATCTTAAGGGTGTTGCCCCACAGACTCTGACAGCCCAAGACGCCCTGTCTGGTGGGTGTGGTTTTCATCTGACAGACTAGACTGTGACTTTGGATACACAGAAAGCCCACAAGTCTTACCTTTATTGGCATGTAATTCGCATATTATGAAAGTCGCCCCTTATGGTATATACTCTAGTAGGTTTTAGTATATCCACAAAGTTGTGTAAGCATCACCACCGTCTAATTCCCTCAGCTTTCCATCACCCCAGTAGAAATTCCGTATCTACGAGCAGTCATTTCTGTTTACCCCTGGCAGGCACCCATCTCCTCTCTGTTCTCTGGATTTGCCTGTTCTGGACATTGGACGGACAGGGACTAGTACAGTGTGGTCTTCTGTCTCCAGTTTCTCCTACTTGTTTAGGCTTAGACTCTGGACTGCAGCCTGCCAGGCTCCTCTGTCCATGGCATTTTCCAGGCAAGGATACTCGAGTGGGTTGCCATTCCCTCCTCCAAGGGATCATCCTGACCCAGGGATGGAAGCCACATCTCGACACTGGCAGGCAGATTCTCTGCATGAGGTGTTCGGGGCTCACCCGTGTTGTAGCCTGAGTCAGCATGTCATTGTATGAACCTGTCACAGTTGTTTTTCCATTCACCAGTCGATGGACATGGCTGAGTCCCCATTTTGGCTGTCGTGATGCTGCTACTGTGGACATTGTGTACAAGTTTTGGCACAGACATATGTTTTCCATTATCCTGGGCATATGCCTAGGACTATATAGTAACTGTAATTTTTGAGAAGATGGCAGACTTTTCCACAGCAGCTCCAATTTCTCCACCTCCTTGCTGATTCTTGTTAGCATTTATCTTTTGACAGATGATAGGAAATGTGAGGTAAGATCTCAGTGGCTTTGACTTGCATTTCTCTGATAAGTAATGTTGAGCATCTTTTCATGCACTTATTGACCAGCTGGATATTTTCTTTCAGGGAAATGTCCACCAAATGCTTTCTTAAGGACTTTTCAGTGGGCTTATTTCTCTTTTTATTGTTGAATTGTAAGAGTTCTTTATAGTTTCTGGATCCTAGTCCCTTATCTATGATTTGCACATATTTCCTCCGGTTTTCAAATAGTAAAAGACTTCTCAACCCCAGCCTGCTGTTTTTATTACAAGTAACTTGAACACAAACCAAGTTCTGGTACTAAAGAGAACTTGAGTATTTGGAGCTTGGTGTATAGATAAAATCCCGTGAAAATGTAGTTAAAATGAGGGTTGAAAGCCCTGAGCCCAGGTGACGACCCAGCATGAAACTGTACACACAGAAGCAGCAGGTGGCGCCCCGCCCCCCCCCCCCCTGTAGCCCCTTTCCAGGCCCGTCTCTGAGGACGAGACGGGCACGGGGTGTCTGTATGTGCCCATATCCCTCTGGCTACTGAGGAAAGCGCTGGCCAGCCCACCACACGCAGAGTGAGCACCTATTTAACTCACATATGAAGTTTACAGGGTGGCCACAGCGCTATAAACAGGCACATTTTATAAACTCATAAAGCACATCCTCACCCCAGTCCACTCCAGTCCCCTCAAGATAGAATATCTAATATCTGTAAAACAAGGGCCAGAAAGGCCCCACTCATTAATTGTAGAGGACTCCTGCCCATTAAGACCGTTCCTTCTGACTTCAACCAAGCAGGGTCAACAAGCTTTTGGACAAAGCAGCGTGCATTTTTTTTCAGCATTTCAGTGCATCAGTTGATACAATTAAATGCCTCTGGCTGAATGGTTTTTAAAATAGATGTATAGTTTTGTTTCTCCTACTTAGTCAAGGCAGAAAAAGAAACTTGATATCTGTATTCCTGTTGGTTTTCTTTAAATTCCCATGGGATGGTTTAGAGCTACGTCACCACACCAAAGGGCTCACCTAATTAACAATTGGGCAGCTTCCCTCCCTCCAAGTGTAGTTTAAGACATCATTCACTGGAGTTGGTTTGCACCTAAAAGAACAGACATTGTGAATTTAATAATTCATCAATTCAAATATGAGACAGTTGATCACAGAGGGAACTGGACAAAAACAAATCCCCCAAAATGACTCAGTTGATTCGCTGTCTGTACCCAGGTATGATCCAGATGTATGAGTTTGTGTTATTCACATCATTCATAATGCACATCAAGACAAGATTAAAATCTACAGTGTGAAGTAGTAACTTGTTGAATTCAAATTGAAGGAGAAAAAAATGAGTATTTGAATTGATTCATCATAGCCACTCTGATATGATACAATTTAATTTTGAAGAAGAAAAATGATTTATATACACATTTCTTAGTAAAATTTTCTATTTCTTGCTAATAACATTTTAATTCAGAAAATGCATTGATTTTATTCAAATATATTTTTCTAAAATATAAATATTTAAATTAAACTTTTATAAATGCAGAGAATGTAGTTTCTTTTGAACCCCACCCAGATATTAATCAGTCTAAAACTCAAGTGATGAAGAAATAGTATTTGTAATTATGATCATTTTAATGTGTCTATAAATATATAATAGGACCTTTGCAACTTAATTATGAGTAATTAACTCACACTTCATATAGTATGGAGCACCTTAGATTACATATTGTTGAACTATTGGCATTAATATCTGTATTTTCATGTTATTTACAATACATAAGTATAGTTCTCTTGTATAACAACTTTCCAGTGATTTTGAAAATATATCATGAAAGAGTGCATTACAATTTACAGATGCATCAAAGCTTTCCTACAACATTGAGGCTGGGACTTCACTCTTCAGCATTTTAAAATAGGAAACAAAATCAGTGTTAAAGCTATGTTTTCCAAAGTGATTGTTTTGTTGTGTGTGTGTGTGTTTAGACACTAGTTTCATAAGGTGTCTTAGAAAGTAGTTCTGTAGACGTGTTAGGAATGACATAGGATCATCCCTGTGTGTTTGGATCATTTCCCCTGCAGAACTGCGATATGCAATAAAGTCTCTGAAGAGGGCTGCAACCATGAACTCTGTTTAACATTTTTTAATGCAGTATATAACAGTTTTTGATTACTAACCCTTTTATTTCCCTCTACACAAAATACCATTCAATCAATACCCTTTGGAACTTGAATTAATGTTACTTGTATTACTCTGGGGAAACACCTATCTAAAATAAAATGCTGATCTAAAGTAAAACTCCATAAACACATGTGTCTGAGTGAACAAAATCACTTGTTAAATCTTTCTGCATAGCTCTCTGAAAAGACACACAAATCTAACCTGGAACATTTGTCTGTGTAAACTACAGTGGAGAGAAGTGTTGCAAATACAGAAATTCTAGAGCTAATTCTCAAGATTTGAGGCAAGTGACTTTAAAATCAAATAACAGGTTGTTTTCAGTGACTGTGTTCTGAAAGATAAAAGCAAAAGTGTTAAATCAATAAGACTGTGCTGTCTGGCACCTCCCTGGTGGCTCAGACAGTAAAGCGTCTGCCTACAGTCGGGAAGCTCCTCTAGAGAAGGAGATGGCACCCCACTCCAGTACTCTTGTCTGGAAAAATCCCATGGACGGAGGAGCCTGGTAGGCTACAGTCCGTGGGGTCGCAAAGAGTCGGACACAATTGAGTGACTTCACTATGCTGAAAATATTCTTGTAGAAAAATATGAGGTCATTATATTATTTCCCTGGAATTCCAAAAGAGCTGTGAGTGCTATTCATGGGTTTGGTTATAATACTGGCTCTCTGTGTAAAACCCAGTATTAAACAGAATCATATAAGGCTCTATTACTTGCTTGAAAATGCATGCATACAGCACAGGCAGAAATAAGGGCCAATACATTGCTCAGCACTTCCACTGAAAACCACAAAATGGGTACAAGTTAACCCCCCGTGAATTATTATATATATATCTCAAATGACAATCTTTTTAAAAAAATCCATAATTTGCTTTCTATAAATAAAGCTCTAAGTCATGGCTCTAAAATAGCAGGCCTTGGTATAAGTGTAGTCCCAGAATTAATTCTTTCATGCAAACCACTCTTCAGCAAAGCTTTGCAATTTAAGCAGCCTACTCTGGCTCAGAATCTACTGGCTTACAGCTCAGAGAAGTATCTGATGTGTGAATTCCCACTCATCATATGCTCATGAGAACACATCCTTCTACATCACTGAAAGGTAATTCATTAAGAAAAAGTAACAGCTGTTTCATACTTAAATCAAAGGTGGGTTTCCATTGAGTCCTTTCCTTACCAGTGGAAGTCAGCTCAGAAGTAGGAAATGGGGCACAGTAAAACGCGGGGTCCTTACTCCTGGGGTTGGGGGTGGTGGCGGAAAACGTCCTTTTCTCATCTGTTCAGCCCTGGCTGAGCAGGTGAACCAGTTGCCTAGAAACTATGCTTAAGAGCTGCACATGCTGTTTCAGTAGCATGTCCTTGGTTGTCGTTATCTAAGAGCTGTGCTGTGTATTTCCAATCAGCCTCACCGCTCTACCCTTTTACTGTGCTAAAAAAACAGTTTCATTCTGACAGTCCTTGCGGTGTTTTGAGGGTACCCTTTATCGCTGGGAAACTGACAGAAGCCGGGCACTGCTCGCGGGACTCGGGTCTGAAGCCGACATGCCGCATCTGGTGGTCACTGCGAATGCTGTCCGACACGACGCTGTTTTGGGGGCAGCGAAGCCTCCTTTGCTCAGAGGTAATTCACCCCCCTGCTCAGGCCACCAACCCCAGTCTTGTAATCTTAGCTGACAGGAAGGAATGAATGATGAAAACAATCGGCTTGGGGCAGGAGTGCAGGTCCAGTTGCTGGAATTTAAAAAGAAGAGCACATGAAAAATTTTAAATGAATGCTTGACACAAAATAGTGATTTACACATCAAAGAGATCCAAGCACTTCCTGCTTTTAAGTGTTAACTGGAGCAACTGTGTTTTTAAATCCTTGCCCCCCGATGAGATTAAAAAAAAAAATAACTCTTTGAACTTACTCCTTACATCTCATCTATCTTATTTCCAAAAATAAGTTCTGTGAAATTTATACATACCAATAGCACACATATCAGTGCTGCCCTTCTTGACTGTCTAAACCTTTTCTTTTTGGTATTTATGTTGGATTAGGTACAGCATGAGGCCGTGCTAAGTCTCCCATCATAGATTTGAGTCCTGGTTCTAACACTTTTCAGGTGTGTACATCATCTTGGACAATTCATTAAAAATTATTCTCAGTCCAACCTAACTTACAGGGTAGAGTATTAAAATGAGATACTGCAGGTGAAAATCCCTCACAAACCAGAAAATACAGAAGCTATATTACGAGCAGCCGCATCCTCACAGCTCGTGGCATCGAACGCGCCTAGAGCACCATCTGCAGAGGCTCCTTCTGAAGGCTGGTTTTCCTCGTGTCCCTACAGAGCCGGCACAAGCTCAGAGCTAAACAGGCTGGATTTTCATCACCTGACCTAGTTCAAGAGCGCTGTGTTGCTCCTGATTCTTTTTTTTTAATCTCGTTTTTTATTTTTCTTTTTATTGAAGTATAGTTGATTACACTGTTGTTAATTCCTGTTGTACAGCAAAGTGATTCAGCTATACACATACGCACATTCTTTTATTAATATTCTTTTCTAAGATGGTTTATAATAGGATGTTTTTGTAACTGGGGAATAACTGTTTTACAGTGCTGTGTGAGTTTCTGCTGTGCCTCAGTGTGAATCAGCCGTAAGCACACAGACACCCCTCCCACCCCTCTATGGCACCACCGCAGCTGGCTGGGCCCCCGCGCCTTCCAGCGCTCTGCCACGAGCTGTCTGTTTGCCCACGGCAGTGCATACGCCAGGGCTACACTCTCAGTTCGTCCCCCTTATCCCCAGCTCTATTCTGGTGCTGCAGAATAACAACCTGACCACAGTAACATCCGGCAGAGTTAAGTTGTACTTGGCGTGAACCAGGCACTGTGTGAATACTTTCTGTACGTTATCTTACTTAATTCTCACAGAATCCCTCTGGGATATCTACTGTTACCCTCTCTGTGTCTCAAGTGGAAAACTAAGATTTGGTGAAGCTATAAAACCTTCTAAGACCATACAGCTTACAGTGGAGAGAAAGCATGAACTCAGATGCAGGCCTGTCTGATGCCAGACTCTGGGCCTGACCCCACCCTCGCCCTTGTTTCTTTGCTGACACCAGGCGTGTCCTGCTGTGCTGTGTCTGTGTGCTCAGCTCTCCTCTAGTTTGCCGTGAGCGGGGCTCCTCTTATTTCAGAACACGGGCCCTGGAGCAAGTGCATGTGGGATCTTAATTTCCAGACCAGGGATCGAACCAGTGTCCTCTGCATTGGCAGGCAGATTCTTAACCACTGGGCTGCCAGGGAAATCCATTTCACCAGCATATTCGCTTTTACTAACACAGAGCGTAACTTTTCAAACTAACCTTAAAGATGACCTCCTTCAGTCCCTGTGTTTTATAGGTGGGGAGACTCAGAGCCAAAGAAATAAGACGACTTGCCCAGGACACGTGATGAATTAGTTCCAGACTCAGAAAGACAGCAGGGGTCTCTTGACCCTAAGTTTATTGCATTTTCTACCACTTGTCTCTGACCCTTCCCTAGCACCTGCCTCTGGGGGTTGCTGACCTAGATCCTGGGAAAGGTGTGTCTGAAACTGCTTCTCAGACTAACATATCGACAGCGGAAAAACCAGTCCTTCCTAAGTCTTTTCAAGTCAGGTTGCAATTATAGGCAGAAAGGCCAAAATTTAGACATACGTTATTTTTCCTCACTGGCAAAAAGCCTTGAGTTTTCCAGCCATGGACAAAAAGCAGGAGTCTCCTGCAGCCCTTGCACTTCAGGCAGATTCTTCACCCCTGAGCCAACAGGGAAGGCCTGGGAGAGGGGAGGGTTATGCAAGCCTAATAGCTGAGTTACAGTGACTGGATCTTATTTTTAGAGATTTATCTCTGCATTTTATATATTCCACCCCCATCCAGGTTATCAAGAATGAGTCAATAAATATTTGTTGACTAAGCCAGTGACTAGGAAGGATCTAGACAGAGACCGGCTTTTCCAAATCAAAGTCCTTTTTTGCAGGTCTGCATTCCACAGCTTAAATGAGATGCTATGTCTTCCTGAGAACACCCGAGCTAGAAAGTGGAGCAATGTGTGACTTTCACCCTTCAGAGGAACTAGAGTAATGCATTTTTTCAATATGGTAGTCGGTAACGATCGCAGGAAATCATGATTTTAAACACATGGGCGATCTGCAGTGATAGAAGAAGTATGAATGTCACCCTGACGACAAGTCTGCTGGTTTTGCCAGATGCCTGCTGACAGGAGCTCACAGCGCCCGGTCCTCGTCCGGCCCTCTCTCCACGAGGGGAGCCGACCAGCGTTGCTGGGCTTCCTGGCCGCCCCTTCCCCTCTGGGCTCTTCATGTTCTCCACTGCCGAGACCTGAGAGGCCATGGGCAGGACCGGTATTTTACATCCGTGTATCCCTGACACCTCGCACAATGCCCAGTTTAGATCAGATGCTTTTAAACAATGAATGGTACATTTTGATGGTGGTGGGGCCCTCTTTGAGAAGAATTTAATGCTGACTATATAAAGGATCCTTTCCTTTGATTCAAATATTTCTGTTATATTCAAATGAGACCAAAGGAAAGGACTTAAAAAATTGGATGCCATCACTATTTTTCAAGGATCCATTAAAGGCATGAACCTATAAGTATTTTGTTAATCAAATACTAACTAAATATAAGGCAGTATTATGTGTGCAAGCCAGTATGGGTGAGTTGCGTACACAAAATCACACTGTCTAAAGAAAAGTGTACTTACAAGCTCTCCATCTTTGCCTCCAAAATCTAAATACAGCATCCTGATTCCATCATCTGAAGACGTTTTCAGCTTTTCATAAGGAGCCTGTATGACTGTCTTGGGGAAGGCACCCTCCTGTGGCTCAGTGGTAACTGAAAATCCATTCTCATAATGTATGGTCAGTCGGCACTCCTGGTTTTTGTAGGTGCAAGCTGCGAGAGGCAGACAGAGAAGGAGGGGTGAGTGATGAGCAGCGGAAGTCCGTCCCTTCTCCCGGCTCTAACCTGTCTCCCCACCCCAGGCCCAGCCACAAAGCTGCTTTCTAAGGGTAAAAATTAATAATGTGCATGAAAGTGTTCTCCTTAGATTATGACATCGTCACTTACCTTGTCCTGTGAAATGAAGGGAAATAAACAGAAAGATTTACTACATTTTATCTGGGCTCTAGCGCTAATGTAACCATCTGATATATAGGGAGACAGGTGTTCCAATGACCTTGTCTCAAGCTGGAAAAAAAATCTGACACTAAAAAAACCATTTATTTGGCTGCACTGGATCTTAGTTGCGGCACAAGGGACCTTCTCTGTAGTCGGAGGACTTCTCTCTGCTCTGGCATGTGGACTCAGTTGCCCCCAGGGATGTGGGGTCTTAGTTCCCCAACCAGGGGTGGAACCTGGGTCCCCTGCGCTGGAAGGCAGATTCTTAGCCACTGAACCACCAGAGAAGTCCCTGACATTTCGATTTAGAGCAAGCTACCTCTGATCATTGTTTTCATCATCACACACACACACACAATCTATAACTGAATCAATCATCAATTAATGAAGCGCCTATCACCTGATGAAAAAAGCAATCACTCCCCCAGTGACGTTACCCAAGTTAACAAAAACACATGTAAGAAGCCAGGAGCGAGCTGTTAAAAAACAACCTGAGTTTTACTTAAAAAAAAAAGTCAAAGCTCCTTTTATAAAGTGGAGCCTTTTGAATTTCCTGATGATCTGATCATCGCGGGTCCTGGAGAAGCGGCTGCTGCAGCTTCTACGAAGGAGCCACGCCCCCGCCGCCCAGGGTGCAGTCAGCCTCGGCGGCTGTCCGCAGGTGCCCCCGATTCCAGAGGACAAAAGGAAAACCTTTCCATCAGGTTAGGCGCTAGCACTTCTCCGTGGTCCACGCTGCGTTTAGGAAAAGAGACCAGCCCTTTCCGATTATGAGCAGCAGGCCTGCCTCCCATTCCAAGTTTCTGTTCAGAAGACCTGTGAGTGTTAAAAACCCTTCACCAAAGAGTTCTGGAGGGAATTCCCTGGCAGTGTGATGGTTAGGACTCCCGTCAGGCCCAGGGTTCAATTCTTGGTTGGGGAACTAAGATCCCTCAAAATGCACAACCCCCAAAAGTAAAGCAGAGAGTTCTGGGAAAGGTGATCAAAGGAGCGGATTGGATTTATTTATTTATTTATTTTCTGCCTTACAAAACGCCACATTTAACAGACCCTGGTAACTCAACTGGCTCTGGCCTTCATATACATCTGAAAGCTCTTTAGGGAGACCAAGACACCTTCTTTTTGAGGGAGGCGTAAAGATGAAGGCGGTATTGATTACTCTACACCATCACTAACTCAGCTTTATAAGCCGAAGTGAGTTTCACCCTACCGCACTTGGGAAGCTTAGTAAGAGAAGTGAGAAGAGCAGAGCTCAGAGAGGTGGGCACGTCCCAACCCGGTGGTTCCGATGCAGGATCCAGCCCTTTCCTCCCGGCGGTCTCCCGCTCCGCTCAGCGCACGATGCAGAGGGGCGGGACAGGGATCCCTGCAGAGAGACGCTCCGGGTCATGGCTGGGTGGGGCCTCAGAGTTCGGGGGACACACAGGCTGTCTCTCTGCTCTCAGAATGAAGAGGCTTTTAACTAGTTAAAACATATACTCCTTCCTTCCAAGGGCCGCAGCTATCGTTCAACTTGTAACTAAGGGCTGACATTTTCCGAAGACGTCCTGGGCAGAGGCCCTGGGCAACTCCCACATTATCCTCTCGGTGGCCCTGGGCCTCCACCGCCCGTCTGGTTCACGGATGATCAACCCGCAACATGGAGACAGCACAGCTGAAGTGATGGCTTCCCAGCTTTTCATGGTTGTTTAATGGAGTATGACTGCTTTACATTGTATTATTTCTGCTGCACGATGATGTGAATCAGTTATACATATACACATACCCCTCCCTCTTAGACCCCCAATCCCCATCCCACCCCCCTAGTCACTGCGGGGCACCGAGCTGAGCTCCCTGCCCCGACAGCAGGCTCTCAGCGGCTCCGTTGTGCACACAGTCATGTGTCTGGCAGAGCCGCTCTCCTGGTTCCTGTTCCCGCCCCGCTCCCCGGGCTGTGTCCACACGGTCGTTCTCCACGTGAGTGTCTGTCCCTGCCCTGCGCACAGGTTCTTCTATACACTTTGAATCTTCATTTCTGACACTGTTTAATGTTGCCGAATGTGGGCAACTGGGCTCTAAACGTGTTTTTCCCTTTTCCTCTATCTTTGAACTTTAAAGCTAGTCCACTGAATGGTCTAATTAACTGATTGTGATTCCTTTTCATTCAAATTGACCTGAAGTGGTATTTGTGGCCTTTAGGTAATGGAATCGGTTATCTGAAGGCGCTCTTAATCCACACAGGATAAATTGAACGCATTATCAAGCTAACTGACGCTCTGATGAAAACGCCAGCCCGCCTCCCAGCTCCCTGCAGGCGTCTTTGCGTCTGAAACTGGGCTTCAGTCATTTCTGTGACTCTTCTCTCCCACCACTTGGCCAGCGAGCTCACTCCGCACAATTCTCTGCTGTTTTCCTTGGGCTGGTCGATCAACAGCCTCACTGTTTTTCTGTCAAAGTAGATTTCAGCTTGTAGAGAGAAGAATTTTATGAAATGTATGGACTGTAAACTAAACCAACCCCCTTTGGCCACTTTATTCTTTCCTAGAACACTCCTGATTGTTGCCAGGAGTCTGCACTTCTCTGCTATCATACATACAACTTCAGGAAATTTCGTTTTCAGGTGACTTGAGCCTTTACCAACTCTCAGGTTCAAAACTCTTCGTTTTGCTCGCCATACAGAATATGTGTCAAAAATGAAAACTTCAGTGACACGTCAAGAAACATTTTCAAAAATGCTGGAAAATATTGGGAGTACTAGCCATCTTCAGGGTAACTTTTAAAAATAACTGTATTTATTTATTTCTGGCTGTGCTGAGTCTTTGCTGCCGTGCAGGCTCTTCTCCAGTTGCAGTGAGTGGGGCTTCTCCTCCTGGCTGCATGTGGGCTTCTCATCCAGGGGCGTCTCTTGTTGCTGAGCACAGACCTGTGGGCACCTGGGCCTCAGTAGGTGCAGCCTGGGGCTCAGGACTGGCCCCCGGACTCCAGAGCTCGGGCTGAGGAGTTGCAGTGCATGGGCCCAGTTGCTCCTTGGCATATGGAATCTTCCTGGACCAGGGATCGAACCCGTGTCTCCTGTATTGGCAGGTAGATTCTTTACCACTGAGCCACCAGGGAGGCCCCAGGATAGTTTTTAAAAGACGTTAATCATCTCAGAGATGCTGCAGTAGAAATTCTACAAAATATCTGATTTTTCATGCTTGCACAAATGAAGGAAATGTGGAGAAACCCTGCTACATGTTGATGTGTGTCCCACCCTTCATTTCCTTTAAGTTCATCTCACACGCTAGTAAAGTCATGCTCAAAATTCTCCAAGCCAGGCTTTAACAATATGTGAATTGTGAACTTCCAGATGTTCAAGCTGGTGTTAGAAAAGGCAGAAGAACCAGAGATCAAATTGCCAACATCCCCTGGATCATCAAAAAGGCAAGAGAATTCCAGAAAAACATCTATTTCTGCTTTATTGACTATGCCAAAGCCTTTGACTGTGTGCATCACAACAAACTGTGAAAATTATGAAAGAGATGGGAATACCAGACCACCTGACCTGCCTCTTGAGAAACCTGTATGCAGGTCAGGAAGCAACAGTTAGAACTGGACATGGAACAACAGACTGGTTCCAAATTGGGAAAGAAGTACGTCAAGGCTGTATATCATCACCCTGCTTATTTAACTTATATGCAGAGTACATCATGAGAAATGCTGGGCTGGAGGAAGCACAAGCTGGATTCAAGATTGCCAGGAGAAATATCAATAACCTCAGATATGCAGATGACACCACCCTTATGGCAGAAATTGAAGAAGAAGTAAAGAGCCTCTTGATGAAAGTGAAAGTGGAGAGTGAAAAAGTTGGCTTAAAGCTCAACATTCAGAAAACTAAGATCATGGCATCCGGTCCCATAACTTCATGGCAAATTGATGGGGAAACAGAGGAAACAGTGACATACTTTATTTTTGGGGGCTCCAAAATCATTGCAGATGGTGACTGCAGCCATGAAATTAAAAGACGCTTACTCCTTGGAAGGAAAGTTATGACCAACCTAGACAGCATATTCAAAAGCAGAGACATTACTTTGCCAACAAAGGTCCATCTAGTTAAGGCCACGGTTTTTCCAGTGGTCATGTATGGATGCGAGAGTTGGACTATAAAGAAAGCTGAGCACCAAAGAATTAACACTTTTGAACTGTGGTGCTGGAGAAGACTCTTGAGAGTCCCTTGGACTGCAAGGAGATCCAACCAGTCCATTCTAAAGGAGATCAGTCCTGGGTGTTCATCGGAAGGACTGATGTTGAAGCTGAAACTCCAATACTTTGACCACCTGATGCAAAGAGCTGACTCATTAGAAAGGCCCTGATGCTGGGAGGGATCGGGGGCAGGAGGAGAAGGGGACGACAGAGGATGAGATGGCTGGATGGCATCACTGACTCAATGGACATGAGTTTGAGTAAACTCCAGGAGTAGGTGATGGACAGGGTGGCCTGGCGTGCTACAGTCCATGGGGTCGCAGAGTTGAGCGACTGAACTGAACTGAACTGAAAGTCTTATTTATTCAGTTGTGTATCTTTGGCTGCACTGGACCTTCTTTGCCGCATGCGGGCCTTCTCTAGTTGCAAGAGCGGGGGCTACTCTCCAGCTTGGGTGCACAGGCATCCCCTGCAGGGCTTCTCTTGTGAGGCGCAGGCTCCAGGGCTCGCAGGCTTCCGAAGCTGCAGCTCACAGGCCCTGGAGCGTGTGGGTTCAGTAGCTGTGGCACTCCGGCTTAGCTGCCTGACAGCATGTGGGATCTTCCCAGCACAGAGTTCAAACCCGTGTCTCCTGCATTGGCAGGTGGATTCTTTCCCCTGTACCACCAGGAAAGTCCAACATGTGGCCCACCTTCTAGAACAGTCTCGGGTGCGGAGGAAGTTGCACCCTACTGCAGTACTGCTCACAGAGTGGTCCACGGACCGGCAGCATTGGGACTGCCTGTGATCTCACTAGATGCAAATTCTCAGGCCCCAGCCCAGAACTCCTAGCCAGAATCTCCAGGGATGAGCATCTGAGTCTTCTGAGGGTAAAACTATAAACTCTGCTGTCGTTTCAGTGTGACTGAAGTCTGGAAGCGCTGTACGTAAGAGGTCTTGTGGGAAAACCCTAGTCATATAGAGCAGAGTTACACCATAGGGCTTTCTCCCGTGATGGAAATGTTCTGGACATGCACTGTCCAGCATGGTAGAAATGACGGCTGACTAGCCGAGTTACCCACTTTTTCTGCAGGAAGATGAAGTAAGAGTTTTCGTAGTCAAACCCTTAGGTTGCATTTTAGTGAAGTGAAGTTGCTCAGCTGTGTCCGACTCTTTGCGACCCCAGGGACTGTAGCCCACCAGGCTCCTCCATCCATGGAATTTTCTAGGCAAGAGTACTGGAGTAGGTTGCCATTTCCTTCTCCAGGGGATCTTCCCGACCCAGGGATCGAATCCGGGTCTCCCGCGTTGTGGGCAGATGCTTTACCGTCTGAGCCACCAGGGAATCCCTGCATTTTTAGTAAAGCATTACTAAATGTACTAATAATGTCCAGTAAAAATCACTCGTGAAGATCCCTTTAACCTCCCATAAAGTGTAGCTCTCCTCCATGTCTCAAGGAGTCTGGCATCACTGTTCTTTTTTAAGCTTTTAAAAAAGTGTTTAATTAATTATTATTATTTTTTTTTTTGGCTGAGCTGGGTCTTCATCGCTACTCTTGGGCTTTCTCTAGTTGTGGCGAGAGGGACTACTCTCTAGGTCCCATTTTAGTAGGGCATTATGAGTGCCTTAATTTAGAAGACTTTGAAATTTATCTCCTCTGGAATTTAAGTAAGTACCCCAAAATGGGCCAGTAATGGAACCTATGTTGAGGCCACGATGCAGAGGAGGGCGCCCCCTCCCCAGAAGGCTGTGGCGTCCCCAGCCCGAGCGCCCACCTGTGCTGATCTCCACAGTGAGCTCCGCCGAGTCGTGGCACCCCTGTACTATGCTCCGTGTCCAGTGTGAGAGGTCCCTGCTGACCTCGGCCCTGAAGAGATGCGTTTCAATCCCCTGCTGGGTGCCAGTTCGTGTTGCAAAAGACAGATCCATACCAGCCTGGGGTGATCCCTTTCCTGGACCGGAATGGACCAGCCTGTTGAGAAGAAGAGAGAAATGATCAAAATGGAAGCTACTGTATCCACCCGATACGTCACTTGAGAAAAAGCTCCAGCTGGTGATTTGCTCGAATTGCTATCACTTTTCTGATCTGGAACCCAAGGATCCAGGATACCCCAATGTTCACAGTGGTTTTCTGCCCCCTTCTCACTCAGTTCCTCACCAGTGGTAGAGGGAGATGAATACAGTGGCCATGAACTGGGCATCCGGTTGACTATGCAGACACTTAGATGAGAAGGGAAGATACGGAAAGGACTGAGAACAGTTACCTTCTGCCATTACATACATATGACCCAGGGCGAGCCTGAGACGAGGAAGGAAATCTGTTGTTTTCTGAGTTAGATTGAGCACCACCCCCCCTCCCCGCCACACATACCATTTTTCTTATACTCTGGAGCATCTGGCTGCAGGGAATGTACTTCTGGGTGTGCATTTCTCATGCACTCAGCCTCCAAACGCAAGCAGACAACCATGGGACTCACTCTGCTAAGAAGCCGCAATCTGTGTCTGTGTAAAGCTTGAAAAAGAGGGCTTCCCTGGTGGTCCGGTGGTTGAGAATCCACCTTGCAATGCAGGGGACACCAATTCGATCCGTAGTCCAGGAAGATCCCATACGCCTCGGGGAACTAAGCCTGTGGACCACAGCCACGGAGGTCTGGAGCCTGTCCTCCACGACGAGAGAAGCCCCACACCAGAAGCGTGCGCGGCAACGAGAGAGCAGGTCCCACTCGCTGCACTAGAGGGCGCCCCAGAGCAGCAACGGAGCCCCAGCACAGCCAAAATAAAAATGAATCATTAAATAAAAATTTTTGAAAAGCTCGAAGAAGCACAGTGATGCTGAACTTCTTCAAAGAGGGAAGAGAACTGCACTTAATGGGAGATGAAAGTGATTTTCAAGAGTGATTTTCACTGGACACACTGACTTTAGAACATACATCCAGCATAAACCGTGACTCCCGCGTCCATGCTTTCTAACAGGCCAGGGGAAACAAGGAAGCTCTGGTGCCGCCTTCCGAGCAGGGACGGCCCCTCGTCACTCACCCCGTTTAAGCACTCGGATCTCTCAAGCTTGCGCCTTCTCCTCCATGTCCAGCCTCCTTTTGGGAGAGACTCTCTTGTCATCAATTTGCAGGAGAGCATGAATACAATGTAGGAAATGTTCCTGGTCTCCAGGATATTTGCATTTTCAGCCTTTTCTTTCAATACAGAAAGAAACGTTCATTGGTTGCTAGTGGAATTCCAGGTGTTATTCACTTGGTGGATGGGAGAGTTACTTTCTTAGGCAAAGGACTTGTTACCTCTAGATTAAAAGTTGTACAGAGGAAATCCAAAAGCTTATTTTCTCTTGCAAGTTTAGATACTGTAGACCAAAATTATCAGTGACATAAAACCTACGGTAGCCCACTGAATTCCTAGTGACAAGCTCCTATAACTCTGAGGAGCTCTCTTTTACTTACAGAGTTGAAATCCGGTGGGAGGGGTGGTTTGCAATGCTGACTGAAAGACAAAGGTTAATTGAAAAAGGCTTTTGACTGTACAGTTCTTTGAAGATAGAGAAGGTACAGAGGATAACAAGTGTTGGCAAGAAAGTGGAGAGCGGGGAATGCTCGCACGCTGTTGGTGGTTATGTAAATTGGTGCAGCCACTACGGAAAGAGCTTGGAGGTCCCTCAAAATCGTAAAATTAGCACGACCAAAGGTCCAGCCATGCCCCGTCTGAGGATATATCTGAAGGAAGCAGAATCAATATCTGAAAGAATATCTGCACCCCCAAATTCACGGCAGCACTATTTATAATCGCCAAGCCATGGGAGCAACCTGAGTGCCCATCTGTGGACGAATCGTTAAAGACGAGATGCATATATTCATAATGTACTATTATTCTGCCTTAAACAAAAAAGGAAATTCTGCCCTTTGCAACCTTATGGGTGAATCTGAAAGCATTATGCCAACTGAAATAAGCCAGACAGAGAAAGAGATGCAGTATGACATCACTTATGTGAAATCTTGAAGAACAAGATTTCAAAAACAAATCTTAAAAAACAAGTCAAGCTTACAGAAGCAGAGAGAAGAATTGTTACTGACGAGGGTTCTTAGCCTTCCCCAGCCAATAGAAATTCAGTTGACAAGAATTCAGGCACGGCTTTCCTGGGGTCCCTGCTGCAGCAGCGGGGAGTGAGAGCAGAGGTCCCCTTGCTCACTTGCTCCCCCACGCGGGGAAATCCTGGCGGGGTGAGGGGAGGGCCGCGGCCGAGGCTGCGGCGGGCGTGGCTTCGGCCGTGAGCATGCAGCGCGCTCAGCGTCCTGGTTTTCAGCCAGGCTCGCAAAGGTGGCACTTGGGTTTTTTGACCTCTTTGTATATTTGGGGTCCAGAATTTGCCCCAACTGTGCGTGCACACAGCTATTTTCAGTCCCACGGTTTCTTTGCATTTTGTCACTCGAGAAGTTTGTCCAGAAGCACCCACTGCCGCTCCGCAGCGAAGGGCTCCCCGCCCGCCTTTGAACGACGGCTGCTGAGGCTGGGAGAAATGGGGTCACGCTGGTCAAAGGCTGCAGATTTTTAGTTGTGAGATGAATTTGTTCTGAGGATCTAGTGAATAGCATGGGGATAATATTGTAGACTTGAAATTTGCTAAAAAAATAAAATTTGCAAAAAAGCTAATGATGTGATGGATGTGTTAACTGGATTGCGGTAATTATTTCATAATGATACGGACAGGAAATCATCCGGTATACATGTATTTGCCAGTTTTGCCTCAACAAGAAGTGACCATAAGAGACAGAATCTCCCTGCAGCTCGCTGAGAGGAGTCCGGGACTCTGCTGACACGCTCCTCCCCGCCCGCCCCAGGGATTTCGTGTGTAGAGACAGGGTCCAGCTGATGGGAGGAAGGAGAGCGCTGTGTGATGAGAGTGACTGAGAAGCTGCCTGAGGCTTCATCGTCTGGGGGAGAGTAAATAAAACAAGAGCATTCCTCAAAGTCTGATAGAGAATTTAAAGGGACTGAGGGTCCGGTAAAAACTCATTAAGAAGAAGCATGTAGAGAAAACACAAATGCACACTGTTTCTTAGCTGCTCCGCAGTGGTTTTCTACTCGAAGGTGTTTACATTTCAGTCATTTCAAGAATCTATCCGGGACCTCCCTGGCCATCCAATGGTGAAGAAAGGCTCTGCGCTTCTAAAGCGAGGGGCGCGGGCTCCCAGTCAGAGAACCAAGATCCCACCTGCTGTGCAGTGAGGTCAAAAAATAAATAAAAGTTAAAAAAAAAACACCTAAAGATGGAAGTAAAACGAATGAAATAAAAATGTGAAATGTGTCTAGTGCTTCCTTTTTAAAATCTTAAAGCTGCGTCAGCTGGACATGGCTGGCAGGCTCCTGGTGAGCTGAAAAGGGACACGTTTGGGAGGAATAACCAGTGGCATCAGGATCCTCCCTACCATTAGGTTAAACGTTCAGAGTCACCACTTCATCAAGCAGGGCTGTAAAGGTCGAAGGAAGGATCTGTGTATGGCACCTAGTACAGAACCTAGATCCAGTTTGTACTTGATAAATATTTCCATCCCTTGCCCCCGCCCTCAGTTCAGTTCAGTCGCTCAGTCGTGTCCGACTCTTTGCAACCCCATGAATCGCAGCATGCCTGGCCTCCCTGTCCATCACCAACTCCCGAAGTTCACTCAGACTCACGTCCATCGAGTCGGTGATGCCCCTGTCCTCAGTCTCCTTATTTAAAAAGTGTAATTCCTGCTAATGTGCATACTGGTAACAAAAGGACACTCTTTCCAGATGCAAATCAAATGAGCTGCGTCAGATATCTCCACAAGGCGCATGGGAACACATCCTGAGGATGGGGAACAGCATAGACCTAACAAATTATTTGTAAATATGTGTGAATGTGGGGAAATGCACCTATATTCACTGAGCGACTCCTGATAAGCAGGGCTTCCTGGGTGGCTCAGTGGTAAAGAACCCACCTGCCAATGCAGGAAACACAGGAGACTCAGATTTGATACCTGGGTGGGGAAGATCCCCTGGAGGAGGAAATGGCAACCCACTCCTGTCTTCTTGCCTGGAAAATCCCATGGACTGTACAATCCATGGGGTCACAAAGAGTCAGACAGGACTGAGCGATTTTAACTTACTATGCAATTCAATGATATAAAACAGAAGCTTGCAAACAAATCCATTAAAATGTCAAGCAATTTTGTGGGTGGTTTTATTTCTACTTATTTTTTTTAAGTTCTTAAAAATTTCTCTAAGCAATATATAGCACACAATGTAAAGATTAGTTTGACAAGGCTGTGGGACTAAAACGAACCCAAATCTTTCACTTTAATGTTTAGAATCATGACTTCCACGACACTGAAAAATATGTACCTTCTTACTCAGCGCAGAATACATGTTTTGTTTCTTTAATGTTGGTGGCAATCCTGCCTCGGAATACTAGATGAAGTCAGCCGCGTCGTCTTGCGTGGTTCCTGTCTTGCTAGCCTAAGTTGTCCATGTCTGGCTCCTGTTACCTGACATCCGCAGGCCGAGAAATGGCCTTACTCAGGATGAAGCTAATCGATCCAGGTGGGGTGAAACCTACACTCGTGACCTCAGTAACGCCTTACGTGCACCTACTGGCCGCCGGCAAATGAGACAGGAGAGAGCAGAGACCTGCGGGCGGAGGTTTCAGGGGCCTTCTGGATCCCGGGGTACCCTGAGGGGCCTTCAAGGAGCCCTTTCCCTCTCCTTCCAACTGAGTGTCAGAAACCACTGAGAACACAGTCTGGAGAAGAGACTGAGGAATGGGAAGGAGGGAGGAGGCAGGCACACGCATCTGCAGCGTCTGTGCACCGGCCAGCGGCCCGCCGGGATGGACGTGCTCTCACGGGGATGGGCGCGCTCTCACGGGGATGGACGCACTCTCACGGGGATGGGTGAGCTCTCATGGGGATGGACGCGCTCTTGCTCTGGAGGCCAAGGTCAAGGGGATGGAAGCGCTCTCGCCTTGAGTCTCGGACCTCCGCGGACCTCTGCTCGTTGTGTGAGAGCCACGCTTGGAGCAGGTGACTTGCTTCCTGGGATCGAAGGTGAGCTGAACCTGCCGGGGCTGGAGCCCTTGGGAGCTCCTGGGCTTCTCTGTGTGTGAGGTTCACTGCTCAGGTGTTCAAGCTGACTGGTCAGGGGTAAAGGAAGGTGTTGGGGGAAGCAGCTTACTACTGACAGCTCAGCAATCTGCTGGTGCTCCAGAGCAAGCGCAGCACGGATCTCCTGAAGGTGGGTGCCCATCCTCTGGACTCCACACAAATCACCATCCACTGCTTCAGAGCAGGGAATTTTTTTTTTTTTTTTTTTTGGCTGCATGGCAGGTGAGATCTTAGTCCTCAGACCAGGGATTGAACCTGAGCTCCCTGCATTGAAGGTGCAGAGCCTTAACCACTGGACTGCCCCCACCCTACGGCTTCAAGATCACCACCTCATCTCTGATGTCCCTGAAGGTAGGAGGCTTGTCCCATCTCTCATGGTTTCCCTACTGTCTAGTATCCCACCTGACTTATGGTCAGAGTTCCACATATACTGGCTGAGTAACTGCATGAATGCAAGGTTTTCAGATGTTTCTGAAATGTGAATTCAAGTGGACAATGAAAACTACGCATGCGCACACACACACTTGACCTATTTTGAAATCCTTTGAAATGTGGGGCCACTGAAAAGTTTTTAATGGGCTCTTCACTTGCCAATTGCATTTGGGAACACATTACAGTAACCAGATTCGGGATACTATGTACCAAGTAAATGTCAGCTGGACATTAAGATTTTAAAAGCCATCGCTTGGACACTGGAAAAGGTAGGGCTAAGGACAGAATCTGTTGGCCTGACTTTCCCCATCCTGCCAGGAATGGGCTTTTTATATTCCTCCCGAGATTCTTTCCAAACATCTTTCCTGGTCTGTAGTCCCGGGGGAAGACTCTGAAATAGCTATTATTTATCTTTCAATTATTTGTATCCTTAAAAATAAGACCATGTGTCTCTTATCTGCAGCTGGGACTAAACTATAGCAACCCAGAAAATGCCGTCTCCCCAGAGAAGATAACTTTCTTACCCAGTGAAAAAAATACTGGTACCCTGGGACAAGTTTCCAAGCTGCAGTTTACACTCAATTTCTAAGTGTTCTCTGAAGCAGCTTGAGAAGCCCAAGGACAGTTTTGTTCCCGGTGACAAAATTCAGACACATTCCCATGGTTGGAAGCAAAGCCAGCAACTCCAGCAAGAGTTACGCTCCCTATGAGCGAGTGTAAAAGTGCAGGTAAGTGAAGAAATGAATAGGACCATATAATATGAAACAGCGGAGCAAGAGAATAAAGGCATCGGTATAAGAGCACAGAGCAGAGCAGCAGACACTCAGTCTTGGCTCTCAGCCAACTGTATGACCTTGACAAATGTCCTTAAAAAAAATTATTTGGCTGCCTCTAGTCTTAGCTGTGGCATGTAAAATTTTTTCCTGCAGCTCAGGGGCTCAGCTTCCCCCCAGCATGTAGGATGTTAGTTCCTGGACCAGGGATCAAATCCATCCATGTCCCCTGCATTGCAAGGTGGATTCTTGACCACTGGACCACCAAAAAGGTCCCTTGACAAGTTTTTTAAACTCTCCATGCCTTGGGATCTTCGAATGCAATCTGGGATGGATCAGCAGTATGTTAGGATGAACTGAGTTTCAGGAATACTGTATGAAACAGTATCTGGCACAGAATATACTGTAAGAGTCATTATTATAATTAATTTGAGCTGGGTAGGACTTTTTATTTGATTATCCCGTTGCACACTTAGCACCTAGAATAATTCCAGGCACATGGCAGACACTCAGTAAGTATTTGTTAAATGAATGGCTGAATGAACAACTGGAACACAAAGAGGACTCTTTTCTAAGAGATTTGACTAATTACTGCTAGAGGAACCAGAGATCAAATTGCTAACACTTCCTGGATCATCAAAAAAGCAAGAGAGTTCCAGAAAAACATCTATTTATGCTTTATTGACTATGCCAAAGCCTTTGACTGTGTGGATCACAATAAACTGTGGGAAATTGTGAAAGAGATGGGGATACCAGAGCATCTGACCTGCCTCTTGAGAAACCTGTATGCAGGTCAGGAAGCAACAGTTAGAACTGGACATGGAACAACAGACTGGTTCCAAATAGGAAAAGGAGTACGTCAAGGCTGTATATTGTCACCCTGCTTATTTAACTTATATGCAGAGTACATCATGAAAAACGCTGGGCTGGAAGAAGCACAAGCTGGAATCAAGTTTGCCAGGAGAAATATCAGTTACCTCAGATGTGCAGATGACACCACCCTTATGGCAGAAATTGAAGAAGTAAAGAGCCTCTTGATGAAAGTGAAAGTGGAGAGTGAAAAAGTTGGCTTAAAGTTCAACATTCAGAAAACTAAGATCATGGCATCCGGTCCCATCACTTTATGGGAAATAGATGGGAAAACAATGGAAACAGTGGCAGACTTTATTTTTCTGGGCTCCATAATCACTGCAGATGGTGATTGCAGCCATGAAATTGAAAGGCCCTTACTCCTTGGAAGAAAAGTTATGACCAACCTAGACAGCATATTAAAAAGCAGAGACATTACTTTGCCAACAAAGGTCCGTCTAGTCAAGGCTATGGTTTTTCCAGTGGTCATGTATGGATGTGAGGGTTGGACTGTGAAGAAGGCTGAGTGCCGAAGAATTGATGCTTTTGAACTGTGGTGTTGGAGAAGACTCTTGAGAGTCCCTTGGACTGCAAGGAGATCCAACCAGTCCATTCTGAAGGAGATCAGTCCTGGGTGTTCATTGGAAGGACTGATGTTGAAGCTGAAACTCCAATACTTTGGCTACCTGATGCAAAGAACTGACTCCCTTAGAAAGACCCTGATGCTGGGAAAGATTGAGGGCAGGAGGAGAAGGGGATGACAGAGGATGAGATGGTTGGATGGCATCACCAACTCAATGGACATGAGTTTGGGTAAACTCTGGGAGTTGGTGATGGACAGGGAGGCCTGGCATGCTACAGTCCACAGGGTCACAAAGAGTCAGACATGACTGAGTGACTGAACTGAACTGAGATATTATGACTTGTCTCCCACTTTCTGTCCCTCAACCATACCAAAGAATAGTTATGGCTCAATCCAAAGAACTTGAATTTGCATCCACTAAATGCTAATTTACAGATTAATTCATCCTGAAAAAAAATGATCTTGAAAGGTATCTGGGATCGAATGTTGTATGCGATTCGCCTAACATCCACTTCCTGTTTCTGCTTCCAAATCCATCTTTAGCAACTAGTGCTTTCACTGGTGGCTCACGGATAAAGAATCTACCTGGTGACACAGGAGATGTAGGTTCAATCCCCGGGTTGGGAAGATCCCCTGGGGGAGGAAATGGCAACCCACTCCAGTATTCTTGCTTGGAAAATCGCACGGACAGAGGAGTCTGGTGGGCTACAACCCACGGGGTTGCAGAGTCGGACACGCCTGAGCACGCACGCACTACCATCAAAGGAAGGGGGGTCCAACCCGGCTGTCTCCTTATAAGACAAAAAGGAAGGATGCAATGGTTTAAAATCACGTCCTATGCCCAAAGCGCTGATACCAGGAGGCTCACAGAGGTTGTGTGATAAGCCCCCTTTCGAGTCAAATTCTCTGAGATTTTGGGAGCTTGGCAGTAGAAGTAGCCGTCCCTGTGGGGGCCAGCCACAGGCGTCTCTAACAACTGAGGTGTGATGTGAGGCTGCATATCGTTTCTTGATCCTCAGATGGGTCCCTTTTGTCTGACTAGTTTCAAGAAAAACACAGAAAACCCTACCTCACAAGGGATGCTTATGCACTAGTTTAATTCTGGATAAGGCGTTAGAGAATGTAGCATAAAATGATTCATTAAAAACATTATTATTAATATCCTTAATTAAAACCAAAACAGTTGCAGCACACAGATTCAGCCAAATTAGTAAAATTACAGATTAGGTAACTGGGTTGCTAAGCAATATTACACCCTCATTTTCCTTAATTGCTGTAATTAGTATCTCCATGCATAAGCCACAGTGCAAGCCACAGAACAATAAAGAAACGGGAAAAAAAGGAGGAGGAGGGAAGAGCAACTGGTCAGACCCCGTCAGTGGTTCTGGGGCTCCTCTTGAATTCTTTGTTATAACAGCTGGCCACCCTTACTTGGGGCCCGACAGTCAACAGTCTCCAGGGAAGACAGGAAGGGGCAGAATCCCAAACAAGCCCTGAACCATCAGACAGGAAGGGCTGTCCAAGAATGAGCCTGCTGTCCCTTGGCCAGGAGTCACTGAACTCCTGTCTCACTGCACCTTCTAAACTTCTTCCATCTGAATATGGTGGTAAAGGAATCAGGCCAGGTCCCAGCTCTCAGAAAGGGACATCATTAGGGATACTGAGTGTAAGCCAAGGCCCGTTAAACAAAGGGGAGTGAGCCCGAAGCAGACTGGAGCCCAGTTCCGACCGAGGCCCATCCAGGTCCACTTTTAGAGCCACGGGAGCGTCTGCCACGCATTCCCCGCGGCAGCACTCAGGACCAGCTTTGTGCTGTGAAGTTAAGGGCTTCGGGTCCCTATTTCCATCCCACACTTCCTTGTCCCTACAAACAAACCCACAACTCTTCCTTAGCCCCACCCTCACAGCTCAGCGACTTTGGTTTAAGACACTACAAGTCCTTGGTAAACGCAGTATCACGTGTAGGGTCAAACAGACCCAATTCCTTTTCAGCCATTCATGCATTAATGCCAATTACTTTCTCCAGTAGTAACAACTGCTGGCGTTTATCCATCACTTATTACATCTGTTACATGCTGAATGCTTACACTCACTTAAGAGCGATTGAGAAGTCCATCTTATCAATAACTGGAAGAGCAGAAGTTACTATTACTGCTTCCTGTAGATGAGGAGACTTGGATCTGGAGAAACTGATATTAATACTTTGCCCCATTACAAGCAGAAGTCTCAGAATCTGACTCCTGGTTTGATCCCAAAGTCCATGCATCTCCTCGCTCAGCTAATCCCCCGACACATCTGAAGGGCTCCCGCACGGGCTCGAGTGAGGGCAGGGGTGGCACCAGACACGCGGAGACACACGCAGCGGACGGAGTGAGGGCCAACCCCACACTTCTCAGTCTGACACAACATGGGTTCGCGGGCACGCGGCTCCTTCTGTGCGGCCCGAGAGGAAGCCCGTGGAACATGCCTGCGCCCTCCAAGAGGAAGGGGCCTCCCAGGCTTCAAGTGAAAACCACAGGCTGATTACAATTTAAAGTTTGACAGATGCAATTGGCCAGCCTTTCCCAGTGGAAAGCATTCCTAAAACGTCTGCGCCCGCCTGAGGTGGCAGCTACTTTTAGCACTTAGAAACAGTTAGCTCCTAAGGCACCAGATTCCCGGACACGTTGAGTACCAACGCTGCACGTCTCCGGCTCCCGAGTGACGTCCGAGGGGAGCAGAGCGAGTTCGCTGGTTGGTTTCCTTCTGCTCCTCTAAAGGGACAGGTTGGGAAACTGGGCTGGGAGTAGCGGCATTCTTTTTACAAGCTCTGTGCCTCTGAACTTTTCCCCAACGCCTGGGACGGGGTGGGCAGAATTTTGGGGTTATACTTCTAGAATTCCAGAAATATTGCGACCTGAATCCTGGTTCTCTGTAGACCGATCTCACTTGCCAACGATGACGACAGTGGCAAAAGACCTTGTGCATCACTCTGTATGCGCAAGGATACCTTCCTTTTTTTAATGTTCGGCAACATCAAATAGGCTTTGGCTAAGCAAAAAAAAAAAAGCTTTCCCAAGCCTCATAAAAAGCCGGGGGATGAGAGTAGCTGCCATGAGCAGCACCATCAGGGCACAGAGACACCACGGAATGTTGTCAGTGGAAGAACTGACTGCCTGGAAACTTCTCTGTGGCAGCTGACACCAAGACCACTGTGAGCATTTGTAGTGCCTCTGCCTTGAAACACAATCACACTTTCATCTTCCAGAAAAATATAAATTTGATATGCCTGGAACCCGCACCCCCCCACCCCAAAAAAAAGAACCACAAACAAATCAGCAAGTCAACTATGAAATGTGTGAGCTGAGGAACAATTTTAGAAGAAATCTGTTTCCTACTGGCTACAGTCCCAAACAGTTCTTCTGCAAGAGAAAAGACCCTCTGGCGTTCTGACTGACGCTTTCCAGGACTGCCAAGATGAAGGCTCGAGGACCCTCCTTGCCAGCCTTGCTGCGTGCAGCACATTGAATTCGGCCGTGCTGGAGTCAGTGCAATGGGCTGAGTTCTGCCCCAGCCGTCAGTTCATACAGGCAGGCTCCAGTCTACAGTGTGATTGTATTTAGAGACAGAACCAAGGGCATTAAGGTTAAGTGAGGTCACAAGGGTGGGGCCCTGCTCTGATGGGATTAGTGTCCTTGTAAGAAGAGACCCCATAGAGCTCAAGTTTTCTCTCCTCAGGAACACAAGGAAGTCGTGTGGCCATGCACATTAAGATGACGGCGTCTGCAAACCCAGAGAGCTCTCGGGACTTGCCTGGGGGCCTAGTGATTAGGCCTCTGCGCTCTGATCCCTAGCCAGGAAACTAAGATCCTGATGCAACACACATATACACACAAAATACAGCATTTCTCACCAGAAACAAACCATGCTGCTAGCCTGATCTTAGACCCCCAGCTGCCAGAACTGTGAGAACTGATTACTGATCTATGGTATTTCGTTGTGGCCATGGTCAGGCACTATGCTGACCAAGTCTGTACCTGAGTCAGTGCTGTGTAGCAGCGATCCGTTGCTGGGCACCGTGCAGTCATTCGGAGGAAGCTGAGGGAGAGGGCGAAGGACCAGTGGAAAGTGCCATAAGACGGAAGAGCCCGGAAGCCATATGCACATTCCGGGACCTGCTGATGACTCTGTGGGCACCTGGATCCAGGACAGCCTTCGAACTGACTCACCAGTGGTCATCACTGCCTGAAGCAAAATGCTGCTTCTGAAGAACACAGAGGACAAAGGCCTCGTCCTGGTTACGGCGTTTCCTGCCCGCCAGGAACCCTGGAGCCAGTAGAGTCTTCTGAACCAGGGGCTCTCCTCTGCCCACATCAGAAGCACCCGGAGGGCTTGTGCCCTCACAGGTGGGCTGGGCCCCAGTCCCGGAGTTCCTGATTTAATTCCTCTGAAGTGGGATGGAGCATTTGCAATGTGCCCCAAGTTCCCCGGCGGTGCTCACATTCCGGCTGGCAATGACACTTTGAGAGCCCCTGGTCCAAGTCCTGGGCGTAAACTCCAGGTCTTAGAGAGTCCCCAGCTCTGTGCTCACTCTGCTGTAGGATCTGAACAGCTCTCTATTCATGACTAAGTTGTCAGGAGCACTAAGGAAAGATTTATATGATCCACTCAGCAAATTCGAAGAGCCATCTGATCTTCAGGGAATAGGAAATATGCTCCTGGCAGGCTGCAGAGAATGGTGCAGTTGTTATTCAGTCACTCCATCATGTCTGACTCTTTGCGACCCCATGGACTGCAGCACACCAGGCCTCCCTGTCCTTCACTATCTCCTGGAGATCACTCAAACTCATGTCCATTGAGTCGGTGATGCCATCCAACCATCTCATCCTCTGTCGCCCCTTCTCCTCCCACCTTTAATCTTTCCCAGCATCAGGGTCTTTTCCAGTGAGTCAGCTCTTCGAATCATATGGCCAAAGTATTGGAGTTTCAGCTTCCATATCAGTCCTTCCAATGAACACGCAGGACTGATTTCCTTTAGGATTGACTGGTTGGATCTCTAGTCTCCTGCATTGCAGGCATATTCTTAACCATCTGAGCCACCATTCTGGCTTTACTGAATGGTGGTTCAGGAGGTGCATTCAGGGCTTCCCTGGTGGTCTAGTGGTGAAGAGTTTGCCTGCCAATGCAGGGTGTATGGGTCCGATACCTGGTCTGGGAAGATTCCACATGTCACAGGGCAACTAAGCCGTGTGCCCAACTACTGAGGCCTGAGCGCCTAGAGCCTGTGTCCACGAGAGAAGCCTTCACACTGCGACGGGAGAGTAGCTCCCGCGTACTGCACGTAGCAACGGAGACCTAGAGCAGCTGAAACTACATAAATCTTTAAAAAACAGAAAGTGGATTCAGAATCGGAATTCCGGGCCTGTCTCTCACCAGCTGTACAGCTGTGGGCAAGTCACATAACATCCTAGTTCCTCACTTTACTTCTCTGTGACACAGGAAGAAAACCTAAAGCTCGTGGGGCTGCGAGGGTTAAACGTGGTACCTGCGCACTACATCTGAAGCTTGTTAAGCACAGACTCCTGACTCCTAACCTGGGCCTGCTGAGCCAGGATCTCCAGGGCAGAGTGCTTGGGGCCAGAATCGTTAATGGACAGCCAGGTGATTAAGTTGAGCAAGTTTTGCAAAGTCAGGTAGAATCCATGTAAAGCTGTTGGCTTTGTCTATGCTCCTTCCACAAAGGTCAGCCACGGGTTTATTAGCAGCTGGGTCTAGCTATTTGCGGATGGTATATAATGGACTTCCTGATAAAGTTACCCAGGATGATTAATTAGCAGACACCCTAACCTATAATAAAACTTTAGACGATGTGGCTCTGCATCTACAAATAAAAGTTGAGTGAACTACACATTTAAGATTCGTGTATAGCACTGTTTATAAATAATACCTTAAGAGAAGGTCTTCAAAAGAAATTTTAAAAAGACACGACTCCCCTTCTTCGGAAAAATAATGCTACTAGACAGGCTATGTGCCTGAATGCTTATATACCAAGCGCACAGAGCCACAGGTGCGTGCATGGAACACACGAGAAGTAAGTGAAAGAGTCACTCGATGAATTTCAACATGAGGTTGGGGAGCAGCCCTCCTTCCCAGAGGAAGTGCTGGGGTGCCTTCTGTGGTGGGAGGATCGGGGTTTCCCTGGGTGTCTGCCACGCCTGGCCTCCCATCTCAGATGAAACGGAGCGGGGCCCTGTGGTCCTTGCCCCAACCCACGTCCCCTGCCTGCCTCTTGTGTGTGGAAAACTCCAGTCAAAGGAGAGGTTTAATCAGAGAAGTGCGAAATGAGGAAATAACGGAAAACAGTCCATGAGACTAAATACTAACAACGCAGTCATGAGGCATGGTCAAGGGTCTTCAGTTCTTTCTCGAGGGCTGCAGATAATATTCTGAGATATATCCTGTGAGCAGTCTTATCGATTCTAGACCACCAGGTGGGAGAAGTTAGCTACACGATAACCAGACGTTACCCAGGACACGAGCTGCCACAGGTCTGAGAACTGGCCTCAGAGAAATGAGAACAAATGGCCCCAGAACTGAAGATGAACTGTCCCTGAAACCACCAAGACGAGGCCCGTCAGACCACTGAGGGCCAATCTGAAGAGCGGCCAGAGCTGCGGGCACTGTTTCTGCAGGCCCCCCGCCCAGTCCGTCTGTGAGAGCGCTCACCGCTTGTCAGGGGAGGACTGGGCCTTTGCACAGACGTCCACTCCCGCCCCCACCGCCGGCATCTGACATAAAGCAAATTTTCGACCAACCTGGCCTGTTTATTGGGTTTTGAGCACAAGCACCCGGACCCATCACACACCCTCCAGTAACAGGAGAACCGGCCTGCCGCGCAGGGAGACTGTCAACCTTCAGGGCGGGATGCTGCTCCCAGCCTGGGGCTGCGTCTCTGCTGTGATCACACAGGGAGATGCCGGGGTCGTTTTCCTCACTGTTTCCCAAAAGTCTTTTTCTAGACACACGCACAGGGTCCAGGGGGGAAGTTAGCCAGGACCGACGCAGGCAAAGCATGGGAGCTGATGAGCAAGTGAAAGGTCAGTTAAAAGCCCTTTCCCTAAAGTGCATCCCCCCGCTGGGCTGGGCAGAGGGCAGCTTTCGACCAAGTGCGTGAACAGATGGGACTGGGAAGGAGCGAGGTGCAGTGACCCCAGGCTAAGCCCTGTCCTGGGAGAGAAAGCGAGGATGGAAGTCCAGCTCCTCCATTTCCAGGATTGCAGGCGGCGCTGAAGGAAGGAGAGGCTCCCAGTGCAGCCTCCACATCTTAGCTGCCTCCTGGGCTTCCAGCGGAGGTCAGGGCACAATTACGGGCTCATGGGGCTGATTCAGACACATCAAGATGAGCTCTTCTGCAGTTCAGCGGTCAGTAATCTGGGAGAGGGTGGCAAGATGGGAAGTCAAGCATCCCCAGCACGTCTCCTTTATATTTAGATGGCAGACCCTGATTTTTTTCCTTCTTTTTAAAGCCTTTATTGAACTTGTTACAACATTGCTCCCATTTTATGCTTTGGTTTTTTGGCCGCGAGGCAGGTGGGGCTTAGCTTCCCAACCAGGATCCAATCTGCACCCCCTACCATCAGCAGCGGAAGGCGAGGTCTTAACCACTGGGCCCCCAGGGAAGCCCCTGGATGCCGGTCTTTTCAAATGTTGCATCGTCTGTTCTAAGTGAGCGCAGTTTGCACCGAGCGGGAATCCCATCTTCTGTCTCCACATTGGGCGCAGCTCGTGGTTTGAGGCAATTGGTGTGATTTGCTCATAATGCAGACCAGACACGGCACGGCTGGCGAGTCTACGACAGGTGCTTCTGGTGCCACCGACAGCTACCCAGCTACCAACCGCTGTGTCTGTGCGCCCGCCCCCTTCAGGGGGCTTTGCTTCTGTATGAGTTCATATGCTGAGGCTGAAACTCCAATATTTTGGCCACCTGATGCGAAGATCTGACTCATTGGAAAAGACCCTGATGCTGGGAAAGACTGAGGGCAGGAGGAGAAGGGGACGACAGAGGATGAGATGGTTGGACAGCATCACTGATGCAATGGACGTGAGTTTGAGCAAGCTCTGGGTGTTGGTGATGGACAGGGAGGCCTGGTGTGCTGCAGTCCATGGGGTCACAAAGAGCCCCAGGAGCCCAGCTTGTGCCGACAGCCTGCAGAGCCTGGAGGATGAACCCCCCCGGTGGCTTGAGCTGCTGGCAGGCTGCTTGGGACAAATTCCGAGGGAGTCATGTATGCTCTAGGGCACTGCTGTCCAACAGAACGTGCTGTGACGGTGGAGTTGCTCTAGATCCACGCTGTGCAAAACGGCAGACACCGGCCCCAACTGCTGAATCCTCGAAATGTGGCCAGTGCGATCCAGGAACTGAATATCTAAAATCCTGAATCAATAAGTACACGCACACAGGAATGAAACAGCAGCCTCCACTAGTCAGAATACTCAGAAACTGAGAGACAAAAGCTATGTGTTAAGGTAAGTTTTATTTTCAAGTTGCCTGAAAAGTACCTAGAAACTTTACGTTCTTTAAACTTTTGTTCCTGAAAACCGTTTCAAGAGATCCAAGAGTCCAATATGTCTTAGTAACTGGAAGACAGTGACTGTGGTCTAATCTTTCTTTGATTTCATCACAGGGATGTCTCAGAACCTGAACACCAGTGCCCATGGATGAAGAACATGGATATTAACTGTGGAAAGTGACAGGGATTGGGCTGAATTTGAACGAAGCCCAAGGAACAGCCCGAATCTTTGCAGGAGCATTGTGGGATATTTGTATTCTGATTATTGAGGTTTTATTGAAACACAAACAGTATTTTAATAGTTACCCTGCCAAGATTTTTGAGGCTTAAGAGACTAAAAAATTAAACTACTGTTTTACTTCATTTTATTTACTTGATGAATGTCTAAGTGATCTAGGCCTGGTTCCCAGCCCCTGAAGGCTTCCTCTACTTACCTCTGAGGCCAACAGTGGGTACTTTCAGGATACCCTTCCTGTTCCACATCGCCAACCGTGAGGTAAGTAGGAGGGAGCTCAGGGAGCTTCAGCCCTGCTCACGGGTACTCCCAGGGTACCCTGGCTGTTCCCCGTCACCAACCACGAGGAAAGTAGGAGAGTGTTCGGGGAGCTTCAGCTCGGCTCACTATGGTCGCTTTGATTTTTGTGGCACTTCTGCTCTGCTACTGGGGCTTGTTCTCTTCTTGCACCTGAGCTTTGACTATAACCCGTTTGGCATCTCAATCCATTCAGATAGGAGAAGCCATCTCGACTGTCTCTCTCACCCAGAACAGATGCCCCCAAACCTCAGTTCACTGCGCTGTCAGTTGGACAAACTCCTTTCAGAGCCCGCCCCACATTGTTCAGTAATTCATTCTACGGACGTTTAAGGGCCCCAAGTTGCTAGCAGCTATGCCAGCAGGGGCCACAAACATCATGGACACAAAGCTTCTAGGTAGGGAAAGAGACACAGCGGGAGTGATGAAAACTAAACCATTATCAGAAAGCATACACAGAGAGCCGGCGGCCGGCGGCAGGAGCCAGGTCTGAAAGCAGGGGTCTGTTCTGAGGTGCTCCGGTGCTCAGGATACGGGACTTTAGAGAAGGCACTGAAGCACATGCTGCGTTAGGATCAAAAGTCTCAACACTGAAGGTGCTGAGCAGCAGACAGACCCCCGCAGCCCCACCTCCAGGGGAAGCGCCCCGCAACTGCAGGAGGACTTGCTGCGGGGTCTCCTGCTGACCGAGCTTCAAAAAGCACAGTGGGACATCCCCACGTGACATTCTTTGTGCCACCAAGGGAAGACCCTTACTTGATTCCACCTGAACTCAAGAGTAGGCACACGTGTGCAACTCATCTCCAGGTGGACGGGATGGAGGCCCAGGAAGGCCACTAGGCCGGGCACATGTCACTGCCTCTCCATTAGGAGGAAAGGGCTTTGTGCTGCCCTGTGTATGGTCAGAAATGATAATTAATCTAAGTGGCTAAAAATGTGTGCCTACATTCTGGAGGAACTCTCAGCTCCTGCTGCAAGAGGAAGCAGTAATATCACATGTTGAAATAATTATCATTGATTAAAAGATTCAAACAGCAAACTCCTCACACCCAGACACAAGACCATGGCTACCTGGTGGCAAGAAGTGGGTACGTGTGAACTGGGCTGAACCAGGCTTCCTTTCTCCGTGGCATGCTGTCGTAAATAAGAAGGTCCTTCTCCGTCAGTACAACCAGGGCTGGCCTCCACCGCTTCTCGCTGTCCCCGGGCACCTGAAACAGAAGGCAGAGAACCATCAAGCAACAGCCTGAGACGAGAGAAAAGGAGAAGCTGGCAGCTCCCCGTAAGAAGGCCCCACAGAACAAGTATCTTTTGGTTCAGGCCGAGTCCCCAGGTGTCTCAGTGAATCCGCCGCCAATGCAGGACGCACAGGAGATGCCGGTCCATCCCTGGGTCGGAAGATCCCCTGGAGGAGGAAATGGCAACCTGCTCCAGTATTCTCGCCAGGAGAATCCCAGGGACAGAGGAGCCTGGCGGCCCCAGTCCATGGGATTGCAAACAGCTGGACACGATGCACGCATGGAAAATCAAAGTGAGGGTAGACCATTCACGGTTGCAGGATGCTGGGTCCTTGAAAATATGGTTTCTCAAGGGCCCTGGTTTACAGTCAGGGCTGCCAAGAAGTAGCCGGCAGCCAATGCCTGCTGCTGACTCTCACCTGCCAGTCAGCACAGACACCTCTACTCATGGCAGGGCGACGTGTGTGGGGGAAGAAGCACTCCCAAGTGGCCCTCTGATAGAGTTTACTGCTTTTATTATGAAACGGTAGGTCTGAAAACTTCTGAATCAATATCCAGAGACTCTTAAAATGCAGCAAACGTCTGTCTGCGCCGGCGTGAGGCATCACAGCTCTTCCAAAAGCCATTCGCTGTTTGATTCTTTCTGTGATTCAGGCACCACCTTGAAATTCTCTTGTTCTGTTCAATGTTTATTTCCATTCATGGCAAATACTTCTGTAACTCAAGGGCTGAGATGACCTGGCAGGGATCCAAGACGATTCAAACATTGGCTGGATGTTTGGACCAGATGACCTTTAAGGCTCCTTTCAATCCTAAGGCTGAGCCTGTGGAGCTCAGCTCTTATTTCATGGGTCATCCCTCCTCTGCCCAGTGTTGATTTGACCAAACTCCCTAAGTGTTCTTCCATCTATGAAAATGCCTTCCTTCCCATTGGAACTCTGGGAGTAAATCTCTCTGATCAGTTTGGAAAAGCTCGATACTCCAGCCTTGCTACTCAAAGCACGGATCATGTTCTAGCGGCGTCGGCATCACCTGGACACTTGCGAGGAATTCAGAATCTCGGCCCATCCAAGACCTATTGAATCAGCGTCTGCATTTTCACCAGGTCTTCAGGGGTTCATATGCTCATTAAAGATAAGAAACACTGCTCTACATGAGGTTAAGGTTGTCTTTGACTCTGGCAACTAATCCAGTGAGGATCCAACTCTCTCATAATGAACCACTCTCCCACATCGACTCAGAATGAAAGGAAACAGTGAACTAAGTAAACAAACTAATCAGGAAGCTAAATAAATGATAAAGCTAATTTCTCCCGCCCTGTTCTTATCATTACCTTTTCTTAAGTGCCTCAGTGAGATCTGTGTTGAGTGGAAGCAAGTGTGTGCGGCTTTAGAAATGACTGATCAAAAAAGACGATGGCAGGATGATACAATGGCTGTAGCTTGCAGGCTGCCTGAATCTGAGACCCTGCTCCCTTATTCATTGCCTGTGTGACTTGGGGCAAGTTGTTATTCTCTGTGCTTCTGTTTCCTCCCTGATAATGATAACATCAATATACAACAGTATATTCTGGAACTAGAAGCCCTGGACATAAATCAGCTCCACCCTGTGCTGCGAGATCCCACGAGATCATGTGATATTGAGCAAGTCAGCTAATCTCTTTGTATCTCCGTTTCTGTATCTGTGAAATGGGGAAATAATAGGACCTATAGAGGGTTGGTGTGAAGATTGAGTTAAAATGTCTACAATGTAGAATAAACACCATTTAGAGCTTGTTTATGGATATGAGATCAAACCAGTCCATCCTGAAGGAAATCAGTCCTGAATATTCACTGGAAAGACTCATGCTAAAGCTGAAACTCCAGCACTTTGGCCACATGATACGAAGAACTGACTCATTGGAAAAGACCCTGATGCTGGGAAAGATTGAGGGCAGGAGGAGAAGGGGACGACAGAGGATGAGATGGCTGGATGGCATCACCGACTCAATGGACATGAGTGAGTAAACTTCAGGGGGTTGGTGATAGACAGGGAGGCCTGGCGTGCTGCAGTCCATGGGGTCGCAAAGAGTCGGACACGCCTGAGCGACCGAACGACAACAACAGGAAGAGCCTGTTCAGTAGCACGGCCCTCATGAGACCGGCGTGCAGATCAAATGGGACAGTGCACGCTACGTCCCGCACACGGTACCTGGCAGATGGTGAAACTCAGGGTGAGAAAACTGTGGAAGACTCACTGATGTTTAAACTTCTCAGAAAAAGGTATTCTTTGGAAACGGCAACAATGTGACAAACGACTGACTTTCCTTGGGAAAATGCTAAGGCAAGCCAAGAACACCTTCCGTGCTGACAATTTCAATTCCTCCTCCTCCAGGAAGAATTCATTGCACAATGATCACTTTGCTTGTTTAATGCCCTTCTTCCAACAATTCCAAATAAGAGTTTCCTTTTTAGAATGAAGAAATGCCCTGTAAAGTTATTAATACTAGAATATGAATGACTGCCTGGCTTATTTTCTCCTTTATGCACTTTATGCATACAAAAAATTGAGCTCTAGCTTATTGCTTTTTCCAGAAGAACAACAGCATCTTCAAGAGATCAAAGTGAGTTGATAGAAAAAGGAAAGTACCAGACTGTACAAGGTGAATAAGCTATGGTCTCAGGGCATAAAGTGTTCAGGGGTTGGAATAAGTTTTTTCCAGCCTCTACATTAACCATGAAATTAAAACATACTTGCTCCTTGGAAGAAAAGCTATGACAAGCCAAACAGCACATTAAGAAGCAGAGACATCACTTGCCCATAGAGGTTCGTATAGTCAAAGCCATGGTTTTTCCACTAGCCATGTACAGATGTGAGAGTTGGAGTATAAAGAAAGCTGAGCACTGCAGAATTGACGCTTTTGAACTGTGGTGTTGAAGAAGACTCTTGAGAGTCCCTTAGACTGCAAGGAGATCCGATCAGTCAGTCCTAAAGGCAATCAGTCCTGAATACTCATTGGAAGGACTGATGTTGAAACTGAAGCTCCAGTACTTTGGCCACCTGATGCAAAGAGCCGACTCGTTGGAAAAGACCCTGATGTTGGGAAAGACTGAAGGCAGGAGGAGAAGGGGGTGACAGAGGATGAAATATTTGGATGGCATCACTGACTCAATGGACATGAGTTTGAGCAAACTCTGGGAGACAGTGAAGGACAGGGAAGCCTGGCATGCTGCAGTCCACGGGGTCGCAAAGAGTCAGACACAACTGAGCGACTGAACAACAACATTAAACTTAGTAAATTGCTTTTCCAGCTCATTACACAGGACTGGAGAAGCTATAGACAATCTTCCCAAAGTGCCTGTCTTACCTAGTCAGATCTGATCCATTGGCTTTGTCTGGAACCAGTCTCAATGCGAACACAACTAAGCATCCTTATTCAAAAACAATATGAAGTTTGCAAAATAACCCTCAACAGTAAATACCCTCAGCAACATGCAGGTCCTTCTAATGGTGGATCATAAACAGCCCATGTGTCAAGTGGTGTATACAGGTATGAACAATTCCAAAGCCCTAGCCACAGTCTGTGGCTTACTAAAAACCTTTGCTGATAGGTTAACTCTGCTACTAGAAGACTCAGAGAGGGCGACCCCACTAACTCTGTGTGCAGAAGGTTCAGATTGATACTACGTGGCTGCTCAAAGGCAACAGAAGGCTGCCCATGAGGACCATTGGCTTTACAAGGAGAGAAAATTCATGTTGACGAGCAGATTTTTAAAACCATATTTTGGGTCACATGAGCTCATACTGTAAAGTCTTTCAAAGACACCTTTATTCAGGCTTGAATATTTAGGCTGTTGTTTGGTGCTAACTTCTATTACAAACCCAAATTTCCTGGCATCCAAAGATTCTCCGATGTTAATGCAACAGTTCCGGGGTTGTGTCTGCATTTTACTGAAATGCGACTCCTGGAACTGGAGAAGGCAATGGCACCCCACTCCAGTACTCTTGCCTGGAAAATCCCATGGACGGAGGAGCCTGGTAGGCTGAAGTCCTTGGTGTCGATAAGAGTCGGGGCGACTGAGGGACTTCACTTTCACTTTTCACTTTCATGCATTGGAGAAGGAAATGGCAACCCACTGCAGTATTCTTGCCTGGAGAATCCCAGGGACAGAGGAGCCTAGTGGGCTGCCATCTATGGGGTCGCACAGAGTCGGACACGACTGAAGTGACTTAGCAGCCGACTCCTGGAACAGATGTGGCAACTTCCACTGCGACCCCGGCTTCCCGCCACTAGATCTGCATCGAGCAGAGTCTCAAGAATTGATCGTGTTTCTAATGAAGATGGTGAAAGGAAAGAAACAGGGAAACAGACCTGCAATTTGGAAATTATTCTGACACACAAGTGAGCTAAACCCCATAAAGAGTCATCCCACAGTCACCTCTGCAGAGCAGGAGAGACAAGGTTTACAAAATGGCAAGAAGGGTCTAAGAGCAGAAAGAAGTCATTGCTAAGCTTTGAGGGAACAGGGACTTTCCTGGTGGTCCCGTGGTTAAGAATCTGCTTTGCAATGCAGGGGACGTGGGTTCGATCCCCAGCGGGGGTGCTAAGACCCCACGAGCCGTGGTGCAACTAGAGCCCATGCAACCAGCCTGCAGAGCCGCCATGCTGACCGCTGGGTCTGAGCACTTGAGGGCCTGCGAGCCACACACACTGCACCTGCGCAGCACAGCTAAGGAGTCCATGCATTGCAGAGGATCCTGGGTGCAGAGACTAAGACCCGATGCAGCCAAATAAACATTATAAAAAACTAAGAAAATGAGGGAACACACAGATATAAAAGTATGAAGTAAGCATGCTGCACACCTGAAACTTTACACAATGTTCTGCGTCAATTATGTCTCAATTTTAAAAGAGATGTTGAAGGCGGTAGTCATTGACTCCTCAACTTGAGACAGGACTCATAAGTCATCTAGCCATAAAACAAAATGTGGGACAATCGAAAGAGAGTGTGTACAGGGTTGCAGCCTGGTTGGGATCCCAGATTTTATGCCTTTATCTTCTGACAACTCACACTTCTGAGCAGGGTTCCTAACAAACACTGAAATACAGTTTGAAAACTGCTGACCTCATTTCCTCTACAGTACTTGAAATCTGAAGATTATGTTCAAAGAGATGGTTTTACCAAAATCTCTCCGTGCCCTTTCTGTAGGTGTTTCAAAGAGAAGATGATACTGTTGCCTCTTAGAGCTATACAGATAGAATGAACTCATACACACAGAGGGCTCAGAAAAGCGTCCTGCGTACAGTAAGCTGCTGCTGCTGCTGCTAAGTCACTTCAGTCGTGTCCGACTCTGTGTGACCCCATAGACGGCAGCCACCAGGCTCCCCCGTCCCTGGGATTCTCCAGGCAAGAACACTGGAGTGGGTTGCCATCTCCTCCTCCAATGCATGAAAGTGAAAAGTGAAAGTGAAGTCACTCAGTCCTGTCCGACTCCTAGCAATCCCATGGACTGCAGCCCACCAGGCCCCTCCATCCATGGGATTTTCCAGGCAAGAGTACTGGAGTGGGGTGCCGTTGCCTTCTCTGATACAGTAAGCTGCTGCTGCTGCTAAGTCACTTCGGTCATGTCCGACTCTTCTCGACCTCATGGACTGCAGCCTACCAGGCTCCCCCGTCCCTGGGATTCTCCAGGCAGGAACACTGGACTGGGGTGCCATTTCCTTCTCCAATGCATGAAAGGAAAAGTGAAAGTGAAGTTGCTCAGTCGTGTCTGACCCTCAGCGACCCCATGGACTGCAGCCCACCAGGCCCCTCCATCCATGATCTTCCAGGCAAGAGTACTGGAGTGGGAGCCACTGCCTTCTCCGACACAGTAAGCAGGCAAGCCTTAAACGTGTTAGCTTTTCTTGTGAACGTTTTGCAACGTCTAGAAACACTGACTCACTATGTTGTGCGCCTGGAACCATAACGTGCTGCAGGTCAGTTATACTTCAGAGAAACAGACAAACTCATAGAAAGACCAGATTTGTGATTCAGAGGTGGGAGGAAAGGAAGAGGAATTGGAGGAAGACGGTCAAAAGGTACAACTTCCAGTTATAAGGTAAATAAGTGTTAGTGATATGATTAATGTAATTAACATTGCTGTGTGCTATATACGAAAGCTTTTAAGATAGCAAATACTAAGAGCTCTCATCACAAGGAAAACATTTTTTTTCTTTTTCTTTTCTTTTGTTTTTTTATGAGATGGTAGACATTCACTAAGCTTATTGTGGTAATCAGTCCATGAGGTATGGTAGGTAGAATCATTATGTTGTATACCTTAAACTTATACAGAGCTGTATGCCAATCATATACAGTAAAACTGGAAGAAAATAAATAAATAAAATTTAATATAAATAAAAATTAACAAACAGTGAGTAAAGAGGCCCAAGGAATTAAAAAAATATTAGCCCTTCCTACTAAGAATATCAAATTAAAGATCTGAGTGACCTTGGGTGAGAATTATTTGCCTCTGTAGCTCTAATGTCCTCATCTGCCAAAGGGTGGGGTAAGTCTAAATTATCACTAACAGCCTCTCCAAACTCAAAATCAGATCTTTTTTTTTTTTTCAGTATAAAGTTCCCTGCTTATAGGCTGGGGCTGCTTTAGCTTCTAGACTCTTGCTTTAAACCGCTTCTGTGTTCAGCAGACTTTGTTCACTGGGAAAAAGACAAGTGTGGGTCTCTCCTTCCCTCCTCACACCAGCTCACTCTGCCCAAGCTGCTGATTTTCTGCCTTCTGCTTGAGCCCGGGGTGAAGGGGGGAGGAGGCAGGAAGAGCTCAGAGTCTTTGGAACCAGATAACAACATCTTCAAAATCGAGCTTTACCAGTTCTCAGCTGGAACTGCTCTGAGCACTTGCTCACGACGTGGCCGCGGTGGTGGTTTAGTGGCTCAGTCATGTCCGCCTCTTTGTGACCCCATGGACTGTAGCCCGCCAGGCTCCTCTGTCCATGGGACTCTCCAGGCAAGAATGCTGGAGGGGGTTGCCATTCTCTCCTCCAGGGGATCTTCCTGACCCAGGGATCGAACCTGCATCTGCTGCATTGCGAGCAGATTCCTTATCACCAATGGCCACCAATGGCATCCTGTGCATATTATGTGAGGATTAAAAGCGATAATGTATATAAAGCACTTCCCATAAGGTAGGTGGGCTTCCCTGGTGGCTCAGACAGTAAAGGATCTGCCTGCAAGGCAGGAGATCCAGATTCGATCCCTGGGTTGGAAGAATTCCATGGACAGAGGAGCTGGGCGGGCTGTAGTCCACGGGGTCCCAAAGAGTCAGACAGGACCGAGCGACTTTCACCTTCAGTCTTACAGGGTCGGTTCCAGCAGCTTGAGTCTGAGACCTGAATATTCACTGGAAAGATTCATGCTAAAGCTGAAACTCCAGCACTTTGGCCACATGTGACCGAGCGACTTTCACCTTCACCTTCACTGTTACAGGGTCGGTTCCAGCAGCTTGAGTCTGAGACCTGAATATTCACTGGAAAGACTCATGCTAAAGCTGAAACTCCAGCACTTTGGCCACATGTGACCGAGCGACTTTCACCTTCACTCTTACAGGGTCGCTTCCAGCAGCTTGACTACGTCCATTTCACACCTCAAGCACTCCTCCTCCAGCCACGCTTCTCGGGAAGGATGATCTAGAACAGACAGCGGCTCACAGGAGAGTGAAAAGGTGCCTAAGGGAAGAGGGTCCATCACAACCTCGTTTCAGAGATCGTAGTTATCTTGACAACCTTTTTTATAATTTTTTTTTCTGATGTGGACCATTTCCAAAGTCTTTATTGAATGTGTTGCAGTACTGCTTCTGTTGTTTTATGTTTGTTTGGGGTTTCTTTGGCCTCAAGGCCCGTGGGATCCTAGCTTCCTGACCAGGGATGAACCTCCCCCCCAGCACTGGAAGGCAAAGTCTTAACCACTGGACCACCAGGGAAGCCCTCGACTTTAACGTCCTTCCACTTCAGATTGGTAAGTATTTAGAACAAAGGACAAGATACCAGGGTAAAATAATTAGCAGTTATCAACTTCCAGATGCTTTACAAACATTAGATAATTAATCCCTGCACCAAGTCTCAGAGAGCCGGATAAAGATCATCTCTGCACTACCAGAAGAAGAGGACGGGGAGCCGCTTAGCAAGTCCCTCGCCTGCAGCTCTCCTCCAGCTGGTCCTGAAGTGCCTCCAGAGCCAGAAGGTGGGAGCCCGATGGGACCTCCACACCTGGGTGCAGAGGAGGTGGAGAGGAGGGGAGAGGAGAAAGGGAAAGAAGGCTGGAAGGAAGGCTCAGGACAGGGTTCTGGGGAAGCCTCAGGCTCACAGGACCAGCTCCTCACCTCTCACACAGATCCCAGTTTGTTTGGCACCCGGATAACAAGAGGAATTCAAGAGTGGCTTACAGTGAGGAGCAGGCTGGATGACCCCTTTGTTTAATGGGTGTCAAGACAAGGAAGAGAAAGCTAAGTGAAAACTATGGGACGAAAAATATGGTCTGACTATTGCACACTTGCAACATTCCCTGGCGGCTCAGCAGTAAAGAACCTGCCTGCAATGCAGGAGACATGGGTTCGATCCTTGGGTCGGGAAGATCCCCTGGAGGAGGAAATGGAAAGCCACTCCAGTGTTCTTGCCTGGAGAATCCCATGTGCAGAGGAGCCTGGCGGGCTGCAGTCCACGGGGTGGAAAAGAGTCAGACGTGACTGAAGTGACTGAGCATGCACACATATATTTCAGTATGAACTCAACTCATCTCATCTGCAAAGACCCTATTTCCAAACCAGGTCACCTTCTAAATTTAGGGGGCAGGCTTAAGACAAGAAATTCATCATAAGAAAATGGTCTGAATCTACTACATCTTCAGTTTTCAGTTTTATTTTTTTCCACCGTGAACACTTGTAGACGTGGAGTACATTTGTTGAAAGTTATCTTATTTACTGAGTATGCAGAAGGTCAGATGCTAATGGACTCTAACAGAGGCCTTGATGACTCTATTAAAAGTAACGCCTTGGTCCCTGGGATCTCATAATGAAGCCAGTCTTAGGGCAGATGACACATATCCAGGGAGATAGGCGCAGAGCCGGAATTTAAATGTCCTCTCATCACAGAGCATGACGCAAAGAGGAGGCGGGAGGCATGAGAAGGTCCAGTCCCCATCACGCCACCTGGGGCTTTCAACCGCCGTGCCTCACTGGCTCACTACTACTGAGATGGCTCTTCAGAGTGATGACAGTCTAAGAGACGCCCCAGGAAGGGATTCCAAGGTCTCTTGTTGCCTTGAAAGATTGCTGGATTCCACCTGGAGCTCTTTCTCTTTACAGTGAGTGCATAGTCAACGTGGACTAAAGACTTGAAAGAACCAGATCCGCCCACCCTGCCCCTGTGCCTCACTAAGTTTGGGATGATTTTCCACCCAACAGGCTTAGCCGGTGGCTCAGATGGTAAAGAGTCTGCCTGCAATGCAGGAGACTGGTGTTTGATCCCCAGGTTGGGAAGATCCCCTGGAGAAGGAAATGGCCACCCACCCCAGTGTTCTTGCCTGGAGAATCCTCAGGGACAGAGGAGCCTGGAGGGCTACAGCCCGTGGAGTCGAAAAGAGTCAGACACGACAGAGCGACGTTCTCTTTCTGCTGTACACCTGCCTCTGCCTTTTGAACAAGAAGTCAGCCCTGCTGGAGCCTCTACTACATGAAAACAAATCCCGCCATCCCTTCTTCTTTCCTCCCTTTCCTCTACATCAATCTAATTAACTCTTCCTCCAAGGAGAAAGGTGTCCAGATCTAGGAACTAACTGTTCATCTCTAATTGTCCAGACCTAGGAACTGCCACTGCATGCATGCTAAGTCGCTTCAGTCGTGTATGATTCTTTGTGAGCCCATGGGCTGTAGCCCACTGGCTCCTCTGTCGTTTGGATTCTCCAGGCAGGAACACTGGAGTGGGTTGCTGTGCCCTTCTCCAGGGGATCTTCCCGACCCCGGGATCTTCCCGACCCAGGAATCAAACCCAGGTCTCCTGCGTTGCAGATGGATTCTTTACCAACTTAGCCACTAGGGAAGCCCTTCCAGAAGAAGAATGAGCGCTAAAATATTGCCAGTAGTTGTCCTTGACTTGTGTTACTCCAAACACACAAACGCATAAGGTTATCTTATTTTTAAAACAGTATTATTACTCTGCAGCCTAGATATTATTAGTAAGGTGAAATAAAGCTGATGATGTGCTAGAATCTGAAAACTCGCACTTCCTTCTGCCATTAGAGCTCCATTCCACTCGTTCTTTGATTTTTTAAAGAGCACAGGATCTTCAAGCTTCGTCGCAGCGCGGAATCTTCAGGTGCTGCATGCAGGCTCTGAGTCGCGGCGTGTGGGATCTAGCTTCCCGACCACGGATCACACCCAGGTCCCCTGCTTTGGGAGGAGAGTCTTAGCCACTGGACCTCCAGGGAGTTTCCCCGTTTAGCCTGTGTTTCTGTTTAGGTTGGATCACGCGGGGTCCTTGCCTTTGTGATTGGAGGGTAATTGTTTCACAATTTGTGTTATGTTTCCGCTCTATAACACGGCCGCTGGAAGTGCACACAAATCTCTTCTTCTTGAGCCCCCTCCCCCCACCATCCCACCCCTAGGTCCGTACAGAGCCCTGTACCGGCTCCCTGCTAGCTGCGTACTTCATGCACGTGGCGCACACGTCAGTGCGCCTCTACTGTTCGCCCATATATCGGTGTATATATGTACCTGGAATCTAGAAAAGCAGTACTGACGCACCTATCTGCAGACGCAGAGAAAAGACTTGTGGACACAACGGGGAAGCAGAGGGGAGACCCGCTGCGTTTAGAGTCAAAGATTTATTCGCAGCTCCCCTCAGCGCCTTGGCTCGACTGGGAACACACTGGGCTCTCCCCCAGGACAGGGCCGCTCCCTGCGGACCACTCAGAACGCCGGCTGTTTGCAATGGAGACCTGCAGTTTGCACGAAACTGCATTCTGTAGAGTGCTTCAGAATCACTGATTCTTTTAAACCTGTAAACATTCCCTTTTCATCCCGTTTACTTATGTGCTCAGGTCAATCCTTTCTGAGACAAGTCCAGAAGTAAATTTCAGCTGCCTGAATTATAGAATGCTATAACTGAGTAACGTCAGTGTTGTTTGGGGTTTGCTTATCATCAAGTCTCTCAAAAACAGTGGCAAGTTAGAAGAGGCAGTTGAGAGCGGTCTGGAGAGAACGTGTGTGCTCAGTCGCGTCCGTCTGTCTGGAGGAGCGGAGGCAGTACGTTCTGTTGTTTAATCCACCCAGTTTGTGGTTGTTGCTATAGCAGCTCTAGGAAATAAGACAAGCACCGTGCTGTTTCACTTTTTTGAACCCTTTCAACATTTTCTGGCATTTATTATATCCCTATCTTATAGAAGAAGAAATGTGGTTCGGAGAGGTCGTGGACAAGCCAAGGTCACATTAGCTCCAGTCTTCAGCGCTGTGATGATCGCAAAGCTGCCCCCCCCCCTCCGCCCCCCACCACCCCGTGAGGAAAGGGCAGGATGTGGGCAAAGGGGGAAAGGCAGGAGGGGCCGGCAGGGACCCCGTGGCTCCGCCTCCCCTGCCGAGGGCAAGGCGCTCTGCCGGGCAGCAGGCTCCCCCGCAGGCTCCTCCTGTGCTCCCTTCCCACCTCCTTCAGGTGGCCGGACACTGGTTTAATCCGAGTTCCGAATGCTTTCCTAATCATCAAAGCTCCTGACTCCCCAGGTCTCACATCTGATTAAAGTAATTCAAGACTAAGACGTAAATGACGCATAACCCATAAGACGCTGTTCCATAAAGGGATATTTCTATTTTCAGCAAGTAGCTGGGACAAAATTAGTGTCTCATGTCTAATCTTCATCACACAACGGAGGGGCTGGTAAATGAAACAGTTTGTTTTCTAAAGGGGATGAAACATTCCATTATACTATAAATTTAATTTGCATGTTTTTGTAATTTTAGTAAACCCGTTTCCTTGTGGGTACGGCTTGCCCCACTACAAATGTTAGCAAAATCTAAGAAAGCGAAGTCCAATTTAATATGCTGTGTAGTTTTAAATCAACCAGATATCATACATTAAGGGATAAGTAACAGATAAGTACAGTGGGCTGTGAAATAGTGTTTGAACATCTGTAATCTACCAAACTTCTCTAGATGTTAGAACCGCTAGGAAGTTAAGCGGATTCTGACCCTTCCAGTTCATGGCTTAAGGTAACAGTTCAAAACACACATTTTCAGGACTTCCCTGGCGGTCCAGTGGGGAAGACTCTGTGTTCCCTCTGCAGGGGGCACAGGTTTGATCCCTGGTTGGGGAACTAAGACCCCACATCCTGCATCGTGTGGCCAAAAAAAGAATAAATAAATACTCTATAAAATATGCATGCTAAGTTGCTTCAGTCATGTCTGACTCTGTGCGACTGTGGACTGTAGCCCACCAGGCTCCTCTGTCCATTGGATTCTCCAATGAGAATACTGGAGTGGGTTGCCATGCCCTCCCCCAGGGAATCCCAACCCAGGTCTCCCGCATTGCAGGTGGATTCTTTACCCTCTTAGCCCCCAGGGAAGCCCAGTAAGTGTGGGAGACAGAACTCGGGATCTACACCATGGCTGCAGCTGGGGCCCAGGGCCCTGTGGCCACTGTGCTCTCCACGGGTGTTCCTCACATCCCCTGGCTCCAGTGCCCCATGCCCGCCACCTCCCCGGGGGCTCAGGCTGTGAAGAACCCGCCTGCAGTGCAGGAGACCCAGCTTTGATCCCTGGGTCAGGAGGAGCCCCTGGAGGAGGGCATGGCAACCCACTCCAGTGTTCTTGCCTAGAGATTCCCGTGGACAGAGGAGCCTGGTGGGCTACAGTCCATGGGGTTGCAAAGAGTCAGACCCGACTGAGCAACTCACTTTTTCACTAGGTGTGAGCTGTCCACTCTCAGCTTCCAGAGATGAAGGAAAGGCTGCTTCTAATCTGTAACGCTCACAGATAATTAAATTAGGCTTCTCTCAGTCTACTGGGGAAAAGCTATTTTATACTTTCATTAACTCCAAAGGGCTATTTCAATTCTAGTCCCTGTTTGGTAAACAAGTTATCTTTTACTTACAGCCTTTCCTTCTCTAATGCCCAGGAAATTTGCCCTTTAAAGGGATCCTAATAGGCAGCAGAAATTTGTAATTTTTTAAAAAGTTATCTTTTGAAAGACAGTTGACATCACTAAATCCAAAAGAGCAAATAATTTTAAAACCTAGTCTGTGCTTCAGCACCCTCTGTTTCGTTTTCACTGTATCTTTGGGCTTCCTTATCTATTTCCTCATTTTATTAATTCTTCAAAGGAGAAAACTGAAAGTTCTTTGAAGGAATAAATCACAAGGATGTAACACACAGCATAAAGAAGACGGTCAATAATGTTGTAATAACCATGTGTGATGACAGATGGTTACTGGATTTAACATTGTGATCATTTTATACTGCATACAAATGTGAAATTATTATACCATACATCTGAAATTAAAATAATACTGTACATCAACTATATTTCAATTAAAAAGACTATCGAAGGCCAAAGAATGTAGGGAGTGTTGGCCTCAAAAACACATCAGCATTTTTTTTTCACAAAATGTTCTGTATTATGCATCACAGCTGCCAATAAGCCCTCTGAAGTTTTCAACTTTTTTTTTTCCACTTTTTGACCCTGCCCCAAGGCATGTGAGGTCTTATTCCCCGGCTAGGAGCTGAACTGCCCTGCACTGGAGGTGTGGGCCTTAGCCTCTGACCACCAGGGAATCCCTGAAGTTTTCAGCTTCTTAATGACACCAGAGATTGAGGGCATATCAGCATTTTCTAAAGTCATGGCCTAGTCCAACAGGTATTCAATAATGCCAGACACTATTCCACTATTTACTGTGTGAAAAAATAACATGTTTGCTTTGAGTTGCATATTTCAAAGTTTTATAACTCAGCAAAAAAATAAAAAGGATTCATTTTACAGACATCGCAAACTGTGTGTGTCCAAGGACGAACGACAAATTCCAAAGTCCCCTCATCCTACTTTTGTTTCAATGCCTTCATAAGGCCTGTCCCAACTGGAAAGATTCTTTTTTTTCTCTGTGACCTCCTGGAAGCAAGGAGGCAATCTGTATGAAGATCATAAATCTCATTGTCAGACAGTTCTAGGCTTTGAGTCGGCTCAGCTATTTACAGTGTGATCTTGGCCCAGTTTTGCCCCCGCTTCAGTCTCCACACCTGTAAAATGGGGGATTAAAGCCCCTCTCCTAAGAGGCTGCTTGACGGACGGAATCAGGTCACGTGTGTTCGTGGTTTACAGCGCGCTGCCGGGTGAGCACCAAGTCCTCAAAAGTCACTGTTTCTCCACGTTTGGTGTGCAGACCACCTGCTTTCAAACCAGCTGGGCTGCTAGTTACAAACGCAGACGTCTGCCCGTTCTAAGATCCAGTTCTTCAAAAATGCTGGGGGTGGCACTGGGAACAGGCATTTATACCAAGGGCCCTGGGAAGTTGCGTGCCCACGATTCTTTGAGAACATCACCAGTGTCAATTACCATGACGACAATCATCATGAGCAGAGCACTTGCTTTCCATCCGCAGTTTCCAAAGACCTTTCCCCTGCACTCTCTGCCTTGGTATCACGAGGGGACTCCTTAAACGTATAGAATCTTAACTCCCAAATCCAGTGAACCCTAACAGTGTACCTAGGGCTGCCACCACACATCTCTCCTTTCTGATCTTCTGGAGATTCTGATGCTCAACCTGCCTTGAGATTCCCTGGCCCACATAACTCATTCTGACACTGGGTCATGGCCCTTTCTTTTTTAACCATTTAGTCAGTGTCTATGATGCCATGATAAACGTTTGTTGCTGAAATGAGCTACCAGAATAACGGTGTGCTGGCCGGAGCAAGCCTCTCATCTGTGACCTGCTCTGCTTAGGGAGCTTGCCCTTCACCCCTCCCGATACAATTTCCACGGGGAGCTCGCCCTTCACCTGGTGGTACAGTGTCCACGGGGAGCTCGCCCTCCACCCCTCCCGATACAGTGTCCACAGGGAGCTTGCCCTCCCACCTCCTGATACAGTGTCCACGGGGAGCTCACCCTCCACTTGTCCTGATACAGTGTCCACGGACATTTGATTCCTGCACGGTAGCTTTTCCAGACTCTAGTCATTAACTTGCCATTTTCAAGATCTTCTTTGTATTTACTTATTATGAGAACAACTGCTAGCTGCCCACCGAAAATCTATTCTGTCGTTTTTTATTAAAGGAATTAGAATTAACCAAAATTATTAGGAGTGACTATATGCAGGGTTAAAACATTCTTACTCCTAGCTCCAGCTTTCATAGGCCTTCATATTCACCCTCCTCTGACAATTCCAACGCAGGGGTGACCTCCACCTCTATTCTATTAGGACTGCTTAAACATCCGAGTTCATATACATTCCTTTAGTCACACATCCAGGCACCTCCTTCTCTGAAAAGAAGTCCTCTTCATGTCTGCAGCGCACTCTTTGTAGTTATCAAACAGGGACCGATATAAATGTTATTTCCAGACAGGAAAATAACTATGAAAACGTAGGGTGACCTGTGCCTTTCTTTCTCTCTCTATCCTATGCAGAATTAAATGAGACATACGAAGGCATGTTTCAAATGCAGTAGAGCGTCAGGGCTGAAATCTTTCCAAAGGTGGACATTTTGTGGATGTTCTTGAACCTCTCAGGAGGGCTTTTAGTGACAGATTTCATATAAAATTACCCTCATACTAATTAAATCTGAGCTCTAACTTCAATGTACAAAAGCAATAATGTAGCACACTAACGACTGAGAACCTAAAGAGGATGTCGCTTTCTGTAAAAAAAGCCTTTCTTTTCGTTTTTCTCTGTCCTGCCTTCAGAGCTCTTCACTCATTCACTCACAGAGTGTTTATTTGGCACGAATTGTATGCTAGGTCTCCTGCTCAGTGTCCCGGTCACTTAACGGGGGTGGAAGGTGGACAAGGTGGACAACAGAGTAAATCAGCGACCAATATAAAAACGTTACCTTGGCCAGTGTTATAAGGGGACAAAGCAGGCTGAACTTAATCAAACTCATGTCGAATGACTTAGACACCAAATACGGCTGAAACTTCCACTTGCAAATAGTTTTCATCACTTTCCAGTGACAGTGCCGTGTTCTAACTCTGTGAAAAATATTTTTAAATCTGAATTTTGGCCTCCATGTTATTTAGCCGATGCCCTGAGTGCAACCTGGCTTCTCTTGCTCCTCACTTCTGGTTTCTCCAGCACCTCCCATTGATCTAATTTAAGAACTTAACAGTATCTACTTCACAGGGTAACTGAGAGCCAAATGAAGTAACACAGGAAAAGTGGAAGTATTGGAAGCATTACATAAACGCCAATAGGAGTACACGCTTAAAGCGCACAGTCAATGGTGACGCTTCCTGGAACTGCCGCAGTCTGCAGGGCTCATCACTTACGGAGTGACGCCCACTGTTACATCGACACACCCTTAACAGGCCTGATCCTGGCCACCCCTGTGCAATCATAAGGTCTCCACTGAACACAAACAACGGCACTTTTGATTCTCCGGAATGCGCTGTCCTCGAGCAACTCCACGAAATCACTGCAGATGGTGACTGCAGCCATGAAATTAAAAGACACTTGCTCCTTGGAAGAAAAGTTATGATCAACCTAGACAGAATATTCAAAAGCAGAGACATTACTTTGCCAACAAAGGTCCGTCTAGTCAAGGCTATGGTTTTTCCAGTGGTCATGTATGGATGTGAGAGCTGGACTATAAAGAAAGCTGAGTGCCGAAGAATTGATGCTTTTGAAGTGTGGTGTTGGAGAAGACTCTTGAGAGTCCCTTGGACTGCAAGGAGATCCAACCAGTCCATTCTGAAGGAGATCAGCCCTGGGATTTCTTTGGAAGGAGTGATGCTAAAGCTGAAACTCCAGTACTTTGGCCACCTGATGCAAAAAGCTGATTCATTTGAAAAGACCCTGATGCTGGGAAAGATTGAAGGAGGGAGAAGGGGACAACAGAGGATGAGATGGTTGGATGCCATCACCGACTTGATGGACATGAGTTTGAGTAAACTCCAGGAGTTGGTGATGGACAGGAAGGCCTGGCGTGCTGCAGTCCATGGGGTCGCGGGGAGTTGGACACGACTGAGCGACTGAACTGAACTGCACAAGAACATACTTCCTGTATTTCCCTCTTTCTTTCTTGGCTACATCACAAGACATGCAGGATCTTAGTTCCCTGAGCAGGGTTTGCACCCCAGCAGTGGCAGTACAGAGCCCTAAGCACTGGATCGCCAGGGGAGCCCCTTGTCTTCTCCCCTTCTGTTGCCAACACTTAACCTCTTCCTATAGCAGCTCCTTATGTGCTTTTCATGCACCAAACACTGTTAGATTTAGTCAACTTCTTCTCCACCTTTTGACCCTTAGATAATTGGTGACCTTTTTCATTAGAGCTACTGTTTTCCCTCCATCCATCTTAAGACCTGAGGATCAAAGGCTTACATGCTATTCTAGATAAGATTTGCCACAGACACATAACTCTGGGACCTCTTCACTCTCTGCCAGGAAGGACTGTCTGAGAAGAACTCTGTCTTTAAACTCACCATGTGGGGAGTGTAAGGTCTGGGACAGAAACATATCACCCACGACAACCTGCTCGGTTACAGACGGGCTACAGGTGGGGTCAACAATGGCCCTGTTTTGTGAGTCTGTAAAGGCGCTCATTCTGGTCTCTTGCCTCATACTAACCTCATCTCCAGCAGATTTTGAGGTCCCTTTCAGCCTCGTTCCCCAAGGGTGAAGACCACCAGTCCAGTCTGCACGCTTTTCTCTCCCACACCCGTAAAAAGCGTTCTTCCATCTTCATTGTGTGCAAAGGAATGTGGGTAGGTTAAAGGAAGCGACTGCCAATATCGCATTTGGTCTCAGTGGCTGCAAACAGCCATTCTCATTAAATTAAATTGAAAAAGGGATCCTGCAGTTGAAAAACAGAAAAGATGATGATGATGAAAACAAGTAAAAAAAATAGAGCACTTGAGTTTAATTTTACCACTTTCTTATATAAAGAGAATGAAAAAAGTGAAGTGTTAGTCATTCCGGCGTGTCCGACTCTTTGCGACCCCATGGACTGTAGCCCGCCAGGCTCCTCTGTCCATGGAAATCTCCAGACCAGACAGAATACTGGAGTGGGTGGCCGTTCCCTTTTCCAGGGGATCTTCGCAACCCCGGGATCAAGCCCAGGTCTCCTGAATTGCAGGCGGATTCTTTACCGTCTGAACCAAACTGAGATGAGTCTCTTCCCACTGTTTCTATTGTAAGTCACTAACGACCTACAGTTGACCCCATTCATGAGAGAAGTTAAGTCATCGATGAGCATCAGTTTTTTAAAGGGTGAAAAAAGTTGGAAAGCTTTGCTAGAAAGCTTTTCAGACAAAAATGATAAATGAACAGTCTTACATCAAACCAAGGATCTGAACAATCGATAAAAGCCCATTCACACCATCAGAACAGGCCCTCCTAACTAAATGAGGTAATAGGCATTCATGGGACAAATATTTTTGAGCACATGCTGTATGCCAACAGCATGCCAGGAGTTGAGTGTGCATGTTATGACAAGCAGAACCACACGGGACTTCCCAGATGCAGCTTATAGGCTGCAAGAGGAGACAGATGGCACAGGAGTCACCAACCGAACAATAAATATCAATTCTAAACGCTGGTGGTGCTGCCACTCACCCTGAGGCTTACGTCAGAGTTCTACTGAGTCAAGTCCACTTGCTCTTGCTCAGGGAGCTTTGCTCATCTTAACTTTGAAATTCCCTTCGCATTAAATGCCATTCAAGGCAAGTGCTAACGTGGGTCAGCAAATTCGGAACGCACACCTGGAATAACAGGTGCATGGAGGTTGCTGGCTTCCTGTAAGTATTTCTGCAAACAGCAGATTCCTTTGCAAATGATCCTTCACCCACACCATGTTTGCAGGCCTTTTTGTTTTTGTTTTTTTTTGCAAATGTTTATACAGCTGTTAAAAAGAAAAACCAGGAAAAACAATTTTTGGGACTGAAAAAAAAAAAGCCAACCAAAACAGATACTCTTCTCTTGCTTTGATTTTCCATTTTCTCAGACTTTAAAAAACTCCATTCCAGGGAGTTTTGATTCACAGGGCAGATCATTAAGAGAACTGTGAGGTCACAGTGAAGTTTAATTATGGCACCAGGTGTGATAGTCAAGCGATTAACCAGCCAGCACAGCCCCACCAGTGGGAGTGGGAGCCAAGAGGAAGCAAGGCCCAGGGGCAGCGACGGAGCGCAGGCCTGGGAGGCGGCCCCACCCTCCCACACCAGGTGTCTCCTGCCTTCCTCAACGTGCCAGCACCTTTCAGTCTCATGTCTGGTCCCATTACTTCAAGGTCTCCCATCCAGTCACATCTTTACTGAGTACATCCGTTGTACATCCCAGGAACTAAATAGTGATGAAGACATAAGTAGTCCCTGCCTTCATGAAACTTAGGAATCTACGGTGGTGACAGACAAAAAAGCAAGGAAACACGAAATGATTCCAAACTGTAAACATGAACAAAGCAGGTGATGAGAAAAGGGAGCAGGGCGAGGGAAAGACGTAAGTTAAATGAACTCATTCTTATAAGGATCCTTAGGGCTTAAAGGGGCTTCCCTTGGGGCTCAGACGGTAAAGAATCCGCCTGCAATGCCAGAGATCCAGGTTTGATCCCTGGGTTGGGAAGATCCCCTGGAGGAGGGCATGGCAACCCACTCCAGTGTTCTTGCCTGGAGAATCCCTATGGACAGAGGAGCCTGGTGGGCTACAGTCCACGGGTCACAGAGTGTCGGACACGACTGAGCGCCTGGCACACACACACTAGTGCTTAAAGGTTAGTCTTGTCCAAGGTCCCTGCCTCTTAAGAAGGGACAAAGCACGAAGCCCAACAAACAAATTGCTAATAACAGAATTTCAGCCACAAAGTGGCTCTTTGGGGGGATGGCGTGTTGGATGGGGCTTTTTCCTAATCCCATAAATCACCTCATCTAGAAAGCATCTGGGGAGTCTATTTTTAAAGCTGGCTCAAATTCACAAATACAAAAAAGTCCTTGTCTTGAAGAAGGGAAATACTGAACTGTTCAAGGATGAGATCAAGCAGAAAGAGAGGAAGGACTTTGTTTATTTTATCCAGTTCTCTAATGTTTGAGCTTTTTATGAGCCTTCATTACCTTGGTCGGTTACAAAGTGGGAGGGTTGTCTCTTCTAAAGAGCTCATGCCTTCACGTATAAACCTCCGATGATTCTGATATTTCTGGATCATTTCAGACTTTGAAGTTTGTGGTCCTCTGTGGCAGCTATAGAAGGTAACACAACACCTGGTGTGGGGGGCCCGGGGCACTAACCTCCCTCCCACCGGGGGCGTGGTGGGTTTTTATCAGCCTGCGTGATTTGCACACGCCTGTTTCACAGCCAGGGTTCTTGCTAAACTGGCATTTTTACAGGATGGCAGTTTTTTAGAAGGACCAGTGGAGAAATGAGTATCCTTCACAACACAACCACAAGGAAGGATCCCAATTAGTGAGCTTGCCAATTGATCACCATCTTGACTGTAAGTTCTTAATGAGGACGTAGGTCATCGTTAATACAAAGCAAGAGCTCGGGAGCACCGGGATCGGACAAGGCAGCGCCAGCCTATCTCTGCAGACTGGGAACGATCGGCGGTTCTGAGCCACACGGGGCCGCCCCAGGACACGGCCTCGGCCAGAGACGAACCTGTGCTCCAGCCATCTTGCGGCTTCAATAACTTAAGTCCTGCACACACTTAATGTCCTTAAAAGGTTGTGGGTTTACTTATACATATAATTCAAGATGAAACCAAGATTTAATATTAAAACAGAATACACATTGTCTGCTGAAATTAAGAGTCTCTCGGTAGATTTTCCAGTTGCAAAACTCTTCATTAATTCTTCAAAGATAAACTTTTTTCAGACTTCCTGGATGGTTCAGTGGTTAGGAATCCACCCACCCGTGCAGGGGACGTGGGTTCGATCCCACATGCCACGGGGCAGGTAAGCTCCACCGAGCTCACGCTCCAGGGCCCGTGATCCAGACAAGAGAGGCCAGCACACCGCAGCAGATGGCAGTCCCCAAACGCCGCAAGCAGGGAAACTCTGGGCAGCAGAGAAGGCCCAGCACAGCCCCAGGTAAATACATTTAAAAAAATTTAAATCAAAGGTAACAAAATTCTATGTAAGTAATTTGTAGTAACAGTGGGCTGTATAACCGTGAGACTCTAGCTCCTGAGACTCTAGCTGTTGCCTCAAAACCAGTAAGATGGGCAACTTGACACTGTGCACACAGGTTTTTTGGTAAATTTCTGAAACTGACTGCTGGATGATGCTTTTGCTAAAAACTCTCATTTTCTATCTATTTATGCCTAATTTCAAAACAGGTTTGGAGAATTAAATGCCATTCCGACAATGATAAAAAACTTTGCTAAAAAATACAGGCCATTGGTCAATTCACCAAACATACAGACTGGTCATCGTACTGCCAGAAAAACCTACTTCCATTCATTACAAATGGATAGGTATGAGTCAGTTGGGCCCTGAAACCTATAAAGAATGATGAAGGCTTAGTGGTTATTTTGCAAATGTCAAAGATATGTATTACTTCTAAAGGATAGAAGGTTAGTAAGAATCGTCGTTGTATTTTATAATAGATCTTTCTTTTTAAAAATTCAATTTGTTTTTGTCTTAGCAAAAACTAATAGCCACTGAATTGCATGGTATGTTCAGTTTGTTAAAATTTATCAAGTACTACTAATAACATATGCATGTATATGGATGTTTCTGTTGGTGTTGTTCAGTTGCTCAGTCGTGTCCGACTCTTGGACCCCATGGACTGAAACATGCCAGGCTTCCCTGTCCTTCTCTAATTCTTGGAGTTTACTCAAACTCATGTCCATTGAGTCAGTGATGCCATCGACCATTTCATCCTCTGTCGTCCCCTTCTCAGTCTTTCCCAGCATCAGGGTTTTTTTCCAATGATTCAGCTCTTCGCATCAGGTGGCCAAAGTATTGGAGCTTCAGCTTGAGCATCAGTCTTCCAGTGAATATTCAGGACTGATTTCTTTTAGGATGGACTGGTTGGATCTCCTTGCTGTCCAAGCGACTCTCAAGAGTTTTCTCCAGCATCACAGTTTGAAGGCATCAATTCTTCAGCGCTTGGTCTTTTTTATTGTTTAGCTCTCACATCCGTACATGACTGCTGGAAAAACCATAGCTTTGACTAGATGGACCTTTGTCAGCAAAGTAATGTTTCTGCTTTTTAATACGCTGTCTAGGTTGGTCATAGCTTTTCTTCCAAGGAGCAAGTGTTTTTTTAATTTCATGGCTGCAGTCACCATCTGAAGTGATTTTGGAGCCCCAAAAAATAAAGTCTGACACTGTTTCCACTGCTTCCCCATCTATTTCCCATGAAGTGATGGGACCGGATGCCATGATCTTTGTTTTTTGAATGTTGAGTTTAAGCCAGCTTTTTCACTCTCCTCTTTCACCTTCATCAAGAGGCTCTTTAGTTCCTCTTCGCTTTCTGCCATAAGGGTGGTGTCATCTGCATATCTGAGGTTATTGATATTTCTCCCGGCAATCTTGATTCCAGCTTGTGCTTCTTCCAGCCCAGCGTTTCTCATGATGTACTCTGCATATAAGTTAAATAAGCAGGGTGACAGTATACAGCCTTGATGTACTCCTTTTCCTATTTGGAACCAGTCTGTTGTTCCATGTCCAGTTCTAACTGCTGCTTCCTGACCTGCATACAGGTTTCCCAGGAGGCAGGTCAGGTGGTCTGGTATTCCCAGTGAAAGATTGTTTCTTTCTGACGCTTGCAGCCTATTTCCTCCATTTGGAGACCCCTGGCCTTCCTGCCTGCTACCCTCTTACCATCCCTTGAAGAATTTTCCACAGTTAGTTCTGATCTACACAATCAAAGGCTCTGACGTAATTAACAAAGCAGATGTTTTTCTGGAACTCTTGCTTTTTCTATGATCCAAAGGATGTTGGCAATTTGGTCTCTGGTTCCTCTGCCTTTTCTAAATCTAGCTTGTACATCTGGAAGTTCTCGGTTCACATACTGGTGAAGCCTGGCTTAAGGATTTTGAGCATTACTTTGCTAGCATGTGAGATGAGTGCAGCTGTGCAGTAGTTAGAACATTCTTTGGCATTGCCTTTCTTTGGGATTGGAATGAAAACTGACCTTTTTCAGACCTGTGGCCACTGCTGAGTTTTCCAAATTTGTTGGCATATTGAGTGCAGCATCATCTTTTAGGATTTGAAACAGCTAAACTGGAATTCCATCACCTCCACTAGCTTTGTTCATAGTGATGCTTCCTAAGGCCCACTTGACTTCACATTCTGGCTCTAGGTAAGTGATCACACCATCGTGATTATCTGGGTCATGAAGATCTTTTTTTGTGCAGTTCTTCTGTATATTCTTGCCACCTCTTCTTAATATCTTCTGCTTCTGTTAGGTCCATACCAATTCTGTCCTTTATTGAGCCCATCTTTGCATGAAGTGTTCCCTTGGTATCTCTAATTTTCTTGAAGAGATCTCTAGTCTTTCCCATTCTATTGTTTTCCTCTATTTCTTTGCACTGTTCACTTAAAAAGGCTTTCTTATCTGTCATTAAGATAAGAATGTATTGTACTTAAAGTTAAAAAAAAGCAATTTAGTATTGCAAGAATAAAACCAGAAAATACAGTGAAGCTACAAGAAGTACATAAAACCCACCATTACCTCCTCAAAATGCTAATGGGAATGCGCCAGTCCAGCTCTTCCGCATTCATCTGTTGTTCTGTCTCGATGTGGTAGATTACAGATGGATAGACATCTGTCAAGAAGTGGGATCTCTCCCTTTCTGTGCTGGCCCTGCAACTAGTGCTGACTAATGGGATGCAGCACAAATGTCGCTGCTGTAGCTCCTGAGAGCAGATTTTAAAAGATGTGCAGTTTCTGCCTTTGTATGGTTTGAACTCCTGGGGTCCAGCTGCCAGGCTTCAGGAAGTCCAGGGCATACAAAGAAGGCACCCACAGGACCGAGGTGCTCCAGCTGACAATCCCCGCCGAGCTCCCAGCTGACGCCTTTGCCAATGGACAACATACATGTGTGCCGCTTTGGACAGGGCACCAGGTCAAGCCTGCACATGACCGCAGCTGCAGCCAAGAGCACATGGAGCAGAAGCGCTTTCCAGACCCATCCAGTCAGCCCACAGGGTTTCGAGACGATACAATTAGTATTGTTTTGAAGCCACTGCATTGCTTCAGTCGTGTCCAACTCTTCGCGACCCCACGGACTGAGCCCACCAAGCTCCTCTGTCCACGAAATTCTCCAGGCAACAATACTGGAGTGTGTTGTCATGCCTGTCTCCAGGGTCTCCTAAATCCGAGGATTGAACTCACATCTCTTATGTGTCCTGCACTGGCAGGCAGATTCTTTACCATAAGCGCCATCTGGGAAGCCATACCTCAATTCAAAAGTCATTTAATTGGCATAGCTATTACTGAACAATAGATAGCTGAGATTGTCTACTATTGTGTCTATCCATTTATTACTTAATTTACCTACAAAGTGTCTTGGTTGGCAATAGCAGTGTCTCCCCAGACAGATGGCATGGTGTTGGAATCCGTCTGACCATGAGATGGGGTGGAACTGGGCAAACTGGGCTTGGTCACTGGGAAATGGATGGGCCGCTGCTGCGAGGCTGCAGAGGCAGAAGGCAGAGCAGGACCGTGAGGGCTGGTCCACCGGAGGCCAGAAGGAGCGCCGGACGCATCCTGCCAGCCTGACGACCGGTCAGACGGAAGCTGGCGGGGTGCGCGAGGGCGCAGAGTGGGCGGCAGGCCTGCGGGCGCCCGCGAGGGGCTGAGAGCCTGGTGCCCGGCTCCTCCCACAGGGCCACGTCAGGGCGTCTCCCAGCGCTGCGGGGGCGCTGCTGGGACGCTCGGAGAAGACCCCCAGTCTCGGCAAAGGTGGGCCTGTCCGCCGCACCACCAGACTGTCCCCGGGGCCGCGGCCGGGCGAGGCAGCTGTCTACAGCTGAGGATGCGATCTCAGTGTCAGGGCAGGTTTCACCGGTCTCGTGAAGATGAAAACACCCGAGATTCTGAAACCACTCACCTGGATGACACAGTGTGAAATGACCTTAAGGACAGAACCCTTAAACTGTAAATGTGTTATCAGAAACAAGTCACAGGCAAGCCTTAGCTTGCGCTGGGCCGGATCCCAGCTCCAACCCCATTTCCTTCACACTTAAAACATGACCCTTCATTTTAAAGCCCCTTATATAAAAACCAACAAGGCAGTCATGTGTGTACCAGACAACTTCACCCACTCCCTGCGTCTCCCTCCCCAGGTCTCACGCTGTGAACCCGGCTGGGGAGCAGGGGGCGCCCAGCGGCCTGGCCAAGCTCCACCTGGTTAAGAAATCTCAGGTTTACCTGCATGACTTTTAAACTGTATCTGCATATAGTTGATTTCCTACGTCGTGCTCGTTTCAGGTGTACAGAAAAATGATTCAGTTTATACATGTACATACTTTTTTTAAGATTCATTTCTCATAAGAAAACAATTTTTTTTTTGATGTGGGACCATTTTTTAAAGCCTTTATTGACTTTGTTACAACACTGCTTCTGACTTATGTTTTGGTTTTTTGGTCATGAGGCAGGTGTGATCTTAGCTCCCTGACTGGGGATCAAACCCACACCCCCCGCACAGGGAGGCACAGTCTTACCCTCTGGAACTCCAGGGATGTCCCGCTCGTGTAAGTCTCTGTAACCAGCAAGAGCCTACGGCAGGCACGTCCCTGGTGGGTGAAAGTGTTACTTGCTCTGTTGTGTCTGACTCTTTGCAACCCCGATGGACTGTAGCCTGCCAGGCTCCTCTGTCCATGGGATTCTCCAGACAAAGATACTGGAGGGGGTTTCCATGCCCTTCTCTGGGGCATCTTCCTGACTCAGGGATCGAACCCAGGTCTCCTGCGTTGCAGGCGGATTCTTCACTGCCTGAGCCACCAGGGAGCACAGGGAACTCTGCTCAGTGTTCTGTGGTGACCTAAACAAAGTCACAGTGCTTTCATGTTTTGAAGCTGCCTCATCAAAACAGCCTCCTCCACAAGAACTGCTCTGGCTGCATGTTAACGACACGGGGAGCCTCTGCTTAACCACCTGGATCGGCCTGCGAGACGCGCCTGCCAGCCTACTGGAGTTTTCCACTGGGTTCAATCATCCCAGGCTCGGCATTGCAAGCGCTCAGACAATCACAAGCCTCTGGCTGTCTAAGTGATAAAGCGGCAGCGAGAGGCTCCTGGTGGCCGGAGGCTGCATTCCCGCCACGCGGCCTCTGCACTGGAAGTGAGTGAGGTTTTCCTTGCTGTTGAGCCGCTAAGCTGTGTTGGACTCTTTTGGGACTGCAGCCCGCCAGGCTCCTCTGTCCATGGGAATTTCCCAGGCAAGAACACTGGAGTGGGTTGCCATTTCCTCTTCCAGGGGATCTTCCTGACCCAGGGATTGAACTCACATCTCCTGCTTGGCAGGTGGATTCTTTACCACTGGAGCCAACTGGGAAGATTTCCTTGCATTCCCGTTAATGTGCTTTCTCCAAAAGTGTGAAAGCAGGCTTTGGTCTGTTCTGTTGATTTTATGAACAAGTTTTCTAAAGCCGAGGCCTTCACACGTTTAAATCTGCGGATAGCACTTATGAAGACGTCGTAAATCACAGGCCAGTTCACCCGTGTGCAAGCACGTGTGTGTGCAAGTGCAAGCGACAGTTTCACAAAGTGATACTTTTACTGTGTGTGACATTTAAACTTTTTTATGTCAGTTCTATATTCTGGGCTAGGCTATGGAGTGCAGTGATTAAACAGTCTAGGTGCTGCCATGAAAGTATGTTTTTAGATGTGATCAACAATTCAATCAGGCTTCTCTGATGGCTCAGAGGTCAAGAGTCCACCTGCCAGTGCAGGAGACAGGGTTCGATCCTCTTGGGAAGATCCTCCTGAGGAGGAAATGGCAACTCATTCCAGTGTTCTTGCCTGGAGAATGCCATGGACAGAGGAGCCCGGCAGGCTACAGAGTATGAGACTGCCAAGGGCTGGACATGGCTGAGCACACAACTGCGTTCACGCGCGTCATCAGTGCTGACACAGCGGTCCCCTCTCTCTGAGGCTTGGAGGAGCAGCCACGGCCGGCTGAGTGCTCCGCTGTGGACGTGCACAGACCTCTGTCTGCTCGCAGGCGGCTTGTGTGCCCCTCCCGCTCTTCATAACTCACTCAGGAGAAAGCCTGTGCCTGCTCCCTCTCCCACAAAGACTGCCAGCCTCCCAGGAGACAGCTGCAAGACTAAGGTGGTTTCTGCTTGTGCCTCTAGAAATTTCGCTTTAAACAGAAGTAATGTACACCCACAAGACAATTCACGACACGTAACTCTGGCCAGTGCTTGATGAGTAGCCACGCTGAGTTCAACTCTTTCTCGACCTTATTCCTGACCCCTGCTTAGTAAACGCTCAGGAGACGTTTGTTGTCGACAGTGATGAAGGTGGTATCGTGTTTCAAAACTGAGAGCCATAAGTGGGAAACTTCTGCAAAAATTACCTTGACTTGTTAAGGCCCAGATTAGGCAAAGCCCCTGTAAAACACCAGCGTGAATTTCACTGCGAGTCTGATGAGATGTGTATGGAAATATGCTTCAGATGGGTGCGGTTAACCCATCAGCCCGTGGACCCTTGAGGCACTTGGGGAAAGGCGCCCTCTCCTGGAAGGAAGCGGCCCTGCAGGTGCCCCGTTGGGCGGCACCCAGGGGCGGGCCCTTTCTTCCGGGTCAAGCTCCTCCTCCTCCGCCACCAGTGCCCGAGCCTGGCAAGTGGAATGTCATCTGGGTTTTGCCCCCATTATTCCTCACTGCTGGGCACCTGTGTGGAACGCCCGAAGTGTGTCACTGACATAGCAGCCGTAGAGAATACCATCAACCTACAAATGCACACAGACCAGACCAGGGTTTAGCAGCTTGCTGCTGCTGCTAAGTCGCTTCACTCCTGTCCGACTCTGTGCGACCCCATAGACGGCAGCCCACCAGGCCCCACCGTCCCTGGGATTCCTCAGGCAAGAACACTGGAGTGGGTTGCCATTTCCTCCTCCAGTGCATGAAAGTGAAAAGTGAAAGTGAAGTCGCCCAGTCGTGTCCGACTCTTAGCGACCCCATGGACTTCAGCCTACTAGGCTCCTCCATCCGTGGGATTTCCCAGGCAAGAGTACTGGAGTGGGGTGCCATACACATCTCAAAACAACAGCTACTCCTTTAAAAGTTTACATGGAGACATACATATTTCAGTACCAAACATTACACTGCTTTTTTTTTTTTTTTCTCACTTGCTTTTTAAAGAGAAGAAAACCCAATTTAGATTTTCAATAAGAAATCGACAATAGAAAATCTGAACAGGCAAGTCTTACTACTTCATCTGCTAACCCAAAGTGGATGAAACATCTGCTGGAACGTTCCATGAAGGTCACTGCCCACTCGGGTCCAAGTTTCGGTGAGTTGTCTTTAAAAGAAAACTTGAGCAAACTACGCATTTCCTGTATCTCACAAAACCAGGCGGTGGCAAGAATTCAGCACGATAATGTGCAGAAAAGTGCTTGTAAATTCTAAACGCCTACAGAAATGTCAGTCACTTTAATCTGCGAGCTGGCCAGTGTCAAACTTAAGAAGAAACCATGAGAACCATTCCTGTTTAAGCCAGGGAAAAGAAAATATCAGAATGCTTCCTATCCTCGTTATTACAAAACACTGCTAGGAAAGTACTATCAACCCAGCAAAACGAAATAAAATAGGGTCATAAGTAACTGGAAGACAGAGGTAAGTTTACCATAGTCAGGGACTGAGATGATTGTATGATGGAAAACCCAGGAGAAGCAAAGGGAAAACTTATAAATGACAGGAGAATTCAACAAGTTGGCTAGGAACAGCATTTTATATATATATATACACACACAGAAATCACAGGCTTCATATATAGTCAGTGAAAGTGAGAACTGAACAGCTCCTATGTATAATAGAAGTAAATTAGAAAATAAGAAGTACAAATCCATCTAAAGAAAATTAAAAAGAATCAAACGGAGAGACTCAAAGAAAATCTAAACAAATACCCAGTTCTTAGACGGAACTGTTCATCATTATTAAGATCTCACACCTCCCTGCGTTACCCCAAAGCTTAAAGCAGTCTCAATGAACCCAGCATTTGCATTTGCATTCTGGCAGTGGGAGACTAGGTATCTTGAAAATGCTTAAAACACTTAAAAATGCTGGATAAAATCCAACTTATGTCCTTCTAAATGAATACCTTAAAGTCTCAGGTGCAAGAAAAAAAGAGGGAACCACAAAGCAATGGATTAGTGCTGTGGCCAGGCTGGGGTAGAAAGGCTGGGGCAGAATGAAGGAGAGTTTGTTGGTCTCCAAACCAACGCCTGGCTCCGGCTTGGGAGAAGCTGGGTGCCAGCCAGCACCACAGACGGCCAGGCCTGCAAGAGGAGAAGCTGTAACTGACGTCCATGCATAAATCTGAACCCTTTAAGGAATTTACAGTGAGTGAAAGAAGAGACAGAAAACAATCTTGACAGCACCTGGCGATCTGAGTGAGATACAAGGTCTCTTTTGTTTGTGCGGAACCACAGGCTATGGCTCTGGGGTCAGCGTCTATACTGTGTACACAATCCAGGAAACCCCAAGCTGGGCAATTATCGCAGAAGTTGACCTCAGCCACCGAAACTCTGGCGGTTCCTGGCAGATCCTTCAGGCTAAAGCTGCTCTGTAGGGACGCAACTCTGACTCAGGCACACAGTCTTCCCACAGTTAGGCCCTCGGTGGAATGAGCCCACAGTGCACAATTTCAGAACACATGTGATAAAGACCCTTCACGAGACCGAGCTAACGACATATCGAGTCGGGTTATTACAGCACTGAGAACTTACGCTTAGGCTGATCGCGTCTCCCTTTGTCCCCAGGCGCGTAGTTGACGTCCTAACCCCAGAACCTAAGAAGGTGGTTGTATTTAGAGACATATAAGGCCGGGGGCTGGTAATTCAATACGACGGTTGTTCCTACGACAAGAAGAGACTGGGGGACACATAAACAGAGGGAAGCGCGTGTGAAAACGCAAGGAGAGGACGGCCGTCTACGCACCAAGGAGAGGGGCTTCAGGAGAAACACTCTCAACGCCGCGATCCCAACTTCTAACCTCTGGAAGAGCGAGAAAACCAACCTCCTGCTGTTTAAGCCACTTAGTCTGCGGCACTCTGTTACGGTAGCCAGTAAACTAATGGAGCTGCCGATAACAAGCGGACAGACACAAACATAGAAATCTGTTAAAAATACTGGAAACCGCAAACACAGAATAAGACACTGAAAATAAGAAAAGGACTCCTGCTGAAAAAAAAAAGCTGAAAAGCCTATGAAAACATTAAAGAAGTATTTCATGAAGAAGGAAGCTGAATCCCAAAGGAAAGAGTGGGGTGTAGAAAGCAATGACGAGCAAAGGAAGCAGGCGTCTTGTGTTTAAACCTAAGCAAGCATCTGTTGTTGGATTAAAAAAGTGACAGCTAGCTTGGGGAATATAAAGCAAGATGGCCAATACGGCACTGAACAAAATAACAGGTAAGCCAGGAGCGGAGCAAACGCTTCCTGAATCCTTGTGTTTGGGGTGAAATGGGTTAGAGACTTCCCAGGGCTAGAGGGTGGGGGTGAAACGGGTCAGAGACGGGCTTCCCAGGTGGCACCAGTGGCAAAGAGCCCACCTGCCGACACAGGAGACAGAAGAGATACGGGTCCCACCCCTGGGTCGGGAAGATCCCCTGGGGGAGGGCAGGGCAACCCACCCCAGTGTTCTTGCCTGGAGAATCCCATGGACAGAGGAGTCTGGCGGGCTACAGTCCACGGGGCCGCAAAGAGTCCGACACGACTGAGTGACTTAGCTTCACTTTGGGTAGAGAGCTTCACTTTGTTTAGACTTTGTAAAGTCACATACGTATATTAAAATTAAAGGGAAATGACTAAAAGAACAGACCATATAATTTCCAAAATAAGTATAGAGGGAAAATAAAGAATAAAAGCATTAAATCCAGTAGCAGGCAAGAAAAAACAGAAACAGGAAACAGAAAAAGCAAAGACTCTGACCGGCAGATCCCGGGGTAGCTCATGGCCCCGTGCCTCAGTGGAGGGAAGTAACGGCGTCGACCCCAGACAGCTCCAGGCTGGAGCGTTTCTCTCACCAGGGATCCCTGTGGGCGACCCAACGATCTCCCAACAGCAACAGCCCGGTGACCAGGCATCAGGCCATCCTGAGTCATCAGAAAAGACTCTGGCTGCTAAGGTTCGAAGTTCCAGCCCAGCCTGCCTCCCGTCGCCAAGGGTCTCTCTCGGGAGAGCTGGGGCCCTGCAGAGCTATTCTTGCGAAATTCATGACCACGTTCAACAAGAGGTAGGGACCTACCTGGAAGTTACGACTCCAAGCTCTCCTCGCAGTGGGAATGGGTTTGATCCTTGGATTGGGAACTAAGATTCTGCATGCCATGCTGCATGGTCAAAAAAATAAAGGGATGGACAACAGTTCTTACAATAAGCACACGCTGACTTTCAAAAAGGAAACTGTGTTTTAAAAAAGTCCAAACTGAGTGAAAACCAATCAGGTTACCCTCCTTTTCTGCTTGGGAGGGAGAGAAGAGAAACGTGTATCACTTTATCTAATATTTCATGTCTCTATGCAGAGATACTCTGTTTTCCACGCTTGCAGGAAATACTTGAAAAATTGGCTTGATATATGCTATTCCTAAGGGTACTGGAGATGAGACTTAACTAAATTCATATTTTCACCTAAGTCTTTGCTTTGGGGCTCTCCAAATTCTGAAAGAGATGGGAATACCAGACCACCTGACCTACCTCTTGAGAAACCTGTATGCAGGTCAGGAAGCAACAGTTAGAACTGGACATGGAACAACAGACTGGTTCCAAATAGGAAAAGGAGTACGTCAAGGCTGTATACTGTCACCCTGCTTATTTAACTTCTATGCAGAGTACATCATGAGAAACGCTGGGCTGGAAGAAGCACAAGCTGGAATCAAGATTGCCGGGAGAAATATCAATAACCTCAGATATGCAGATGACACCACCCTTATGGCAGAAAGTGAAGAGAAACTAAAAAGCCTCTTGATGAAAGTGAAAGAGGAGAGTGAAAAATTTGGCTTAAAGCTCAACATTCTGAAAACGAAGATCATGGCATCTGGTCCCATCACTTCATGGGAAATAGATGTGGAAACAGTGGAAACAGTGTCAGACTTCATTTTTTGGGGCTCCAAAATCACTGCAGATGGTGATTGTAGCCATGAAAGTAAAAGATGCTTACTCCTTGGAAGGAAAGTTATGACCAACCTAGATAGCATATTCAAAAGCAGAGACATTACTTTGCCAACAAAGGTCTGTCTAGTCAAGGTATGGTTTTTCCAGTGGTCATGTATGGATGTGAGAGTTGGACTGTGAAGAAGGCTGAGCGCCGAAGAATTGATGCTTTTGAACTGTGGTGTTGGAGAAGACTCTTGAGAGTCCCTTGGACTGCAAGGAGATCCAGCCAGTCCATTCTAAAGGAGATCAGCCCTGGGTGTTCTTTGGAAGAAATGATGCTAAAGCTGAAACTCCAGTACTTTGGCCACCTCATGCGAAGAGTTGACTCATTGGAAAAGACTCTGATGCTGGGAGGGATTGGGGGCAGGAGGAAAAGGGGACGACAGAGGATGAGATGGCTGGATGGCATCACCAAATCGATGGACGTGAGTTTGAGTGAACTCTGGGAGTTGGTGATGGACAGGGAGGCCTGGCGTGCTGTGATTTATTGGGTCACAAAGAGTCAGACACGACTGAGCGACTGAACTGAACTGAACTGATGAGGCTGGAGCAATGGTCTCAGCCCACCTGATCACATGTGTATCTAATTAATCACAGGAGGACTTTATTTGACCCAATCAGACTGTGGTTTTCTCTGTGGATCATTATTTGCTTTTGAAACTTCTCACTTTGCTAGTTCCTTCCTTGATTAGCTTATAAACTACTTGAGGACAAGGACTATTTTTTGCATCTGTAGCCCACATGTGCCCTTGAACGGGGCTGAACCTCCCATAGGCAATTAACCTAAGTTTGCTGAATTTTCTTGATAATGCTAACCAGAGCACTGAAGAAATTAATGCTGGATGTTATTAGTTTTATCCATCACTAAGCTTGGGAGTAATTAAACCTTGGTTCATGGTCACTCTGAGCCACTTGTTGACCAGTTACCAAAGAGGGGACACAAGAGAGAAGCATAAAAGTCAAAAGTTATCAAATAGCAACTAGAAGCTGTAGGGGGGAAAGTCGAAAAAGAAACTGAAACTATTCTTTTAAATTACTTTTGAATATTTGTAGAGTCTTTTTTTTTTTTTTTTTTTAACACTTCCTGTTACAGTCTCTGGACCTTCCCTGATGACTCAGTGGGTTAAGAATCTGCCTGCAATGCAGGAGAAGCAGGAGATGCATCCCTGGGTCAGGAAGACCCCCTGGAGGAGGAAATGGCAACCCACTCCAGTATCCCTGCCTGGGAAATCCCACGGTCAGAGGAGCCTAGTGGGCTGCATCCGTGGGGTCGGAAAGAGTTGGACACAACTAAGCATGCACACGTGACAGTCTCTGCAGAAAATTAAATCAGAGAAAGACGAGTCAGCTGTGGACATAAGGCGATAGGACGCCAAATCGCAAAGCTACCACGAAGGCACTGCCAGACATGCAGTAAACGTCCTTGAATTTCTGTGTGTTTTTTTTTGTTTGTTTGTTTTTCTGTTTATTAGTGGGGTTGTTTTGTTCTTACTTGGAAGATATCTACTTTAAGATTAGCTCACATATCATCTTTGTAGAGCCTTCCGGGTGTCCTTCCAAACTGTGAATCACCAAATTTGCATATCATGGTGTCTGCAGTTAACTGATAAAATTTAACTCTAGCACTGGGCAGAATGCACTGAAGGAAAGTGATCACTCTACAGCTATTTCATGTTTCCATCTTGTATAGCGGTCACAAAGTAAAAATAATAATAATAATAATAGTAGTAGTGTGTTAAAGTGTTATTCGCCAGCCGTGTCTGACTCTTTGTGACACTGTAGATTACAGCCCGCCGTGGAATTCCAGGTCCATGGGATTCTCCAGGCAAGAATACTGGAACTGGTAGCCATTCCCTTCTCCAGAGGACCTTCCCGACCCAGGGACTGACCCTGTTTCTCCTGCACTGGCAGGTGGGTTCTTCACCACTTTGCCCCTGGGAAGCCCTAGGGTGATGGAATTAGGATGTCCGAGACTTTGGCAGGTGATTCCACGAGCTGGGCAGAGGCCTCCTAAATGGGCTTTTACCTCCTATGAAAGCGACTCCTCGGAGATCCCTCCCCACTTCTGTCGAGTGAAAATACAAGAAGTTTGGATCTGAGAGAGGGCCGCAGACTGGCACCCTCATCTTGGACTTACAGCCTCCAGACGTGAGAAAATGTCTCTGTTGTTCACAGGCAGCCTGTGGGTGGTATTTGGTTATAGCTGCTTGGATGGACTAGGACAGATGCTGTGACAAGCGTTGTGCTTACATGATATCACTTAATATTCCCAAACCTTTGCAAAGTCGTCATTATACCCCTTTCACAGATAAGAAGACTGGGCCTTAGAAACATGGAGTGGGCTTGTCCAGGTCACGCAGCTGGAAGATCATCACACCGGGAAGTCCTACCCCAGAGTCCACCAGATGAATTTTCTTACAAAACTTTCGAGAAGCACTGCAACACTGCTGCTGACACACCAGACACTCAGTGACGGTCAGTAAGTGAACATAACATCTATCGACACTTACACAAGATACGTGACATTCTTTGTATCTGGTTCTGTAAAGGTAAAGGTGGAGAGCTACAACGGTGAGACAGACTTAGGGACCGCCATGTCAACACAGTCACAGGGTTTCTTTATATCGAGACCTCTCAGAGCTGTCAACACAGGTAAAATAGAGCCTTTTGGGGCGTCCTGGTGGCACTGGTGGTAAAGAACCCGCCTGCCAACGCAGGAGACGCAAGAGACACAGGTTTGAACCCTGGGTCGGGAAGATCCCCTGGAGGAAGGCGTGGTAACCCACTCCAGTGTTCTTGCCTGGAGAATCCCATGGACAGAGGGTCCTGGTGGGCTACGGTCCACGGGATCTCAAAGAGTTGGACTGAAGCGACTTAACACACACACACACAGCCTTGTTTTCAAAGTTATTTGGTCATGGATCCCATTACTTCTTCTTTATCTTTTACATTACCTCTTTTAAACTGTATTAACAGTTTGGAAAGCAATGTCATGAAAAATAATTTCATAATAATAGCTGGCACTTGTATGGAGCTCTACAGTTTACAAAGCACACTCACAGGCACACCATCACCTTTTGCAGGGCTGCACGCAAGAGTTGAGAGAAGCCATCAGAGGTTTCCCCAGGAAGCAAGAACTGGACGGAACAGGGTGCGTGGACGGAGCAGGGTGCGTGGATGGAGCAGGAGCAGGGTGAGTGGATGGAGCAGAGTGTGTGGGCGGAGCAGGGTGCGTGGACGGAGCAGGGTGCGTGGACGGAGCAGGGTGAAGGGCAGAAGGGGGCTCGGGGCTCGGTGTCCACTGTCGACCCGTGCCGTCATAGCAGGCAGTCTCCTTTCCTACAGAAACTTAATGCTTAGGGGAAGCAGGGCATTAAGTGAAAGGTCATTCACCGTTCTTTGCCTCAGTTTCCTCATCTGTAAAATGAGGCAGTTGGAACAAACTTAAGAGAGGTGCCGTGGCCAAAGTCAAACACCATCTTCCGCAGCATGGCTGGAATTGTGATTGATGTTCTCAGCTCCTTAACCAGTTCAACCCGTGTGCCGTGAACCAGGAGCCAGTAACAGAGGTGGGCACTCCGGCTGCAAGAAAAACTTAGGCGTGATTCCTTCTCCGGCATATTCCGTCTCCCAGAATGTGCTGGTAGAAATGTTTGTGTGCAGCTGTCCTCTAAGGCCAGAGCACCATGCCCTTTGGTACCTCTGACCTGTCGTCTCCTGAAAAAACAAACAAAAACCAGGTAGCACAGCACTGCCCTGAAATGTCACAGAGTCCTGGTGGCCAGAGCCTCGTGACCATGCCCGAAGGTCCTAAATCTGCTCTTACTCAACAGCAGGGCTGGAAGTCAGCTTCCCTGTGGTAATAAAAGCTATTACCCGACTCTTTAAACATTTCAACTTTCCTCCCTATTTCACAGTTCATAAAGCACCGCTCTGATGTGGAAGGATTTTTTATTCAAAAGGAGATGTAAGATAGCACGCTTTCCCACTGCTTGATGGCTTATTACTTCCCAGAAGCTAAGAAGCAGTGCTTCTGCAACACAGCTTTGCTAATTGCTCACGTCTAGTACGATGTCAGTGCCCTGGGCATCTTGCTGCCCACCTCCCAGCTCCATCCCACGGGGAGTCTGGCGTTAGCACAGCCAGAGCCTGGGTTAATATGCACCCCACACAACTCATTAGCTGCACATTCGGATCGGAGCCAAGATTCAACACAATGGATCCAGCAACGTGCTGGAGCCTGGGTCAGTGTCTCGGCCGAGGGCTCCTCGACGCCGAGGTCAGCAGCTCGGTGTTGACCCCACGGCCCACACCCAGCATGTCGTGCTCCACGTGGCCCTCGGGGAGGATGGCAAACATGGGCCTAGTTAAAAACTGACGGGAGGAGGAACTTCGCTTTGCAGGACCCACGAGGCTTCACGGTTACTGATCTGCCCTCCACTCACATGAAACGTCTGCGGGATTTATCTCCAAAATAAGAGCCCTGAACAGTCAAGGGCTGTTACCGTATTTCCAGGAGTCAGACATCATGCGTTAGGGGTCCAAGTGAAAGCGTGAAGCATGTCTCTTTAAATGTAAATGTTATTTTTGTAACATTTGCTGGTTTAAATCCAGTGGAGGTAAAATGATTGAAGCAGCGTTTCTCTCTCTTCCCCTCCTTTCCATCTCTTTTCCCCGCTTCCTCACTCCTTCCTTCCTTCCCACCAACTTCTTCCTTAAACAGGCACAGTAATAAAGAGCCCTTTAAAAGCTGTCCTTCCCAGGTCGGGGCCTCTCAAGTCATCCCTCATAATACACCATTTGGCAGAAAACACTGCTCACACACCTCCTCTCATCTTCTCCCGGAGGACGACAAACCCCAGCAGGGCAGAAAAATTACTTCCGAGAAGAAAGGCTTCCTCAGGCCTCCAAATCCATCATGCCCCGCAGTAATTACCGACTAGGACATTCTGGGTAGGACTGTCTTGCTCTCACCAACAGTTCTCCTTTCTTTGAGAGTGGAACAAGGACTACAGGCTCCCAGCAGCTGGTATTTTAGAGATGATTACCTGACCCTACATGGGTACTTCAAGTTAGCTTGATTTTTGTAGGTCTGGTTTGAAAAAAGAAAAAAAAGGAAACAAATCCAACACTTCCTGTTTAAAATTACAGAGCATGCAGTGTTCACATTTTCATAAAACCACTTAAAAATGAAAGGTCAAACTAATCATTCCAGCCCCAAGACCCAGCTTTCTTGTCAGCACGATTCAAAACGTGGCCCTTGCTTTCAACGATCGCACCTGTTCTGGGCGGCACCCCAGTGAGCACTTTGCACCACGACAGCCACGAGGCACACAGCATCTCCCGTGCCCCTGTGTGCTTCCTGAAAACGGACGCGATTCCTGCAGACCACGGAGGCGGCCTCTGGCTGGGTGCGCGGCCCCGTGCTCACTCGTTAGGAGGATGGCCCTCAGCTCTGCTCTGGTGTTAGACGGACCAGAACCAGCCAGTTCCTGGGAGGGTCACAGCAAACGAAGATGGAATCACTAGGAAGCAATGCAGTTATGGCCTGAAAGTTCGCATCTCCCCAAAGTCTGTATGTTGAAAACTAATGGACAAGGCGATGTATTACAAGGTGGGGCTTCTGGGAAGTGATTAGGTCGTGAGCGCATGGAACCCACATGAGTGGGGTCAGTGCCCAACAAAAGATCTTCCAGAGGGACCCTGCCTTCTTGGCCCTCCCCCGTCTGAAGACAAGAAGACCGCAGTCCGGAAAGCGGTCCTGGCCTGCCCGTGCCGGCACCTGGATCTGAACGTCCAGCCTCCAGACCTGTGAGAAGGACATTTCTGTTGTGCACAAGCTACCCAGCCTATGTATGTGTCTTCAGTCCTGTCCAACTCTCGGCAGCCCCGTGGACTGCAGCCCGCCGGGCGCCTCTGTCACGGGATTTTCCAGATGAGGATACCGGAGCAGCAGCCATTTTCTACTCCAGGGGCCCTTCCCAACCCGCATATCAGACCCGCAGCTCCCGCAGCTCCCGCACTGGCGGGCACACTCCTTCCCACTGTGCCACCCGGGAAACCCAGGCTTTGGCATGTTGTTACAGCAGCCCAAAGAAATCAAGACAACTGTTGCTCACACGTAACTCAGTGGTTCTCAGAGTCGGGAAACTGAAGAAGGACTTTTCTGTGAGAGGCACACTGGAGTGTTCCCTTCTAAATCTATTCTGGTGCAATGCATAAGGCCCCAGACTAGAAGCAGTATGTCACTGTTCTCAAACTTAAAAAAACGCTAGTCCCGAGCTTACAGATTTATATACACTGGGTGAAAATGGACCCGACGTGGAAAACTCACTAAGCCTGGTGGGAAAGTGGGACAGAGCCCTGGCCCAGCGAGGCCGGCAGGCTCCCTAGAAGCGCTGCTGAGCTATCTTCCGCAGGAATTTACAGCATCCAGCTCCCTCAGGCACTTTGGACGCGGTGCCCTGGTGGTCAGGCTTACCTGCACAGCAGCGCTGTCCCTCGCTAAGCCGTGTCCTCACGGACTGCAGCACGCCAGGCCCCTCTGTCCTTCACTGTCTCTTGGCGTTTGCTCAGATTTATGGCCATTGAGTACCTGATTCATGGACCTACCGGGTTCCTATGCAATACTGCTCTTTACAGCATCGGGCTTTACTCTTACCACCAGACACCCCTACAACTGAGCACCATTTTCGCTTCTTCCTGGAGCTATTCGTAATTGCCCTATGCTCTTCCTCAGTGGGGTTCCCTGGTGGCTCAGACGGTAAATAATTTGCCTGTAATGAAGGAGACCGGGATTCCATCCCTGAGTTGAGAATGATCCCCTTGAGAAGGTATTCTTGCCTGGAGAATTCCACGGACAGAGGAGCCTGGTGGGCTACAGCCCATGGGGTCCCAAAGAGTTAGACACGACTGAGCGACTCACATACTTCTCCAGCGGCATATTTGGACACCTTCTGGTCTGGGGGCTCACCTACTGGTGTCACACCTTTTTGCCTTTTCATGCTGTCCACGGGGCTCTCCAGGCAAGAATACTGGAGTGGGCTGCCACTCCCTCCTCCAGGGGACCACGTTTTGTCAGAAGCCTGCACTATGGCCTGTCTGTCCTGGGTGGCCCTGCAGAGCTTGGCTCATAGCTTCAGTGAGTTATGCAAGCCTCTTCGCCCTGGCTTCGATCCATGACAGCAAAAGGCAAAAGGCAGCTCCAGGTCCCTAGCTCCGTGGGGCTCGAGTTATTGTCTAAAGGGGTAAAGGGTGCTGGGACTGAGCCAAACAGGGTGAAGGTGAAAGAGATACAGTAATGACATATTTGGACCAGGAGAGGATGTCTATGTGCCTCTAAAGCAGGTATTCACACGTTGCTAAGAAACTGTCTTTGAAGGCAGTTCCAAAGAATTCTAAAAACGCAATACAGCAGCATATGAGTGAGGGTACAACTGCCTAAGAGCGTTGCTAAGAAAGACAGAATGACCTGAAGGTGTATATTCAGTGCTCCAGCCACCCAAGGTTAACAGCTCTTTTTAAAAGAATGGCCATGCATTTTGCTCCATTAAATCTCTGCACATGCTATTCTTGCAACCGAAAAAGTCTTCCTCTACCTGGTTCTTAAGATTCCCCTTCACAACTTTCCTACCTTCTTAGGCCAAGTCAGATGATTGCTTCCTATGAACTCTCACAGGATTTAATACCAAGTTCACACACACACAGTTCTGTATTTGAGATTCTAAGATTGCATGTCTGTCTTCCCCATTTGTTGGTGAGTTTCTCGAGAACCTCTTTGAATTTCCAACCCACTGCCTTGCCCATCATGAACAGTTACCTAAGATCACTTCCCACATGCAAAATGCTCGTTCCCTTTATAGCACTTACGGCTATCTGAACTGCCTGCTTTCTTGTGTACTATCCATCTCCCCTGCTGGCGTGTAAGCTCACACGGCAAGGACCTTGTCTGCTGTTCGCTGTCATATTCCCAGGACTCCAGCCTGCCTGGCAGAGTCTGTGTGCTCAGTGGTTGTTTATTGAATGAGGGTTATAGGTACTGAATGTGTGCGTGCTCAGTTGCTTCAGTCCAACTCTCTGTGACCCCATGGACCGTGGCCACCAGGTTCCTCTGTCCATGGGATTTTTCAGGCAAGAACACTGGAGTGGGTTGCCAGGCCCTCCTCCAGGGGATCTTTCCCACCCAGGAATCAAACCTGCATCTTCTGCATCACAGGCAGATACCATTTCTTTATTTAATCAAGTTTATACAAACTTTAGAAGAATGTTTTTATAATTAATAGTTGATTAAATATGAAATTACTTCTAAAGCTTAATAATACAGTTTTGGTTACAATTATATATATAAAATCTGAGCTTCCCTGGTGGCTCAGACTGTAAAAAATCCACCTGCAGTGCAGGAGACCCAGGTTCAATCCCTGGGCTGGGAAGATCCCCTGGAGAAGGGAATGACTGTCCATACAAATGAATTTCACATTCTTTTTAGATGGAAATTGAGATTACATAACTTTGACTTTATGACCTCTTTTCCAGGCGTCACATAGATGCTCCTCAAGTCTGATTTTTCCCTTCAAGCTTTCCCTAGAAATCCCAGTCACCCTGTTCCTTCCTCCTCCCTAAATCTGGTGGCATTCTTGGGGGCTACACATTTGGATTCAGCTTGTCATCTACAACAAACAGTAGATCTTTGGCTCTTATGGATTTGACAGAGTTGTTACTGAGCATGACCGTAAATGCTGATGACTTGTCGTCACTTGTCGTTTTGCTAAGGTCAGATCTGAAAGTCTGGGCTGCCACAGCCCCAGGGGAAGCCAGCCCACCGCCCTCTGCAGACAGAGCAGCTCTCCCCTCAAGAGACGCCGGTGGAGACACACACCCACACATGCCCACCCTGCTCAGCTGCTCCTTGGAAAATGGCCTAAAAAGCCAGACTCGGTATCAGGGACGGAGCTCTATGAAAGTGGCGGTTCTCGGCAGAAAACAAGCTGGGGGAGCGAAAGAAAAGAACGTTCAGCTGGCCCTTCTGAGCCACTGATGGATCAAGAGTCGGTCATAGCACCAGTGCGAGCCCTCTTCACTGCACTTGGTAGAAGGAAGTATGCCCTGCGTGCTAGTGAAGCGAAGTGAAGTCGCTCCGTCGTGTCCGACTCTTTGCGACCCCATGGACTGTAGCCTACCAGACTCCTCCGTCCCTGGGATTCTCCAGGCAGGACTACTGGAGGGGGTTGCCGTTTCTTCTCTGTGTGTTAGTAGCATTCACAGACTTGGGAGTTATAAAAGCCTTACACAAAGCCCACTTAAAAAATACTCTTTAGATGAGAGTGCAGTAAGATGTGCGGTGAGAGAGCTGCCTTCACACGTTGCATTAGACGTAGCAGATGCGACGTGCCAGACCCTGTGCCAGACACTGTCTGTAAAACTTTTCATTTAAACCATACACATTCTGAGGTAGGTATTAATGTCTCTTTTTCTAGAGACACAAAAACTGAGGTTCAAAGACTTGAAGAAACTTGCCTAAAGTCGCCCAGCCAACAGGCAACGAGCGACAGTCGTTCAGTCTTGTCCGACTCTTTGCGACCCCATGGACGCAGGCCGCCAGCCTCCTCTTTCCCCGGGATTTTCCAGGCAAGAGCACTGGAGGGGGCTCCCAACCCCCACCCGCTTCCCTGCTTCCGGCATATTCGTTCAGTTGATTCTTATTGGATTTATTGACTCCAATCTCATTTCTAGGTTTCCCAAATTCACCTTAGCTAAAATGCTACGCTGAAGCATTTTAATCACATAAGATGTGTGCAATTAAGCTGTGCATTGCACACACACACACACACACACAAGGCATGATTTTGCACTGACAGCATTGACTTCAGGTTATCTTAGTGTGTCCGGGTTGGGGGACCTGGGTCATAAGATAAATGTTATGAAGCTTTTGTGAAACAGCCCTGCTCACAAGCTCCATCTTCACTGGTGGAGTCCCTCCCCTCCCTCCTCCACCAACACATCTCCCCCCCAAGGCTTCTGGAAAGAATCCAGTTCAGTAAAACTGCATCTCTCCCTCTTTCACACCCATTACTGGAGGTGCTAATGAGCAGAAAGCAGCCCTACAGGTAGACAAAGAAACTAGAGAAAAGGGTGTGTAGTGCAGAACCCAGGACACCTGCAACTGAGAAGAATCAGGCAGACATAGTTCGCACAAGACTCAGTCTATCTGCACGCAGAGCAGAGTGCAAAGAACAGTGAGTCTGGAATGAGGAGGCAGGTGAACCATGCAGCCAGATGTTCTCTGAGACAAAACAAAGTTGCCGGGCAAACCACTGGCAATAATAAGGATTACGTGTGTGAGAGTCACTCAGTCATGTCCAACTCTTTGCAAACCCATGGGCTGTAGCCCGCCAGGCTCCTCTACCCATGGAATTCTCCAGGCAAGAATACCGGAGTGAGTTGCCATTCCCCTCTCCAGCAGATCTTCCTCACCCAGGGATTGAACCTAAGTCGAATTGCAGGCAGATTCTGAGAGTCAATTCCTAGGCAGGTTGACAAGAAGTCCAGGGTCCCCGCTGAGGAGGAGATAGGGATCTGGAATTCTCAAGGAGGAGGAAAGGACAAACACCCTTTTTTCTCTACATTCCTTAGTCTTAGTCACATAAAATGTTTTTTTCTTTAAGCCCGGAACTGATGATACACAACAAACAACTCAGTTTAAACTCTGTACTAAGGATTATACAACAACAGTGTATCCTGCTTGAGGACAGTTTCTCCTTCCTGAAAACCTTCTGACTAATTCTGATATCTTCAGTTCAGTTCAGTCACTCAGTTGTGTCTGACTCATTGCCACCCCAAGAATCACACCACGCCAGGTCTCCCTGTCCATCACCAACTCCCGGAGTTCACTCAGACTCACGTCCATTGAGTCGGTGATGCCACCCAGCCATCTCATCCTCTGTCGTCCCCTTCTCCTCCTGTCCCCAATCCCTCCCAGCATCAGAGTGTTTTCCAATAAGTCAACTCTTGGCATGAGGTGGCCAAAGTATTGGAGTTTCAGCTTTAGCATCACTCCTTCCAAAGAACACCCAGGGCTGATCTCCTTTAGAATGGACTGGATGGATCTCCTTGCAGTCCAAGGGACTCTCAAGAGTCTTCTCCAGTACCACAGTTCAAAAGCATCAGTTCTTTGGCGCTCAGCTTTCTTCACAGTCCAACTCTCACATCCATACACGATCACTGGAAAAACCATAGCCTTGACTAGACAGACCTTTATTGGCAAAGTAACGTCTCTGCTTTTCAATATGCTATCTAGGTTGGTCATAACTTTCCTTCCAAGGAATAAGCGTCTTTTAATTTCATGGCTGCAATCACCATCTGCAGTGATTTGGGAGCCCCCCAAAATAAAGTCTGACACTGTTTCCACTGTTTTCCCATCTATTTCCCATGAAGTGATGGGACCAGATGCCATGATCTTCATTTTCGGAATGTTGAGCTTTAAGCCAACTTTTTCACTCTCCACTTTCACTTTCATCAACAGGCTTTTTAGTTCCTCTTCACTTTCTGCCATAAGGGTGGTGTCATCTGCATATCTTAAGTTATTGATATTTCTCCCAGCAATCTTGATTCCAGCATGTACTTCTTCCAGCCCAGCGTTTCTCATGATGTACTCTGCATAGAAGTTAAATAAGCACGGTGACAATATATAGTCTTGACGTACTGCTTTGCCTATTTGGAACCAGTCTGTTGTTCCATGTCCAGTTCTAACTGTTGCTTCCTGACCTGCATATAGGTTTCTCAAGAGGCAGGTCAGGTGGTCTGGTATTCCCATCTCTTTCAGAATTTACCACAGTTTATTGTAATCCACACAGTCAAAGGCTTTGGCATAGTCAATAAAGCAGAAATAGATGTTTTTCTGGAATTCTCTTGCTTTTTCGATGATCCAGCGGATGTTGGCAATTTGATCTCTGGTTCCTCTGCCTTTTCTAAAACCAGCTTGAACATCTGGAAGTTCATGGTTCACGTATTGCTGAAGCCTGGCTTGGAGAATTTTGAGCATTACTTTACTAGCGTGTGAGATGAGTGCAATGGCAACCCACTCCTGTACTCTTGCCTGGAAAATCCCATGGGCGGAGGAGCCTGGTAGGCTCCAGTCCATGCTGTCGCTAAGAGTCGGACACGACTGAGTGACTTGACTTTCACTTTTCACTCTCATGCATTGGAGAAGGAGATGGCAACCCACTCCAGTGTTCTTGCCTGGAGAATCCCAGGGACGGGGGAGCCTGGTGGGCTGCCGTCTATGGGGTCACACAGAGTCGGACATGACTGAAGTGACTTAGCAGCAGCAGCAGCAGCAGCAGAGATGAGTGCATTGTGCAGTAGTTTGAGCAGTCTTTGGCATTGCCTTTCTTCGGGATTGGAATGAAAACTGACCTTTTCCAGTCCTGTGGCCACTGCTGAGTTTTCCAAATTTGCTGGCATATTGAGTGCAGCACTTTCACAGCATCACCTTTCAGGATTTGAAATAGCTCAACTGGAATTCCATCACCTCCACTAGCTTTGTTCGTAGTAATGCTTTCTAAGGCCCACTTGACTTCACATCCCAGGATGTCTGGCTCTAGGTGAGTGATCACACCATCGTGATTATCTGGGTTGTGAAGATCTTTTTTGTATAGTTCTTCTGTGTATTCTTGCCACCTCTTCTTAATATCTTCTGCTTCTGTTAGGTGCATACCATTTCTGTCCTTTATCGAGCCCATCTTTGCATGAAATGTTCCCTTGATATCTCTAATTTTCTTGAAGAGATCTCTAGTCTTTCCCATTCTGTTGTTTTCCTCTAATTCTTTGCACTGATCGCTGAGGAAGGCTTTCTTATCTCTTCTTGCGATTCTTTGGAACTCTGCATTCAGATGCTTATATCTTTCCTTTTTTCCTTTGCTTTTTGCTTCTCTTCTTTTCACAGCTATTTGTAAGGCCTCCCCAGACAGCCATTTTGCTTTTTTGTATTTCTTTTCCATGGGGGTGGTCTTGATCCCTGTCTCCTGTACAATGTCATGAACCTCATTCCTTAGTTCATCAGGCACTCTATCTATCAGATCTAGTCCCTTAAATCTATTTCTCACTTCTACTGTATAATCATAAGGGATTTGATTTAGGTCATACCTGAATGGTCTACTGGTTTTCCCTACTTTCTTCAATTTAAGTCTGAATTTGGCAATAAGGAGTTCATGATCTGAGCCACAGTCAGCTCCTGCTCTTGTTTTTGCTGACTGTACAGAGCTTCTCCATCTTTGGCTGCAAAGAATATAATCAATCTGATTTCAGTGTTGACCATCTGGTGATGTCCATGTGTAGAGTCTTCTCTTGTGTTGTTGGAAGAGGGTGTTTGTTATGACCAGTGCATTTTCTTGGCAAAACTCTTATTAGCCTTTGCCGTGCTTCTTCCATATTCCAAGGCCAAATCTGCCTGTTACTCCAGGTGTTTCTTGACTTCCTACTTTTGCATTCCAGTCCCCTATAATGAAAAGGACATCTTTTTTGGGTGTTAGTTCTAAAAGGTCTTGTAAGTCTTCATAGAACCGTTCAACTTCAGCTTCTTCAGCGTTACTGCTTGGGGCATAGACTTGGATTACTGTGATATTGAATGGTTTGCCTTGGAAATGAACAGAGATCATTCTGTTGTTTTTGAGATTGCATCCAAGTACTGCATTTCGGACTCTTTTGTTGACCATGATGGCTACTCCATTTCTTCCAAAGGATTCCTGCCCACAGTAGTAGATATAATGGTCATCTGAGTTAAATTCACCCATTCCAGTCCATTTCAGTTCGCTGATTGCTAGAATGTTGACGTTCACTCTTGCCATGTCCTGTTTGACCACTTCCAATTTGCCCTGATTCATGGACCTAACACTTCAGGTTCCTATGCAATATTGCTCTTTACAGCATCAGACCTTGCTTCTACCACCAGTCACATCCACAACTGATATCTTAGAATGTATATTATGGGAATGGTAAGATCTGGTAAGATCTTTCTATTGTTAGTTCTAATCCTGTCATCTTAAAATGTAAATTATGGGAGTGGGTCTAGTAAGATCTTTACAACCTTGAGACGTTCTTTTGATTTACTGTAAGAACCAGTTGAGAAGGTATACAGCTGCCTTGCTTAGACTAGCAGGGGACACTCTCTGCCCCCTTCTGAGGTCTCTGTCAGAGGCTTTCTCTGCCCTCTTTCACTTTAATAAACTCTGCCACGCAAAAGCTCTGGAGTGATCAAGCCTGGTCCCTGGTCCCAAAGCTACATCTTCTTCTTTGGAGATCACAAATCCGACACCGTTCACTGTAAGCTATCAATTCTTTACCATCCGAGCCACCAGGGAAGCCCCATACACATTGCCAGCACTATTTAAAAAGACTTTCAGGACAACAGGAGGGTGTCAGGGCTACTTAAGGCAAGAGAGGCTGTGGCCACCGCGTCACCGTGACCAGAAATCCTCTCACCCCACCGTCTTTCTCCGCCGACCCTCCCCCAGGTTTCACTTTCACTCGCTTGGACCTCTTGTGCTCTAGAAGGTACCCCCATCTCTTGTGCATCCCTACCTTTGACCTCACCACAGTCCTCGGCCAGCAGCCCCATCCGCACCAAAGGAGAAACAGCTGAGAGGGTCATACATTTGCATGATTCTGAAGAGTTCTTACAACGCTTTACAAGACAGTGAGGTGTACCAGGGGGAATGCCTTAGACTGAAAATCAGAGTGAGTTTTAGATTCACACCTAATGCTAACTAGCTGCATGATTATGACAAAATAACATAAAACTGCCAATTCTTATTCTATTATTGTTTGTACCTCCTAGCTCTAAATCTCAATAAAAACTTGACATTTCCCCCCAGAGCAATCAGCAACCTCAGTTTAGAGTTCTCCAGTTCTGAGTTCTGATCTAGTGTTCTTTTCATTAAGAAAGATGATAAATTCACAAAGTGTGGCCACTCTGAGAAGGGGAAGGAATTTGCAACCCACTCCAGTATTCTCACCTAGAGAATCCCATGGACAGAGGAGCCTGGTGGACTGCAGTCCCTGGGGTCACAAAGAGTCGGACACGACTGAGCAGGCACTCAGACACCATCACACGTGCATCTCACTCAGCCCTGAGAAGGCAGATTCTTTACCACATGAGTCACCTGGGAAGCCATATGTAAATAGGGAAATGTAATATGTAAATAGGGAAATGAAATATGTAAATAGGGATGTTCTTAAATCAGGTTCTAGAACTCTAGATACACCTACATTTCGAGCCCTAATCCTAAATAAAATCAATATGAAGAACTTCTAGTTTATGCAGTTGATAAACCCAGGAACTGATTCAGCTGAAAAAACCTGAATATACCAACTTGAAGGAGTTTCAGGATGAAAAATGAAATGTGTTAATTTACACCGAATTTGTAAAGTCACGGTCTACTCATATTAGAAGCAATAAAAAGCCCAAGCCAAAAATGTAAGGATGCAAAGGGACTCTGAAATAACATTTGGGAATTTCAAAGCATTAAAAGTATCTTTCTCTGCTACTCAAGGGTGCCATGTACATCTGTTGGAATTTTTTCCCCCTGTGTGGACACACCAGTGATTATAGCAGGTACTGTTGGCCTGAAGACAAAATTCCCTGATGTGAACACTGACTGCTCAGTGGACCCTTTGCCTTCTTTAGAGAACTGCCTGTGGCCGACAGGCGGGCTCCTGCGACCTCCAGCGGAGCCCACAGCCACGGCTGACTCATGCCGGCGATCAACCCCAGCTTGTGGCTCTGCGTGGGCAAGCTCTGTGCTGCCATTCATACTGCAGCCTCCCCGAGGGGTGGGCTGATTCTGAAATGGGAAGGGGCGGGGCACAACCTTGAAAAGAATGACACGGCCACTGCAAATGGACATGACATAAACTGGTTAGAAGCAACTAAGTCCAAGATGGCAGGCAATGTGAGTTCCAGCAGACCACAAGCCTCAGGATACACTCATTGTAATACATCAGCATATGCTAAATGACACACCCGTGGGTGCCGTGCCAGTTCCAAGGCCGACCATAAAAGGCCAAGAAGTAGGTGGTAACCCAATGCCTGGAACCTCCCGCCCTTTCCCCCAAATAGCTGAAATAATCTTCCCACTCATCAGCCTATGAAATTGCTGAATTGTTGTGTTGTTTAGCTGCTAAGTCACTTCCAACTCTTTGAGACCCCATGGACTGTAGCCCGCCAGGCTCCTCTGTCCACAGGATTTCCCAGGTAAGAATACTGGAGTGGGCTGCCTTTTCCTTCTCCAGAGGATCTTCTTGACCCACGGATCAAACCCACATCTCCTGCATTGGCAGGCGGATTCTTTAACACTGTGCTACCAGACAAGTCCAGCCTATGAAATTACCCAGCCCATAAAAACCCATACCCTCTTGCCTTCTGAGATGACCCACACTCTGCTTTTGGACTGTGGATCTGAATCAATCTGCTTTCACTGTACTTTGGCTTGCTCTTGAATTTCTTCATGTGCAAAGCCAAAGACCCTCACTTGGCGGCCCTCACTTGGTGGCCCTCACTTGGCGGTTGGTCCCAGGAACTCGCCTGAGACACAGGATGTGACCATCCTCTTACAGTGCACTTTTTTCCTGCAGCATCACCACATCATCCATGCTTTGCTTCCTCCCCTGTCTACACTGCTTCATTCATTTCCTTACAGGTTTCTCCTAAGAGCTGTTAAATTAAGTAAACAAGGAGGCCATTAGACTGAGATGGATCTAATGCTTAGGAGGTCTGTGTGAGCAAACCAAAATCCAAGCCCTGAAATGCCTTGAGGCTATGAAATCAAACTTAAGGATAATCAATCACATCCAATGAGGGCTTTAAGCTATAAATGATTGAACATTTCTTTCCTTTGCTTCCACACTTTTTCTATATGCCTTTCCCTGAGCTCCTAACCACTTCCAATTTGAACTGATTTTTGCTTAAACTCTGAAAATGTCCGACATGCCTCAGTTTATCGTATAACAGAGTCCTCCCTTAGCAATCGCTCCTAGAGAATCTCCATTTCAGTCTCAGCTCCCAAAGAATTCTCAGACTGTCATCAATGTATGATCTATTTCATAAAGGAAGAACAATCTTCAAAGCCTAATGAGATAAAACAAAGTTTAGTTTGCTACCACACAACCAGGCACAGGAAGCTTTCTATCTTGAGTCTCATGATAATTTCCAAAGAGATGGAATCAGGTGAATTTGTGCAAATCAGCCTATGGGAACTAGACACACACGCCCCCATCTCTCTTACGAGGGCAGCTCTGAGGTTTCCGCTCCAGGGAGAATGACTCAGGGCTAAACTGCACTGTGAAGTCATGTATAAAAGTGGGCAGATTTTCACGCTTTCATTATGGTTGCCTCTGTCTCCATGCCAACATCCATCCTAATTTTAAGTCTTTGATTTTTATTAGAGTGAATGTGAGATGGGGGCAGTTTGAACTCCACTCATCAGTTCAGTTCAGTTCAGTAGCTCAGTCGTGTCTGACTCTTTGAGACCCCATGGACTGCAGCGCTCCAGGCCTCCCTGTCCATCACCATTTCCTGGAGTTTACTCAAACTCACGTCCATCAAGTCGGTGATTCATTCTGGCACATTTGCTTTAAACGCTTACAGACAGAGACCAACAGGAAGATAACCAAGTTTTCGTGTCCTGCTCCATCTCAGAGGTGATTCAGGCAGGAACTTGCTGACTGCATTTTACAGCAACACGTCAGGCCTGTTACCACTTAACTGCATTAACTGTGTTTCCCAGCACAGCAGACAGTCTTGATTTACGGATGATGCAGTCAGGGATGGCCTGGGCAGTAGCTCTATTTCCATTTACCAGACGGGAGTCCCCTCAGGTCAGAGACCACTTTCTCCCTGTAAGCAGGGGTAGGAAGTTCTTGCTTAGGTGATTTTTAGGGCAGATGGTGGAGTTGATATATTTAGAGGCTCCAGAAATGCCATTCCATTAATTACACGGTCAAGACCTTGATTACCAGCAGCCTGTTTGACTCAGGCCAGGGCTGTTACATTTACATCTGAGATTCTTCTAATATAGCTGGGCAGTGTAGCTAGAGAATAAAATTACTTGGTTGTATTTCACCTGGAATTTTGGGGGAATGAACAGATTGCTACTGTTGGAACTGAAGATTAAAGGTGGCCTAGTGAAGTAAGTAATAATATAAAAATGTGAAAAACTGATGGACGGACAGAGACAGCAACAGTGAAATAGCCGGATAAGTGGATAGGGAGGCAAAAATAGATAAGGATGCATAGAGATGAATAAGGGTAGAGAGACAGAGATAAGGTAGGTAGATGAATGAATGGATAAACAGAGGGAGAGATGGATAAATGGAGAGAGAGAAAGAGACAGAGACAGACACCTGCCTCTGCACAGCAGTGGTGAACACACAGAAACGGCTGTGCAAGCTGACATCACACCAAGTGGTCTCAACAGTCAGTTGGGAAAACTGGTAATGTTCTGTGGATTTTCAAAACTGTTATTAAGACATTAAAATTGTCTTACTGTCTATAAAAATAAAATTAATATTTACTAAATAACCTATAATTTAAAACATTGGAAAGATTGGGGATTCAGTGCCTTTGTTCCTTTGTTGAAACCTTGCTGGGAGCAGCTTGAGCAGCGCTCACCGCCTTCTTGTCACGTTGCGTATGAGACGTGAGCACCCTGTCTGTGCCTTGACAAGTCATCCTCCTCCTTTCCAGGCCTGGATCAGCTAGCAGCCTCTTACACTGCACTTGGACCCTCCAGGGATGTGGAACTTCTCTGAGAGCTCCACGAATGTGAAGGCTTCCACTGGCGTCACTCTCCCGGGTCACCTTCATCCTTTCTTCACAGCCACTCTCATAAACTCAGCTTTGCTCTCTCTTTCTAATATCCATTCCTGCAAATGTCATATTGACTGATCCCTGGGAGAAAAGCAGGAAGCACACCTACCCCCCTCGCTGTCGTGTGTGAAGGAGCAAGTGTGCCGTGACCAATCACAGCAGACTGAAGTGAGCGCCATGACCGGTTGTCACCACGATGCTCAGCAGCCACGGGCACGCAGCGACCTGCGGGTAAAAACTAGCAGCAAGATGTGTGCTTTACAAGATTACTTACTGTGAATATGCAGTTAAAACACGGTTAAAATTACTTACAGTTAATAATACAAAATTACCTACAGTAACTGAAATCTGCACCATGTTGTTGACTGGGATTATTTAATTAAACCATGATACCGGAAATTCACAGATACTGGGAAACATGAAAAACAAGGCCAGTGCTCTCTGTGTGTGTATCTGCTGCTGTTGTTCAGCCACTCAGTTGTGTCTGATTCTTTGCAACCCCATGGACTGCAGCATGTCAGGCCTCCCTGTCCATCACCAACTCCCGGAGTCCACCCAAACCCACGTCCATTGAGTTGGTGATGCCATCCAACCATCTCATCCTGTCGTCCCCTTCTCCTGCCTTCGATCTTTCCCAGCATCAGGGTCTTTTCAAATGAGTCTGGTGTTCACATCAGGTGGCCAAAGTATTGGAGTGTGTGTGTGTAAACACAAGTCATATTCGTGTCGTGTGTGTGTGTGAGTGTGTGTGTGTGTGTGTGTGTGTGTGTGTGTGTGTGTATTCTAGTGTTCCTCTTAACCTCTCCTACCAAAGATAATTTCAGTCTTTGTAGGGCAGGAGGGAAAAGATTTTAGGAAGCACTGCTCTGTGATGGCATGTCCACTCCCTCTGCTGTGGACTGAATGTTTCCCTCCCCCTCAAATCTACATGTTGAAGCCCTGATGTGCTGGTTTTAGGCGGTGGGGCCTTTGTGAGGTGGTTAGGTCAGGAGACTGGAGCTTCCATGACAGAGTTAGCGTCCTTATAAGAGAAGAGCGGCTAGTCCTCTCTCTCTGCCACGTGAGGACACAGAAGAGGGCTGTTTGTAACAGGCTCCATGCTGGGACCCTGATCTTAGACTTCCAGCCTCCAGAACCATGAGACATAAGTTTCCCTTGTTTATAAACCAGACAGTCAAGGGCATTCTGTGGCAGCAGCCTGAACCGACAGCCACCCTTTATTTCCATAAAGGCGAATGAAGGGTCTGAGTATTTTGACATGGCTCTTAGTTCTGAAACTTTGCTTTTGGTATGGGTTCTCGGGGGCTCACTCATGTGAACACTTGCTCCCTGGGTCCCTTTAGCTCAGCTTAGTGGAAAGTTCTGGCCTATAGAGTTAGAAAGTGAAGTCGCTCAGTCATGTTGGACTCTTTGCGACCCCATGGACTGTAGCCTACCAGGCTCCTCCATCCATGGAATTTTCCAGGCAAGAGTACTGGAATGGGTTGCCATAGAGTTAGAAAGACGCCACCTGCCGGGGACCAGCCCCGGCTGATCCAGGGTATTCGAAGGAGAGACGGCGTAGCCGAAGATCAGGAAACAATTGCTTAATTAAACGTTAATTAAGGATATAAAGAGTAATAGAATGAGGATAGCTCAGTGAGGAAATTCAGTGGAGAAAAGAGGCTGAATAATTCAGCCAGAAGGTAAGAGAAAGAACGACATGGTGAGACCAAGTTTCGGTGAACAAGGCCCGCACTTTATTTTCCAAAGTAGTTTTTTTACCTTAAGTTATGCATAGAGGATAATGGGGGAAGGGGTAGAGTCAGGCAGCAAGCCAGGCTTTCTTCCTGCAAACTTATCACATGCAAAAGCTTAGGTGATTTGCATCATCTTCTGGCCCGGAGGCCTTTTTCTCTAAAGGTGATTATTCTAAAGTCAGGCACCAGCCTCCCAAAAGCATTAGATAAAGTTGCATTCCTACAGAGCAAAGGTGTGGTGGGCTATAACAAGAAAAAGAATTAACTCAAGGGTCCTAGGTTACAAACATTAAAGCTACTACTTACACCAATTATATTAATCAATATACTGCCAGGGACACAGCAGGTAAGGGATATGGAAACTTAGCAGCAAACATTGGCCCAACAAGTGAAAATCCCTTCACCAATACAATTTCTAATCAATCTTTTAACTGCTCAAAAGAATCTGTGTTAAGACAGTTTAGAACATCTCCTGCCTCTCACAGTTGGGAGGCTCTGAACAATCACATGTGGCCAGAAAAACCTATTCAGGCAGGCTAGAGGATTTCCAAAGGAGTATGTAGGTTGAAACACTGTCACACCCAGGAATTATTAACTGGAGCTGTAAGCTAACTCTTTTTTCAGAGAGGTAGTGGGGAACAGCCCCTCGTAAAGTCAGAGGTGTAGGTGAAAGCACAAAGCAGAAAGTAGGCAGACTCTGGTTTTGGGGGTAGATTGCTCGAGAATTTCCAGGGAGACTCCTGAGGCTTGATCTCGCCTTTGCGTATGCCAAGCCTCCTTCCTCATGACCTTTGCCAGGGGCGGAGCTCGCTCCCCGCAGAAAGAGGGGTTCAAACTCTGGCCCCACCTCTTACTAGAGGAGTCATCTTAGAAAAGCTCCTTAACTTCTCCAAGCTTGCCTCCTAGGCTAAGGGAAAGGGAAGTCGCTCAGTCGTGTCCGACTCTTCACGACCCCATGGACTGCAGCCCACCAGGCTTCTCCGTCCATGGGATTTTCCAGGCAAGAGTGCTGGAGTGGGGTGCCATTGTCTTCTCCGATGCCTCCTAGGCTAAGTCGTGTCCAACTCTTGTGACCCCATGGCCTGTAACTTGCTGGATCCTCTGTCCAAGGGATTCTCCAGGCAAGAATACTGGCAGGGGTTGCCATTTCCTCCTCCAGGGGATCTTCCCTACCCAGGGATTGAATCCCTGTCTCTTGCATTGCAGGCAGATTAGGGATTATTTAAAGCACTCTGGCTGAGAAAGACTTAAGCACATAATAAATACTAATTACCAACTTACTGCCTCTCCTCCAATACCACCCTGGGGAGGCACAGCCCTCTAAACATTCCCATTTGAAAGGAACTTTTGTGGAAATGAGGGGAAGTTGAGAACTGAACTGCATCTCAGAGCTCCCAACTGGGTTTTTTTTTTTTTTTAAACCATGTTGTGTTTTTAACCTGACAAGAAATAGTTTGCAAACTGAGATAACAGGTGAGAGTAAAGACAACACCCGATAAACGAGCACGAAACAGAGCTCAACAACTGCCGCGCATTCGCTTATTACTGTTCTTTTAAGTAGCGAGTCAGAACTTTATTTTTTTCTGTTTATTTTTCCTTTATTTATTAATCTTTGTTTTATTTTCTCTTTTATTTTTCTTTTGTCTGAAATAGGACCATTAAAGACACCTCAATAATAACTGTAAAAAGACTACCTAAAGAATGATGATTCAAAAAATTTGTTTGGGGCATAATGCGTTTTATAGTCAAGGGTAGAGATGAGCACTTAGGGGGCAAGCAGGGCTTGCAAGGGCTTAAAACGGTTTGAGATTAACTTGGTGGCGGAAAGGCTTTTCTGTTGGTGCACCCTGCCCACCTACAGACGAGAGCACCCACGGGGAAAGCAGCGGCCCCGCCACCGCAGCCCACGGACGTCAAGGGCACGCGGTGGCGGCCCCGTTCGGAGGGGCGGCGTGGCTGACCTTGGCTGCAGCAGGCTCAGAGAACGGCCGCCAGAGTCCACGGGGAGAGGCAAAGTGGCTGCGATGAGAGAGCTGCACTAGACTCTTTACAAATTAAATAAAGGAGATAATGACACCACGGCCTTGTCCCATTCACTCATTAATCCTGTATCCTGATTTAGAGTGTGGCCGTAAATAAGAGACCTTCCATTTTCCAGGTCCCAGATTCCTCATCTTTAGAAAGAAGAGGTATGTTTGATCACTCTCTTGGTTCAGGCTGCTAGAATACATCATCACACACTGGATGGCTTAAAGAACAAACCCTCATTTCTCACACTTGTGGAGGCTGCAACTTCAAGACCAGGGCGCCAACACGGGGTTCTGGTGAGGGTCCTCTCCCTGGCTTGGAGAAGCCTCCCTGCTTGATGCATCTTTGTGAGGGGGCGAGACATTGCTCTGGGTCCTCACCCCTTAGAAGGACACCAACCCTATTATGGAGCTCCATCCATCTCCATGACTTCATCTAAATCTCATGACCTCCCAACGCCCCCACCTCCAAATCCATCACATTAGGGATTGGGGCTTCAGCTACAGATTCTGGGGGGAGACAGAGAAGTCACCTCTAAGTTCCCTTCTCTCTGACTGCATACATGAAGATTTCCGATGGCCAACAAATCAAATTCAAACCGTCTGTCCCGCTTTCAGGATCTTCCATAATTAGGAGCCACCCAAGGTACCAGATTTTCTCATCACCTTCCTTCAGGATAACCCCACTCCCCTTTAAGCCAGTCTCTGCTCTGCCCTCCCTGAAAACTGTAAGCCACTGCATGGTAAGTTGCTTTAATCGTGTCCGATTCTTTGCAACCCTATGGACCATAGCCCGCCAGGCTACTCTGTCCATGGGATTCTCCAGGCAAAATACTGGAGTGGGTTGCCGTGCCCTCCTCCAGGGGATCTTCCCGACCCAGGGACGGAACCCGTGTCTCTTCCATCTCCTGCACTGGCAGGAGGGTCCTTTACCCCTAGTGCCATCACCTCCCTTTCTCTCAGGCTCGTTCTCCCCGGGGAGTGACCGAGTTCTCCCCACTGACTCAAGATCAGTTCGTGAGAGCCATTCTTCTAGTCCCTGGATCATCTCACTGTAAAAAGTAATGTTAATATAAAGTTCTCTTTCTGTGTAGTGAAGAGGAAGCTTGAGGATTTGCACTGAAAAGAATTTTAGAAGGGAAACTGTTGTTGCTTCCTATTGTTTTAGTTCATGTAAATGCCAGTTCTAAAAACTTGAAATTGAGTATAATATGTACAAACTTTGTCCTGGAGCCACTGTTACTAGGTCAAAAAAAAAAAATAAATCAAAGATTAACAGTATAGGAAAAGACAAAGGATATCAATTTCAGATAAATTACAGCTGAATATATATAGGATCATCCTTTATATCTTTACAAATGCCAAGTGAATTTTCTGATATTTGTGGTAATACAAGAAAGCCACAGTATTAAGGATTTGCCATTTGTTGTAACATTTTGCTAAAAACCATTCTAATGTCTCCACATCAGGATTCAGTATCAAATATTTATTCAAAAAGATTCCAGTTTGGATTTGCTCCCTTGGACTTGATCTATGGTAATCTTTTCAGAAGTTTTGAAGATGAAGGCAATAAAAGACCTTCTCCCTTCTGATAATTATCCATAATAAGTCATTACTGATTGCTCTTACGGGCATAATGCATGATACAATTTAAAGAAACATCTGAAGATCTGAAAGTACATCAAAAGAACAATCATATTCTAAAAACAGAAAGCATTTTATGTACCTTTATGACTGCTCCATTGGAACGCTTAATGTGTCTATGGATAATTGGGAGAAACAAAAGGCATAAGCAGACAGTTTATAAGTGAGAAAATGGAACCTTTGGAAAAAATGCTAATATCACTACTAATGATGTAATAACCATTTTCCAACTATCCGAATGGTAATGGTTTTAATTGCAGTTGGTGCTAAAAGAGATGAGAGAACGGTACCTTCTAGGGTTGACAGCATCTGGTTACTTGCGAGGTGGAGGGATGTGTGTGCTGGACAGCCTCCCTTTGCCTCCAGAGCCAGGCCCCACCACCTGCTGCCCTGCTCGGAGCCCAGGGAGGCTGACCTTAACTGAGCACCCGTGGCCCCTGCCTCTGGCTTCCAGGCAGCCTCAACCTAGGGCAGACAGCAGTAGGAGATCAGCAGGCAGGGATTCACGGGGATTGTCTCTGTGCTAAGAGGCCACAGCTCTCAGCGCGTGGCGCTTTTCCAGAGCTGCGAGTCTTGCTAGCTTAAGGTCGCGGCTCCTCTTCCTGGCCACTTCCAGGTAAAGGATGGCAGTGGCTTCTCATCATTCAGCTCCTGGTTTCCTCTGTCTCGGCCACACTCACAAACTGTCGCTGTGTTAAATCCCGTCCAGTCACCCCTTCTGAGTTTGCCATCCATCTCCTGCCGGACCCTAACCTACACAGCACATCCCTGCATCCACTCTGGACCCTAACCCAGTAAAGACATTTTTCATCCTGATCAACTCCTCCCCATTCCCTTCTACAGCAAATGTCTGTTGTTCTTGCTTCCCCAGAATCCATTCAGCCTTCTTCTTGCACTGTAGCCTACTTTCCCATCTCAGAACTACCTCTCCTCATCCATCAGGGCACAGTTTGGATAAGGCTGACCTTAGGACTTTTGTTGGAAATATGGGAGCAAAGAGCCTTCTGTTCACTGAGGCAGCCAGCTATAAAAACAAAACAAAAAACCACCCAGACAAACCTGGAACTCCTGGGCCGAAGAAAAGGGCGCTTGCTAGGGTATAAACCAGCAAAGTGGAGAGGGTGCAAACCATGCAGAGGCAGGCCCCTGGCCTTCTGTGAGCCCTGGATCCCGCCGGGCCTGAAGCTCACCCTGCACACTGTCGTTACCAGAAGTGCTAGGCCCCCTTTTATGTGCTCAAGCTGAGCTGAGCTGTCTGTCACTTGCAATTGAAAGATCCCAGACTAACAGGACTGCTCCTGAAACAAACACGTGCAATTGGAGAGAGTAAAAGTGGAGAGGGTGAGAGGCTGTGACTTCTAACACACTGCCGTCCAGATGTGCAGGCTGTTTTCACCAAGAAGCCTCACACATCAGGTCACGAGACACCACCTGTGGCTTCTGTTTATTATGACCTCGGTGTCACCGCCACCTGCATTGTCCTTTAGTCCTTTGCAATCTGCAAGAGACGGGGCAAAACCACAGCAAACAACGCACTCTGTGTGAAGTCGGTGGCTGGGACCCACGCACGAACTGATACAAACAAAGAACAATGGTGGAAAACAGCCAAATGCCCTGTTCAAGTGCCACTGAACTAGGCCTTCTCAGATGACAGCTCACTGGCAGGAAAGCTGTTATTGCAACAATCATTATTCCAACTTACCGCCTATTAGAAAGTGAGTCACTGGGAGGTCAGACTGTCCCCAAAGTCCACTGTTCCTGAGCACTCACAGTCAAGTTCAAGGAACAGCAATCAGGTGTAAGGACAATGGCGAAGGCTCAACGCTTTGAAACCAAGAGGACGGTTAACTCCCAGGAGACTGCTGCAAAGTGAGTTTTACTATCTTCAACACATCACATCACTTGGGAAAAGAAATCAGAGCGACAGCGCTCCCATGACCCCAGGTCTTTTCCAGGGCGGCTGCCCTCCCTGTACTCATGTTTACACACCTGTCCCCTCCTGCCTAGCACTGTGCCTTGCACAAAATAGGTGCTCAGAAATGATGATGTTCAGAGCCTGCTGGCTGAAGAGTACAAATAAAAGATGATATCTGAGAAGAATGCACACAGAGTAGTTGCTTAAGAAATCTTCGCTGTTATCATCACTGTATGTGTATGTGAGGTAAACTGCTCAGTCGTGTCTGACTCTGCAACCATATGGACTGTAGCCCAGCCAGCTCCTCTGTCCATTGGATCTTACTGGCAAGATTACAATTGCTTTATTTGCAAAGTATCTGTGTTAACAGTTAGGTCCCTCAAAACCCACACAAATCCCTTTTTAAAGCAACAATTCCTACTTCTTTACCTGCCAAAGAGACAGTTCTATTGTGCGTCTGAGTTATTTCCCCTGCCCTTCCGCTTCCCATGTACATATGAGAACCAAACTGTCCGGCCGCTTGCTCACTCATTCATCCAGACAATAGACAGTGAGTGACCACTTGCATTTTGCCACATACTGGACTGTCTGTGGGGAATCAAAGTTGCTGAAGACACAGAGCTCCTGCATAATGCAGACCCGCTGGAGACAAGAAATCCCAGTGAGCGAGTCAGCCTGTGGAACGAGGCACCCAATTTCAGGGGGTGCAGCGTGTGCTGGGAAGGCCTGGGGAAGACGCTTGGATGGGGGATGTTTCCTTACCTTTTCTGCAAGCCAGCCGAGGTGCCTGATCTCCCGGCCCCCAGCAAGGCCTGTCGAGCCCAGCTGCTCCCGGACCTCTGTGATGACGCGGGTCAGCAGGTCACTGACGGTCGCGTGGATGGCGCTGAACCAGGCCTGGGCCGTGGCGGAGTCCTTGCCCCTCAGGACCACGGTGTGCTTAGCATCTGGAGAGTGGATTTCAAGCTGCCTAGAGGAGCAGAGAGAGAAGGGTTAGGGGGTTCCCCGGCAGATTGTGCCTCCTCAAGCCCTGAGCTACAAAGGTGAATTAATTTCTTTTTTCTATCATACATTTTACTTTTAATTTTTTTAGCTTTTTAATTAAGGTTTTTTTGGAGTGGGTTTTGTTTTTGTTTTTGTTTTTCCTTTTGGCCACTCCATGAAGCATGCAGAATCTTAGTTCCCTGACCAGGGATCGAACTGGGGCTCCCTGCAGTGGAAGCACAGAGTCTTAACCACTGGACTGCAGGAAAGTCCCTGAGATTTTTAAATTTACTTTTTAATTGAATAAAAGAATCTTTAAACTCTAGAATGCTTTACAATTTTCAAAAGTTTCACATAGATGAGTTCATATCAGCCTATGATAACCCTTGCCCTCCCTCCTATCCCTACACTGCCTCTCCCCACTAAAGTGAACTAATTCTTCATTCTTACTTTAAGCTTCTTTTGCATGGCTTATCTTAATGGCCCCATCATCCGTCCATCCGTCCATCCATCCACTCACTCATCCATCCACACACACTGGCTGTGCTGAGGTCTTAATGGCCCCATCATCCGTCCATCCGTCCACTCACTCGTTCATCCACACACACTGGCTGTGCTGAGGTCTTAATGGCCCCATCATCCGTCCATCCGTCCATCCATCCACTCACCCGTCCATCCACACACACTGGCTGTGCTGAGGCACTGGTTGAGCTACTGAGGGCATAGCTCTCTAGTCACATGAATTAAGGACGCCTGGCCTTCCTGTTATTCAGCTGTGTCTTATTAGCAGCATCGTATTAAGACTTCCAAGCTGTGAACTGATATTAATCTGCCTTACTTCTCCATCCCTAGAGGACTTTAACAATATGCTCACATCCTAGGAGATGCTAGTGGGATGTAGACTGAAATATCTATCCACCTGCATAATTCTACTGTTCATTATTAATTGTGACTATTTTAGCATCAGAGACGACCAAAGTTTTGCATTCTTCAGGAATCCTGTCTGTGGCACATTTCCCTACCTCTTCATCTTTGTGCACGTGTAATGCAAGGCTTCCCAGCTGGCTCAGTGGTAAAGAATCCGCCTGCTAAGAGGGCATGCAGGTTCGATCCCTGGGTCAGGAAGAGCCCCTGGAGGAGGGCATGGCCACCCCCTCCAGTATCCTTGCCTGGATAATCCCATGAACAGAGGAGCCTGGTGGGCTCTACAGTCCATGGGGTCGCAAAGAGTCGGACGCAACTGAGCAACTGAGCCTGCATGCGCTGGAGTGAACTGGCCTAGGACAAGGTAACAGTGGGGAAAGAGAGGCACGAAAATGTGGGGTTTTTTGGTGGTTGTTTTGTTTTGTTTGTTTTTTAAACCTGCACTGGGAGGCTTTTGGGATATTAGTTCCTGGACCAGTGATCGAACCTGAGCCCCCTGTGGTGAAAGCTTGGACTCCTAACCACTGGACCACCAGGAAATTCCCAAAGAGTTATATTTAAAGTCAAATTTCAAAGTTTATGCAAGAACTCCAATGGGATCACTTGAGATTCAGCGTGAGATTTGCATACTGTAATTCTATGGTAAAAGGCAGAAGTTCTTGACAGATGCTCTTGGTTTTTAAATTTTTTATTGTGAAGCACTTATAAATTTACACAGTATTGCAAAATCAGGACAAAGAAGCCCAGGACACGACCCACTCTGTTTACTCTGATGGTTCCACTCACTCACTCACTCATTCCGTTCACTCACTTTACTCTGATAGTTCTATTTTATACAGCTGTAATATATTATAATGTCAGGGCTTCCTAGGTGGCTCAGTGGTAAAGAATCCACCTGCCAACAAGAGATGTGGGTTTGATCCTTGTGTGGGAGAGTTCCTCTGGAGGAGGAAATGGCAATCCACTCTAGTATTCTTGCCCGGGAAATCCCATGGAGCAGCCTGGCCGGCTACAGTCCATGGGGTCAAAAAAGAGTCAGACCCAACTTAGTGACTAAACAACAGCAATACGATATCAAAACCGGGGCCCTGGCACAATGTAAGTGTATAGCTGGACCCCATTTACCACGTGCAGGTTCATGGAAACGCCACTGCAAGCAAGGGACAGAACAGAACCACACCATCCCCATAGCTTTCCCCCAGCCGCCCCTAGGGCTCACAAGTGCGGCCGCTTTCCCCCAGCCGCCCCTAGGGGTCACAAGTGCGGCCGGCGTTCCCCCCAGCCGCCCCTAGGGGTCAAAGTTCTGCACCCCCCACCACCCCAAATCCCTGACAAGCACTCCCCACATCTGTAATTTTATTGCAGAGAGAAAAATATACGTTTTATTTACCCATTCATATATTTATACAGGCAAATAAATCCCACTGATTAATTAGGGTTAGGGTTAGGGGGATTGGGAATTTCAGAAGTGAATGAAATGATCCATGTATCAATTTCCTTTCATTCCTCAGTCATAATGGTAATATTCACTGAGTTTTTATTATGCATTGGGCAAAAATTTAAATCCTTTTATATTATTTTTTTGTAATTTTTCTAACAGTCCTATGATTGATATTATTAATCTCATATAATGGGCTTCCCTGGTGGCTCAGTCAGTAAAGAATCCCCCTGCAGTGGAGAAGACCCCAGTTCAGTTCCTGGGTCAGGGAGATCCACTGGAGAAGGGAAAGGCTGCCTACTCCAGTATTCTTGGGCTTCCCTTGTGGCTCAGCTGGTAAAGAATCTGCCTACAATGCGAGAGACCTGGGTTCCATCCCTGGGTTGGGAAGATCCCCTGGAGAAGGGAAAGGCTACCCATTCCAGTATTCTGGCCTGGAGAATCCCATGGACTCTGTAGTCCATGGGGTCGCAAAGATTCAGACACAACTGAACGACTTTCACTCTCACATCTCATATAATAGAATTAAAGGGGCTTCCTAGGTGGCCCAGGAATAAAGAATGCCTACTGATGCAGGGGATGCAAGAGATATGAGTTCGATCCCTGAATCAGGAAGATCCCCTGGAAGAGGAAATAGCAAGCCGCTCCAGTGGTCTTGCCTGGAGAAACCCATGGACAGAGGAGCCTGGCGGGCTACAGTCCATAGAGTTCCAAAGAGCTGGACACGACAGAGCGACTGAAGAACCACAACAAAGCTGGGAGGGACAGAGAACTGATGCAAGGCCAGATAGTTGGTGATGTCGGGATTGAAGCCATGTTAATCAGGCTCAAAAGGCCATGCATTTAAATACTGTATTACGATGTCTCTCCTTTAGACGGGATGGTGTCCAGTAAAGGTGCATCTGTTGTGTCCACAGCTGACCCAAGGCATCATCACCAACATGCATGTGTGCTCAGCTTCGCAACTGTGTCCGACCCTCTGCGACCCCAAGGACTGTAGTCCACCAGGCTCCTCGTCCTTGAGATTTTTCAGGCACGAATGCTAGAGTGGGTTGCCATTTACTCCGCCAGGGGGTCGTCACCAATAAACATGCCCAACAGTGTCCTCCTTAACTCCTGAGTTTAAAGCAACAATTCTGCAGGTCACCTGGAAATCAGAAGTCCCAATGTAACCTGGCCTCATTTACATTTGAAACCAGCCTTTTAGAGTGAGTAAACCTTTTTACTCATAAACTTTAATTACAGAAAAAGGAGGATTTAAAAAGCAAAATATCTCTAGGGGAGTTTTAGCAAAAACTAGCATTTTTTTTCAGTAAGAAATCTTCAAAACAAGTCTCCTCACTAAAAATCCAAAGGTTTCCTGTGATGAAACAGGGTATTTTTTAAAATTACATTTGTCCTTACCAAGAAGAAAAATACTCTCAAGTCTCTCAGGCATTTTTCAGAGAAATGGTTGGTCAATCTACGGTGAGTTTTCATTCCTTCCCAAAGTTTTTGGAGAAGGAAATGGCAACCCACTCCAGTATTCTTGCCTGGGAAATCCCATGGAGAGAGGAGCCTGGCGGGCTACAGTCCCTGGGGTTGCCAGAGTCGGACATGACCGAGTGACTAAACCACAGCCACCACCAAGGGTCTTACTCTTCAGTGCAGTTGGCTAGCCAAGCACAAACTAGGGTTCTCTGATGCATTAATGAGCGCTCAACTGGCTTTTCAAAGTATTCTATCAATATCCACTATTCTAGGAATTTAAAACACACAAATGTTTTTCTTAGAATATTTTCCTTTGAAGACCTGGATTTTTTGTTTTATTTAATGACAGCTTGGGAAGCAGTCATTTGTCAGGAATCACACGCACGTGCAAAAAATGATGCCAGCAAAAAAGAGAATATTTCTTTGTTGAGTTTCCAGCATACCCAGAGGAAAATTGGTTTATAAAAACAGAGGTACAGGCTAGTGAGGAGGGGGCCCGTTTTCCCCAGATTTTGACAGCATTTATCTTTACTGTTAACTTTTAAGTCAGCTTTTAAAGTACAGCATATAGACAGAAAAGTGCACAGATTATAGTGTATAGCTTAAATGTATTTTCACAAAGGGAACACATTCGAGTCAACCACCAGTCAGACCAAGAAACAGAACATTACAAGTGTCCCAGACACCCTCCTCTTCCCGTTACTTCCCTTCCAATAACCCCAATGAGGATTTCTGTCACCACAGATAACTTCCTCTCAGGCAAAATCGATGAGGTTCTACTTGTTTTCATTTGTTATTCTTGCCTGCACTGTTGGAGGATCTTGGAGAGGCCACGGTTAAACACCAAGTCCTGGGCCTGCTCGTGGTGGTTCCCAAAGTGTGACCACTGACTGGCAGAACAGAATCTTCTGGGAGCGTGTTAGAGGTGTGGCCTGTCAGCGCATCCCCGGACCCTCTGAATTAGGGACTCTGGGAGTGTGTAATTAGGGACTCTGGGAGCGTGTTAGAGGTGTGGCCTCTCAGTGCATCCCCGGACCCTCTGAATTAGGGACTCTGGGAGCGTGTTAGAGGTGTGGCCTGTCAGCGCATCCCCGGACCCTCTGAATTAGGGACTCTGGGAGCGTGTAATTAGGGACTCTGGGAGCGTGTAATTAGGGACTCTGGGAGCGTGTTAGAGGTGTGGCCTCTCAGCGCATCCCCGGACCCTCTGAATTAGGGACTCTGGGAGCAAAGCCAGCAAGACTCTTGCATGTAGTGTCAGTTGCTAGTTGGGTCCGACTCTCTGAGACCCCATGGACTGTAGCCCGCCAGGCTCCTCCGTCCATGGGATTCTCCAGGCAAGAACACAGGAGTGGGTTGTTATTTCCTTCTCTAAGGGATCTTCCTGACCCAGGGATCCAACACAGGTCTCCTGCATTGCAGGCACATTCTTTACCAAACGAGCCACCACCTCCAGACAAATCTGATGCAATTTAAGTTTGGGAAGGGTGCTCTATAGACCCTCATGAAGAAAGCCCTGATCTTGGTTGTTTGCCAGGGTTCCCAGCAGCTGAGGCGAACATGCTGAAAGGTGAACTGACCTCCCCGCAATCAGTGTCAAAGGAGAAGCAGAGAGGACATAGAATAGAGGGGCCTGTGACTTTTTACAGTCAAACGCAGCAGCAGCAGCAGTTCTCCATTGAAAGTATTCTTGAGGAACCTGGAAGTAGTTTATTACAATTTTTAATCATCTAATTAAATAAACACAGATGTTTGGACCCCACTGCAGAGCTATTAAGAATTTCTAGAGGTTGAGGCCTGGGTAAACGCTTTACATGGTCCACAGATTATATGGATTAAGGATCATGGTGGGCCTCTCCGAGCCCAAGCTCACACCTCCCAAGGAGCTGGCCTGGAGGGGATCGTCACCAGGACAACACATCAGAGGTCCTGGGGGTGTATCAGCCCCATTGCTGAGATAACACTCCCCCAGAATCAGGCAGTTTGAGATGCCAAAGTCTTGTTACCTCACAAAAGCTGCTTGACTGTCCATGACATGGAAGCTGGATTCCCCCCGAGAGCAAGAAGAAACTACAATTCCTTTTATGACCTGGTCTCCAAAGTCACACAGCATCACTTCTGGTTTATTCTTTGTGCTGCAAGTGAGTCACTAAGACCAACAGATGCTCGTGAGGAAGAGTTAAGCTTCACTTCTTGAAGGGAATAGAAGCAAAGACTTTGGGGACACAACTTAAACCACCACCGAGCGGCTCTGCATGAAGCAAAGTTCTGGAAGAGTCGATCCTGAGGGCAAAGGGCGAGTGTTTGGGACTGTGAGCCAGCAGACTAGAAAGAAAACGCTTACACATGTGAGCGAGGAGGAAGACTTGTTTCTGACAAAGCTGCAGCTTTCAGCTCTAAAAAGAGGCGGGCTGTGGATCGAGAGGGGTCAGCATCACCAGAGGGAGAAGGAGCCTTTCGCCGATGGCTGTGCAGAGCCGCCAGAACGGTGGTGGACGAAGGCCGGCTGGCTTGTCTGACGCAGAACAGGTGTCAGTTGTTTGTGTAACGAACACAGAACACAGTGATCTGCATTCACCTCTCCATCAGCTCAACAAACTCAAAGGGGAAAAAGGAAGAAGAGCACAAACATTTAATTTTAATCCCTATAAACTCTACACACTAAAGCAAATGCAAGCATCTGGTGGCATGAAAGTCCCTAGGAGCTCCGAGGGACAACACAAGATTCTGGTCAAGGTCATGGAAGGTCATGTGCTGAGTTGGCCAAAAAGTGCATTTGGGTTTTTCCTAAACATCTTATGGAAAAACTTCAATAACTTTCTGGCCAACCCAGTATATATATTTATTTCTTATTACATTACCGAGTACAAGTCTCAAACATACATTCCTTTGACTTAATTTTTCACTTAAACTCATTTTGTCAAAATGTAAATGTACTCTGTGCAATGCATGTCTTGGAGTAAAAGCAGAGACAGAGAAAGAAATTCCATTCCTGGGCTGGCCATGCAGAGGTTTTTTCAGCAGCTTTTTAAAAAGAAACAATTTAAAAGCACAAGTATCAGGGGGTAGTTGTTAAGCATGTGGATGTGGGGGTTCAAGGCTGACTTTAAAACTTGCTGGCTGTGAGCCATGTTCCATAATCTCCCTAAACTTCAATGTTCTTATCTGTAAAATGGCTCAATCTTGCCTCTTAAAATTATTGAAAAGAGAAAAGTGAGATAATGTGTGCATGAGATGTCACAGTGAAAAGCTAATCTTGGTCAGCTCTAGTTTACATTCTGGTTTACAATGAAGACTCTTCTCAATTTGGGTACAAGCAAATGGGTCCAGTGAGGCAAGAAGGAGAATCCTCCAGGGTGGGCTGTGGTTCAGTTCCTTTTCAGAGCACCTGCGCTTGAAAAAGGCAAGCCTCAAGAAGAAGCTAGACAGTTAAGCAAGCACTATTTCCAGCATCTTGGAATGGAAAAGACAACTCTGGGAGAGATGCATGGGTTTCTTGAGAGACCCTGGAAGACCCGGGGCAAACCTGACTCTGCGTTCTCCCTTCCATCTACTTATTTGTTCCACCTAAAAGGATTTTGTGAGGTTCACGCTCAGGGGCACAGGTTCATATGAGCTACAAGTGTCTGTTGAAGTCCCTTTGCTTTCTGAACTGCCTGGGCTAACCTGTGCCTCTGGGGGTGAAAAGAGATTGGGAATGGTTTCATCTTCCTAAAGTATTTTTCTGACAACATACCCACAAAGAACCATTCTGTAGGATCATGTAACTCATTTTTAAAAAGAGCACTGTCAACTCCAATAATTCTTCACCTATTTGTAAAAGAGAGATAAAGATGGAAGGAGATAAAGATGAGGAAATAAAGTAGAAAGAGGGGAGGGGGAGGGGCACGAGAAAGAAAAGGAACATGAAGACCTAAGGTGGAAAAATAACCAAGGGGTGTGTGAAAATGGCCCCAAGATTGGGCGGCTGAGGTCATTAGAGTCCGAGAACCAAAAACAGCTGCCACAGTGGAAGTAAAAATTGCACGGGGCAGACAGTGAGAGCAGTATCGTATCACTGATGTAAAAATGATCCATATAAATGCTTGTAAGCCCAGAGAAGGAATGGCAACCCTCTCCAGTATTCCTTCCTGGAGAATCCCACAGACAGAGCAGCCTGGTGGGCCACAGTCCATGGGGTTGCAAAAGTGTCGGACATGACTTAGCTACTAACACAAATGCTCGTAAGTGTGGAGCCTATGGCTGGAGAGGCATACAGGTAAGTTCAACTGGGAGGGAAACTGAGTGACCGAACAAGGTAAGAAGGGAATTTTTTTTTATAATTTTCAAAATATAAAATGTTTTATTTAAAAAAATAGTTCTATGCTGGATTTTATATATGGAGAAACACGTAAACATAGCGACATGCAGGATTAGGAGAGCTACAACAGTCCCCCAAAGTCAATTTCTGTAGTTGAAGCCGTATCTTTACTATATGGATCGTACCAAAATACGTTTGCAGGCCACATAAAAACACAGCCACGTTACAAAAATTGTCTTATTCTGCCTGAATACAAATGCCAACAAGCAACCTGAGAACATGATCAATCTTTGCAGACTATTAGAACCAAAATGAATCAGCAAACCTACGCACTTAAGAAGAGAACCTTCACGGGTAACGCTGTATGTTCCGATTGTGTTCCATGTGTATGCACTGTGTTTTCACTGTATCTGAACAGGAGAAGCCGAGGAGAAAGCGGGGAGAAAGAGCAACAGGACTGGCCTGTTGGCTGAAGCAGCCTTGTTCCAAAGCGCAGGCTCTGGCACTTATGACCTACGCTTCCTCACGGACACCTGTGGTTCTACAGGCCCACCTTCCACTCCCACCTCTGCTGATGACAGGCTTCACCTCCATCCTCAGTCTGTGTGATCTGGGGCATCAGTGTGCTAAAGGTTGTAGGTGTGACGCCATTTGTCCAAGGAGATCCAGGCCCGGGGTTTCTTCAGGAGTCACTTTTGGGGTGATGCTTTTCTCCCAGCATGTGTACAGAGACAACAGTTGCAATCATAGGTCTGCAGACGGCCATCTGGCCATCGAGAGGGGCGGGCTGCCGACAGATGAAGCCAACGCAGAAGAAAGCAGAGCCGAGAGATGAGACGCCTGGTCCGGCTGCACCTGACCCTCAGTAGATCCCTGTATTTTCTTCCATGTTCCCCTTTTGCAGAAGCCAATTTGAGTTGGGTAATTTTCAAATACAACTAAAGGTCCTGACGCTTCAGGTTTCCTTATCCCTATAAAACAGGGATGATGACAATGATGATGCAAGTGATAATGATTATAATGAAGGTGACAGCAATAACCGTCATGGGATTACTAACGAACCAAGTGAGATAACTGGACTTCCCAGGTGGCGCCCTGGTAAAGAATCCTCCTGCCAGTGCAAGAGATGCAGGAGATGCGAGTTCAATTCCTGGGTGGGGAAGATCTCCACAAGAAGGAAATGGCAACCCGCTCCAGTATTCTTGCCTGGGAAATCCCATGGACAGGAGAGCCTGGTGGGCTACAGTCCATGATATCGCAAAGAGTCAAACATGACTGAGCACGCATGCATCAAATGTGGTAACTGTGCACATGCTCTGTGACTTGTAAATCCTGACGTTGCTAGTTGTCATTTAAGCTTTTGGCATTTTAAGGCTACTGTTGGCTCAGTTACTGGGAAAAGAAACTCTGTGAGTGGATGCAATGTTTTTATACATCTGGACACATGGGCACCTATAAACAAGTTAACTCTCTCTACACTACACCATGAGTAAACAGACAGTCATGCCTATTAAAGCAGACAGTCCCAGTAAATCTCTTGGGTTGCACAACAGAGTCAGGAGCATGCAGTGATTTCTTTACAGATGCACAAATATGCTGTGAGTATCTGTGAGTCTTCCAGACACACACAGGTGTGTTGGGCGCTGAAGAGGCAAGTAGAATGCACGGGCCCCTGCCCCTAAGAAGTTCACCACATGCAGAAGGCTGAATAACATCTTCCCCAACCCATGTCTACCCAGAAACTCAGAACGTGACTGATTCGAAAGAATCTGTGCAGAAGTAATGAAAGTAAGGATGATGGTAAGATCCTTATCTTATTAATCTACCCACTGGGTGAGGATGGGTCTTGAATCCAATAAGAATGTCACAGATGCCGAGAGACACAGAGAAGGCCTGGGGACGACGTGGGAATACACGGGAGATGCATCGAGTCCAAGGCTTACCTGGGAGGGCTTCTCCCTCACAGCTTCAGAAGGGACCAACCCTGTCCATTCTGTGACTTCACACTTAGGCTTCCAGAACTGAAGCTTTTGTTTTAAGCTTTCCGGTCTGCGCCCATTTTGTTACGGCTGTCCTAGAAAACTGATACACCATGGAGCTATCTTCCCGTGCAGAGTTGCATGGGGGCTGCATTAATGTTTAAAATATATGGATGCTTAGAGTCAAGACAGATATTCATGATGACATCATTTGAATCACTACATCCACCAGGCCTGTAGCTGGAGCTGCCCATTTGAACTTCCTGGTTAAATGACAGAAGATGTCCCTTTTGTCATCCAAGTAGTTTGAGTGGAATATCTGTCACTTTCAACAGAAAGAGTCCGCAGCTTCTCCTTCCTATCTTCAAGATGGTCTTCATAATACTTTTAAAGTTAATTTTTCCTGGGTTTCACTTACTATTTATGTTTATGCTATTTACTTGCTACTTATTACTCATATTTACATATGGGTTGGCCAAAAGGCTCATTCAGGTTTTTCTACAAGATCTGCTGAAAAGTCCTAAAGAACTTTCTGGCCAGCAAAATACATGCACATCTTCTTGGAAACAAATAATAGTTTGCAATTTTACTAACTGAAAATGAAATTATTATAGAGAAACTTGGAAAAAAATCAGTTTCTATCCTCTGCTTAGTTTAAACATGGTATTTTATCCTGGTTTTATTTTTGTATAACTCAGTGCTTCGTTACAAAGCAAACACCCATTTAACAAGAACAAGAAACAACACTGCCAGCATCCTAGCTCACTCATGCAGCCTCTGAGTCACCATTTCCACCCTCCACACAAATATAACCACTACTCTGATCTGATGATAAATGTGTCTATAAGTCTCTCTCTCTCTCTTAATTATATACATGAAATGCAAGGCTGACATACAAAACTTGAATATATAATAAAATAAAATATAATAAATAAATATATTAAATATATGATATAAATATAATAATATAATATAATAAATAAAACATAACTTGTAACCTGGCAACTAACCTTTCAAGTGACCCCTCCAATGTGAGGCTGGAGAAAACACAGATGAAGGTGTTTAGGAAGATGTGGCCTGTGGACTTGTAGCAACCACTGGGAATCAAGTGGAATTCAAACCACATGGTAGCTGTTTCACAAATCCATGGTACTGGTGGTTGATAAAAATCTTCCCAACAGACAAATCCATGGCCACCTGTATCAGTGGCCCCCTCTAGAGAGTGGAGTTATATATGTATATAGTTATGTGTGTGTGTGTGTGTGTGTGCGTGTGTGTGTGTGTGTGTGTGTGCACTCAGCCACTCAGTTGTGTCCGGCTCTTTGTGACCCCATGGACTGTAGCCCGCCAGGCCCCTCAGAAAAACCCCATGGGATTTTCCAGGCAAGAACACTGGAGGGGGTTGCCATTTCCTCCTCCAGGGGATCTTTCTGACCCAGGGATCCAACTCTCATCTGTGTCCAGGACTGGCAGGTGGATTCCTTACCACTGGGAAGTATTTACATGTATATATGAAATCTGCATGCAGTGGGGGAGACCCAGGTCTGATCCCTGGGCCAGGAAGATCCCCTGGAGAAGGGCAGGGCTACCCACTCCAGTATTCCTGCCTGTGAATGACAAGAGTCAGACATGCCTGAGTGACCGACACACACGTACACGGGTCCTAAAGGGACGCGTAGGCTGCAGATCACTCAGGACTGAGTCAACCCTGCTTCCATTTCAGGGCACGCTGGGAATAAAAAATCTCCTTGGCAACATAATCTTACTCCTGCCCACATGCAATTCTATAACCCAGAAAGAAAAGGAGAACCCTGCTGAAGGGAGAGGCATCCAGTGGCACGCTGGCTCACAGTAGGTCTACACTCAGTAAGTGGACTGAGCGCTTAGTGAGGAAAAACAATCCAGACAACTTCTTTGAGAGTGGACGAGCCCGACGTTTCTGGAGCTGGGGGGACGGGGCGGGGGAAGGAGCAGCCAGCCAGGCCGCGGACGGGGCTATTTTCAGCAGGCCGGGCCTTCCTAACGGCGGTCTTGTTCCCAGCTGAACTGCCCACCGCTTGATGAATTGTGTTTATCTGTAGTTCAGCGATAAAGTTCTCCTTTAATTCCCTGCTGAATAGAAATATTTAGGGCAGTGCCACAGCTGTGTTTATTCTCACACGCCACCACGGTTATGTAAATACTGCCTATGGAACCATTTCTGATAGAGGCCCACACCAGCCCCGAGCAATCAGGCGCTGTCGAGACGTCTGCCAAGACGCGCCGTTTCCACGCAGCTTGGCGGGCCTGTGAGTGATATCACAGCTTCTCAGAGATCACTTGGCAAACCTCATAATAAAAGAGTAATTTTCTTCCCCTCTCAGTCTCTCAAAGGCTCTCACAAAGCCAAACAATGTTTCCCAGCATCCTCTGCTTCCCCTGTTTGGAAACGTGGATGGACACACAAAGCTGGAAGGCTCCTAACGCAATGCTCGTAAATGAAATGTAACTTGCTACCTGGCAAGGAAGGTTTCAGGTGCCCTCTCCCATCCAATGGGAAGTTGGAGAAAACAGACCAAGGGGGTCAGGAAAACGTGTCCTGTGGACTTGCAGCGATCACTGGGAGTCAAGGGGCGCTCAGACCGCGTTTGTTTCCTGTTTCACAAATCTGTGAAGCCAGTGGTTGATAAAAAACTTCCCAAGAGACAAATCCGTAGCACACCTTTAATAGTGGCTACTGCTAGATGGTGGAATTCTAATGTATTTTTATTTCTACTTTTCTGTTTTTATGGAATTTATGAAAATTTTTTTGCAATGTAATCAGAGAAAATACTAGAAAAAAAGTTTAAGAAAATGAGGGCTTGCCTGCCTTTGGTCATAATGTTGTTAGCAAAATGATTCATTAGGAAAATCAGTCTTAAGTGAAAAAAAAAGAAAGTGAAAGTTGCTCAGTCATGTCCGACTCTTTGCAACCCCATGGACTGTACAGTCCACGGAATTCTCCAGGCCAGAAGAGCTGTGCCCTTCTCTACAGGATCTTCCCAACCCAGGGGTTGAACCCAGGTCTCCCAAATTGCAGGCGGATTCTTTACCATATGAGCCACCAGGGAAGCCCATGAGAAAAAGACAACACTGAAGAAAAGAAGTCTGTTTTAAATCACTAAATCACATTAATGTTGTAATGTGAAAAAGACAACACTATAGAAAAAACAGATTCATTAATAAAATCCCCAAAGTGGTTGTAGCTAAAAGATTTTAAAAGAAAGAAATAAAATATGCTAGAAACAATATTCAAAATGGGGATGAGTATTTGTCCTATGGGGAGGTAAACTCCACCCCCAAACAAGTATATTTTTCTCATTTTACCCTTACCACCCTCCTACGAGAGGAACGGTAGTAATGTGCTTACATCATGGAAAAGAGATGGCACCTCGGGGGGGCTAGTTTGTTTGGTCTCCCAGAAGGCGAAGCTAGAACTGAAACCAAAGTCCATCTAAATGCAAAGCTTGCACCTTAATCATCATGTTTGTAAAGCCTGGTCGGTTGCGTAAAAGAGAAGTGAACGTTTTTCACACCGGTGGTCGCTCAGTATCTTTTGAACTCCCTTCCTACCTATTCGGAAAGTTTGCCCACCTTAAGTTGAGCTTCCCCAAGGTAGAAGCCAGAACTCCAGTTCTCAGCCTTCGTTGCTGCTAGGGCACCGAGCTACTCACTCAAAACGGCAGTTCTGAAGCAGGTCACGGAGAAGGCAGCTGCCTTTGGGACCCATCCTTTGGACACACGGTGGCAGGGTTGCCCAGCTCTTACTGGCAGCAGTGGGAGAGCCTGGCCAGTGCCGGGGTGTCACAGGTGCAAGCCGAGGCAGCCATGTGGGCTGGGGGAGGCTGGTCAGCAGGGGTAACAAAGGCGCTTCTTCTAGAATAGCTTTCATCACGTGGTTGGTGTTGAACTTCTTAGTCTGGCTATGTGAACTCTATGAGAACTCTGCTGTTGTTCAGTCGCTAAGTGGTGTCTCTGCAACCCCATGGGCTGCAGCACGCCAGGCCTCCCTGTCCTTCACTGTCTCCTGGAGTTTACTCAAATGCATGTCCACTGAGTTGGTGATGCCATCCAACCACCGCATCCTCTGTCACTCCCTTCTCCTGTCCTCAATCTTTCCCAGCATCAGTGTCTTTTCCAATGAGTCAGCTCTTCACATCAGGTGGCCAAAATATTGGAGTTTCAGCTTCAGCATCAGTTCTTCCAGTGAATATTCAGGGTTGATTTCTTTTAGGATTGACTGGCTTGATCTCCTTGCAGTCCAACAGACTCTCAAGAGTCTTCTCCAACACCACAGTTCAAAAGCATCAACTCTTTGGCGCTCAGCTTTCTTTATGGTCCAGCTCTCACATCCATACATGACTAATGGAAAAACCATAGCTTTGAGATATGCGAACACCCTCTAGCCAGAATAAATTCTACTGCTTAAAATGACACTGCCCAGTGAAGAACACAGATGTAGGAATCTGGCTGCCATGAGGGAGCCCATGAGATCATCCATGGGACGTGTCAAGTGTGAGCAGTTAATGGAAAAGAAGCCTGAAGAAGGTGTTCTGCTGTTTTTTCGCAAAATCCCATTTCAAAAACAGGTCATGCATGATACAGTATTCTGCTCAGCTCTGAGGGAACCTGACAGTATCTCTTGCATTGGCTAGGTTTCAGTGCTTCAGTAATACATAAATTTACAAAATATGTGAAGAATTTCAGCACTTTGGCCTCTCTTAGGGAAACAATATCGTTATCAAAGTTTTAGAAGAGGAGTTAGCTAATGTCAAACTAGAGAAAACATTTTGCTTTTCTGCTCCACACTTCATCTGTACCTCACAAAACATTCTGTGGTCTGACCTTACTCAACTGGAGTTTTCCGTTTTTTTTTTTTTTTTAAAGCTGTCTAAATACACAGGTGTTCTGCAGGTTAAATAAATATACATTTGTCTCTAGAATATTAGTACCATATACTGACAAAACAAACAATCCACTCCATGGTTCAATCTAGAGCACAGCATTTTAAGTCTCAGTGCAGTTCAGTCGCTCAGTCGTGTCCGACTCTTTGCGACCCCGTGAATCCCAGCACGCCAGGCCTCCCTGTCCATCACCAACTCCCGGAGTTCACTCAGACTCACGTCCATCGAGTCAGTGATGCCATCCAGCCATCTCATCCTCTGTCGTCCCCTTCTCCTCCTGCTGCCAATCCCTCCCAGCATCAGAGTCTTTTCCAATGAGTCAACTCTTCGCATGAGGTGGCCAAAATACAGAAGCAGAAGATATTAAGAAGAGGTGGCAAGAATACACAGAAGAACTGTACAAAAAATATTTTCACGACCCAGATAATCACAATGGTGTGATCACTGACCTACAGCCAGACATCCTGGGATGTGAAGTCAAGTGGGCCTTAGAAAGCATCACTACAAACAAAGCTAGTGCAGGTGATGGAATTCCAGTTGAACTATTTCAAATCCTGAAAGATGATGCTGTGAAAGTGCTGCACTCAAAATGCCAGCAAATTTGGAACACTCAGCAGTGGCCACAGGACTGGAAAAGGTCAGTTTTCATTCCAATCCCAAAGAAAGGCAATGCCAAAGAATGCTCAAACTACTGCACAATTGCACTCATCTCACATGCTAGTAAAGTAATGTTCAAAATTCTCCAAGCCAGGCTTCAGCAATACAGGAACAGTGAACTTCCTGATGTTCAAGCTGGTTGTAGAAAAGTCAGAAACCAGAGATCAAATTGCCAACATCCACTGGATCATGGAAAAAGCAAGAGAGTTCCAGAAAAACACTTATTTCTGCTTTATTAACTATGTCAAAGCCTTTGACTGTGTGGATCACAATAAACTGTGGAAAATTCTGAAAGAGATGGGAATACCAGACCACCTGACCTGCCTCTTGAGAAATCTGTACGCAGGTCAGGAAGCAACAGTTAGAACTGGACATGGAACAACAGGCTGGTTCCAAATAGGAAAAGGAGTACGTCAAGGCTGTATATTGTCACCCTGCTTATTTAACTTACATGCAGAGTACATCATGAGAAATGCTGGGCTGGAAGAAGCACAAGCTGGAATCAAGATTGCCAGGAGAAATATCAATAACCTCAGATATGCAGATGACATCACCCTTATGGCAGAAAATGAAGAGGAACTAAAGAGCCTCTTGATGAAAGTGAAAGTGGAGAGTGAAGAAGTTGGCTTAAAGATCAACATTCCGAAAACGAAGATCATGGCATCTGGTCCCATCACTTCATGGGAAATAGATGGGGAGACAGTGGAAACAGTGTCAGACTTTATTTTTTGGGGCTCCAAAATCACTGCAAATGGTGATTGTAGCCATGAAAGTAAAAGATGCTTACTCCTTGGAAGGAAAGTTATGACCAACCTAGATAGCACATTCAAAGCAGAGACATTCCTTTGCCAACAAAGGTCCGTCTAATCAAGGCTATGGTTTTTCCTGTGGTCATGCATGGATGTGAGGACTGTGAAGAAGGCTGAGTGCCGAAGAATTGATGCTTTTGAACTGTGGTGTTGGAGAAGACTCTTGAGAGTCCCTTGGACTGCAAGGAGATCCAGCCAGTCCATTCTGAAGGGGATCAGCCCTGGGATTTCTTTGGAAGGAATGATGCTAAAGCTGAAACTCCAGTACTTTGGCCGCCTGAGGACCAGTTTTTGCTCTTTTGAATGAGGTTAATTGGGCTAGGGTTGGCAGGTTTCACATATAACAATACAAGATGCCTGGTTAAATCTGAATTCCAGGTAAACAATGAGTAATTTTTAGTGTATGTCATGTGCAGTATCCAGTGGGGGAAATAGCATGACACACAGATGGATTAGAAATGAATAGAAAATAAACTGATGGGGCTTCATGATGGGTTGGACACGGGGAAGAGGAGGCTTCCTGGTTGTCTGGCTTGTACAACTGAACGAAGGGCAGTGCTGATTACCAAGACAATAAAAAATGAAGAAGGTCCAGATTTGACAAGGAAGTAAAGTCACGTGGAAGTAAGGTACTTGAGTGGGAAGCACTTTGCTCCTGGAAGTACGGTGGCAGAGTCGCACGCCGCTCTCTGCCACAGGCATGGCGGTAGCGTCAGCGGTACTCATGCTCACATTTCTAGAAATGTCCAGAGAGCACTTGACACGCAGCTCTGACACGTACTTCTTTATCGCCCTACCCTACTGTCCACTTTTGGTCAGCTGACAGTTTCTTTCAAGATTCATCCTTTTACAGTTTATCTCCCGCACCAGATGATAAATTCTGAGGGCGTGGCCTAGACCAGAACTATCTTCAGTTCATCCACACTGCCTGACGCATGCAGGCAGGTATATCCATACGTGCTGACCTATGGTGCAGGGAACACTCTGTACGTGTTGGCTAACTGAATGGATGGCTCTGTCTACTATGAAAGGTTGTCTCATCTCTGTGGTAATTTCCCTTCTAGTCAAAGCTCTGCAACTGCCTCCACTGGCTGTTTCTTGTTTTGTGTTTTCCCTTACTAGAAATTAACCTTTCTAGTCTTTTTCTCGGGGGTAGGGGGAACGGATTACATTTATTTTCTATTTTTAATGCGTATTTATTTGGGCAGGCTGTGCAGCATGTGGGGTCTTAATTCCCCGACCAGGGATAGAACCCATGCCCCCAGCATTGGAAGGGCAGAACCCTAACACCAGACTGCAAGGGAAGTCCCCAGCCTTTTTAGTCTTGAAGAATGGAATGTAATCCTATGGCACAAAGTGTCTTCAGTTCTAAGTCATAAGCTTAGTATACTAAATAAGTCAAACATGTTTTAAGGTCCCATGAAAAGGCTGGTTTGCATGGGTATTGTGCAATAGCAATCAGCTCAGAAATATTTATTGCATTCTATTTCATATTATAATGTTTATCACACAACTTGCCATACATAATTTTCTTGGGCTAAAATAATCACTGTGTAATCTTGTGAGCCTTTTTACCTGGATTAGATGTAAAAGGCAGCCTTGCAAATGCATAGAGCAGGGTAAAACGATGGCACAGAACTGAAGCAGCCAGGAATATTAATTCCAAGCGCTTATCTCTGAGGGGCAAGGACAGCAGTGGATGCTATCTAACTCATTTATGTCAGAGCCTTACGAAAAACAGCAAGATTCATTGACCTGATATATTTACAAAGTTGTGAGACGCCTTTCTCATTCGTTAACTTATCAATTATTTACTGAGTGTCTGGTATCTACTAAACACGGTGTTAGGTACAGGAGGGGAGGGGCAACTTGACACGGTTTGGGGTCCTATAATCACCGAGATTACAGCCTAGCAATCTTGGACAACAACACACGCTTTCTTACGCTTTCAAAAAACATGAGAAATTTCCTAACACAAGAGAAGAATCTGTATTCATTTGAGGAGCAGAGAATCTTTTGCTAAATTCTCAATAAATTATTTAAGGAGTAATTAACCATGTGAAGTTGGCAGCTGCTTACAGACAGTAACAGCACCAAAATGTCGCTTAGCCATTCAGTTTTAATTTCAACTAAGTCTTTCTTTTCAAAGAGGGAAGGGAAGAAAAGGGCAAAAGCAGTGCATGTCTCTGTGTGTCGGTGGCTCGGTCGTGTCCGAGGACGCTCTTGCTGCCCCGTGGACTGTAGACCACCAGCTTTCTCAGTCCATGGAATCCTCCAGGCGAGAATACTGGAGTGGGTTACCCACTGTATGTCTATGGCCCCCATAAATGAAGGTGTGCAGCTGTGGAGGATGGCACCTAAGCCACTAATACCCAGGAAGCCTTCCACAAAGGTCATTAACAGTCACCGGCCAGCAGAGAACAGAGAAAGAATGAGTGGTCAAAGAATTAGCAATCTAGAAGGAAGTTCAGTTTAGTTCAGTTCAGTTCAGTCGCTCAGTCATGTCCAACTCTTTGTGACCGCATGAATCGCAGCACACCAGGCCTCCCTGTCCATGACCAACTCCTGAAGTTCACTCAGACTCACGTCCATTGAGTCAGTGATGCCATCCAGCAATGTCATCCTCTGTTGTCCCCTTCTCCTCCTGCCCCCAATCCGTCCCAGCATCAGAGTCTTTTCCAATGAGTCAACTCTTTGCATGAGGTGGCCAAAGTACTGGAGTTTCAGCTTTAGCATCATTCCTTCCAAAGACATCCCAGGGCTGATCTCCTTTAGAGTGGACTGGTTGGATCTCCTTGCAGTCCAAAGGACTCTCAAGAGTCTTCTCCAACACCACAGTTCAAAAGCATCAATTCTTCAGCACTCAGCCTTCTTCACAGTCCAACTCTCACATCCATACATGACCACTGGAAAAACCATAGCCTTGACTAGATGGACCTTTGTTGGCAAAGTAATGTCTCTGCTTTTGAATATGCTATCTAGGTTGGCCATAACTTTCCTTCCAAGGAGTAAGCGTCTTTTAATTTCATGGCTGCCCTCACCATCTGCAGTGATTTTGGAGCCCCAAAAAATAAAGTCTGACACTGTTTCCACCGTTTCCCCATCTATTTCCCATGAAGTGATGGGACCGGATGCCATGATCTTCGTTTTCTGAATGTTGAGCTTTAAGCCAACTTTTTCACTCTCACTTTCACTTTCATCAAGAGGTTTTTTAGTTCCTCTTCACTTTCTGCCATAAGGGTGGTGTCATCTGCATATCTGAGGTTATTGATATTTCTCCCGGCAATCTTGATTCCAGCTTGTGCTTCTTCCAGCCCAGCGTTTCTCATGATGTTCTCTGCATATAAGTTAAATAAGCAGGGTGATGATATACAGCCTTGACGAACTCCTTCTCCTATTTGGAACCAGCCTGTTGTTCCATGTCCAGTTCTAACTCTTGCTTCCTGACCTGTTAGACATCATTTAATGCAACCACTCACTTTAAACATAAAAAACCAAAACCCTAACTCCTGGAAAAAGAGAAGGGGCTCAGCCAAGGTCACACAGGTAGTAGTGCTACTGAGCCTAGAAGCAAGCTCCCAGCACCGCATTTATCCACACTCAGAGAGCAGGGAAAGAACGGAGAAAGGTGGTGTGCTAGAGGCAAATGTAACTTCCCTTACCATTTCCCCAAGGATTTGTCCTGAATTTGAGGCCAGTAGCTTTTTCTGTATTTGAAACATTCATTACAGTGTTTTTAATAATAATAATAACAACCTCGTAGTTAAAAAAAATAAATTTATGTGAGTATTTATTTATTGGCTGCGCTGGGTACTCGTTGCTACGTGCACGCTGTCTCTATTGCGGCGAGTGGGCTTCTCAGCGTCTTGGTTTCTGTATCCGGGTCAGCAGTCACGACTGGGGCTTCCAGTGCCAGCTCAGGATCGAGGCATGTGGGCTGAGCTGCTCTGGGGCGTGTTGGGTCTCCCCGGACCAAGGACCGAATCTGTGGCCCCTGAATTGGGGGCAGACTCTTCACTACTAGACACCAGGGAAGCCCACAGAGTATCTGCAGATACTTCACTGTCAAAGTATTTATGAAAATGACAGCTTCATAATTATTTTCTCCACGAAGCCTCTGCTCAAAGACACTTTCACCTCTTGTGTAGATAGCAATAATCATTTTCATTACGTGAAGGATTTAAACCAGCAGAAACAAATAAATCAGCTACCCACAAAATTGCTATGTAAAAAAAACGTATATCTGAACTATCCAGACAAGTTTCAAATTGTCATGCAATTCCGCGCTGGTTGCAAGCGAGGGTGAAAATCAGAATCATGCAGATGACCAGCCCTCACTTCCAAAGGCCACTCTACACGAGAGTCAGCCTTCCGCCTTCTCACAGGGAATGCCAAGGTGCAGAGCGAGGTGCGAGGAGACTCAGTCTCTCTGAGCAGCAGCAAAGCTGTGGGTTAGATCTGTTTGGCTTTGTTTTGACTTCATTAGTTTTTTCTTTTAGAGAAAATACATGTTAAAATAGTGGAACTGGGAAATTGTTGCAAATAAAGGAATTACAGCTTTCTGCTCCTGGCATGAGAGTGGGGCGGGAGGGGGCGGGAGGGAGAGCGGCCAGCTAGGACATGTCTGTGGGTACAGAGGTGCGTGCGATGGAAACGCAAGGAGAGAACCTTAGAACTAAGGTCACACTTCAGCAGAGGAAAGTGCATTCTACCATGACCACTGGCTTTATGGATTAATGTGTGTGTCTTTGGAGAAGTGGGTCCTCCAGATATTGAATTCCACAGTATCCATATATGAGACTTCCTTGGCTCCAGTGGTTAAGACTCAACACTTCCAATGCAGAGGTGTGGGTTCGATCCCTGGTTGGGTAATTAGCATCCTTCATGCCCTACAGCAAGGCCAAAAATTAAAAATAAGTAAGATAACAATAAGAATAATAAAATAATTTCTTAAAAAAGAAATAGTTAAATACTCATACATGGATACAGGAGCCTTCTAGGCATGATGTGGGGTGGGATACAAAGAGCAGCTGGATGTCGTCCAAACCATTTACAGTCTAGTGAGGGGGACAGAACCAATATAATTATAATGCATGGCAGAACAGGTGTGCCATTAAGGAAGTGCAGATTATCCAAGGAAGGCTGCTAGATTGCAAGGATCAGGAAATACTTCTGGAAGACAAGGGCATTTGAGATGGGGCTAATGGAGCAAGAGGACTTTGGCAAGCAGAGGAAGGGCATTCTGGTCTGGGGGTGGGGGGACCATGACCAGGGACGCAGAGGCATGGAAGCTGAGGACGTGCACACACTGAGACAGCCCAGCTCACTCGAAAGTCTTTCCAGAACTGTGCTCATTTTTAAATAGTGTTACTGAGTTATAATTGACATACAATGAACTGTACATAATTTTAAGTGCGTAAGACTTAGGCATATGTATACCCCTCTCCCCAAGGACCCTTCCTCCCTTCATGTCTCTTACTACAGCCTAGTCTGCGTTCTTGAGCATTTTGATCAATGGACTCATACAGTATTTACCCCTTTTGTCTGGCTCCCTCTACAGAGCACAGTTACTCCGAGGCTCGCACATGTCGCAGATGTGTCAGGACTGCACCCCTTTATCGCCAAGCAGCAACCATTGTGTGGATACACTGCTGTTCATCTACCCTTCTGATAGATGCATGAGTTGTTTGTAGTTTGGGGTTATTGCAAATAATACTGCTATGAACAACTGCACCTTTTTTTTATGGACACATGCTTTCATTTCTCTTGGGGAAACAGCTGGGAGTGTATTGCTGATTCATATGATAGATGTGTGTTTAACATTTTAAGGCATCGACAAACTGCGTACCAAAATGGTTGTAACAATTTTTCATTTCTAATCAGCATTGTATGGAGGTTACGATTCTTTCAAACCCTTGTCAACACTTGATATGATCAGTCTTTTAAATTTTAGCCAGATTAATGTGTGTAGTGTTATCTCATTGTGGTTTTAATTTGCATGTCTGTAATGACTAATGATGCAGAACATCTTTTTATGTGCTTACTTCCTATCCATCCATCTTTATGGTGAAGTGTCTATAAATTTTTGCTCTTAAAAATTACATTATTCCTTTTTTATTATTAAATTTAGGGAGGTTTTAATATATTATTCTGGATACAAGTCCTTTATCAGATATGGAGTCTGCAGATATTTTCTTGTGTCTTCATTCTCTGAAGGATAGGTTTTTAATTTTAATGGAATTCAGTTTATCATTTTTTTCTTTATGGATTGTGTTCTTGGTAGCCATATATAGAAACCTCTGCCTAACCCAAGTTCACAAAAGTTTCCTCTTATGTTTTTAAGTTTTACACTTAAGTTGATGATACATTTGAACTAATTTTTATATACAGCATAAGATATGAATTCAAGGACATTTCTTTTTCATGTTTGGGTAGTCACTAAAAAGACTATCCTTTCTCCTACTTCTTTACACGCCTGGTAGTTTTTTAGTAGATGCCAGACATTGTGAATTTTACCTTGTTGAGTTCCATGTATTTTTACATTGCTAAAAATATTGTTCAGCATTTTTTTCTGGGACACAGTTATTTGGAAACCATTTGATCTTTTCAGGTGTGTATTTAAGGACTGGGGGCTGTTCCATCTAGGGTGAATTCTGTCCTGCTAAAGGGAGGCCTCCTGTACAGTCCACCCAGGTCCTTCAATCATGACATTTTCCAGTCCCACTGGTAGAATGAGTATAATTCCTGGCCTCGCGTGAGTGCTCAGCGACGTGACTTCTAATCCTCGGGGGTAGTGTTCTCCTTGGGCTTTTGTGGTTTCCTCACACACATGTGCTGATCCCTGTTCAGCTAAGGACTCTTCAGATCTCCAGAATTCTTTCTGCGCTTCTCTTTCTTCCTGCTCTCTGCCCTGTGGATACTAAGCTGTTTTGGTTTCCCTGGACTCTTGGCTCTGTCTTCCCAACTCAGGGAAACTTCCAGGCTCCACTGAGATTCCTTCTCCCTGTCCTGTCTTCTTTCCTGCCACAGCTGAAAACTCTCTCAAGACAGAGAGTGTGGACAGCCTTAGGGAGTGCCTGCTTTGTTTTCCAGCTCTCAGGAATCACTGCCTGATACCCAAGGTCCTCAGCTGTATTTTTCCTGCTCTTTGAGTTTTTCAGCTGGGAACTTAAATCCAGCTCCTGTAATTCTGTCTCAGTCAGAATGAAAACCTTGTGCCTTGCCTTTCAAGGTAAGTCTTTAAGATAAACTGTTTCCAATATGGTAGTGCTTATTCTGAAGGCATTATAGCGTTTGCTATCTTTGATGTATGTAAGTGACAGATTAGACTGCACTCCATTCAGATCAGTTCAAAGGCATTTAATGGGCAGTTTCTGTGTGCTTGGCATTGAGTTTATAAAGATGTAAAAGTGATAGTCACTCACTCATTCGACTCTTTGCAACTCATGGACTGTAGCCCACCAGGCTCCTCTGTCTGTGGTATTCTCCAGGCAAGAATACTGGGGCGAGTTGCCATTTCCTTCTCCAGGGGATTTTCCTGAACCAAACCCAAAGAGCCTCTGCCTTCCTATTATCAGTTTACAGATACAGCAAATACCTTTGGAAGAAACCAATTATAGGATTTGCATATAACCCATGCTTTTAATATTCCCTCCTTTTTTTCTTGTATCTGCCAAATGCCATCACTAGTTTGCATCAAGGATAGTTTATTTCTTTGAAATAAGAGACCCAAGTCACAGAATTTTACTGACTGTAGGCAGCCCTTAGGCTTCGACTTAGGGGCAGAAGGGGAAACTCTAGAGGAACTGTTTCATGCTGATGACCTGCCGACGTCCCCGTTTCATGCTATTTCTCTACTCCCATAACCAAGACAGAAAGCTGGCTCTGCTTCAGATGGGTGAGAACAAGGCCTCAAACGGTCCCGCCTTAGACCCGAGGGCACAAAGCTGGCCGGACTGAGTCCAAGGTCGAGGACACTGCGGTGTGAGCTTACGTCTTCGTGATGCTTCCATTTTGAGATGAGCGTAAAGGTGTTTGAAATAATGTGTTGACCTTTTATGAGCTGGAGCAGCTGACATTTGCCTGAATCTGAGCCAGGCTGGGTGCTATTCAAAACGAGAAATCAGTTTTCCCAAGTGCACTGAAGGAACTTTTTCTGATCATTTGTTAAAGCTTTGTTTCCAAGGCACTGAGTGAGTTTAATTAATTTCACCACTACCTTCCCCTCCTTAATAAATTCCTCACACGTGTGGATTCAGTAGGAAATTGAATGTCATCTTTAGAAAACAAAGCAACAACAAAAAAGGACCGTCAGCTAGAGGGTGAGAGATTAGTTTGATGAAAGCCCAGTGACAGAGTCAAAATGAAACAGCCTCTCAACCTGTAATGAGATGAATCTATTAACATGCAGATTCGGGTGTAACAGGTGCGGGGAGGGGGCTAAGATTCAGCCTCTCACAGACCCCCAGGGGTGCGCTGCTGATGGCATCTCTCCACTGTACTGAGACATCAAGACCGCATCCTAAGACACCGTTCAGGGCTCATCTCACCACTAAAGCACTGTCCCATCCTGGGAGCCCTTCTCATCTGGACTTCAGTTAGCATCGATACAAAATTTTCTCTAACGTTCCTTCTAGCTCTTAAAAATGTATCTTGTTCAGGACTTTCGTGGTATTCAAGTGGCTAAGATTCCGAGCTCCTAAAGCAGGCGGCCGGGGGTTTGGTGCCTGATCGGGGAACTAGATCCCACACGCTGCAAAGAAGGGTCTGCAGGCCACGACTGAAATGCCTCACATGCCTCAGTGCAGACCGAAAATCCCGTGCGCCACAACTAGGCCTCGGTGCAGCCAAGTAAAATAAAAATAAAATTTAAAAAATGCTTCGTGTTCTTGAGAGTGCAGGTCTAGCTTCGCTGTGCCCGCGAGTGTGTCCATACTATTGGCAGACGTGCTGAGCACCCACCACGGGCCGGGCACTGAATAAGATGGTGACCAGCTAAGTACACACTAGGTCGAACTCTGGCCCCAAGAACTCAATTCAGAGAGAGAGCTGGGCAATGGTAACACGATGCCACACACACTACAGAGCTGCTCAAGCCAGCGGGTGTTAGGAGTCCACAGAGGGCTGAGAATCGAACTGCATTTGGATACCAGGCAGGACGGGGGCGCCATCCCATCTTGGGTCTCAGACGTGATGTGCGTCTAATTCACCTGTGGGGCTTGTTAAACAGAGACTGCTTGATCCCACCCTCTGACTTCCAGGAATCTGCATGTCTCTGCGTGATGCTGATGGTGCTGATCTGGGACCATACCTTGACCTGTTCTGTTATGAATCGTGTCGTGTGCTAGATTTTAGGACACAGAAATGAACAGAGCATGAGGTTTGCTCTGGAATGGATGCCTACAGGAGTCACAGCTCAATGGCAGACACAGGCTTCCCCCTTTGCCCCACGCAGAATGGTTAGGGCAACTTTGGAAGCGGGTTGGAGAGAGAGAGAGTGTGTGAGGTAATGGTTCCGTGCCATCTGAGCAGTCAAGGGGAGGGGCTCAAACCCAGGTCTGTCCCTTACTGCCTTGGCCATTTTTTATTGGAGTATAATTGCTTTACACTGCTGTGCTGGTTTCTGCTGTGCACACAGCGGATTAGCTGTGTGCACACGGGTCCCCGCTGTCTCCTGAGCCTCCCTCCCACCACCGTGAATCCCACCAAGCCCATCTCCCTGCGCTATTCAGCAGCTTCCTACCAAATAGCTATCTGACACATAGTCGTGTGTATGTCAGTGCTAGCCCCCCAATCCATCCCACCTCCCTCCCCTTCTCTGTGCCTGTGTCTCTATTCCTGTCCTGCAAACTGGTTCCTCTGCACCATTTTCCTGGATTCCATAGATAGGCATTAATATATGATGCTTGTTTTTCTCGGCCTTAGTCTTTATATGGTAAGTGCTGTAAAATGAAGGCTGTAGTGATGGTTCTTCTGTCTGGAGAGAGGGAGATAGAAGAGACTTCCCAGAGTAGGTGGTACCTCCTCTGCTGTGATGATTAAAGAATGACCAGGAGTTTATGAGGTAGATCTATTAAGGGTCAGTGGGTAAGGAGGTGAATGAATGGTTCTGGGTGGAAGACATCACCAAGGTGTCAAGAAACACACTCCTCTGTTCCTGAATACTTTCTTGGTAAGTATGCAGGTAGTATAGCTTTGAGAATAGAATCAAATTTCTAATTCTTTGGGGGGAAACCTGGCTGTTTCAGGAGTTCCTATGAACTACTGCTCTATGAATCAACCAAAAGGCAGGTTTCGATGGAAAGTTCATGGTGAGCACAGACTAGAAAGTTCTCAGTTCCAGATTTGCTGCTAGCAGCTCTGCCACATTTGGAGTTCACACGCATAGGTCCTTTCCATGTTTAGCAACCCTGTCCCGTAGCATATCATCACTGCTACTATTCCACACACAGGGAGTTGCTTTGCTCTCGTTGCTATTTTGTCGCTAAGTCATGACAGACAGGGAGACTGAGGCCCAAAGGGACTGGATAAAACACTTGAGGTTATTAACTAGTGAATCCCGGCATAGCCAGTGTTTGAGCTCCAGTCTACTGGATGAAGTTTAATATTTTGGAATTTTTGCTTTTGCTTGGTTATTTCAAAAGGGGATTTTCCACACTTAACCAATGATTAGACATGCCAAGAAAATGTGTTAAAACTGCAGGTTCCTAGGTTCTTTATCTGGAAATTCCAGTTCTGGGGTTCTGGGGTGTGGTCAGGAATCTGTATGTTTAATCACTGACTCTCTCCTCCCCTTATGAGTGGCCCTGAACCCTGGATGCTGGTAACACCACTTCCCTTCTTTGTCCCTTGAGCCTAAGAGAGCTTGCTCCCCTCTGGGAGGTCTCATCACCCCTGGTGGCATCTCAGCTCTTCCTTCACCAGTATAATCTGCCTTTAATCCCTTGTTTACAATGCCCAGAGGAGTCTGTTTTCCTGGTTGGACCTTGCATGAAATCCATTCGCAAGCTGGATTTTTATTTCCTTTGTGGAAGTCGTCCTCCTTGCTTGGATTATGTAGGGCTGTCAAGCGACAGCTGCACACCCCGGAGCAGAACGAACTCCATCCGACTCCAAGTGCCGGGAGCCGGGGTGCCCTGAGCTCCAGGACCTCCTGGAGGGGGACGCTGCTTCCCCAGGCCGATCCCTGGGCAATCCGCCGCCCAGCCAGGCCCTCTGGGCTCAAGCTCATGGCTCTTCAGGGACGAGGGATTCTAAGCCGCAGGACTAGGACATGCAATTAGAACAACGGCCACGTGGAAATAGTGAGGCTGCTCACAGTATTGAAGCTGTTTCAGGGCTTCCTTGGTAGCCTGGCGGCTGAAACTCCGTGATCCCAGCACGGGGGGCCCGGGCTGGAGGCCTGGTCAGGGAACCAGATCCCACATGCTGTGTGTGTGTGTGTGTGTGTGTGTGTGTGTGTGTGTAAGCTATTGCACTCTTAGAGAAGCCAACAGAGATTCCCTTGAAAAAAATGAGTATGCTCCCCTTGGTCATGGTTAGAGGGCATTTTTCCTCTCATAAGTGGTGCCTCAGGGCTTTTGCAATCTAATACACTGACTGAGGCAATCAGTGTAAAGAATTCTCCATCTGGGGACCAGGAGTACACTGAGGAACTTCCAAGGCAGCACACAGGCCAGAGTGGAAGAAATTCTAAAAGCATGTTTGACCCACCAGAGGTCACCTGCAGACCATCAGAACGCTGGGTAAGGGAGGTTTGAGAAATGCTTTCCTACCTCATGAGTCTTTCTTGTTTTCTTTTCCCCTCATCCATTTGCCCACAAATGATAGCAGTCCCCCAAAGCAACAGCTATCATTGCAATACTTACCTCCAGCGACCATTTATTCACAACCTGCCCTGAGCCAGTCGCTGATGAGCAAAAGCAAACGTGGCCACTGAACTCAGGCAGCTGGCAGGAGAGTCAGATAAAGACACAAATAAACATAAAACCACCACATGCTAAGAGCTACAGAAGAGTGATACATGGAGACCCAGATTGGGGAAGCTTTGAGTTTCTTTGGGCCCCAACAAAGGGGTGAAGAGGTGTAGACATCTTCAACGAGGTACGTTTTTCTCTTACATTCTTCTTCTTTTTTTTCTCTAGAGCACAGAGGCTCAGTAATTGCAGCTCACAGGCTTAGCTGCCTGACGTATGTAGGATCTTAGTTCCCTGACCAGGGATTGAACCTGGGTCCTCTGCATTGGCTGGTGGATTCTTAACCACTGGGCCACCAGGAAGATCCGTTCTCTTACATTCTTATAGCTTCATACATTGTGAACCAGTTTAACACATTATCTCACTTTCTTTTTCACATCAATTCTGCAATGACAAGATTAAAAAAAAAGAAGCCTGAGAATTACTGTAGAGGAACCTGATATAGATGAAAACCTGAGAGAATGGGTTAGGTACATTAGAGAGGAGAGGGTCTTCAAGTTTGTTCTTCAAAAGCTGGTGGTCTCTAGAGCGTGTCATACTGAGTGCAGTAAGTCAGGCAGAAAAGGAGAAATGTCGTATGACATCCCTTATGTGTGGAATCTAAAAAGAAATGATACCAGTGAACTTACAAAACAGAAAGAGACTCACAGACTTAGAAAATGAACCTGTGGTTGCTGGGGGGAAGGGACAGTTAGGGAGCCTGGGAAGGTCATGTTCCCACTGTTGTACTCAAAATGGACACACGACAGGACCTGCTGTAAGCACAGGGAGCTCTGCTCAGTGTCACGTGGCAGCCTGAATGGGAGGGGCTGGGGGAGAGGGATACACGGCTGTGCACGGCTGAGGCCCTCAGCCGTTCACCTGAGACTACCAGAAAACTGTTAATTAGCTATATTCCAATACAAAGTAAAAAGTTAAAGTTTGAAAAAAAAATCAACAGACCAAAAAACATTAAAAGAAACTTCGGTGGTCATGGGAATTCCCTGGGCCCACTGCTTCCACGGTGGTAGCTCAGGCTCAATCCTGGTGGGAACTACGACCCCACAAGCCTCAAGTCACGACTGAAAACAGAAATTGTTGGTCTTGTCTTCAAGTGCAAGTGTGCAATTATAATCTAAAAAGGCAGAAGTGCCACAGACATGCACACGTCCGACATCTGAGCTGCGGCAGAATGTGGTGGTGCTGCAGGTACAGCTAGCTGCGCTGAGGCAGGCAGAGACAGCGCTTCCTCTGGAACAAGGTGACCTCTAGGCCCAGAGGGAAAGTGCGGTGGCCACCAGGAATAGCAGTTCCCAAAAGTAACAGCTCTAATCGCTTTAATGAAAGGGGCTTTTCACATGTTCTAAGTGTGAAAAGGCCCCACAGTCCTGTCTCTGGTACCTAAGTCATGCTCATTCACTTGGATGCTTTTGACTAAAAATAGGGAAAACAAAAAAGCAATTTTTTTAGGCTCTAAATTGAAAACTATATAAAGTACGAAAGAGAAAATTCCATTTCCTTTTTTCCCTTTTTTTGTTGAAGGTATTTTTAGTTAAAGGCATTTAGTTGAAAAAAGAATATTTACTGGTTTGTTCAGTCACTCAGTTCTGGCTGACTCTTTGTGACCTCACGGACTGCAGCACACCGGGCTTCCCTGTCCTTCACCATCTCACGGAGCTTGCTCAAACTCACGTCTGTAGAGTCGGTGATGCCATCCAACCATCTCGTCCTCTGTCATCCCCTTCTCCTCCTGCCCTCAATCTTTCCCAGCATTAGGCTCTTTTCTAATGAGTTGTTTCTTTGCATCAGGTGGCCAAAGTACTGAGCTTCACTTTTAGCATCAGTCCTTCCAATGAATATTCAGGACTGATTTCCTTTAGGATGGACTGGTTGGATCTCCTTGCAGTCCATGGGACTCTCAAGAGTCTTCTCCAACATCACACTTCAAAAGCATCAATTCTTCAGCACTCAGCTTTCTTTATAGTCCATTTCTCACATCCATACATGACTACTGCAAAATCCCTAGCTTTGACTAGATGGACCTTTGTTGCAAAGTAATGTCTCTGCTTTTTAATACACTGTCTAGATTTGTCCCACCTTTTCTTCCAAGGAGCAAGCGTTTCAATTTTGTGGCTGCAGTCACCATCTGCAGTGATTTTGGAGTCCAAGAAAATAAAGTCTGCCACTGTTTCCAACGTTTCCCCATCTATTTGTCATGAAGTGATGGGATGGATGTCTCCCAGTAAATGGGCTTCCGTGGTGGCTCAGAAGGTAAAGAACCTTCCTGCCATGTGGGACACCTGAGTTTCATCCCTGGGTGGGGAAGATCCCTTGGAGGAGGGCATGGCAACCACTCTAGTATTCTTGCGTGAAGAATCCCCATGGACAGAGAAGCCTGGAGGGCTATAGTCCGTGGGGTAGCAAAGAGTCAGACATGACTGAGCGACTAACACTTTCACCCAGTAAGTATCAATCAGCTGGACCGAATGGACCGAATTACTAATGATGATCACATTAGTAATGATGAGAAAGGTTTAAGGCAGTATTAAGTTATCCTGAAATTTCAGTTATCCAACATAACCAGACTTCACTAAAAGAACGTGCCTACATTCAACAAGGGTCTGAGGTGGATGGGGTGGGGATCTGCTCAGGAAGCCTCCCCATTTCATAGCTGCACCTCCAAGAACACATACGCCCATCATTTCTGCTCACATTTCATTAGCCAGAATTAGTCTCAAACTACAAGACGCCCTGGAAATTCAGAGGAACAAATGGACTCTTCGGTGAGCACTAGTCTCTCTGCCACTATAACCTGTTTCCAGAACTCTACAAAACTGATCCCAAAGAACCTCCCTGGTGGTCCAGTGGCTAAGACTCCCTGCTCCCAATGCAGGGGGCCTGGATTCAATCCCTGGTCAGGGAACTAGATCCCACCTGCCACAACTAAGAGTCTGCATTCTGCAACTGAAGATCCCACACAGCACAGTGGAGACCACAGATCCCGTCTCGTGTGCTGCGACTAAGATCCACGGCAGCCAAACAAATGAATATGTAAACATTAAAAATAAAAGAAAACAAAACTGCTCCAGAGAGAAGGGACTACCTCTGCAATAATTCCACAAGCCATATAAAGGCTCAGAACTTCCTTTAAGCTCTCTCCCCCGCCTCTTTTTTTTTTTTTTTTTTGAGCCTTCTACAGAAGAAGAGAGCAGAATGGGCACTGTCTGAGCTCCTACCATGTACCAACGCTTCACGGGATGGAGGCTACGACCTGGCTTATTCAGACTCACTGGACTCTCTTTATAAAGTAGACTGCTTAAAAAATGCATCCATCTTTCCAGATTCCCTTGCAGCTAGGGTTCCAGAGACACAAGGTTATCTCAGATATAGCATTTATCTATTCCCATAAGATTTGGAAGAGAAGGACGTACTTCTGATGTTCTAACTGCCACTGCTGGCAAGCCAGGCTGGCAACACAGAAAGGAAGAGGCAAAGGCAACTGGCTTGCAGCGGCAGGGTCTGATCGCCAGTTTTCTGTGTGTTGGGAGGCAGGTGCAAAGTTCCGCACCCCGACCTCAGTTTCCTGATTCCTGATCACGACTCTGGTGCTACATAACTTCAACAGTTTCAGGGGCAACCTCCTGGTCCCCCACTTTCCTGATTATACCAGTCCTATGGAGTTCCGAGGGTCAGTAAGGGGGACCCAATCGAATGTCTTCCCATTGTTTTTGTAAACAGTGAATTCCTTATATTAAATCCTTCTCTGTTTAAGTTACCTTGACTGAAGGAAATGGCAACCCACTCCAGGATTCTTGCCTGGAGAGTCCCATGGACAGAGGAGCCTGGAGGGCTACTGTCCATGCGGTCACAAAGAGATGGACACGACCAAGCGACTTAGCACACAGCACACAGACTGGCTTCTGTTTCTTCACTGTGATGTGACTGACAACATTTGCTAAATACTGTTACATACACAAGCTCTTCTAACAACTTTCTAAGAACTCTTCATTGCTGAAATGAGTAAACATGTACTTTCAGGAAATTTATGTTTTAGCTAAAATAACTCCAAGCATAAATTTGTTTGAAGTCTCACATTTTAGCTTTGCAATTCAAGTGAATGAACTCTATAATAAATTCTACTCTCCCAAAATTAAGAGTACGATTCATGTTCCTAGAAGGTACACACTTTCATTCACTTGTCTTAAATATTCCCTGCTGAAACCTACTTTGTCTAAGAGGCTATGCATATCTCATTTTGAGAGGCATTTAATCTGTGTAACGATTCTGAAAAGTAGGTTTCATTATGCCCATTTTATAGGTGGATAATTGGGGCTTAGAGAGGTAACATAAGGTGTCCAAGATCTAAGAGCCAGAGTGTAAACCCAGTGCTTCTGTTGTCAAAGGCACAGGCTCTTTCCACTGAAACACAGAGACTTCCAGGAAGCAGTGGCTCACTGGTTCCTAGCTGCTCTGAGCGCTGGTTTGTGATGGAGGTTTGGTCAGTTCATTCAGCTCAACACTGGTGTACACTGGTCAGTGCTTCCCTCCTCCACAGACGTCAAGAGCTCTAAGAATCTGCCTCAAAACGGTGCATTTCCTGTCTTATAAAGAATTCAAAAAGAAAAGATGGACGGAACATAAGAAAAACACCTGCAGATCCAGAAAAAAATGACTGAGATGCACGTTCTCTACTGCTGGTCGCCATGAGCAGCACTGTTATGATTCTGGGCACGGACATGATGACAGATTTGTGAAGCATGGAAACCTGATGCAAACTGAAGCCAACAGGACCCTGAGATTACCGCTGGATCCACAGCAACATTTCGGCTTGAATGCCTACTCTGGCACACACATGTGCTCTATTTATCACTCTCCTTCTCTACATATCTGACAGCGAGCTAGAGGATTCTTCCATCAAGACTTATTGGAAAATGTTTATAAAAATGCAAGTGGCCTTGGTAGGAGTCTACCCCTTCTTAGTGATTCAAGTCCTGATTCCTTCCTGGAGAAATTAATCTAAAGATACTATTTGCAATTTGACCTACTTCTTCAAACTGTCGGCTACTATGGATGTGGTATTAGACAGGAGTGTATAAAATCAGGAGGGTTTTCATCTGCTAAACAGCTATTTTACACTTTCCAATATAATAAATATTTCACCCAGGGCTTTCCTAGCACTTAATAAAACTACCTAACAAATTCTTAACATATCTTCATGACGCTGAAAGAATCTCTTGATAATCTTTTTAGGGGTGGTTATCTTTGGATAAGAAAAAAGGAAATGGGAAGAGGTTGAGTAACTACTCTGTGCCAGGCAGTTAGGCACACAGATGGCAACGTGCTCCAGCGCTCTTGCCTGGAGAGCTCCATGGACAGAGGAGCCCAGTGGGCTGCAGTTCACAGGGTCACGAGGAGTCGGACACAACTGAGCGACTAACACTTGAACTTTAAAGTTGCTTCATTCATAAAACAGCACAAACATGGGGACACTGTCACCCTCATTTTATATGTTGAAAAAAAATTAAAGAAGCTAGTAAATTGACCAAAATCACGCAGAGAGGAAGCAGAAATGCTAGCAGTGAAACTCAGGTTGGCTTGGCCAAAGTCAATTGTCTTTTCAAGACAACACAATGCATCCACCAAAAAAAAAAAAAAAAAAAAAAAATATATATATATATATATATATACATATATATATATATATATTACCAGAGAGCTTGAGAAAAACAGCTCCAAGAATCCTAAGCTCTGGGCCTAGTGTTTCGTTTCCAGGTAACATGAGGGAATATTTTCCACTTGCCTGAAGATTTAATAACACAGGAAACGAAAACAAATTGCACTACTTGGCCTTCGCTGTGTGTTTCATAACAGAAGCGGAGGAGACGGTTTTATTCTAGGAAAAAAAGCACGCTGAATTCCAAGTCAAAGAGTGTCCATAAAGGGTAAATGATGAGGCCTTTTTGACGAGAGCAAATGAACATTATAAAGATTCCCACTGACCAAAGGCTGCTGCTCACATGCACTGCCCCCCCTGCTCTGTCTGCCGCCTTTTCAGGGCAGATTCCACCCTCAAGAGCAGCCTGGCAGAGGGACAGCAGGGCTCACCTGCCCCTCCAGCCCCGGCTCTGTCAAGCGGAAGAGGCCAGCCCTGCGGACGCCCGGACTCTCTGAGGAGACGACAGTCATCATCAAGGCCGCTTCCCAAGTTCGCTGCCCTGTCTGCTCCCTGTGTCTCTGCCCTTCCGGCAGCTTCCAGCCTGAATAAAATCAACTATCTTTTCCTCTGAACCTCTCAATTGTCATCTCTTTATCCAGGTCACATCACCGTGGTGAAAAGAAATCTCAACCAAACCTCTGAATTGTGCTAGTCACCCAGTTGTGTCCGACTCTTGGCAACCCCATGGACCGCCGCCCGCCAGGCTCCTCTGTCCTTAGAATTCCAGGCAAGAATACCAGAGCGGATAGCCATTCCCTTCTCCAGGTCTCCTGACTTGCAGGCAGTCTTTGCTGTCTGAGCCACCAAGGAAGGCCCTGAGACAGGGCATAACTCCACTGATGAGGAGGAATGGACAAATATCAGTTAGGGCCTATCCAAGATGATTCTATCCAACAAGGTCAGGAAACAGAGTACTGATGTCAAGCACACTGTTCCCATGACTAGTTATTACTTGTCACATACACATCAGACCGATGTTCAAAAGGCAGAGTGTAAACACACTTCTGTGATTTTTTGTTTCTGTATTTGCCTCCAGATTCATTCTCTCCCTTCTTTGTCCTGCTCTGTGTTTCAAGATGTCAAACTCTAACTATCACTCAGGCTCCCTAGCCTTGGCTTCTAATTGCATGCAGCCTACCAGAAGCATCGTCTGATGATTCGAGGGCAGGAGAAGAGAAAGGTTGGGGATGCTGCCCTACCCACCCCTCCCTGGGCCACCGCGTTTCTCCAGGACGTTGATCCTCAGCAGTTCCCTCTGCTCCTCAGTCCCAGGAGATGGGACCAACTTCCCACTGTTCCTAAGCCCTGGGTCCTTTTTCATCCATCATGGGTTCCTTGAACCCAGTCCACTCTTCAAGAAATGGTCCTTTCTTGGACTCTCATACTTGGACTCTCAAACAAGGCAGTGTCTCCAAAGACCTACACTTGTTCTTTGCCTCTGCCTTCCCCCAACCCTGCACCAAAACACACCTGTCTGCAATGCCGTGGCAGGAATCGGGGAACCAGCATGTGTCACCGCGTCCATGTCCATAGTGAGCTCTGGACGCCTTCTTCCACCTCATGCCTCCGGGCCCGCTTGATCGTGACCTCCTGCAGATTCTCTCTCTTAAAATCTCTCAACTTCATCTAGCTTCTCTTCAGTGCCTCTGTCCTACTCTAGTAGCTGCCTGGATTATTTCTTGTCTCCATTTCCGCAAGAGCCCCTCCTGGCTCCCTGGCCTCCAGCCCTGGCCCTGCTCCATCCACACTTCACTGTGCGGCCTGTCTCTGTTACGTTGTTCCATAGCTCCAGACCCTCCAGGATAAAGTCCAACCATAAATTGGCTTACCCCGATTGTGCTGGCCTTTCCAGACTCTTGACATGGTTTTCCCATCAACAGCTCCAGAAAGGACTGACTTGTCCCAGTTCTGCCACAGAACTAACTCTTTTCTTGCCTTGGTGCCTAGACTCGTACTATTTCCTTTGCCAAGAATCCCTTCTCTGCCTCTCTACCCCAACCATTGGCCTAACTAACTTCTGATTCATAAGTCGCGTCTCCGCACAGACATCACCCTCTCTGACAGTCATTCCCCGTTGCTCCCGCCTACCCCGTCCAAAACCTGGACTCTGGATTAGGCAGCTGTCCTGAGAGGCAGCTCCCACAGCCCTCTTCGTCTCCCCAGTGTCTTTCCGTGGAATTGCTCAGTGTCCTTGTCCCTGTTCCCCGGCTGATGGTGAGCTGTGTTGGGGAAGAACTCTATCTATTACTGCTGTAGCTTCAGTATCTAGCAAAGAAGAACCAAAACCTACTCATTTAAAAGTTGAAATTAAGAAAAGGAAACAGAGACTTCCCTGGTGGCCCAGTGGCTAAGACACCGTGCAGTGCAGGGGGCCTGGGTTCAACCCCTGGTGAGAGAACTAGATTCAAATGCTACAGTGAAGAGTTTGCACTCCACAACTTAAAAATAAACAAAAACAAAAACCAATCTCACATGCTCCCATGAAGACTGAAGATCCTGTGGGCCACAGCTAAGACCTGGCACAGTCAAATAAATAAATAAATTTTTAAAAAATAAAAATGGAAAGAAACCTCAGCCAGGTACTAAAGGACTGGCAATGTCAAATCCCATTCGAGCCTTGTTTAGAAACAGAGGGGTGTCTGCTGACAGACAGGCCCCGTATGCCCACGTGGGTGTTTTTCTGAATGTGCCTGCAGCCCTCTGTGCCCCAAGCCCATCCTCTACTAAGGAAAGTACAATTCCATGTGTGCGTTGAAGGGAGGAAGGCAGGGACTGCTCCTGAACCTTCCCCTCTCTCCCTGTCCCCACACCCTGGTAGGAGATGCCTGCTTGAACCGAGAATGCCTGCATGAGACCATTGGGGTTATTTTCAGAGGCTTCATTATCTCAGCTGGAAAATCCTGGGGCAGCTTTTTGCAAACCAAATAGAGTTCAATTAATATATCAAGAACAAAGGATCAAGACCTAAATATTGAGAGTCAACATCAGCAGAAATCTCTCAGTACCCAGATGGTCAAGTTCAATGTCTCAAAGTGCTCTTAGGAAAGGGGAAACTGAGATTTTCCCGGAACAGTGTTTAGAGGAACAGGAATGGATTCAGATGAACTCACTTTACTGTGTATTGATGAAATCACAGAATCATACCCAGAGAGCCCTCTCCTCAACTCTTTCTCAAGGCTAACTAAAGATAGTTAAATTCCCTTCTGTAACTTGCTTACCGTTACCAGGGAAGCCTTACTAATTCATCTCCCACTGATTAACAATGTATGATAATTAGGATGAATACAGTACTGAAGTGTATCTATGAAGGAAACTGATTTTCTTAAAAATAACAAGACTATGAAAATGTTTAAGCTCATTAAAGTGAGCCTTTAGTGTCTGTTGTATGCAAAGATGCAAGTTATGCAAGTGTTCTTATTAGGGAAAAAACAGCAGCTTGGCCACCCATGATCATATCTTCTCCCTTAAAAGATCTCAGTAAAAAGATCACAAAATACATACAAAACCCACAAGAAAATAAGACAGGCAAGAGTTCAATATGTGTTTGAAATACAGACAGCAGTGGAGCCAGGTAACTGACACGGAGTAGAGAAAGAGGCAAGGAATTTAATGATACAACTTAGAGGGCTGAAGACAGGATTTCAGTGACATGTGAGCCCCGACTCTGCAAACATGCAGGGCTCGGAACCTCCAGGGAGAGGGCCGGGGTTGGCGCAGGGCTAGAAACAAGTGCTCTGCACGAGTTCTGCAAGCTGAGTGGTGGGACGCTCAGAGGACTCGAGGAGAGACCGGACGGTTCTCCCTTAAAGTAACTCACACTTCCAAACGCCAACATGTGCAGGATCGGAAGGGGTCTCAGAACCGCGGACTCACCAAGCAACAACTGTACCTGAATTCTCACCAATGATTAAGCCCCACCCCAGACGCACATAGGTTTCAACAGGCTTCTTAGTCTCTCTGTGTAAAAAGAGCTGAGAGCAACGATCACCAGACATTTGAGGAGAACCTCCAGCAAGAAAGATGAAATCGGAACAGACAGAACAAGGTAACTGGAGAAGCAAAGATGCAAAGAAACTAAATGAACTGATACTCTACAAGAAGAGAAAATTTGGCACCCGCAAAACAAGAACAAAATTCTCTTAATAAAAGGAACATTCAAAGAACAAAAAGAGCTAAAATACAATAGCTGAAATGTAAACAGGACACGTTCGTGAGAAAGGTCAAAAAATAAAGTAAAAAACACGATAAAGAGAAAGAAATAGACTTAGAAAATCAATCCAGGAGGCCCAATACTCTTCCAACAGCAGAAGCAGAGAGAGAGCAAAGGAAACAGGAGAATTTTATCCAGTAAATAATAAAAGAAAATTTCCCAGATCCCAGACATGAGTCTCTGGATTAGTTTACAAAGGGGCTGCAGATTAATGATAAAACATATTGCTTTTTTTAATAAAATAAATCCTTTAGATTTACTTGATTTTTAAACTATCTGCCTTTATTATTTTGTTAATATTTAAAGTTTCATTTAAAATTACTTTAAAAAGGGAGTGTCTTACAAATTTTCTTAGGCCTGTCATGAATGCTAAGAGGCATACCGCCTGACTTCGTCTCACTGCGTACCCTTAAAAACCACGTAACTGGGCCTCCCTGGGGGCTCAGTGGCAAAGAATCCACCTGCCAATGCAGGAGACATGGGTTCAATCCCCGATCCGGGAAGATCCCACAGGCTGCAGAGTGACTAAGCCCGAGTGCCACAGCTACTGAGCCTGTGTACAGGGGTGGATCTACTGAAACCACGCACCCTGGAGTCCACACAAGGCTGCAGTGAGAGACGCCACCGCGACGAGAAGCCCATGCACTGCACCTAAAGAGCAGACCTCGCAGCAGCGAAGACCCAGCCAATAACAGACAAATAAAATTACATAAAAAACTCCCTGGAGGCTCAGACAGTAAATAATCCCCTGCAATGCGGAGACCTGGGTTCGATTCCTGGGTTGGGAATATCCTCTGGAGGAGGGTATGGTAACCCACTCTGGTATTCTGGCCTGGAGAATCCCATGGACAGAAGAGCCTGGTGTGCTATAGTCCATGAGTCGCAAAGAGTCGGACATGGCTGAGCGACTAAGCACACACATATGTAACTGATTAGGACTTCCTATGTCAGATTTCTGACTAATTCAGCCCAACCTCCCTGAACGCCCCCTTCCCAACCATCTTTTGCTGAAACAGAGTTTATATTCAATTCTCTATATTTCCCAAATGCAGGATGTGAGCACAGTCAAACAAACACCAAGGCCATCTCTTGTTTTATGCACATTTTCCCTACAGTAACAAAATATTTCACTGGACTTGTCTAAATAAGAAACAAGACCAGAGGCTTCCCTGGTGGTCCAGGTGGTTAAGAATCCGCCTCCCAATGCAGGGGATGTGGGTTCAACCCCTGGTCGGGAACTAAGACCCCACGTGCTGCGGGGCGCCTCAGCCCTCCTGCCTCAGACACGGGGCCCGTCACTGCAGACCACACGCTACGTAGCCCGAGAAGCCTGCACACTCAAGGAAGACCCAGCGCAGCCAAAAGGGAGCAGGAAACAAGAGCAGACAGAAGGGAGATCAACGGACAGGCACAGGCAGACAATAAGCGTGGCCCAGCTGGCACTCTAGGTGGTGGGGGAGCCCAGGCAGGTGAAAGCGGTGGGCCGTCCAGAGGCTGGCACTCGTTTGTTGGGCTTCAGTTTTCCACATGACAGTAAAGCTTAACTTATTTTTTTAAACAGGATGAAAACTAGAACACTGGCTTCTGTTCATGACACACACGACTGACCACACACTTCCGTAGTCCTGCGAGGAGGCGTCCAGCTCCAGCACAAAGCTGGTCAGTGCCAACGCGGAGACCCTCTGCAGTGAACACCTGGACACGTGGGGTACAGGGTGATGGGACAAGCTGGCTTGCTTAGGTTCTAATGTAATGCTAAGCTGGCAAGAAAGACAAGGCAACTCCTAGGTATTAAAAGAAAGGGTAGGAGAGCCTTGAAAACTAAGGGATGAGCATTCAAGCTGACCATGCGCACCCCTGGAACCAGGCTGTGGGTGGGGTGGTGGCCGGGAATGCTGGGTGGGCAGAAGTCTTTCTAGATACACAGATGACAGCTAAGATTTGGTGAACCCAGGAGATAGGAAACTGGAACTGACCTTTCTGCAGAGAGCCATTCGTTTCAACAGGCTAAAACCCTCTGTGAAAGGATGTCTTACAAATAACTTCTGCTCAGCAGCTTGGTGAGATGACCCAGAAACTCCTCTCTGCTGGAAAGAACCCCCACACTCCCACCCACCCCTCCCGCACCCAGGAATGAGGATATTTTGGTTGAAAGCTACGTTTATGCCATGGTTACGCTGCCCGGATATCTACATTAAGTCATCTAATCATCACAGCAATCTTATGTGGTTAGTATTTTAAAATAAAGCACATCTTATAGATAAGGAACCTGGGAACCAGAGAGATTAGATACTTTGCCTAAAGTTGAAGGGAATAAGCGACAGAATTGGGATTCAAACCCATATTTTCTAACTTCGACACCACAGTTTTATTCATTGATAATGGTTTTAATCTGGGCCTCTGTTTCAGATGCTTAAACTGTGTCCACTTACGACAGCACCCTTATAAATTGATTTTACATTTTCTCTTTGTTTCCAAAATGTTAACATCAATCATGATCTGCTGGTGCTATTTTCAGTTATGAGGCCACCAGGATGTGTCCAACCAAGAGTGAGGAAAACAGAAGCAAGAAAATACATGCTTTGTGAGCCTTCTTCCAGGAGAAACATTGTTCACAAACAAGGAGTCACTGTGGAGTGAAGATGGCTATACTACCTCACGAATCAATACTCTGGATGTACTACTGTGTACTCTGGCAGGGAACTTTTCAATAGTATTCTTTTCTGAAGAAAGTATTTACTTTAATCAATGTATTTATCGGCTGTGAAGAGTCTCAGCTGTGGCACGTGGGACCTTTCACCTTGGTGTGGCATGTAAACCCACAGCTGTGGCGTGTGGGAATCTGCGTCCCCAGCCAGGGATTAGACCTGGGCCCCGTGCATTGGGAGTTGAGAGTCTCGGTCACTGGACCACCAGGCAAGTCCCAATCGTCTTCTAAGTTTAAAGAATACAGTTGAGAATCTTACCTAAGCTCTGAGGATGGAGAGGGACAAGGAAACAATGTGGAAAAAGGAGAAAATAAGGCTAAACCAGTAAAAATGATGACTCTTCCGTTGCAGGGGAGCGGCTGAAAGATCATCTGTTTATAAATGTGTAATTGAAGTATTTGGAATCATTTAAAACTCTGAACAAGGAGATAGGGGAGCAGCTTCAGGGCGCCAGGACTGGAAAATGATTTAATTACATCAGAAAAACTCAGTCCGCTGTTCTGATCCCATCAGAAATAAGCCCAGGTGAATCTAAGACGGCAAGGGTGAGCCGCCTGGGGAACCCGGCCCGTCTACACACAGACCCAGAAGACGGCAGTCCCAGTGGAGCAGAGACTGGTATAACAGCCACCCTGGAGGAGGAAAGGGCAGCCCAGTCCAGTGCTCTTGCCTGGAGAATCCATGGACGAGAAGCCTGGTGGGCTACAGTCCATGGGGGCGCAGAGAGAGCAACTGACACTTGGCAAAGACCTCTGGATCTGGGAAGGCACGGCTTCCAGCTTCCTCACCTGAAATACATTTCTTAAGGTCGATTGGCATATCTTGTCTTGATAACCTTGGTGACAGTTGAATTTCTCACAGAGCTGGCCTATGCAGAAAGAATGCGTTGCTTAGGTTGCCTCGAAACTCTGCAGTGTTTTTGTCACTTGGAGTTCTGGTGTTCGGCTTATTATTTACACTGGTCTTCCAATACGGCCTGCCCCTAATGGGGACGTGACGATCCTCCTATACGAGTGTTTCCATCTGCTTGACAATCATACTGCCTTACAAGTGAATCCTGACTTGTTTGGTTAACATGTACCCACCCCTTGACATTGGAGATGGATGTACTGTGTCTCTAATGAGGTTTCTGATTCTCTCTGGCTGAAGTCTAGGATGTTGAAGCTGAACTCCAATACTTTGGCCACCTGATGCAAAGAGCTGACTCATTTGAAAAGACCCTGATGCTGGGAAAGATTGAAGGCGGGAGGAGAAGGGGATGACAGAGGATGAGATGGCTGGATGGCATCACCGACACAATGGACATGGGTTTGGGTGGACTCCGGGAGTTGGTGATGGACAGGGAGGCCTGGCGTGCTGCGGTTCATGGGGTCGCAAAGAGTCAGACACGACTGAGCGACTGAACTGAAGTCTGGGTGCTGAATTGCGGTGACATCATTGAGAGAACTTTGAAGGAACGAATCCGTGCACACTATAGGATTTATCAGACCATACCCTCTGAACCATGGCGTGCTGAGTGGAGCTCTTCCATTTGGGCCACAGTAATGTTTCTGTGAATTTTTCACTTGTATGCAGTAAACAGAGATGTACACTGATTTTCACAAAAAGCGTGTGCTGTGGGCTTCCCTGGCAGTCCAGCGGTTCAGAATCGACCTTGCAATGCGGCTCGATCCCTGGTGTGTGCTGTGGGCTTCCCTGGCAGTCCAGCGGTTCAGAATCGACCTTGCAATGCGGCTCGATCCCTGGTGTGTGCTGTGGGCTTCCCTGGCAGTCCAGCGGTTCAGAATCGACCTTGCAATGCGGCTTGATCCCTGGTCCAGGAAGATCTCCCACATACAACTAAGCCCATGAGCAGTTACTGAAGGCCATACACCAAGAGCCCACGCCCCACGAGAGAGACACTGCAGTGAGGAGCCCACGCCCACAGGAAAGAAGAGCCCCCACCCACCGCAACTAGAGAAACCCCGCATGCAGCCAGGAAGAGCCACCACAGACACACAAAGAAATCTTTAAACAGAAACACTGGTGCCCTGCTCCACAAATTAACCGTGAAGATCTACTGTAGGGTCTGTTACTGTTAGCACTATACAGAGTCACAGCAAAGTTCTGTACCCCACCCTCCCTATTGGTTCGTCTGCTTTTAACCCAGAAATGGGCTTGGGTAATTAACTCTGTTGATTTAAGTTTGCTGAGCCTGGCAGGATAGAATGGTGTTTTTCCTCTTATTCCCAAGACTATTTAGAGAAAGATTTTTTAAAAAGAACTTTCTGAAAAGTTAAGAATACTCCAAATGGGCAGATAAATATGCCATTTATCAGTTATTAACATATCATATATTTTTGAATGCCTTCTTGGATCAAGCAATGTTCTAGAAAGCTGAGATTTTTTGGCAGTGTGCAGGTCTTTAGCTTTTTTTTAAGAAATAATTTCAAATTTACAGAAAACATGGAAAATGAGCAATGGCGCCAAGAATAGATGAGTACTCAGGTGCACCTTCTCTTAATATTTCCCTCCACGTCCTCTATCACTTGCTGCTTATCTCTCTTCATAACAATTTTTAGAAAGTTGGGATATTAAAAGCACGGGGCATCCCAGACCTCAAGGGTCTTCTGGCTTTAGGAACTGGGTTATCATGTTAGAAACAACAATCCTAAGTCATTATAAAGGATGCTGTCATGAACGGATCTCCACACAAGGCATGCGTGCTGAGGCCGAAGGGTGCTCGGAAGCCGTCAGGGAGGCGAGCGCAGGCCAGGCACGGGTGTTTAAGGGCTCCTGGCCGCAAACGACGGGAGCAGCAGAGCCGGACAGTTAGGAGAGGCGCAGAATCACAGTGCTGAGGAGCTTCAATTCTAGTGAAGGCGACAGGAAGCCGTTTTGACCACACGGACAGATTCTGCATGCTTCACACTCCCTTGGCTGGCTGTGAGTAGGGCAGATGTCGGGGATGTCAGAGGGCAAACTAGAAACTCGGAAAGTAGTCAAAGTGTTAGTTGCGAGTGTGTCCAACTCTTTCGTGACCCCGTGGACTGTAGCCCGCCAGGCTCCTCTGTCCATGGGCTTCTCCAGGCAGGAATACTGGAGAGGGTAATCATCCCCTCCTCCAGAGGCCTTCCCGACCCAGGGATTGAAACCGGGTCTCTTGCCCTGCAGGCAGATTCCTTACCATCCGAGCCCCCAGGGAAGCATCCAGTAAAAATCTGCCCAAATAGTGCAGACTAGTGGAGCCAACTCTTGGCACCAGGGACGGGTTTCATGGGAGACAATTCTCCACGGGCTAGGGGTGGCGGCAGGATGGTTCCAGGACGAGTAAGCGTGTTACATTTGCTCTGCCCATTGTTTCCAACCTGACACTGCCATGGATCCTCAGACCCTCAGCCCAGAGGCTGGAGATCGTGGTCTCCAGGATGCGGGACAGTCTGGGCCTGGACGAGGGCAGTGGCCATGAAGGCAAAGAGGGGACCATGAAACACAAGAGACATTTAAGAGGTGGAATTCAAAGAGAAAAACTACTGCAGTCCTTGACAAGCAGCGCTGGCAGCGACACATTCTTGTGGATTCAGTGCCTGCTGGGCGACCTTCTCCACGGAGAGAGCAGCAATGCTACCTGCCGTTCGAGGCTGCTTTGATTTGAGAAATTGAACATTAGAGCTTTTAATGCAAACGCTAAGTAGCTGTGTGGCACCAGCCGAGGGGATTAGCCCCGAGAAGCGAGGTTTTGGCAGCCAGGAGACCGTTAATTCCTGGTCCTGGTGCTTACAGGTCAGGTGGGCTGCCCCGGCAGGTGCTGAAAGCTGGAAGCAACGGGGTACCTTGATTAAGAAATTGAGCTTGGTGTCAGCCGGGCCTGGGTCTGAATCCCAGATTTCCTGTTGGCTTCAGTTCTTGCTTCTGAACTAAATTTCACTGTCTATGAAATAGAGGTTGGCCTCCCAGGGGACTCAGTGGTAAAGAATCTGCCTGCCAATGCAGGAGCCGAGGGTTTGACCCCTGGGTCGGGAAGGTCCCCTGGAGAAGAAAATGGCAACCCACTCCAGGATTCTTGCCTGGAGAATCCCATGGAGCCTGGCAGGCTACAGTCCATGGGGTCGCAGAGAGTCGGACACGACTGAGTGCGCACAGGCATCTAAAACAGAGATTAGAGCACCTGCGACCTAAGGGAATTTGGATCAAATGAGATACTTAAATTCACACATAAGTGATGGAGCTAAGATTCCACCATAGAGTTAGCTGATACAAGTCAACACCCTCTCTTTTCCCTTCTTTCCCTTTTATATTTAATATACGCATTATTTTCATTACTTTTTAAACAGCTACACTTCCAGTTTCTATTTCCCTGTTAACCCAAGAGCTGTTTATCTCAGAGAGAGCTTTTTAAAAATCCATGAAGAAAGGCTTTCTGGGCTTTGGTTTTGTTACTGACTTTCTAGTTTCATTCTACAATCATTAGGGGATGTTGTCTGCATTATTTCTGCTCTATGGAATTTACAGAATTTTTGGTGACTTAATCTGTGGTTAATTTGGGGAATGTTCTATGTGGCTTTGAAAAGAAAACTGTACTCTTTATTATCAGGGTACAAAGACTGTGATGTACCCAGACCTTCCTTAATTCTGCACGTGGGGGCTTTTGTACGTGTTTATCTTCTGCCCAACTGCCCTGTCTTGGGTTGAGAGCAGTATGTTGAACTTCACATTAGTGTCTTCTGTTTCTTCTTGCATTTTATGCAGATTTTGCTGTAGAGGTTGCTGCTCTATTACTTGATGTGCGTTCATAACTGCTGAAAAATCTGTTCCTTGTGAACTCTGACCTTAAGCATAAATCAGTCCTTCTGTGTCCTGTTTTGCGCTTTTGCAGTCTGCACTTTACCGTGTCATATATCAAGAGAGACTGATGATCTTTTTGTTTTCATTGTTAGTTTTCATTTGCCGTGTATAATCTGCCCAGCCCTATACCATATTTCTTTAAAAAATTTTTTTTGACTGTGCCACACAGCATGTGTGATCTTAGTTCCCAGACCAGGGATTGAACCTGCATTTCATGCATTGGAAGCTCAAAGCCTTAACCACTGAATCACCAAGAAAGTCTTGCAAAGTCCGTATTTTTGAATGGTATAATATACTCTGCCTAGCATGTGACTGGAGTTTCATAAAGTATTTATTGCTTTCTTCTTTTCTTCTCTTATTTAACCAGGGTCACCTAGTTTTTTTTTTTTTAGTTTTACCGAGGTATAATTGAAAAAATTATAAGACATGTAAAGTTTACATCGTGGTGACATGATATATGGATTTACTGTGAAAGGTTAATTTACTGTCAGCAGTTTTGGATCTCTTTGGACCAAAATCCCCTCCTGGACCCTCTGGCTTAGCTGGATTCTCGTCTGCAGTCACGCCCTGCTGGTTCTCACACTCCAGAGGACAGACGTTCCCTCACCTTGTAGGAGGCCCTACATATACTTACCAGAGATCAAGTTGAAGAGCACCAACATAAAAGTTTAAAAAATGGGAACTATATTCAATATCTTGGGATAAGCTAGAATGGAAACGAATACTAAAGAGAATGTATATATGTATAATATAACTGAATAACTTTACTATATAGTAGAAATTAACACAACATTGTAAATAAACTATCAGTTCAGTTCAGTTCAGTTGCTCAGTCGTGTCCGACTCTGTGCGACCCCATAGACGGCAGCCCACCAGGCTCCCCCGTCCCTGGGGTTCTCCAGGCAAGAACACTGGAGTGGGTTGCCATTTCCTTCTCCAATGCATCAAAGTGAAAAGTGAAAGTGAAGTCGATCAATAGTGTCCGAATCTTCGTGACGCCATGGACAGCAGCCCACCAGGCTCCTCCGCCCATGTGATGCTACAGGCAAGCGTACTGGAGTGGGGTGCCATTGCCTTAATAAACTGTTTGAACTAAAGCCTGATGTCTCTCCAAAGATTCTTTAAAAGGTAATTAAACGCTTGGGAGAAATGTGATAGCATGTAAGTCCACAGTTGAAAGGAACCCTAGACATTGTCTCAAACCCTCTCCCCAGTGCATTAACCACTTCTACGATAGCCCAAGTTTTCTAGTCTCTGTATTTTTCTGGTAATGGTAAGCTAACACTGTCACCCATTCTATGGGAACAAGATGAAAGCCCAGTTGTATCACATACTAGTTATGAAGACAGGGACTTATATGAGCCCTGAGCCTCAGTTATCTTTATCTGTGGAATGGGGATGATGACTGAGATGCAGAGGTCTAAGCATGGTTACAAATTCAAGGACTAGGTGGAAACTGAACACCCCGGCAGGTCAGGTGATGCACTGAATCCCTTAAGTGTAAGGCATTAGGACTGATGAGAAGAGCTCCTTCTCTTTTGGAAGGAGAAGTCTTTTCTGGGCTGCTACAGATTAGAGCCCTGCCTGCAGCAATGTAGGCCTAAGGATACCATTAGATCTTCTAATTTTACTAGAAAAGCAGAAATCTGGCTTTTTAACGTGAAATTTCCCAACTAGTCAATGTGGCAACTAATTCACAGATCTCTCTGCAACCCTAGATAGGCCATTAAAAACAATGCAAAACTGTGTGCTGGGCACACCCGAAGGCGGGCGCTTTGCAGTGTCCGGGCTAAAGTGATTAGCATGCTGCCCGGCACAAGACCGGCAGCGGGTAAGTTATGAATTCATCAGACCTGAAATCTCAGACCTCAGACTCCTGGGAGAAGGGACTTGTTCTGACTGGGTGGGTAAAAAAGTCAGGGAGGAGGAAAGTCAGTGCGAAGGACGCCCGCTGCGGCCCGGGAGGCAGCAGGAAGGGAGCAGGCGTGCGGACCGGGCAGGCGGGGCCCCCTCGGAACGGCCCTCCCCGCCTCCTCTCTTCTGCGGGGACCGGGCTGTCTCATACAAAGGCCCATCTCTGACCCCTGACCGAGGAGACGGCAGCTGGCTGGGGTCAGAAGGGCCGGCAGCTTCCTCAGCCTAAGTTCACAGGGAAGAGAACCAGAAAGCACCGAGCTGGGAGCCAAGGAGGCAACTTTCTCCTTGTTTCTATTTCCTTTGGGTTTTCCCCACCAGCAGCCCTGAACCTAGCCAAGTACTTCCTCCTCGGGAGGGTCACAGCTGTCCCACATATGTTATAAATAAGGGCCAGGAGAGCTGTCTATTTTTAGCATCTAAATGTGGATGCAAAGGTCACCAAGATTCCCCCTTCGCTGGCTCCATTTCCCTCTTTCCTTTCTACACGTCTTTTCTTTTCATTCCAGATGTACATTTTCTGTGCAGAGGAGATGAAGACTTTGGGGGGGAAGAGAGACCCCAAATATTCGCTCATCTTGCCAGGACTCCTTCTGATTGCCATGGATTGGTTTATGTATCTAGCCTGTGACAAAGAAGTCACGTACAGACGTTGGGAAACGGCATCCTAGACTTGGATCCAAACCACTCTGTTTCCTCTCTTGAGAATAAAGAGAGCTTCAGAGCAGAAAACAGCACTGAAGATCCTCTCCCTGAACGTTCCGAGGGCACAGATGAGGGCCCCAGGGAGGCGACATGCTTATTACTGTGCATGCGTGCTCACTCCCTTCAGTCGTGTCTGACTCTCTGCGACCTCGTGGCCTGTAGCCCACCAAACTACATGTCCATGGAGTTCTCCAGGCAAGAATACTGGAGTGGGTTGCCATTCCCTCCTTCAGGGGATCTTCCTCACCCAGGGACTGAACAGTCCTGCAGCTCCTGCATGGTAGGCGGACTCTTTACCACTGAGCCACTAGGGAAGCCCACGCTTATTACCACCCGACATCAATAATACATAGTATTACAGCCTATATTCATGGAAGGCTCCTCTGGGCTAAGTACTTCATGTGGATTTCCTCATTTACTCTTCATAACTCAGGGAAGTATGGATTTCAATTATTTCCATTTTACAGAAGCCAAAACTGAGGCTCAGAGCTTGAGAAACTGGCCCAGCGTCCGGCAGAGGCAGACCCAGCGAAGAGACAAAAGATCCTGACGCCATCGATTCAACAATTTCCGGAACGAGAGCTTAACACACAGATTCCTCGCGAGGATAAAGGAAGAAGGAAAAAGGAGGAGGGAGGAAGAGAGGAGGCGGGCGCACGTGACACACACTGCTCGCGGTCCTCGGGCCAGCTGGAGGGGCCAGCCCACTCGTACCTGCTCTCGGGGTCGGCCAGTGCCAGGCTGCGGGTGACGAAGCACATCCTGAGCGGGATGCTCCTCCGGTCTCGGTGGAAGGACGGCGGCTGCGACGCCAGCGGGTCCGGGGCGCCGGCCCCGAGCCGCGGGGACTCGGGCGGCGGGGTCTCCCAGCCGATCTCGGACACGGGCGAGCCCTTGGTCACGTAGGGGGTGGCCTCGCGCATGTACTTCACTGCAAGCAGAGAGGGGACAGTGAGCCTCGGTCAGCGCTGAGGGGCCCGGCGGGCTGCGGCTTTCGGAGAGCGCACTAGCCCAGCTCTGCACAGGACCCTAACCCCGATAATAGTTGTCTGTCCCATAAATTAGGTGCCAACGTGGTTTTTACAATCTGCCATTAAGATGACCTGAACTTGAGAATGACTCTCAGGTTTTTTCGATTATGACAATGTCTATCTTTTCTGATTATAAGGTGCATTCTGGGAAAGAGGCTGGAAAACTAATGAACAGAGACTGAGAAAGCATATCTTAGTTAAAAGAAACACAATTATTCAGTATAGATGTAGGGTATCTGGTACCCACCTTGACCATCCACATTACCATTATTCTGTTGGGAAGCAAGGACAATCTTTTCAAAAAACAGTGCTGAGAACATGTATGTAAAGAAATACACAGAAAAACACTTACTCCGTAATGGTAGAAATCTATGATGGCAAAAATATTACTTGTAAGAGCTGAAAAATAGAACAGAAGAACTGTACAAAAAAGATCTTCACGACCCAGATAATCACGATGGTGTGATCACTCATCTAGAGCCAGACATCCTGGAATGTGAAGTCAACTGGGCCTTAGAAAGCATCACTACGAACAAAGCTAGTGGAGGCGATGGCATTACAGCTGAGCTATTTCAAATCCTGAAAGATGATGCTGTGAAAGTGCTGCACTCAATATGCCAGCAAATTTGGAAAACTCAGCAGTGGCCACAGGACTGGAAAAGGTCAGTTTTCATTCCAATCCCAAAGAAAGGCAATGCCAAAGAATGCTCAAACTACCGCACGATTGCACTCATCTCACATGCTAGTAAAGTAATGCTCAAAATTCTCCAAGCCAGGCTTCAGCAGTACATGAACCATGAACTTCCTGATGTTCAAGCTGGTTTTAGAAAAGGCAGAGGAACCAGAAATCAAATTGCCAACATCTGCTGGATCATGGAAAAAGCAAGAGAGTTCCAGAAAAACATCTATTTCTGCTTTATTGACTATGCTAAAGCCTTTGACTGTGTGGATCACAATAAACTGTGGACAGTTCTTCAAGAGATGGGAATACCAGACCACCTGACCTGCCTCTTGAGAAATCTGTATGCAGGTCAGGAAGCAACAGTTGGAACTGGACATGGAACAGCAGACTGGTTCCAAATAGGAAAAGGAGTACGTCAAGGCTGTATATTGTCACCCTGCTTATTTAACTTACATGCAGAGTACATCATGAGAAACGCTGGGCTGGAAGAAACACAAGCTGGAATCAAGATTGCCGGGAGGTGTATCAATCACCTCAGATATGCAGATGACACCACCCTTATGGCAGAAAGTGAAGAGGAACTAAAAAGCCTCTTGATGAAAGTGAAAGTGGAGAGTGAAAAAGTTGGCTTAAAGCTCAACATTCAGAAAACGAAGATCATGGCATCCGGTCGCATCACTTCATGGGAAATAGATGGGGAAACAGTGTCAGACTTTGTTTTTTGGGCTCCAAAATCACTGCAGATGGTGATTGCAGCCATGAAATTAAAAGACGCTTACTCCTTGGAAGGAAAGTTATGACCAACCTAGATAGCATATTGAAAAGCAGAGACATTACTTTGCCAACAGAGGTCTGTCTAGTCAAGGCTATGGTTTTTCCTGTGGTCATGTATGGATGTGAGAGTTGGACTGTGAAGAAGGATGAGCGCCGAAGAATTGATGCTTTTGAACTGTGGTGTTAGAGAAGACTGTTGAGAGTCCCTTGGACTGCAAGGAGATCCAACCAGTCCATTCTGAAGGAAATCAGCCCTGGGATGCTGAAGCTGAAACTCCAGTACTTTGGCCACCTCATGCGAAGAGTTGACTTATTGGAAAAGACTCTGATGCTGGGAGGGATTGGTGGCAGGAGCAGAAGGGGATGACAGAGGATGAGATGGCTGGATGGCATCACTGACTCGATGGACGTGAGTCTCAGCGAACTCCGGGAGTTGGTGATGGACAGGGAGGCCTGGCGTGCTGCGACTCATGGGGTCGCAAAGAGTCGGACACGACTGAGCGACTGAATTGAACTGAACTGAAAGGTTCAGTAAAAGAGAACAGGTTAAAGAAATTTGAAGACACCTTTACGTTCATTTAAAAATGGATAGATACCGATGTCTTGATGTAGAAAAGCCTGTAAGATCTACTATCCATTTTAAAAAAAGCAATAGAGAACAGTGTATTCACTGTAATCATCTGTGTGCAATCATAGATATATATGTCTGTGTAGCTACTTCAATTATGGATAGAAATCCAAGAAAATGTTGATGGTAGTTAGCTCTGGGAGTAGATATGAAACTCAAGAGGATGGAGAAATAGACCTTTATTATTCATTTATTACTCTTTTATATAATCTCTCATGTTTAGCCATTGTGTTATATATTGTGTTTTAAAATTTAAAGAAACAAAATCGTTTAAGAGCTGAGTGGAGCAGACCGAAATTCTGCTCTCTGATAAATTTACTTGATCTTAAGGTGTTACTTGGGGCTTCCCTGGTGGCTCAGATGATAAAGAATCTGCCTGCAATGCAGGAGACCTGGGTTCCATCCCTGGACCAGGAAGATCCCCTGAAGAAGGAAATGGCAACCCACTCCAGTTTTCTTGCCTGGAAAATTTCATGGACCGAGGAGCCTGGCGGGCTACAATCCAAAGGGTCGCAAAGAGTCAGACACGACTGAGGACTAAGCACACATTAAGGTGTTATTTGCTGATTCTGAATTTAAACACTTGGTCCTTAGAGAGCATTCGCGTTGACAAGGCACCTGGGTTCTTGAAATGCAGAATGTGAGCTTCCATGTCCTTTTCCTGCCATTCACATAGCCTGGTTCTCTGCTGCTTGGGGCTGTGGGAGGGGTCTGGCTAAGTCCCTTAACAGCATCTGCTATTACAAATGGCAATGGATTAAAATGGGTGGCAAACCCAAGGGGCAGTTCCTCCAGATCTTGGGCGACTCAGTTGCACAAACCAGTGGCTTCCCCGTAGGAGACACGGGGTCAGGTTCCTGGAGACTCAGGAACCAACAGGACGTGGTTTCCATGCTTAAGAGCAACCAAGTCACAGGCCACTATAGTTGATGCTGTCGTGTGCCAGCAGACCCTTTTTTGCAGGACCTGTATCCTAGCTGCTGTGTGTTGCTGAGAACCACTCTGAGATGCTCTCCTGCTCTGGAACACTGTTCTTGGACATCAGAAGTCATCAAGCCCAAGAGACTACCGGCCCACTGCTCCATCCTCCAGACAGAGGATCTGCTTCTCCGGAACCCCACTTAACACTGCGGCATAAAACAAGCATATAAGCGATGGCATAAAGCAGAATGAGCTGCAACAAGAAGAAAGGACCCTGGAAGAACTCATCAGAAAAGTGCATCTAGGAGTTTGAGTAACAGGTTAGTTCACAACAATTTAATAAGCAGACCAAACATACCCAGATGCATGCAGTAAGGGCATATACTGGGAGATCCAGTCGTAGATATTAAAACCAGCCATTATTCATTTAAGACAGAGGAGATGTCATTTGGCACCAATACATATTTGAAAAGATTTTTCACTGAATATAAATGCAATTGGGAGAAAACAGCTCCCTGGTTGCTGCAAACTTGTTAGCACAGGTTGCAGACAGAATTAGAAAGATTATTCATGAACAGTGTATTTTAAGGAATACCATTTAAAAAGGAGCACAGACATACCTATGAACAAAGGCAGAAAATTCAGTGGGACAGGTTTAAGCTGTCTAAAAACTGGAATAAATAGACCTCTTCTGATGTTACTGAATTTTTTTTATCTCCGAGTATGTTTTTGTAGAAGCTATAACTCTGCTTAGGTTTGTATATTGTTGACTTATACTTATTGATAGTGGGAAACTCAAGTATCACACCCAAGGTCGTTTGACAATTCTCCATTGATTGCATTATTATCCTTCTGGCTGTAGGAGGGGGTGAGTGTTGCAGAAGCGACAACCCAGGGATGCTCATTGGAGTAGGTGGCATTTGAACTTGACTTTAAAGGGTAGCTAAGTAGAGGTAAGAATAAAAGTCGTTTTATATAATGTGCACGCACGCATGCTCAGAGACTTCAGTTGTATCCAACTCTGCGACCCCATGGACTGTAGCCTGCCAGGCTCCTCCGTCCATGGGATTCTCCAGACAAGAATACTGGAGTGGGGTGCCATATCCTCCTCCAGGGGGTCTTCACAACCCAGGGACTGAACCTGAGTCTCCTGAGTCACTGAGCCACCAGGGAAACCCTTCTACATAACGTACTCTGATTTACAGTTTTTATCACAATACCATAGGAAAGGAAAATCAGACCTCAGTCTGGAGGGGGATAAAGAAGGAGCATCCACTATACACTTAGTGCCAAGTCTGGGATCAGAGGCCCTCCATCCTTCCTGCATGTAAGCTTTAAAATGACCATTTAAAGCCTCACTTTATATACAAAAAAACCAGGTCTGGAGAAGAAATGGAGAAGGGATCTTTCATTTATCAAGTGTCCATATGCATGCGTGCATGCTCAGTCATGTCCAACTCTTTGTGACCCCATGGACTGTAGCCCACCAGGCTCCTCTGTCCATGGGATTCTCCAGGTTAGAACAATGGAGTGGGTTGCCATGGTTTTCTCCAGGGGACTTTCCCGACCCAGGGATCGAACCCAGGTCTCTTAGCATTGCAGGCAGATTCTTTACCATCTGAGCCACCAAGTATCTCTGTGTCCAGAAACAGTAAAAGAATACATTTTAAAAGAAGAATGTACTACGTTGCTAACACTTTCAGACCCTGCTGGAAAGAAACATACGGCTATTCTAATTCCGGGGGCCACTAGGAGCTTTACACAGGTTGTTCCTTGCAAGACAAATGTGTTATTTTACACATTGGCACACCAATGCTCAGAAATTTAACTTAAGGGGTTAATGACTGGTGAAGCTGGGGTTTGATTTCACAGAGATCATATTCTTTCATGAAATCTGGCTAGCCCACCAAGATGAAGTATTCAAAATGAGGGTCTACCAAGGGTAGTTATTCTTTATTCGGTGGCAGTAGCTACAGCCCTGGTGATCTAGGGGCAAGAGAATGGCAGAGCTGAGGGTCAGATTCAGAGAGAACTCCAGAAAAGAGGGGCTTCTGGGTGGCGCTGGTGGTAAAGAGCCCATCTGCCAACGCAGGAGACCTAAGAGACACAGGTTCGATCCCTGGGTCAGGAAGATCCCCTGGAGGAGGGCACGGCAACCCACTGCAGTATTCTTGCCCAGAGAATCCCATGGGCAGAAGAGCCTGGCAGGCTACAGTCCATAGGGTTGCAGAGTCGGACACGACTGAAGCGACTCAGCAAGCAAGGATGCACCAGGAAAGAGAGACTGCTTATAGCAGACGGAGAAGATGCTGGATGCTGGCCTACCAGTGACACGACCATCTGGGCTTACTTCCAGAGACACGGTGAACACTCAGAACATGCATATAAGGTGCGAGTCATTGCAGAAGTGTGGGTTTGTCCATCATGAGTAGAGGCTGGGGAAGTATAGCAAATCTTAGCCCAGAAGCAAAGATTTGTCAAGCAGTGTGGTCTAATTCAAGGAGGGTAAAGGGTTACCTAAGACTAGATTTTTTAAAAAATTATTTATTTTTAATGAAAAGGATAATTGCTTTATAGTATTGCATTGGTTTCTATCAAACATCAGCATGAATCAGCCATGGGTTTACCCGTGTCCCCTCCCACTTGAACTTCCCTCCCACCCCTTGAGGTTGTTACCGAGCCCGTGTGAGTTCCCGAGTCATACAGCAAATTCCCGTTGGCGGTCTGTTTTACCTGTGGTGACGTAAGTTTCCACATTACTCTCTCCACACGTCCCGCCCTCTCCTTCCTCCCCCAAGCCGTGTCCGAGAGTCTGTTCCCAATGTCCGTGTCTCCACTGCTGCACAAAGGTTCATCAGTACTATCTTTCCAGGTTCCACAATATACATTAGTATAGATATTTGTTTTTCTCTTTCTGACTTACTTCCTTCAGTATAATAGGCTCTAGGTCCATCCACCTCATCAGGACTGACTCAGATGCATTCCTTTTTTATAGCTGAGTAATATTCCATTGTGTATATGTACCACAGTTTTCTTATCCATTTGTCTGTCAGTGGACATCTAGGTTGCTTCCGTGTCCTAGCTATTGTAAACAGAGCTGCAGTGAACATTGGAGTACATGTACTAAGACTAGATTTGATAGTAGTAAGTGTATTAGATAATGCAGAGATTTGCTTTTCTTTTACCAAAAATCTACGGTGAAACAAAAGCGTTGCCAGGGGAACTCTCAGCTCCCTGAAGTTTTCAGGTCCTCGGGCTTCCTGCTGTACATCATCAACCTGCCATCTAATGACCCAACAGCGCTGCTTGGGTTCCAGCCATCAGGACCAAATTCCCTTTAGTAGGAAGAAGGAAAAAGTAAAAGACACACTACCCTTCTTCCTTCAGGGTCAGTTTTAAGCAGCTGACACATTATCTGCTTACAACCCAACAGCCAGAATTTAGTCACATGGTCACTTCTAGATAGAAATTTACTCTTAACTCTGCACAGTTCTATGCCAACCCAGCTAAAAGTTAGTGAGAAGGGAGGCTACTACTGTGGAACAAAACAAGGGGACAATACTTAGCTTTTGCCATAGGGAGACAGCCCTGATCACGCCAGCTTAACACAACTAGACTTCACAAGACATGTGCCAAGTTGCTTCAGTCGTGTCTGACTCCCTGCGACCCCGTGGACTGCAGCCCGCCAGGCTCCTCTGTCCGTGGGATTCTCCAGGCAAGAACACTGGAGTGCCGTTTCCTCCTCCAGGGGATCTTCTTGAGCCAGGCATTGAACCTGCATCTCTTGGGTCTCCTGCACGGGCAGGCCGGCTCTGTACCACTAGTGCCCCCTGGGAAGCTGTAAGTCATGTCTCTTTATAAGGCATAAACACAGTAAATGTACTGGAGCAATCAGTGAAAGAAAGAACGACCAGGTTCCTTGAACCCTGCTAAGTGTTTGCTGTGTGCTCACTTGAACCTCACAGCAATCCTGGCATACAGACATTGCAAGCATCCCCATTTAACCAAGGACTCTGCAGTAGAGAGAGAGACAGAGTAAATCATACGCCCAAGTTAGAAGGCAGGGAGGTGGCAGATACATGAGTCAAATCCAGGCAGCCTGGCTCCAGAGTTCTTCCTTTTAACCACGAAGTCATACTGTTTCTCACACTTTAAAAAAATTTAATTGGGTGAGTGTGAGAGAGAGAGTGTGTGTGTGTGTGTGTGTGTGTGTGTGTGTGTATGTCTGTGTATTTAAGCCAACATTTTTCTATACTGGGAGAAAACATCCAATTAAGAGGCTGTTGCTGGTAACGTAAGAGAGCTTGCTTTTGTAAGCCTGAACTATTAAACTACAGCATTTCAGTAAGTGCCTTTAAGACACTGTAATGTGTATTTATAATAGAAGGTTTAACCTGGCAGAACTGTGCAGCTAGTGTCTGCATAATTATACCTTCCTGTGCTCACAGACAGTAATTTCGGGCAGAGAACTGTTGAAACTGATCAAGCAGCAGCCAGGCCCGGGCTCCGGCACCTCCTAATCAGGACTAATTAATAAACCATGCCTTCCTGGGCATCATGAAGTAAAAAACGTGGTTAAGCAATTAAAATTTCAGTCTTCTCTCACAAAAGAGCGGGAGAAGAGAAGTAAGAAGTGGTCCCCAAACCAATAATGCACCAAGTCGCTTTCAGTATGTTTCCAGTTTTTCATGTGCAAGGTGGACAGATGTGAAGATTTCAAAAAAACAGTCGGTAAAGCCCTTGTTTGCAAAGGCCCTGAGTTGCCACAATTAAATCTTTGTTGAGGAGGCCAGCTGACATTTGAAAGGAAAAACAGACATAGGCTACTAACGAGGAAATGCTTCAGGCAGATCCAATCAACTCCCCTACCAGGCTGGTTTCTGAAGAATCAGCAAGTCCCTCTGTTAGGAGCAAGTTTTCCTCTTAAAAATAACAACAAAACAACAAAAAAGGGATTTCCAGATTATAGGAAGGAAAATAAATATTTCATGACTCTAAGGGATGGGAACACGAAATGTACATTTTCCAATGTGATTAAGGGGGAAAGGGATCAGCTGGAGGCAAGAAGCCTCAGTTTTCAGACCTTCAGTGCAACTTGCAAATGGGGGACAAGCTGGTGACAGTGGGGTTTGCTGACAAAAACGCAACACACGCGAGGCTTCTCTTAAAGCCATTTCCTGGGTCATCTTAGGGAAGATGCAGCGGGAGCTCATCAATATTTCCAAAAGGACCAAAAAATGATGAAAGGAGTAAATCAGACTTCTCAGGAACTACAGCTAACCTCTCAGGAAGCCAAGTGGTGAGCTGGAAAAAGAACTGGTCCTGGGAGTCGGGACCTGGTTGCAGTTCTGAGCCTGTGCTCACCAGCTCTCCAGCCCCGGGCAAGTCATTTCACCTCCCGGGTCTCCTTCTCCTCACCTGCAAGGACCGGGAAATACAGTTCCTGTCCTTCAAATACCCCATGATTCCTTGGGAAACTGCCTCTTCTGACATTCTTGTTTGGTTTTTAAACGAATATTTCTTATCCTGCTCTTTGAGTCATCACTGACAAACAGCCCCGTGAAAATGTGCGCCAAATCCTTTGGCCTTAGGCAGATGCGCCTTCTGACTTTTTACAAAATCCTATGGGCAGCTGAGGGGCTTCCCCAATGGCTCCGCGGATAAAGAATCCGCCTGCCAATGCAGGAGACGTAGGAGATGAGAGTTTGACCCTTGGGTTGGGAAGATCCCCTGGAGGAGGAAATGGCAACCCACTCCAGTATTCGTGCCTGGAATAATCCCATGGACAGAGGGGCCTGGCGGGCTACAGTCCACGGGGTTGCAAAGAGTCGGACACGACTGAGCGACTAGGCACGCACGCATGCAAACAGGGGAACCGGGGAGCTAAAGGTTCAAGACACAGAGAAAACTTAGGTTAAATGAGAGACATTAGAACAGTGGTGAAGACAAAAAGCCTGGAGTCTGAGGAATCCAATTCCTGTCTTTTCTATCCACTACTTAGCAGCAGCAGCGGCAGCAGCAGCTCTTGAGCAAATGACAGTTTCCTCATGTGTTACAATCCTATTTCATAGGATTGTCGTGAGGACTAAATGAGTTAGTATAAGTAAAGACTGCTACGGAGCTTGGCATAGGAAACACCACAATGGTCAGTCACCATCATTAGAAATCAACCGAGGGACTTCCCTGGCGTCCGGGGGCTAAGACTCCGTGCTCCCAATGCAGGGGGCCTGGGTTCCAGCCCTGGTCAGAGAATGAGATCCCACATGCCGCAAAGACCCAGAGCTACCAAGTACATAAATTAAAAAATTGAAAAAGAAGGTAACCAAAAAGTGAAGATTTACGGCGCCTACATAACCAAGATTGTACCAAACTCACTATGTGTATCTCTGCAGGGTGGAGTCACAATCAGTGAACACAAATTATGAGATTACCTTTGGGTTCAATGTGAGAAAACGCTGTGAAGTAGCGAGTTCCCTATCGTGAGTGACATCCGAGCGGAAACTGGATGAGCTATCTCCCACGTGGCAGCAAAGATTCTTTTACTCTGTGGAGGAACAGCTGCTTCTAAAATCCCTTCAAACCGTCAGGTTCTGTGTTCCTTCTGGAATGCAGTTCATGAAGACGCAGAATCTAATGACCCCGATACAGTGAGGGCGGGTCACGGTTGTACACCACGCAAAATCATGCTGCCCACTTCCTTGTGACTATATGCTTGTTAGCTACATGGTAGCTACATATTGGGTGACATGAGCTCTCTAACTCTTAGAAGCCTCCTTTATAAAATGAGGAACAGGTGCCTTCTTCAGAGAGGCAATGAAATGCACCAGTTTAATAAGGGCTTCAGAGTCAGAGGAAAGGAAAGTTAGTTGCAGTCGTGTCCGACTGTTTGCAATCCCATGGGCTGGAGCCCAGCAGGTCCTCTGTCGATGGGATTCTCCAGGCAAGAATACTGGAATGGGTTGCCAGTCCCTCCTCAATCTTCCAGACCCAGGGATTGAACCTGGGTCTCTTGCAATGCAGGCAGATTCTTTACCAACTGAGCTACTAGGGAAGCCCCAGAGTCAGAGGATCTCAGTTCAAATCTTAAATCTAACTTTTCTTTTCTTTCTATTTTACAAGCTGGGCTTCTTCGAACAGGTATGTAACCTCTCTGAACGTCACCTCCTCACCTGATTATAACAAGACCTATCTCATAGAATTGTCATGAGGATTAAATAATTTTTTAAAATGTATCCAAAGCCATTGGAACAGTGTCTGGCACATACTTGGTACTCACATATAACTCTTACTGCTATGTTGTTGCTATTATTGTTACGAAATTTAAATGAGAACATGTATTGCAAGAACATCTATCTACTTTTTAGCTCTGCTGCTGCTGCTGCTAAGTCACTTCAGTTGGGTCCGACTCTGTGCAACCCCATAGACAGCAGCCCACCAGGCTCCCCTGTCCCTGGGATTCTCCAGGCAAGAACACTGGAGTGGGTTGCCATTTCCTTCTCCAATGCATCAAAGTGAAAAGTGAAAGTGAAGTTGCTCAGTCGAGTCCAACTCCAGCAACCCATGGACTACAGCCCACCAGGCTTCTCCATCCATGGGATTTTCCAGGCAAGAGTACTGGAGTGGGGTGCCATTGCCTTCTCCGACTTTTTAACTCTAGGAACCATCAAAATCATCAGTACTTAGTACATAAAGTATCATTTCATTCATTCATTTACTGTACATCAATTAAATCAGGGGATTGCTACAACATAATTCAATACATACTCACAATTGGACTAAAGTGCATTCATTAGCTATTAATAAATACTTGAGAGAATATGGACTAATGATGTCTACAGACTCGATCCTCCAACAGTTCGCTAGTTGGCTCCTCACCATCACCAATAATCATAGTTTTTCTTCCTTGGGAAAGTATGGTAACTGTTTTAGCAGCTCTACCCTAACATCTGAAGACAGGAAGTGAGTAATGGGCAGCAAGGACGTGTGAACGCTCAAGCCCTAATATTGTTTTCAGTCTTTTCCAGACAGAAGACCATGTGTGAACAGGACTTTGCGTCAACAGGCAGGAAGGGCTGTGCTCACTTCCTCCTGACAGGTATCTCTGGAAAACAAACTCCTATTATTCCAGGTGTAGCTTGGTAACAACATCCTGCAAGTCAGACTTGGGGCTCAGTAACCTTGCAGTTACTTTTCAGTGGCAGAAGCCCAGAGTCATCAAGATTTTCCAAAGGAAACAGGTTAAGTAAACAAAATATCATGACCAAGGGCAGACTCAGGCCAGGTCTGAATTTCTTTTTCACCCTCGCCTGGATATGCAGCAGACCTAAAGCAACTACAGAAGCATCTGGAGCAAAGGAGATGGGTGTGGGGCATCAGTGTCCATCAGGCTGGACAACGTCACAAAATCCTGCCATTTTCAAAGTGCTCACCGTTTACAACACTCTGTGCATAATCTCACTACACGTTTCGTCAACTCCGCCGAACGACGCATGAACTCTAAGTCCTGTAAGAAGCTGGCTGTGCATTTATTTGCCTGGGATGTCCATAGCCCAGGGGGTAAGAGCTTAACTTTCTCCACCAAACTCCACCCACTCCCAAGCACACATGTATATGCCTGTCTGCTCAGCTGTGTCTGATCTTAGTGACGTTATGGACTATAGCCCACCAGGCTCCTCTATCCACAGGATTCTCCAGGCAAGAATACCAGAGTGGGTTGCCATTTCCTTCTCCAGGGGATCTTCCCAACCCAGGGATCGAACCCGCGTCTCCTGTGTCTCCTGCATTGGGAGGGGACTTCTCCACCAGTGAGCCACCTGGGAAGCCTCCCAAGTATACATGCATTTTATTCAACAGAATTTTATTTTGTTCAACACATTTTATTCAACAGAATTAATGCCTATTGGCCACACTTGATGCACTGGTTTTTTTTCCCTTTAAGCTAAACTTAGCTTGACTCTGCTTACAGGTCTTTTGGGAGAGGAATCGCCAAGAACTACAGGAACTGATCAGCATGCCAGAGGAGAGGCATAAGCAAGCTTCTTGTATCTGATTGCCAGATCCAGGAGGCTCAGCCCTCACAAGCTCTCCTCCAAGCCTCTAGAAGCTCCCCTTGATTCTGAGCAGTCAAGATAGAAGGGCTTGCTTTGTTGCTTCATACGTTTAAAATGGGCTTCCCTTATAGCTCAGTTGGTAAAGAATCCACCTGCAATGCAGGAGACCCTGGTTCAATTCCTAGGTTGGGAAGATCCCCTGGAGAAGGGATAGGCTACCCACTCCAGTATTCTTGGGCTTCTTTTGTGGCTCAGCTGGTAAAGAATCTGCCTGCAATGTGGGAGACCTGGGTTTGATCCCTGGGTTGGGAAGATCCCCTGCAGAAGGGAAAAGCTACCCACTCCAGTATTCTGGCCTGGAGAATTCCATGGACTGTATAGTCTGTGGGGTCACAAAGAGTTGGACACAACTGAGTGACTTTCACTTTTCAGGAAGGAGTGATGGTGAGCATCCACAAATAGATACAACTTTTTATAATAGACTCAACGGGAAATTTTAGCAACAAAAAGGTGGGCAATTTGGGGTTCAGAAGGCTTAAATATATCACCTCAAGTAAGAAGCAGACCTGGAATCTGTTCTCTCATGTTCTAAATCTAATATCTAATCTAATAAATCTAATAACCTCAGCTTCAGTAATACAAATAGTCCAAGTGACATGGAGGCATTGGCTAGATGACTGTGACTTAATGAGTTACAACTGGTGCTGGAAAACTGTACGGGTATTGGGAGGAACTAAATTAATAAACATATTCTGCATTATTATATCAGAATTCAAAGTATCAAAAGATTCTACATGATAAGGGAGAATCTAAAGGTGGTATCAGTTCAGTTCAGTTCAGTTGCTCAGTCGTGTCCGACTCTTTGCGACCCCATGAATCCCAGCACGCCAGGCCTCCCTGTCCATCACCAACTCCCGGAGTTCGCTCAGACTCAACGTCCATCGAGTCAGTGATGCCATCCAGCCATCTCATCCTCTGTCGTCCCCTTCTCCTCCTGCCGCCAAGCCCTCCCAGCATCAGAGTCTCCTCCAATGAGTCAACTCTTTGCATGAGGTGGCCAAAGTACTGGAGTTTCAGCTTCAGCATCACTCCTTCCAATGAATATTCAGGGTTGATTTCCTTTAGATTTGGACTGGTTGGATCTCCTTGCAGTCCAAGGGACTCTCAAGAGTCTTCTCCAACACCACAGTCCAAAGCATCAGTTCTTCAGTGCTCAGCTTTCTTCACAGTCCAACTCTCACGTCCATACATGACCACAGGAAAAACCATAGCCTTGACTAGACAGACCTCTGTTGGCAAAGTAATGTCTCTGCTTTTCAATATGCTATCTAGGTTGGTCATAACTTTCCTTCCAAGGAGTAAGCATCTTTAAATTTCATGGCTGCAGTCACCATCTGCAGTGATTTTGGAGCCCAAAAAAACAAAGTCTGACACTGTTTCCACTGTTTCCCCATCTATTTCCCATGAAGTGATGGGACCGGATACCATGATCTTCGTTTTCTGAATGTTGAGCTTCAGGCCAACTTTTTTACTCTCCTCTTTCACTTTCATCAACAGGCTTTTTAGTTCCTCTTCACTTTCTGCCATAAGGGTGGTGTCATCTGCATATCTAAGGTTATTGACATCTCTCCCGGCAATCTTGATTCCAGCTTGTGCTTCTTCCAGCCCAGCGTTTCTCATGATGTACTCTGCATATAAGTTAAATAAGCAGGGTGACAGTATACAGCCTTGACGTACTCCGTTTCCTATTTGGAACCAGTCTGTTGTTCCATGTCCAGTTCTAACTGTTGCTTCCTGACCTGCATACAGGTTTCTCAAGAGGCAGTTCAGGTGGTCTGGTATTCCCATCTCTTTCAGAATTGTCCACAGTTTATTGTGATCCACACAGTCAAAGGCTTTGGCATAGTCAATAAAGCATAAATAGATGTTTTTCTGGAACTCTCTTGCTTTTTCCATGATCCAGCGGATGTTGGCAATTTGATCTCTGGTTCCTCTGCCTTTTCTAAAACCAGCTTGAACATCAGGAAGTTCATGGTTCATGTACTGCTGAAGCCTGGCTTGGAGAATTTTGAGCATTACTTTACTAGCATGTGAGATGAGTGCAATCGTGCAGTAGTTTGAGCATTCTTTGGCATTGCCTTTCTTTGGGATTGGAATGAAAATTGACCTTTTCCAGTCCTGTGGCCACTGCTGAGTCTTCCAAATTTGCTGGCATATTGAGTGCAGCACTTTCACAGCATCATCTTTCAGGATTTGGAATAGCTCAACTGGAATTCCATCACCTCCACTAGCTTTGTTTGTAGTGATGCTTTCTAAGGCCCAGTTGACTTCACATTCCAGGATGTCTGGCATAGGAAAGACTAAAAAAATAAAGAGCCTCCTGACATGTTTGATTAAATAAAAAGAGGTAACAGAAAGTCAGTATTACAACTAGAAGGGAAAACAACTAGTCACAAAAGAGATTAAAAAGATAAAAAAATAGAATTTTGGACAGATTTATGATAATAAATTTGAAGTCTTAGATGAAATGCACAAATTTCTGGTGGGGGGAACCTTACTAAAATTCACCCAAGTACAAATAGGAAGCATGGCTATTCCTATAACTCCTAAGGGAATGGAAGCTCTGGTCAATATTCTTCCCACAAAGAAAACAGAGCTTATTAGTGGAGTCTATCAACTTTTCAAAGAATAGACCATACAAATTATTTCAGAAAACAGAGAAAGAGACTCCCCAGTTCATTTTATGAAGATTTAAAAAACAAAATCAGAGAAGAAAAATTTCAGAAAGGAAAACTGCCAACCCATTTCATTCATAAATTAATAGCAAAAATTATAAACAAAATATCAGCAAATTAAGCCAAATAATATATCAGAAGACAGTACAGCATGGCCAAGTTTGGGTTATTTGACTAATGCAAGATCAGTTACATATTAGAAAATGTGTCAATGTCATTCAGTATGTTAGCAGAAAAAAAAAGGAGAAAAACATAAGATGACGTCAATGAGAATGTATACACTAGCAAGCAGTTACAATGAAATAAAAAAGCCTTTTTTAAACCAAAAATAGAAGGTAACCTCCTTAATTGACGAAAGTATCTACTAAAACAAAAAACAAAATACACACATACACAAAACAGAACAAAAGGGGGAAAAAAAAAACCGCTCGACATCAAACATCATAAATGAGGAAATGCTGAAAGCATCTCCCTGAAAATTAGGACCAAAAAACTGACACCCACTATGAATACACTATTCAGTATTATAACTAGAGGCCCCAGGCAATGTTAAAAGACAAGAAGCAATGAAAAGTGTAGGATTGAAAGGTTTAAAAAAGGGAGTAAGCGAGAAAGTGAAGGAGAAGAAGAAAAGAAAAGATACAATGCAAGGTACTTAGAGTTCATGGCACCTGGATTTCCATTCTGGTTGGGGTCCTAATTTTCTGTGTGGTCATTAAAAATCATGTAACTTCTAATGTTTGTAAGGTTCCTTATCTATAAAATTGGAGCTATCAAATATCTTGGTTAATTAGGTAGACAATGATGCCATTAAAAAGAACAGAATATATGTTAAGACGTGCATATTTGAGACATGAGGGTAAACTATCTAAGTTTTGAAGATGTAAGGCTTGAGATGTAGATAGACCATCCATAAACAGGCTAAACGGCAATCGAATTCTGAGTCTGAAGCTTTGGGAAGTGGTGAGAGCTTTACCTCAAGAAGGAGCTAAACACTTGCTGAACGCTAACTACAGGTCCAGGATTTTACATAGCTTATGTCTTTTAATTCTCACAACAACCCTGTAAAATAGGTACTCCTGCTCTTCACAGTCTACTGATGAGGACACAGACATCGAAAAAGTTACTATAAGACTTTAGAGCCTCATAGTCACGGTGTTTCATGACTCTGATCCCCTCAAGCCTGGATCCAACTGCAAAGCCCTTCTTCCCCACCGTGCTGTGCTAAGCTGCCTTTTGGAACCAGATCTGATGTAGAATCTTCTCTCGTTCTCTCTGAGAGCTTGAGCAAATTGCTAAGACTCTCTAAGCCTGAGATTTCCTCTCTTAAAAATGAAGTAACTCTAGTCACATGGGCCTGTTGTATTAAACCAGATGCTATATGCACAAAGTCTGGTACTAAAAAGGTACCCCATAAACGGTACCGCCCATTATTCTTTCCAACCAAGGCAAACTCCCAGAAACAGACGCAGAGAACTAGAACGCCGGGGCGGAGGGAGCTGGCAGGCATCTCACACCCTAGGGTCATTTCAGGGATGACAACCTCAGTGATATCTTCTGCTCCAAGTCATCCACATCTTTGCAGACAGCTCAGGGCCAAGCAAAGGGCAAAAGGTAATGGCCCAAACTTAAGGGAAGTAACTGGCAAACTGAACAGATGACTTAAACCATTTCCTGTTTTACACAATCTACGTTCCACGGTCTAATCTGGGAGCAGGAAAGAAGAGAAAGGAGACTGTGAGTTTTATGAAGGGAAAGCTCAAACTCAGCAACAGGAGGATGACTGGGTTATTCAAGACCCAATATAGTTTAGCTAAAAGACGACAGACCTCGAGTCAGGCCAGTCTGGCTTATGCTCCTGACTCCTCCACAAATGGCTACGCAGAACATTTCCTGACTTCCCTAAACCTCAGTATCTACAACTCTTAAATGAGGCTAACGCACATATTTACTATAAATATTCAGTTAGATCATGTTGAGCACATGTGCAGAGCCACCCTAAAGAGACAGCTGGTTGCCCTGGAAGTCGTGTCTCCTGTACTGAGAGAAGAATCCAAAGTAAAAACCCCTGTGGCTTGTGCTTAGTCAGTCAGCTGTGTCCGACTCCTTGCGACCCCGTGGACTGTGGCCCGCCAGGCTCCTCTGTCCGCAGGATTCTCAGGCAAGAACACTGGGGCGGGTTGCCACTTCCTCCTCCAGGGGATCTTCCTCACCCAGGGAGTGACCCGGGTCTCCTGCATTGCAGGCAGATTCCTCATTGTCTAAGCCACCAGGGAGGCAAAATTGCCTCAAGTCCCTCTGAGGCAAGGTCCTACCGCTTCCCCACGCTAGTTTAAGGACTGCAAAGTGGGAAATCCTGGCAGTGAATTACAGACTGACCATTACTTCTGTCTATTGTCCGAGGTGTCCAGGCTTCCCTCCATGCATACATGCCAGAGAAACAGGAGCTGCGCATATTATCAGACATCTTGAACCAGAAAGTTTAAAGGATTTCTGCTTTATTTACTGTCAGGCTCCAAATTTTTACCCCTTTTTCTTTTTTGTTCAACAGATAAGGCTTATCTAAAATATAAGCCTACAAGTCAAGCAGGATTTGTGACCTGAGCCTGCTCAAGAGGACTCTGATTTATAACAATCAAACATTTACAGTTTAATATGCTATCTATAATAATAGAATCAGAACTGGAAAAGCAAATGTTGCCACCCAACCTGTACAGCCTATTTATCATGTCTCAAAAAAAAAGACTCCTTTTTTTTAAAATCCGTGAATAACACTCAAACATTTTTTAAAAGGAATATTGTGCTTTAAGAAAACCCACGTACATTAAACTATATAATATACTAATTACTTCCAAGAAATGGTTCCTTCAAGTTCTACAGTCATTTACAAACATTAATACATAGTTCAGTGAATCAGTCCCAGAGTTTATGGAATCATAGATTTGTAAGTGAATTATAGTTGGAATGAGTTTTCTCCCAGAATTTAGAAAAATACATGACATTATCCACATGGAGAATGAAATATGTACAGTAATAAATTGTTTGACAACACCTGTTGCCAAAACAAGGCTGTCAAGGAGGGAAGCACTGGATCCACTGAATCTTAGCTTTACATATGCATTTCTTTAGCATGATGGTAAGTTAATTATGTATCTACTTGGACAGGCACAGTAGAAACAAAAATTTCACACTATAATAAATATAATGACACAGTAAACCTGTGGATAACACAAGGGCATTTATTCGTCCTTTAACCAAAATGGTGACTAACAATAGCAGACATTTATTGATAATTCATAGACACCTACGCACTATCTCTGAATGATTACACTGATGCCCCACAACAACCCACTTTACCCGTGAAGACGAAGCTCAGACAGGTCTCCTTGCCCCACGTCACACGCAGAGTCAGCTGCAGAGTGAGAGTTGGAGCCCAGTGCCGATTCTCCAGCCCTCAACCATCGCACACGAGCGGATCGGTGACACAAGCCCCTCTCTTTGCTCTTTCTCGTACTCACTGACGCGCTCTCAGAAACCCAACACACTCCCAGAAAGACATGCATCTGAAAACTCCTTGGCCTCAAAGCGGAGTAATGTGGATATTATCGCTCTTGGAAGCTGTTTTAGAGAAACCTGGACTTAATTCCCAGAAAGACACGCATCTGAAAACTCCTTGGCCTCAAGGCGGAGTAATGTGGATATTACCGCTCTTGGAAGCTGTTTTAGAGAAACCTGGACATAGGAGTTAGGACCATATGGAGGAGGCACCACTCCCCTTCAGCTGCGCAACAGCAGAGAGCTCACTTAATCTTCCCAAAGCTCAGCCTCCTCATCTGTATATACCAACAGAAACCACAACTTTTAAAACTTGGGTGTAATTCACATAGAGTGAAGGGCTCAGATCTCAAGTATTACATCACTCAGGGATCGAAGATGAATGCATACGAAGATAGAACGTTTCCATCCATCTAGAAATTTCCCTCATGCTCCTTTTCAATCAACCCTCCCCACCAACCCCTCCCACCAAGCAACCTGATTTTGCTGATTCTACTATAGAATTGTCTATAAATGGAACCATGCAATACACACATGTGTGTTTCTGGCTCCTTTGCCTCAGGGTAGTGCCCTTGAGATTTGCCCATGTTATGTGTTCGTCACTAAGTTCTGTCTGACTCTTTGTGGCCCCTGCATGTAGCCTGCCAGGTTTCTCTGTCCATGGGATTTTTCCAGGCAAGAATATTGGACTGGGTTGCCATTTCCTTCTCCAACCCATGTTACAGTGTGTAATAATATTTAATGCCCAATAATAATTTGATATAAGCATTAAAATAAATAATGTACATTATTACCTATTAAAGGCTAAACCAAAATAGTTATTATCATTCAAAAGAGGAAGCCCAGGACCACTAGAATGTTAGAGCCAAGAGGACAATACCTAAACCTATCAGAGGTTGGAATATATTTGAAGAAAGGAGTCTATTATTAGCGTCTCTCATATCCCATTCTTTCTATGTTTAAGGACACCCCACGTTAGAAGCACACATATCTGGAGCTTGGGGTGGAACTGGATTGAATTTAGCCTTCAACCGGGGTAAGTGGATATGCCAAGAGTACCTTCCCAGTGTATTTCTGAAACATTCCTTTTTGCCCATCACAGAGATGGAGGCCTACCTCCACCAGAAGATGGCATTTGAAAGATCAACGTGCAAAACATCATCCGTCACCCTCACCTTCAGCGAGGCCAGAGCTTGTGCTGGCAGTTCTGGCCAGCTGTGTAATTCAATTTTTCCAAGGGAACTGGAGCCTGGCCCACACAAGTATGACACGAATACTGCATTTCACAGAAGGTGATTTGCCACAGTAAATAAACCCACACTAGGAAAGAGACAGAATCATCGAGATGGACATTTTAAGTCCTTTCTGGCAGAGATTTTCTTCACTAAAATCATTGTCTTCAAATCTAAATGGGAAGCAGATACTATTGCCAAAGAGTTTTCTCAAGAATTAGTCTTAGAGGATGAGGTGTCAATATATTAGTAAATTCCAAACCCTCAAGCAAAAATTTCAGGAGTCTCTGTTAACCGAACTAACAGAAGAGCTTTGGAAACGACCCCTGGTTCAGGTGGCAACTTGGGCAGGAATAATGTCCTCCAGAGAAGCAAAGGTATACAAAGTTTATTAAAATATCAAGTCACATTTGGAGAGAGGGATAGAAGTACATTTCCTCAACGTTACTGCCAGTCTGTGAGTGTAAGTTTCTCTCCTGCTTCCTGTAGAAACAACATCTGCTCTTACATTCAACCCAAGCCACCTCTGATATTTATTGCATTTGCTGAATGCTGAAAGGATCTGAAATGTTAAACCTCTTGATCTGTTGGCACTCGGATTTCTGTGAAAAGATGAGCTACATAATAGCACAAACTGGAGAAATATCATGTACCCGAAAGACATAAATCCCCAATCATAGTGGAATTCTTTTTCAATACACAACTCTAGAAGTTTGTAAAAATAGATCCAACCTTTATCTTGTAATTTTCTTCTCATTCTTCCTCAACATATGTAGCTCCATTTCTTTAAATAAGTAAAGTACATTCAAGGTCATCCGGTCTGGACTTGAGCCAGTCACTTCTCCAAAACAAGTTTAAATGCATGAAAGTCAAAGCATGTGTTTGGTCTCATTAAGCTCACAATATCCTTAGGAGAGGAACAGAGAATTTGGTTTATTACCCAGCTGTTAATGAAGGATGCATTGCTTGCATTTAAGTGAGATCTACAGTTTATTTTTATCCAGTGCTCAAGCTGCTTGATTCTCATCGAAATGCGAGGCTGGCAGTTACTCAGCAGAAACCAGAAAACAACAGTAAACAAGCTTGCTTCACATGAGCTGGGCATCTGGGAAAGAAAAGCAGTTAAAAAGAGAAAAAGAGAGGTTGGTTTTTATTATTTAAAATGTCTCCTTTAAAGGGGTGGTAAACATAAGAAGATGCCTGGAAACACCATGAGCAAAGAAGGCGGAAAGGACGCGAATGAACGTCTGGGCAGGACCTCAAGCGAAGTCAAGTACTGAGATTAGCTACTTGCAGAGCAGAGGGTCCCGTCTGCAGGGGCTGAAGGGATGAGCAAGAGTGGTGGCAGTCTCCTTTCCTTTTTCTCCTCCTCCTCTTCCATATTTATTAAGCACTCTCTGTACTCACGATACTGTCTGGCTCGCAAGGCAGTGGGGGAAATATTTGACCAAGAGTCTGGACTAATCAAAAAGCCAGATCTCTAACTCATCAAGGGACTAGGGTTTCCAGAGAATGCAATGAAGACAGCTCGCTGACTCCGTCTGTGACGGCCCCATTCACCTTGGCAAATTCCTTCTGATCTAATCCAGGCACGTTTCTTCAGTTCCTGGTGGAACCCCAGGAATCTTGGTCTCAATGAGTCACAATGGATGATTTAAATCATCTTCTCTTCAACCAGACCCTGGAATCCTTCACAGAAGGAAAAACTCAAGTCTTTCTTCCCTGGTATTTTAGGGCTGAGTTCGTACCTAATAGGGAGAAGGCAATGGCAACCCACTCCAGTACTCTTGCCTGGCAAATCCCATGGATGTAGGAGCCTGGTAGGCTGCAGTCCATGGGGTCGCTAGGAGTCAGACACGACTGAGTGACTTCCCTTTCACTTTTCACTTTCATGCATTGGAGAAGGAAATGGCAACCCACTCCACTATTCTTGCCTGGAGAATCCCAGGGACGGGGGAGCCTGGTGGGCTGCCGTCTATGGGGTCGCACAGAGTCGGACACGACTGAAGTGACTTAGCAGCAGCAGCAGTCGTACCTAATAAATGTTTGGTGAATATCTGAATATATATTAACACTTATATTACTAAACCTCTTTGCTGTACACCGGAAAGTAGCACAACATTGTAAATCAACTATATACTTCAATAAAAACGTAAACAGAAAATTAAATAAACGGTCGAATAAAAAATACATTTTCCTACCTTAAACACATCTGCTACAGGCTAACTGCTTGAGGATAAAGTAAGTAGATACTCTCTGCAGTATTCCATTATTATTATTACTATTATTGACAATTCCCTCAAAATACACTCCAAAGTGTTGTCACACAGCAATAACCTTAAATTCTGCTAACCCCTATTTAAGCTATTCACGTCATATTCTGTTATTTTCTTCACAGCCACGCAGAACGGAACTGGCTCCTTAGCCAACATTCTATGCTCTATTTTATGAAGGTCAGTGCTTTTAGTTAATCATCTTTTCCAGCAGCTGACTTTGCAAATATATGTCCTTGCTCCCTCGGGGAGGATACTAGAGGTTAAAGGTCTCTGTCTTTGCACAGCTGGTGATCCTGACTTTGGGGAATAAGAACTTTTAAGAATCAGAAGTGCCCACAGCTGCGAGCTGCGGGCTCCCTGTCACGGGCAGCTGCTCTGGAGGCAGGCCATCTACTGGGCAGCACCTTGGAGAGAAACTGAGCATCACAGTTTTGTGTGTTTGTTTGTTTTTTTTTGGCGGCACCATGCTGCACGTGGGATCTTACTTCCCTAACCAGGGGTCAAATTCTCGTCCCTGCGTTGAACACAGAGTCTTCCCCTACTGAACCGCCAGGGACGTCCCAGCATGACAGCTCAGATGTGCTTACCTTCTCCTGCACCTGAAATTCTAAAACTTCATGATTTCCCACTGGAAATAGAAGTTGTTGCTAGCCCTGTGAAGTAGTTTGCTACTGCTAAGTCGCAGCAGTCGTGTCCGACTCTGTGCGACCCCATAGACGGCAGCCCAGCAGGCTCCTCTGTCCCTGAGATTCTCCAGGCAAGAATACTGGAGTGGTTTGCCATTTCCTTCTCCAGTGAAGTAGTTTGGGGACTGCTAAATAATTCACGCAAGGGCAAAAGAGAGATCCAGAGCCTGGGCTTCTCTGAACAGCAATTTTCTTACTGATCCCCTCACAGGAGTTTTCACAGGTTTTAATATTCTAGCCAAGAGAGCCATAGCTCTCTGCGGAAACCCTTAGGTTCCCCAGAACTGGCCCTCGCGTTAGTAACCCAAGGTCCTTCAACTTGTCACTAGCCTTCCCGGGCTCAACAGGCTTCAGGCTTTCTCCTGGATGACCTTTCCCCCCATGAAAGGTGGCTCAGCCTACCGGGGTCAACTAACCGCAGGCCGGTGAGAGACCGCCCAGGAGGACACCTGGCAGACTGTCGAGAACACTCTGACTCTGACCCTCAGGCCACTGGGACCTCGCGGATACGCACATGCAGCTCAATGCTCCTTTCAGTCCTGTCTGGACGACAGGAAACATCGGCTGCTGTCAAAGAGCCCCGGACGCGGCCCACCCAACCCCACTCAAACAGCCCGCTCCATATGAAGGCTCCTCCCTCACTGTGAGGTCAGGGTGAAGACCCTGAGCCCTCACAGGATGGCGGCCCCAGCCAAAGGGGTGCTTGGGTGGCTCCAGGGGCCCAGGGAATACGACTGAAAAACGCTGCTCATCAGCTGTTTCTTTGTTCCAATTTCGCCACAGCACTCTCTCTCTCTCTGATTTCATTTTCACTGATGGCGATTCTCAGCTAGCAAATACTGTGGAGCCTCTAGAACACTGAGGTCTGCCTTCTCCACTGGGGGAAGCTCCCAGCCTTGCTGCAGAGGCTGGGCAGGGATCTAGCCAGTGAGCAGGCATCGTGAGTCCTTCCCACGGTACTGATGGTAAGTGGCCAAGAGTGGTGTGCAGGGCGGAGGGGAGCCAGGCAGGGTCGAGACGGACTCTCTGTTGGGTGCTTCAGAGGCAGAGACAGGGGCAGAGTTAGAAGCTGCTTATTTATCCCCACACTCTTAGAGAGAGGAGCTTCAGGATACTTTCAGAGAAAACAAAAGTGAAATGAAAAACGGAGCCCTCTTTCCTCAAGAGGCTCAAACAAGGGACGACTTCCATGGTTCCTGGGGACAGGCTGAAGGTGGAAGAAGCCAGGTGTCAGATGTGCCACGGATCAGCTGAGTCCTGTCTGAACCAGACGAGAGAGGCCACCCCTGAGCTCCTCTTAAAGGACTCAGCTCCTGTTCATCCCTGGCCACATCCCTCCCGTGGAGTGAGGAGACCTTCAGACCAAGAAAATGAGCCCAAGTGGAGCCTGTCACTGCCTCCCTTTCGATTCCCTGGAATTTCTTGTCTAATTGGCCCCAAGCCTGGTTCCAGAGTATGCAGGCATTTTTCTTCCTTGTCTTTCCTCCTGAGGATCATTGAGCCAGAACACATCAACCTCAGGCTCAAGAGAAGCAAAAGCAAAGCATGTTCATTGAGGCAGGGCTTGGACAGAGCTTGTGTGGGCTGAAGTGCCTGCTCACACGAGCATAAAGCATGTGACCGCATCTGTACGGCCCAGGGTGGGGCGGGAGAGGGCACGGGGTCCTCAGGGCACTTCGCCGCCTGCTCTCCCACTGGTTTCCCTTACCACTTTCTGCGTGGAACTCCAAGGAATCTGGGAATTTTATTTATAATTTTTTTATATTGGCTGTGCCAGGTCTTCATTGAGACGTGCAGGTTTTCCATTTCAGAGAGCAGGCTTTTCCTTGGTTGTAGCCCACGGGCTTCTCACTGCAGCATTCGAGCTTAGCGGCCCCGTGGCACGTGGATCCTAGTTCCCCAGGGACTGAATCCGCATCCCCTGCATTAGAAGGGGGACTCTTCACCACTGGACCACCAGGGCAGTCCCTGAGAATTTTAAGTATGATCCAGCAAAGGAGATGGACACGTTGATTTTATTTGATTTTAAAAATCTGTTTGAAAATGTTAAAATATTTAGACCTGTAGTATGTGGATCTCCACTTGTATTCATGCCCAGGGCTCTGAAAATCTTACTATTAGGAGCAGGCCTGCTTCTGACATATCCCTCACTCACTAACTGCTTCTTGGGAGGGAAAGGTAAGAAAAACTAAGCATGATTTGGGAGGTGGGCAGTGAGGCTTCTGGGAGGCTGAGTATGAGGTACCAGGAGCTACTAAAACAGAGGGAGAAGCTGAGGGAAATGAAAACCACCAGCAAGAAATCACAATAGAGCACATTCCCCCCTCAGAAGCTCCAAATACTACACGCACTTCGGCAAAAGTGTCAATCTTTACCAGAAAGGAGGAAAAGAGTCCTTGCTCCTGCCTCTGCCTCTGTGATTCCAAAGTCCTTTGAAACCAGGAGCAGGAAAGGGCAGCAGAGGCGTCCATCAGCATCCGCTTCGAGCCCTGACCCCCACTCCATCTCAGAGCAAACGCCCAGGTGTAAGAAAGTCTTGTCCAGATGCTCCTGGCGTCCACCTAAGACTTCGCTTTCCAGCGCGGGGTGGGTCCCAGCCCGGGTAGGGGAGGATCTGCCTCCCAGCCAAAAGAACCAAAATGTAAAACAGAAGCAATATCCTAACAAATTCAAAAAAGACTTTAAAAAGATTCAGAAAACCAAAAGTTCTCATTCTCCTGTTTGTGAAACAACTTCAAACTATCCATTTCAATAAAAATTGTATGCTCACTGTCAGGATCAGAACATAGTCATACAGGGGAAGGAGGGGGTGGGACAAGTTGAGAGAGTGGCATTGACACACACACACTGCGTGTGTAATACCGACGGCGAGCGGGACACAGCCGTGCAACGCAGGGAGTTCCCTGGGCGCTCGGTGAGGACCCGGGGGTGGGGGCGAGGTCGAGAGGGAGGGGGCACATGTGTATCTATGGCTGATGCATGCGTACAGCAGAAACCAACACAACACCGCAGAGCAATTATTCTCAAAGAAAAATGAGAGAAAAGAATGCAGCCGGAAATTCTCTGAGAAGTCTGGGCAACCACACCGTCTGGAGAGGGTGGACGTGGTAGATACACGGACAGGGGCGGAGGGGCAGGCAGCACACCAGGCCGCGCCCGCTAAGTGACGGTGGAGTCGCTCAGGGTAACTCGGGCCTCCCTCGTTGCAGACAGACACGTCACCATCTGAGCCAACTGGGAATTAAGGGCACACCTGCTGAGGAATTTCAGTTCCCCCTAGTGTGCCATGCCCAGAAGAGCCCCAGACGTGTCATAAGGCTGTGGACAAATCCCGTGTGCCCTTTGGGGTGCCCAGTGCTAAGCGTATTAGACCTTGCCTGGCACCCAAAGAAAGAGAAAACTTTGAAGTTTTCCTGCAAAGTACCCCAAGAAAACACGAAGCTTTCCTTTCTTCCCAGCTCCCTATTTGGCCCCTGTTCAAGGGCCCAGCGTCCTGGTTCTGATACCAGCCTGACATAAGCCGGACAGGGTAGACCGAGTGTTTCTCAGCATAAGACACGGCCAATCAGGACAGACCGAGTCTTTCTCAGCATAAGACACAGCCAATCAGGATAGACCGAGTCTTTCTCAGCATAAGACACAGCCAATCAGAACAGACCGAGTCTTTCTCAGCATAAGACACGGCCAATAAGGATAAACCGAGTTTTTCTCAGCATAAGACACAGCCAATCAGCATCAAACCCTCTGGACTCCCTGACCCTGTGACCTCATTCTGACAACTTTCTTTTCCTTACACCTCGGATCTGCGTGCGTGTCCTGCTCCTATCTTCTGCAAGTGAATCCAACTTCACGGAGACTCCTCGGGTCAGGTCACTCGACAAGCTTTCCTGCCTGCCTGCCCACTGTCATCCCCAGCCATTCTGAATGGGGTTAGGACAACAAGGATGAGAGATACACGCAAGTGCTTTGAAGGGCATCACCAGGAGCTTTTCCAAACCCAAACTCTGAAAATAAACAAAGTGAATGTCTTCTCTGCCAAGGCGACATAAAGAAGTCCCTACCGCTTTGGCAGGACATTGGGGGTAAAAGTAAAGAGGAACTAAAAAGCCTCTTGATGAAAGTGAAAGAGGAGAGTGAAAAAGTCGGCTTAAAGTTCAACATTCAGAAAACGAAGATCATGGCATCTGGTCCCATCACTTCATGGGAAACAGATGGGGAAACAGTGGAAACAGTATCAGACTTTATTTTTTAGGGCTCCAAAATCACTGCAGATGGTGATTGCAGCCATGAAATTAAAAGACGTTTACTCCTTGGAAGGAAAGTCATGACCAACCTAGATAGCATATTCAAAAGCAGAGACATGACTTTGCCAACAAAGGTTCGTCTAGTCAAGGCTATGGTTTTTCCAGTGGTCATGTATGGGTGTAAGAGTTGGACTGTGAAGAAAGCTGAGCGAATTGATGCTTTTGAACTGTGGTACTGGAGAAGACTCTTGAGAGTTCTTTGGACTGCAAGGAGATCCAATCAGTCCATTCTAAAGGAGATCAGTCCTGGGTGTTCTTTGGAAGGAATGATGCTAAAGCTGAAACTCCAATACTTTGGCCACCTGATGCAAAGAGTTGACTCATTGGAAAAGACCCTTATGCTGGGAGGGATTGGGGGCAGGTGAAGGGGACGACAGAGGATGAGATGGCTGGATGGCATCACCAACTCGATGGACATGAGTTTGAGTGAACTCCGGGAGTTGGTGATGGACAGGGAGGCCTGGCATGCTGCAATTCATGGGGTCGCAAAGAGTCGGACACAACTGAGCGACTGAACTGAACTGAACTGGGGGTAATCAGAGAGTGATGCTGCCTAGTCCTGGGAGGGTTCCCAGGGGACTCAACTGTAAAGCACCTGCCCATGCAGGAGACGTGGGTCCCAGCCCTGGGTGGGTACAATGCCCTGGAGGAGGAAATGGCACCCCACTCCAGTGTTCTTGCTGGGAAAATCCTATGGACAGAGGAGCCTGGTGGGCTACAGTCCATGGGGTCACAAAGAGTCCAATGTGAGTGAGCACACGAGCAGGCAGCCACAGGTACCCATGACGCTACATCAGGACTGGGTGAGAGAATATATCATATTTATTTAGTGAGAAGGAGAGTGACCAGCTTCCTTCTACCCCACAGAAGCCTCAAGCTATCAGTCATCAAGGATCTTCCAAGAACCTCTATTTACTGCACTAAATTCAGGCCACAAATTCAGGGACTTGATTCAGACATGAGGAAAATTTTCTGACATTATGAGTGGATTAAAATCGGGTATATTCCTGAGGTAGTTTTGGGTAGCTTCCCTGTTTTTCAGTTTTTATAAACTGATTAGGCTTTTCAGGGGATGCTATTAATATATCAGTAGTTTCCTAGCTAAGTTCCAGAAAACTCTAGAGTGTCATGGAATCTCAGACTTCTATAAAGTGTGCTTTAAAGGGCTACACAAATATTTGGTTAAGATTTCATTTTTCAGTGAAAACTTACCTTTGATTATTGTTTAAACAGTAATAAAAAGGGGTACTCGTGGATTTCAGTGTGTCTCATACGAAACTTTGACAGATGGGTGACACCAAGGTTTGGACTCTGCTGCGAGGTTAATTCATGTTTCTAAGGACCTTGAAATCAAGCTTCTCCTGCAGCATGTACTCAGCTAATTGCAGTGGCACGTGTCAAACACTGATGACGGGTCACAGATACTTATCTGTGTGGGCCACGCTCTGCCCATCATCACACAGTCAAAATGAGATGCTGAGGTATACGTAACTGCACATGCCACTTGTAACTTCCAATTAAAAAGGGTTGGCTAGCAAAACAGCCTTATTACTTTAATTGGTTGCCTTCTTAATAGGTAAATATGCGAAGCTGCACTTAAAAAGTAAATGTAGACAAACATAGCCCTGCTGTCACCTGCTGACATTCTGCGTGCTCAGTCGCTCAGTTGTGTCAGACTCTCTGTGACCCCAGGGACTGCAGCCCTCAAGGCTCCTCTGTCCATGGGATTCTCCAGGCAGGAATACTGGAGTGGGTTGCCATTTCCTTCTCCAGGGGATCTTCCTGACCTGGGGATCACACCCAGGTCTCCCACATTGCAGGTGGATTCTTTTCCATCTGAGTCACTAGGGAAGCTGTGTTGATATTCTATATAGATTTATTGAGAAAAAATAATATCATGGTTAAAAAAAACTTTGAGGGACTTCCCTGGTGGTGCAGTGGTTAAGACTCTGCAGTTCCAATGTGGGGGTGCAGATTTGATCCCTGGTAAGGGAAGTAAGCCAGAAAAATTTTTTTTTAATTTTAAAAAGCTTGAAAACACTGCTTTAGATAAATGTGGGAGTGACTTCAAAAAGTCCCTTCCAATATGATTCTTTTATAACACACTTGTTCCATCTATGTCAAAGAAATATTTTGTATGGAAGAATATTCGTATCGTTATGTTGTTAAACAAGATGGTTCAAATGAGCTCTATAGAGCACAATATTTATATATATATACACACACACACACACATACACATTACATGTTATACATGCTTATAGAAGACTTAAATTGTATATGCCAATATTACAAAACTATATAGAAGACCAACTGAAATTATTTTTAGAAAGCAAAGCAAAGGCATTTCCTCAGTGTTAGAAGGATGGATGTGATTGGCATTACTTCCAAATGCAGAGAGTAAATAAACGTGTGAGACGAGTCTGGAACTTGCTAAGCCTGCTCTGTGAATCCCTTCATTCACTCCTAGTTTGTTGATTAGGAAAGAGGCACCACACAGCTCATGTCATATGCTCAAGCTTAGACACAGAGGCCACTGGGTCCAAGTTCCAGTTCTGCCCCCTCAAAAGCTGTATATCTTTGGCCTCTCTGTATAGCTTCCTCTCTGGCCTCCCTCCGTATATTTTTGACCTCTCTCAACTTCAAAACTTCCCATCAACACAATAAAGATAATAACTTCCCAGCAGGACTACCATAAAGGAAATGAAATAGGCTTACAGCTGTAGAACCACGTCTAGTTCATACTGAACGTCCAATACATGGCAGCTACTATTCTTCCAAAGATATGTTTCCTGCCACAAGGTGCTTCCAGTCTCGTAGAAAGACAGCAGACACGAAAACAGATAATGATACAATGTGGCTCGGTGGTAAAGAATTCGTCTGCTAATGCGGGAAACATGGGTTTGATCCCTGGGTTGGGAAGATCCCCTAGAGAGGAAACAGCAACCCACTCCAGAATTCTTGCCTGGGAAATCCCGCGGGCAGAGGGGCCTGGCGGGCTACAGTTCATGGGACTGCAAAGAGTTCGACACGACTTAGCGACTCAACAACAACAAACGATGCCACGCCCCATCATCACTGCCGAGAGGCGTGACGAGTGCGTCTCCGGAACTCAGGGGCAGCACGTGGGATGGAGCGTGAGTCGGGGAGTCTCAAACTTGTGCTCACTCACCATGCAGGAAGGAGACTAGTTCAGGCTCTGCCAAGATCTTTTGGGCCCCTGAAGCTGGAAAGGAAACCAACAGAGAACAGCAGAGAGAAAAAAAGGCTTTGGACATTCATCAGCCTGTCTACTGCAGCTTCAGCCTGGGTCCCTTGCAAAGCCCCCCTGTGGCAGGGCACATGGCCAGTCAGAGCTCTTGGACACAGGGTAGGCTGAGAGTGACAGCCATGGACCCGGGCCTGCCTATTTCGATGAGGTCTGGTTGGCATACATCGTTACATTCCTGCACTGCTGCTAGGAAACATGGAGTCCCCTGCTCCGTCCAGTGGACCTGGGCCTGCTTACTTTGATGAGTTCTAATTGGCACCCATGGTTACATTCCTGCCCTGCCACTAGGAGACATGGAGTCCCCTGCTCAATCCAGTGTGAGTGCCCTGCAACTCTCAGATTAAAGCTCTCCCCACCAAGCTGAACTCTCAACATATACCACACTCCAGCTTCCAAACACTGAGCCTTATTTTCAGGAGCGATTCCCTTCTAGGGAACTTGGAATAGGGAAAAGAGTCATTTGATGGAAATAAAGCACTAGATTTTAAAGCTATGGCTGTAAATTAGTTCACAGTATCTTTAATGATTTCTAACCTGATATAAGGTTTGAACTTTGGAAACCATTCTTCTTGGTCTTTTTCTGTTTTGAGGAAATGGAAAGCAGATTAAAAAAGGTAAGGCCCCCAAACAAGATGGTATCAGCTAGAGAGGGAGAAAGGCAGGGGTGGGAGAGCCGCACAGCTGAGTGAGGAAGACAGTGGGCAGACAGACCTGGGGAGAGGAGAAAAGCCAGGAGGCCAGGGGCCACTGAACACAGTGGGATGAGGAGTGCCTGGCAGGGAGCAAGTGAACAGTCGTGAAGCAGCCGGGGGCGGAGATGGGGGGCTGGTGAGTGAGGGGTCTGACTCTGTGTCAGCTGCTGACGGGGGCTCCACGCCCCTCCCCGTGGCCTCTCTGACTGGTACCACAGCTGACTTCACTCTCTGAGGTGGACAGTTCTTTAGACACCGAGAGCCTTTCATCTGAAGGCTTTTCAACTCCTCTGCCTCAGAACTTTCTCCAAAGATACAGAAGGCATTCATGCAGCCCAGCGTGGAAGAGTGAATGAGGCGGGGAAGCAAGAGGGAAGGTGAGGGGCGGGAGGAACTGGCGGGCGAGGCTGCAGCCTGCAGACCTCTGCGGGGGGTTATCCTGGGTGCATTTGGAACAGTTCCTGCACGGGCCCCTAGCTGTCCAAAGCGGTAACGAGCTCAGTATTTCAATCTGTGCTCTTCATGGACTTCTATTCTTTCCTGTATTAACCTCTCTGCCCTCAGCCCAGCTTCTTGAGATCACCTCCCAAGCAACTCCCTGCACCGAAGTCCTTGTCTCAGACTCTGCCTTTGGGGGCCCCCAAACAGACAGAGGGCTGAAGGAGGGAAGTTGGTGGTGGCAGCTGCAGCAGAGAAAGAACCGCTGTCATGCCCGTAAAGTGGTCGACAATACACGATATTAGTCACAGTAAACAGGCTGAAAGGAAACTAAAGAGGTGATCTAGTCTGCCTTTTTACCTCAAGACAGGTGCCTCATCAATCTCAGGCAGGTGAGACTTTCTTAGGAGTTGCTATGTGAAGTCCTGCAATATCATTAACCAAATCTATTAAGTTAGTCATTATTATCAACACTGATAATGAATTAGACCACTAGAACCAAAAGCTTTAAAAAAAAAAGGTGTGACTGTTGACTTGTTACAAACCAATGCAATCAACCTGACCAACCTGCTAGGGGTGGTCAGCATCTCATTCCACTGAAACTGCACTACAACCCTCTCCCTTCCCACCGCAAGAAGGCTTGTGTCCACCGCATATTGAACTTGAACCAAAGTCTTCCCTGCTCACTGGTGCAGCTTCACCAGAGCTGTTAGGCTCATCCTTACTTCTATGTTCTGTGTTCATTTAGTTTTGAAAATCTATTTTTTAGCACTTACATTCTTCTTTTTAATTCTTATTTTATATTGGAGCATACTTGATTAACAATGTTGTCAGTTTCAGGTGAACAGCAGTGACTCAGTTACACATATATATGCACTTTCTTTTTTTTTCAAATTCTTTTCCCATTTAGGTTATTATGCTCAAAACTTACATTTCTTTAAAAATCATCAGCTATCACTAAATAAGCTGAATATTATTTTAGCCCTCAGATGCTCTCTTCTCTAGTTTCTTAGATGTCCTTGAAGATACCGTTGACCACTAACTGTAAATTTTATGGGCTAAGGATCGATTTGTTGCTCTGTAAAGAATCGTATATTCCAACAGCAAAGCTATTTTCTTCATTAAATCACCCTTTGTGGATTAAACTCCTCTTTCAACATTGATATCAACATGTAATTCCCAGAGTTATTCAAATGGCTAAATACATTTCTGAATAGATTTCTGGTACCATGTAAGATGAGGGTGGACATTTTGAAACAGACTCGTATTTAAACAGTCATTACAGGGAAAATCACTCTTAAGCAGAAAGATAATAGTTTCATCTGATCTTTTTTTTTCATGGTACATAAGGGAAAAAAATATGTGTTCTAAGAGGGAAAATTAGAGCCATTATCTGGATTATTTGTGAAAGTGCTGTGAAGTAAAGAAAGCTATTAAAGACCCACAATGTACAGCTTGCATGTAGCTGGTTGTAATCGACAATGAACTTCCACAGTGTCTGGAAGAGGAATCCTGGCAATGTGGAACAGTGGCGGTAATTAAACAGTCATAAAAACCTGAAGCTGGAAGGCTGACGAAACAGCGTCCAGGCATTCCTAGCACTAAGAGTCTAATAGTCAATCTGCAGCACTTCTCTTCAGCTTAAGTAATGTTTTCCAGAATTCTCAGGCAATACTTCTCTCCGTTTCTTTTTGCATTATGCTGCAGGAACTGCATGGCGCCTGCCGTAATCAAGAGATGAAGGGCGTGAAGGTTCTCCCGAATGAAGGGCTGGAAGATGAGAGCAGCAGAGATCAGAAAAGGCACCTCTGTACAAGCCCTTACCTGCTGACCAAGGAGGTAAAGAAGAACACAGCACTTCTGACTTGTGGGCTTAAGGTGTGCCTCATCTTGTTACTGCTTTTTGAAACAACTTAACGAGGGATGTAAAGCTACATAAAACGGGAGGGATGTGAGCGGAGAACTGGGTTGAGATATAACAAGTTCATTCTCCCCTGTGATGTCCACAGGCCGTGTCCACAGGTGTGAAGCCATCAGACCCAGACAAGAAGCAGCCGGGTGAGGGAGGAATTGGCATGTCGGTTTCAGGACTTGAACCCAGAGTTCAAGTCCTGAGGCGTCACTCATCCAAGGGGTGACTGTGCGAAAATTATTTTTCTGTTCAGTTTCTGGTCTGAAAGGTACTAGTAATGATTTTATAGGGTTGCTAAAAGCCTTAAATGTGATCATGCATGAAAAGTGCCTTGTACAACGCCTGGCACAGAGTAATACTCAGTAAATGCTGCCCACTGCTTTCAGAGACCAGAAACACTACTGCCAGGTGTTTTCACAGTATATGGCAAAGAGCCCTTGGTAGAGCCAACACACTAGAGGAGATTCATGACAAAGCAGAAGTTTCTGCCGTTCCTGTATCAAACCCACCATGTCCCTAGCACTGGGCTGGGGAGCTGCTTGTGAGAATTCTGTCTGCTGATCACTGGGAAAATCAATGGCTAAAAAAGTCTGTGTGAGTTTGATTCCATGCCCTCAGTCTTTTTTAGACTCCTACTATAGAAGAGAGGAACAAATAGAGATTAGAAGCCAACCTCCTAGGCAAATCTTTCTGAGCTTTACTGCAGAATGGTATTATTACCTCCCAGGAAAATATTCTCCCTGCCTCTTGCTCATTGCCTTTGTGGATTAATTTATTAAATAAAATATGTATTAACTGACCCTTACATGAAGGACACTGTGTTAAAGTTCTGTTTTCCAAGCAAGGTATAAAATTGTGTAAAATGCATTACTCTTTGTGGGAAAAAAATACACAAATACTTAAGTGCTTATACATGTCTAGAGAAGGGGACAGCAGAGGATGAGATGGTTGGATGGCATCACCAATGTGATGGACATGAGTTTGAGTAAACTCCTGGAGTTGGTGATGGACAGGGAGGCCTGGCATGCTGCAGTCCATGTGGTCACAAAGAGTTGCACACGACTGAGTAACTGAACTGAACTGATGTCTAGAGTATCTCTGGAATATTCTGGAACACACCAGTTGCTTCTGGGAAGGGAACTGGGTGAATGAGAGGGAAGGCTGGAGGCAGGACTTCAGTAGCTGTTGGATTATGTATCCCATGCATGCATAAATTCTTGAAAATTATTTTGAAAAATAAGATTTTCTTATGTAGCTACAATTAGAATCATTATCAACTATAGCTAAAAGCACCACACTTTGCCCACATGTTCTAGGCTTACCAAACGTCCCCAAAGGGAAAGTTGTGTCCCTTTTGGAACAGGCTGAAGGGACAGGGCAAGAGCCACACCTAACATCATCAACCTCCTGCAAGAGCAGAGCTACTGCTAAACGTGTCTGAGTTGAAAGCTGTTCGTTACCAGCGATCCCACTGCTGGGCATACACACTGAGGAAACCAGAATTGAAAGAGACACGTGTACCCCAGTGTTCATCGCAGCACTGTTTATAATAGCCAGGAAATGGAAGCAACCTAGATGTCCATCAACAGATGAATGGATAAGAAAGCTGTGGTACATATACACAATGGAGTATTACTCAGCCATTAAAAAGAATACATTTGAATCAGTTCTAATGAGGTGGATGGAACTGGAGCCTATTATACAGAGTGAAGTAAGCCAGAAAGAAAAACACCAATACAGTATACTAACACATATATATGGAATTTAGAAAGATGGTAACAATAACCCTGTCAGCAAAAGAGACACTGATGTATAGAACAGTCTTTTGGACTCTGTGGGAGAGGGAGAGGGTGGGATGATTTGGGAGAATGGCATTGAAATACGTATGATATCATATATGGAACGAGTCGCCAGTCCAGGTTCGATGCACGATACTGGATGCTTGGGGCTGGTGCACTGGGACGACCCAGAGGGATGGTATGGGGAGGGAGGAGGGAGGAGGGTTCAGGATGGGGAACACATATATACCTGTGGCGGATTCATTTCGATATTTGGCAAAACCAATACAATATTGTAAAGTTTAAAAATAAAATAAAATTAAAAAAAAAAAAAGAAAGCTGTTCGTTAGACCTAATCTTTCCACCAACATATTTTAAACAGAGAGTGCGGGTTCATGTCCTGGAGTCCTGACGGCCACCATGGCCAATGACTATGGCATCAGGTCAAAGTGCAAACATGGAGGCTACAAAAGCTATCATCTCAACTCAACAAACACACTGCCGAGTGTATCACTGACCCCACAGTGATGTTCCATTCATAAGTCCCATGTTTATAAATCCAAGAATCTGTTCAAACGAGGCTAACCAGATGGTGCAGTGCTAAGAATCTGTCTGCCAATGCAGGAGATGTGGGTTTGATCCCTGGGTGGGGAAGATTCCCTGAAGGAGGAAATGTCAACCCACTCAAGTATTCTTGCCTGGGAAATCTCATGAACAGAGGAGATTGGTAGGCTACAGTCCATGTGTCTCAAAGAGTCTGAGCAAACACACACATCTGTTCAACCAAAGTGAGAACCCACTCTGTGTTAGGAGATGCTGTAAATGAATTCTAAATCACTAAGTGGTGAACTTAAAATGTTCCATTTTGCAACAAATTGTTTTAGAAATGGAAGTGGAAACATTACCCCTACACATATCTTTCAATATGTTTTATACATATTGATATATATGTATATGATATATATCATATATGATAGATATATATATGTATATGATATATATAGTATATTGTGGTTAGGATTACTGGGATGAATTGGAATCTCAGTTCCACCACAAATTGAGTGACTCTAGGCAACTTACTTAATATCTTTGCACTTCAATTTCATCTTCTATAACGTGGGCATAATGACACCTATCTTTCATGGTGATTTATTTAGATTTTAAATAGTATGTCTAGAAAGAAAGCTTAGCCCAATGCCTGCCATGGGGTGGCTTAATAAATAACAGCTAAGAAGAAAAAGTGCAATTGTTTCCAGTTCAATAAATAAATCGCAGTTTTATAAATCCAGGTCAAATCATACCATTATTTTAGTTTGCTCAAGAAAAGAAAAAGACTGCTTAGCTCTCCTTTTTTTTCTTTAAAAAAACTACACAACAACAGCATTAAGAAACCATACATGTTCTATAAAATCAGGCAGCAGTAGCTTCTTAGTTTCAGACCCAGAGAGTGTGAGATGGGGAGTCCATGACAGAGCATTAGAAATGGATCAGGAGGACAATATTATCTTTCTGGGCCAGTTATGAAATCCTGGATGGACAGGGTTTGGAAGAGATGACTTCTGAGACTTAAAATCCTGATTGCTTAATACTTCATTAGAGAAGTTTAGCTCCCTGGTCTTGCCAAGAGTCACAGAACATCCGTGGAGGGAAGGACTATGCAAAACCATGTCTTGTCACAAGGGAGGAAGCTGGGGTCCACTGAGGGGGTCCACTGAGGGGAGACTTATCTTGAGCTGCTCAGTGAGCGAGGACCAAACTCAGAACCAGGAGCCAAGCCTGCAGATGTCCACAGCAGGCCGGCCCATCCTTCAGCAGCCCAGCTGTTCCTGGAGACCATGGGTATAATTCTGGGTAATGGTTATGACTTGTTCAATTTTTAACTTCCCCTAAAATGAACCCCAATGGAAAACACTCAGCACTCCCAAGTGCTACATAATTTCTGCAAAGGCAACTAATATGAACATTTTATTTCATGGAAATGGGAGGACTGTATAAGCAGTGAGCAGTGTCTCAAAACTGGAGCTTCTTTAGATAGCTGAATGAAGCAATTTGGCTCTTCTTAAGATGCTTATCTTTCCATGAGGGCATGAAAATGAAAAGTTGGAAAGCTCAACACCTTTGTAAAGAGTTTATTACCGACACTTTTCACAGGATACAATGGCCGTGTTCTTTTCTTCAAAGCACAGATATAACTACTTTTTTCTTCAAGTCTCCCTTGGTTATTAAATAGCTTCCTATAACTTTTGGTTATCAAATACTTTAACTCTCATATCTGCAACCTTGGGCCACTGAGAGGAAAACAGAATTATAATTTATGATTTTTTATAAAAGGCAAGGACATTCAAAATGATGTTTGTTATCTCTAGCAGAATTTATACTTTAAAGTAGAGTTTTCTGGTTATTCCTCACAATTAACCAGAAAAGCGGAAGCCTCGCTGGGGGGATGTGGGTTCTGGGTTCCTGAGCATGAAAAGTTTTCCTTTTGCTTTCACATCACTATGTCATTTCCTTCAGTGAAAAGCTGATCATTTCTATTTCAAGCAAAGGAGTATTTGATGGATACGGAGCATGTACACTGTGTCTCTGAGACTCTAGCAGGCTGACAAGTAAAAAGGGCATGGAAGTTTATGCAATGAGGAAAACACCAACACTCGTTTGCCTATGCCTTCAGGAATTTATATTTTGGTGTAAAACACATTGCTTGCAAGGGACGATCTGAACTGTAGCTAATTCATGTGACAAACGTCAAGGAGGTAACAAGGAAACTAATTTCATTCGAGAGACCCTACCAGGGAACACAATTATATGTATGCAAGTATAAAGTAGATAAATATGATCTCTGAGAAGTACTCCCAAAGTGTTTTTTTAAAAGTATGCTAGTTTATTTCAGAGTCATTTGTGGCCCGCTCTTTCCTCCTCCTGGAGTGAGTCTTCGTACCTGAGGGATCACTGTGTACGGACAAGAAAGCCCACCCATGTTGACGATCTGGCTGTGGTTTTCACTGAGGGCCAGGAAAGGGAGTGTGGCTGGCAATGGTGGTGTATGTGTAGACGTCTGTATCATTCTTCTCTCTAAGGCGTTACTTCTGTGTTTGGTATACTGCTCTGTTGAGCTGCATGGTCCAAGCAGACCCAGTGAGTCGGATCTCCAAGCAGTAGGTCTGTTCTAAACTCCTCTTCCACCAACCAAATAATTGCCTTCTGTGAGAACGTTGGCTGGGAATTCCAGGCTCTTTGATCCCTCTTGAATGAAAGAAAGAAGCCTGGGTCTGTGTGTCTTATTTACCAGGTAATAACAAATAATAAGATCTAATCTAAAAAAATACAAATAGCCACATGTTCTCCATTCTCTTCCATCTCTAAGCTTTCAGGATCTTCATTGATAAGAGCCCTAAGAGACTGGGGATATAATCTCACAGTGTGGAACATTTAGCAATAGGAAGGCCAAATGTATTTAAAATCCAGGATCCAGTAACCATTGTGAAGAAGTAGCCAATGACTCCAGAAGAGCAGGCTGGTGTGATGACTGTACTGTAATTACTAGCTGAACATCTGACTTCCCCACTATACTACAGCTCCAGGAGGTGGGTATAACATCTGCCTTGTTCAAGGCTATATCCCCAGGATGGCGAGGTTATTTTTGTAATAATATCCAGCTCAAGGCTTACTGTGAGGAATCAAGTAAGATCAGTGAATGCAAAGATCTTAGCACAATGCTTAGAACATACCAGTTATTTAGCAAATATTTTGTTGAATAAAAGTTAATAGAGGAGCACAAAGAGAAAGAAAGAAGCTTCTAAAATAAGAAGGTCAAGACTGTCACCACATTTTATTTGCATAGCAGCCATGAAAGCTGATATTTATTGAGTGCTTACTAGAGTGAATGTCGATATTCTAGGAATCAGCGAACTAAAATGGACTGGAATGGGTGAATTTAACTCAGATGACCATTATATCTACTACTGCAGACAGGAATCCCTCAGAAGAAATGGAGTAGCCATCATGGTCAACAAAAGAGTCCACAATGCAGTACTTGGATGCAATCTCAAAAACGACAGAATGATCTCAGCAATACATGAACCGTGAACTTCCTGATGTTCAAGCCAGTTTTATAAAAGGCAGAGGAACCAGAGATCAAATTGCCAACATCTGCTGGATCATGGAAAAAGCAAGAGAGTTCCAGAAAAACATCTATTTATGCTTTATTGACTATGCCAAAGCCTTTGACTGTGTGGATCACAATAAACTGTGGACAATTCTGAAAGAGATGGGAATACCAGACCACCTGACCTGCCTCTTGAGAAATCTGTATGCAGGTCAGGAAGCAACAGTTGGAACTGGACATGGAACAACAGACTGGTTCCAAATAGGAAAAGGAGTACGTCAAGGCTGCATATTGTCACCCTGCTTATTTAACTTATATGCAGAGTACATCATGAGAAAGCTGGACTGGAAGAAGCACAAGCTGGAATCAAGATTGCCAGGAGAAATATCAATAACCTCAGATATGCAGATGACACCACCCTTATGGCAGAAAGTGAAGAGGAACTCAAAAGCCTCTTGATGAAAGTGAAAGTGGAGAGTGAAGAAGTTGGCTTAAAGCTCAACATTCAGAAAACGAAGATCATGGCATCTGGTCCCATCACTTCATGGGAAATAGATGGAGAAACAATGGAAACAGTGTCAGACTTTATTTTTTGGGCTCCAAAATCACTGCAGATGGTGACTGCAGCCATGAAAGTAAAAGACGCTTACTCCTTGGAAGGAAAGTTATGACCAACCTAGATAGCATATTCAAAAGCAGAGACATTATTTTGCCAACAAAGGTCCATCTAGTCAAGGCTATGGTTTTTCCTGTGGTCATGTATGGATGTGAGAATTGGACTGCAAAGAAGGCTGGGCACCTGAGATGCTTTTGAACTGTGGTGTTGGAGAAGACTGTTGAGAGTCCCTTGGACTGCAAGGAGATCCAACCAGTCCATTCTGAAGGAGATCAGCCCTGGGATTTCTTTGGAATCAGATCAGATCAGATCAGTCACTCAGTCGTGTCCGACTCTTTGCGACCCCATGAATCACAGCACGCCAGGCCTCCCTGTCCATCACCAACTCCCGGAGTTCACAGAATGATGCTAAAGCTGAAACTCCAGAACTTTGGCCACCTCATGCGAAGAGTTGACTCATTGGAAAAGACTCTGATGCTGGGAGGGATTGGGGGCAGGAGGAGAAGGGGACGACAGAGGATGAGATGGGTGGATGGCATCACTGACTCAATGGACGTGAGTCTGAGTGAACTCCGGGAGTTGGTGATGGACAGAGAGGCCTGGTGTGCTGCGATTCATGGGGTCGCAAAGAGTCGGACACGACTGAGCGACTGAACTGAACTGAACTGTGTGCCAGACTTTATGCTCCTGTATCTAATGACTGACAGCAACGCAAAGAAATACATACTCTAATTATCACCGTGAAGAAGCTTGAGACCTTTGGAAAACATTGGTAATACTCCTTAGATGAGGTGCCATTCTAGGGTGGGTGTGCTAAGTCACTTCAGTCGTGTCCAAGTCTTTGCAAAACCTTGGACTGTAGCCTGCCAGGCTCCTCTGTCCATGGGGATTCTCCAGGTAAGAACACTGGAGTGGGTTGCTGCGTCCTCCTCTAGGGGATCTTCCCGACCCAGGAATCAAACCTGGGTCTCCTGCATTTCCTGCACTGGCAGGCAGATTCTTTACCACTGCACCACCTGGGAAACCCAAAGAGACCTTAGGTGAGCCTGAGACTTTGCAGAAGTCAGAGATGCTGAATGTAGGGTCGGAAGGGTCCGAAGAAGTGCTGGGAGCCGGTGAACGTGAGTCTGCTTCCCTCAGAATTCTGTCAAGAGACCAAAACTTCTGCGGTTGTGAATAGCATTTCCACGATGTTTGTTGAGAGGTCAAGAAACAAAGTAGATATAAGAAGGATTAACAGACACTTTCAGCTGAACCAGTTTGGATTTTATCAGAGGGCCTCTGCCTCCCCTGGGCCCCCTGGGGACTGCCATGGAACCAGCTCTTAATACAGAACGCTGAAGTGGTAGGGCTGGAACATGGCGCCTGAGCAGCCGGAAGCCGGAAGCGGAGGGAAACGCAGCCACTTCACTCCCGCCAGCTCTTCGGTTACGTCACCGTCCGAAGACCCCCTCCCCCACACTGTTTACGGGACACCTACCTGTGCCCGGCGGAGAAGGCAACGGCACCCCACTCCAGTGCTCTTGCCTGGAAAACCCCACGGATGGAGGAACCTGGAAGGCTGCAGTCCATGGGGTCGCTGAGGGTCGGACACCACTGAGCGACTTCCCTTTCACTTTTCACTTTCATGCATTGGAGAAGGCAATGGCGCCCCACTCCAGTGCTCTTGCCTGGAGAATCCCAGGGACGGGGGAGCCTGGTGGGCTGCCGTCTATGGGGTCGCACAGAGTCGGACACGACTGAAATGACTTAGCACCTGTGCCCGGCGGGTGTTTATTATCTCTCACCTATGTCTTAGCGAGTCAACATTTTAAAACCTCTCTGAGTTCTATTGGGCTGTTATAACAAAATACCATAGACTGGGTATGTGATGACAAGAGAAATTCATGTCTCACAGTCCTGGAGTCTGGAAGTCTGAGACCAGCGTGTCAGCGGGCAGGGTGAAGACCTCTTCCAGGCGGCAGACTTGTCACCGTGTCCTCGTGACGGAGGGGCCACAGAACTCGGGGGGCGTCTGTTTTATACGTGGGCTAATCCCCTTCAGAGGAGGCCCACCCTCATCACCCAAGCACTTCCCAAAGGGCCTGCCTCCTAAAATCATCGCGCTGAGCATTAGGATTTCAATATATGAATCTGGGCTTCCCTGGTGGCTCCGTGGTAAAGAATCTGCCTGCAATGTAGGAGACTCAGGAGACGTGGGTTTGATCCCTGGGTCAGGAAGATCCCCCGGAGGAGGAAACGGCAACCCACTCCGGTATTCTGGCTTGGAGACTCCCATGGACAGGAGCCTGGTGGGCCACAGTCCATGGGGTCGCAAAGAGTCAGACACGACTGAGCACTCACACACACACACACATGAATTTGGCAGGGACACACTCACACCACAGCACGTGCTTGCATTCCCTCCCTCTTTCTTCCCCTTATCTCTCTTCCTTTTCTTCCTTTTGTCTCTCTCTTTCTCAATCCAAACTTACACTTTCAAATATTTTGACCATTCCTCATGACATGTTAGCATGGTGAAGGGGCAGTCTGACTGATGGATCCACCTTTGACTTGTCCTGTAACCTTAAACATATCATATAACCTCTCTGAGGATTTGTTTCTTCATCCATAAATGAGAGGTATTAGAAATATGTGTTTTCTGTATGCTAGGGGGCTAGGCAGAGCTCTTAATAAACATCATCTTATTTAATCCTATCAATCCTGGGAGACAGGTATGTATTATTACCTTCATTTCTCCCCCCAAACTTAAGATTCTTACCCCCACAGAGTCAATGCTCTAAATAAATTACATAATATTTGAAAAATACTTTGTCAACTATGAAGCATCAAAAAAATGTTAGCTATGAATTTGCCTAAACAAATCTCAAGACTTATAGCATATAATACTTCTAATGATGCTTTCTAAGTGGGAGAAAGAAAGGCAATTTGGGTCTAAAGCTGACATTATCTCCTATAAACCAATGAGTTTTGATAGAAGAAATGAAAACCAAAACAAGCTGAGAAAGACCTAACCACAAGGAATATCCAGAGACTGGGGGGACACGAGCATTCTGAAGTTGCTTAGGGAGTCAGATCAACTGTTGACTTTAAAGGTTGGAAAATTCTACGGATAGAGGAGCCTGGTGAGCTACAGTCCATGGGGTCACAAAAGTGTCAGGCACAACTTAGCAACTAAATAACAACAACAAGGTTGAAGATGGTGGTGGTGGTTTAGTCACTAAGTCACGTCCAACTCTTGAGACCCCATGAACTGCGGCTCACCAGACTCCTCTGCCCATGGAATTCTCCAGGCAAGAATAGTGGAGTGGGTTTCCATTTCCTTCTCCAGGGGATCTTCCTGACCCCGGAGTCGAACCTGCATCTCTTGAGTCTCCTGCACTGGCAGGTGAGTTCTCACCACGAGTGCAGCCTGGGAAGCCAGCTTTCCACACGTCATCATCATACAAGCAACAACGTCTGTTAGGACTTCTAAAGCACTTTCTGGATGGAGTAGGGCTTTCAAATAGAGACTAACTGTAGGGAATCCAAGACAAATAGGGTAAAGATTACTATTATCTTCATTTTTCACGTAAGGAACACAAGTCTTGATGAGGCTAAGTGATTTCTTCTCTCATTCCCTGCCTCCCTGTGTCCTTTTTCCCTTCCTTCTTGCATGAAAAAGAAATACCCCCCTCAGCACCCCAAAATCATTTATCATAACTCTGTTTTCTAAAGCAGTCACTAAACATCATCCATCAAAGATTTCAATAATAGTACTTTAGAGCTGAGATCATGTACAGAAATGTCCTAAGCAAATTGCAAAGCACAATATATCTATCCTCAGATAACTGTATGCATCACCATTCAGAAAAAAAGAAAGCACAAGGTTTTATTTTTTTTTATTTGTTTCACTAAACATCAGCCTCAAGAACTCCCAAATCTACACTCTGTGTTCCAATAAAAGCTACAGAAGACTTCACGCATCCACCATTCCTGCAGTTTAGAAATAAACTAAAACTGCAAAGCAAATCACTGTTCACAGGAACTGTTCCATCAGGCAGCTGAGGTGGGGGTGGCCCAGGCTTAGCCACTGACCAGGAAGAGCCGGAGCTCTCCTCTGAGTCAGCAAACCTCCCCTGTGACAAAGTGTCCAGACAAGTGTTTGTGGAAAAGCTCTCGTCATTTCAAGAGAAACGGCAGAGCTAATCTGGGAAAATCTCTATGCGTTATTAAATGCTTTTTAATTTTAAACAACTATTATTTATTTGTGGCTGTGCCAGCTGGCATGTAAGGGTAAAGCCCCCCACCAGGGATCGGACCCTCAGCCTCTGCCGCCTCCACTCACCACATGGCTCCAGCCTCAGTCAGGAAACCGTGCTGCCAAGGCGGACATGGGGCCTCAGCAGTGACAAGGACCCCGCGGGGCGGTGGCTGGAGGGAAGCCTGTCTGCGGACACAAGCGATCCTAATGAGAGCAAGGACCCCCCAGCAGGGCCGCTGCACAGTAATGACATGCAGTCCAGCCCAACACAAGGAAACGCTCCTGTCAAAACAGGGAATTTCCCCGTGAGGCCTAAGTGTTCCTGTGCCAGCATTAAGGAACTCAGCACAGACAGCGGGACTCTGGGCTTCCTAATGAGCCAAAGCGACTCTTTGTAAAGGGATTAAAATGGGTTGGCCCAAAAGTTCTTTCAGGAACCCTAAACGAACTTTTTCGGCCAACCCAACAGAAGAAGAAAAATAAGAAAAGGAGAAAGGGTCAGCAAATCTCAGGGTCCTCAGTGTTTGGATTGGGAAATTAGGCACATCTAGAGAGGTGTCATGACAAAAAGATGAATGTCGGCTTCTATACTCCCCCGACATTTACCTCAACTAAGTACGGAATATTTACAAAGCACTTGGGCTTATAAAGTATATTCTAATTCTTCCTCACATTTCTGCCTTCTGCTCAGACAGGTAAGTGTTGCTATTACTCCCATTTTATTGGTGAGGAAGTGGAGGATCAAATGCTGAGTGACTTATTCAAAATTGCAAATTAATGGAAAAGTTGGGGGTTGGCCTGAGTGAGAGTAACACTATCGCGCGTGAACCCATGTTCCTGGAGTAGCCGATCCAGACCAAGGAGGAGTCAGTCAACTGCCCTAAAGGAAGTTTAACAGGAAAGCAGGTGTCTGTGTCCGTTCCATAAAAAGATTTATGATCTTCATTTGCCACGGACAGGATAATATAACAGATTCTTTAATTTTAGTGACATGAAGAAAGCTGGAGGGAAAGGGAAGGGATAGACCACTTATAAACAGGGCTGAAGACAAGATCAAGACGGAGGCTAGCGCCTAATCACTTTCACTGTCTTCTGAGTCAGGATGCTATCATGGTCAAGAGCTTGGCACAGGCTCTATTTCATATTTTAGACAGAAAAAAGCACTCAAGTTCAGGTTCCCCCATCACTTCCACATTTTTCTTCTATAGAACGATGTCTTAAGGAGGCATCATCTATTCCCTTTATTGGATTTTGCAGGCAAACAATAATAATATTTACAATAATAACAACATATTAATACAGCATTTCCCGTGTGCCAAAAACATTTTACACAGTTTCAATCTATTGACTCCATTTCCCAGCAGGACTAGGGAGTGGTTACAATTATTACTGCCATTTTACAGATGTGGAAACTGAGGCCCAGAGGGTTTAAGACTGATATATCACAGCTCATCAGTAGCAGAGCACAGATCTGAACCCACAGCTCATGTTCTTAAGTGCCAGGCACATCAGTCTTCTGTCCCCACCAAACACTGGGTAGTGAGTTTGCACACAAGGATGCATCATCTTCTTCCTTTAAAAGTTGAAATATGGTTGATCTATAATGTTTTGTTAGTTTCTAGTGTACAGCAAAGTGATTCTGTTATGTATACATATATATTCTTTCCCAGATTCTTTTCTAGCACAGGTTATTACAAGATATTAAGTATGGCTCCCTGTGATATACAGTAGGACCTTGTTTCTAAATCTATTTTATATATGTATGTACATGGGTTCCCAGGTGTTTCAGTGGTAAAGAACCTGCCTGCCAGGCAGGAAACTTGAGTTGGATCCCTGGGCTGGGAAGATCGCCCGGGGAAGGACATGGGGGCCCACTCCAGGATTCTTGCCTGGGAAATCCCATGGACAGAGGACCCTGGCAGCTACAGTCCACAGGGTCACAGATTGGGACACAGCTTGGTGCCTAAGCAGCAGCAGCAGCAGCAGCAGTGTACACGTGCTAATTCCAAACTCTTAAACCACCCCCCCACCCACTCCACGTCCCCTTGTTTTCTATGTCTGAAGCTCTGTTTCTGTTCTGTAAATAAATTCATTTGCATCATTTTTAAAAATACATATTTATTAGGCTGTGCCAGGTCTTTGTGGCAGTGTAGGATCTGCACGTGGGACCCAGTTTCCTGACCAGGGACGGAACCCAGGGCCCCTGCGGTGGGAACGCAGAGTCTCAGCCACTAGGCCACCAGAGAAGCCCCTTATGTGCATCACTGTTTAGATCCATGTATAAGTGATATCACAGGTATATGTATTTCTCTGACTTACTTCACTTAGTATGATATTCTCTAGGCCCAAGGATGTAGGTTCTTGGTGTTCAGTGCATCCATATCCACTTCTTATAGCTCTTTTCCTTTCGGATGAAGCATCATGCTAAAGAGAATATACGCCAGACGTATGCCCACGCCTACCTAGTCTTCATGGCAGCTACTCATAAATTTTATTCCCGTATTAAAAATCTCTAGGGAACCTTGCTTCATGTTCTGTGCATTGATATTCAGATAAATATTGGAAGTGTGGTATTTTACCACCTCAAATTTAAAAAAATAAACTAAGCATCTTCTCATTTCTACCCTCTTGTATCAGGGGTCTAAAGCTATAGCTCACAGGACACACTGACTCTGTTTGTATGGCTGGCACGCCAAGAGGGAATGTGTGACCAACGCTGCATACGGCCAACAAGGCCTGCAGTGTTTACTATTTGGCCATTTATAGGGAAAAACATTTTGCTGACTCCGTGTGTTACATAACGTCTAAAGTTTATCAGAGAAAAATATTTTACATTTTTCTTTTTTTGCTTTGTCCACGATTAAAGTTAAGTCCTCTTCATCTGATTAGCTCATTCTGAGGAAAGAAATCAAAAGAGGTCACAGGCTTGACGGCAGCAACCTGAGTGGTTCTGGAGCTGGCTTCATAAAGTGACTATGAGCATCTTTTCCCGAGTCAGCACTGGATGGGCGCAGCCACGGTGAGGGTGTTTACACTGGCAAACACCGTCGGTTTTATCAAACCATATGGGACAAAATACATGAAGTAACTCTGCATTCTCTAAAAGTATCCTGGGGTCAGGACTGAAGTTTAGTTTGTAAAGGAGACGCAGAGGCGGCCATAGTTATGTTTTCTTTTATACAATTGAGGCCGTAAGATTCACAAAACCCAAGGATCCGCAGGGCCTGGCGAGGTGGAACACAGGTGAATGGGCGGCATGGAAAGCGGCAGGAAACGGGATCCCCGGCAGCCCAGCAGTTAGACTCTGGATTTCCAACGCAGGGGGTGCAGGTTCGACCCCTGGTCAGGGAACTAAGATCCCACATGCCACGTGGTTTGGCCAAAAAAGAGACAGAGAAAGAGAAAGAAAGAAAAGAAAAACAGGAGAAAATGGCAGGGCCTATGGAAACAAGGAAACAAAATCAAAGACATTTAATTAAAAAAAGTCAAGCCTCTTCCAGCCAAGCAGAACACTGCCTGCCAATTTATGGCCGTTGGCTTAAGGGAAAGCGTTTTGAGGTATAAAACTGTGCCTTTAAAAATCCCTTTCCTCTGTCTCCTAGGCATTGCATTATGTTGGTTTAAAAAGCAGTAAAAAGGACTTTCACGAGATATAAGGAAAAGTGTACCAACTCAGGATTACCAGGCAATGGATACGTTACTGAGAGAGGCGACCAGCTTGCCTGCTCTGGAGGATGTTTCCAGCTGAAAGCATCGCATCTGTCTGAGGCCGTTTATATTCCTAGGGAGCAGAAGCACTGATGGACAGGTGCCCCGAGCACCCTGCCCGACAGAGTGACTCCAGCCCAGCTTCCTCCTGCATCATCTTTCCAACATCTGTTAACTATTCAGGCCACACAGGTGGCATTTCATTCAGCTGTCTCTTTCAGGAGCTTTAAAAGATCCCCAGACAGACTGGAAACATGGATCTGCCTTTCAGAGTAAAAAAAAAAAAAAATCCTTTTTCTTTCTGGAAGTGATCAGATGGATGGGTATTGCCTTCCCTGAAGGCAAATGCAAAACAATGCATTTGGGGAAAAGATGACAACCACACAGAAAGGATGCCAAACCAGTCTTTGTGGTCACAGAAGAGCGTGGAGGAAGCAAGGAGGGCGCATCCTAAAGCCTCCACACCAGACTGAGCACAGCAAATCATCTGTTCTGTTCTTCTTGCCCCAGTCACGGACATTACACCCATTATGTGTTATCATCAGAAAATGCTGGGCAGGCTTCCCTAGTGATTTGGTGGTTCATTGGTCCAGTGGTTAAAAATCCACCCTACAAAGCAGAGGACAGCAGTTTGATCCCTGGTCTGGGAAGATTCCTCAGGCTGCTGTGCAAGAGAAGGCCCATGCACAGCAAGGAAGACCCAGCACAGCCAAAAATAAAAAATAGAAATAAATTAATTTAAAAAAATGTTGTCACTAAAATGGTTTAAAATAATGGCTAAAAAGCCTCTTCTATTTGTTTTTACTATTGCTGTGGACTGAGTATTTGGATCCCCTCCCCACCTTGAAATTCATGTTGAGATGCTAACTGCTAGGGTGAGGATTTAGGAGACGGGGCCTTTGGAAGGTGCCCCACCCTTCAAGAATGACATTCAGTTCAGTTCAGTTACTCAGTCATGTCTTACTCTTTTCGACCCCATAAATCACAGCACGCCAGGCCTCCCTGTCCATCACCAACTCCTGGAGTTCACTCAAACCCATGTCCATCGAGTCGGTGATGCCATCCAGCCATCTCATCCTCTGTCATCCCCTTCTCCTCCTGCCCCCAATCCCTCCCAGCATAAGGGTCTTTTCCAATGAGTCAACTCTTTCCATGAGGTGGCCAAAGTATTGCAGTTTCAGCCTCAGCATCAGTCCTTCCAATGAACACCCAGGACTGATCTCCTTCAGAATGGACTGGTTGGATCTCCTTGCAGTCCAAGGGACTCTCAAGAGTCTTCTCCAACACCACAGTTCAAAAGCATCAATTCTTCAGCACTCAGCTTTCTTCACAGTCCAACTCTCACATCCATACATGACCACTGGAAAAACCATAGCCTTGACTAGACAGACCTTTGTTGACAAAGTAATATCTCTGCTTTTCAATATGCTATCTAGTTTGGTCATAACTTTCCTTCCAAGGAGTAAGCGTCTTTTAATTTCATGGCTGCAATCACCATCTGCAGTGATTTTGGAGCCCCCAAAAATAAAGTTTGACACTGTTTCCACTGTTTCCCCATGTATTTCCCCTGAAGTGATGGGACCAGATGCCATGATCTTTGTTTTCTGAATGTTGAGCTTTAAGCCAACTTTTCACTCTCCTCTTTCACTTTCATCAAGAGGCTTTTAGTGTTCTTATAAAAGAGGCCCAAGAAAGCTCCCTTGACAATGTGAGGACGCTGTGAAGACAACCAACTGTGAACAGGAAGTGGGTGCTCACCCGATACAGAAAGTACCAGCACTTTGAACTCGGACTTGCCGGCCTCGAGAACTGTGAGAGGTTTATAAGCCACTTGGTCTATGGGTTTGTTGCTGTTGTTGTTGTTATAGCTGTATATGTTTTTATTCTTGCTTTTTTTTAAACACAGCAATTCCTTTATTTCTTTTCATCATCTTTTCTTTCCTCCTTTTAAAAAAAAAATGTTTTATTTTGTATTGGGATATAGCCAATTAACAACTGTTGTGACAGTTTCAGGCGAACATCAGGGGAACTCAGCCATACATAAACATGTATCCCCCAAAGTCCACTCCCATCCCGGATGCCACATAATATTGAGCAGAGCTCCCTGTGCTTACATTAGGTCCTTGTTGGCTATCCATTTTAAATATAGCAGCGTGTATACATGCTTTTGAATAGACTAAGAGAACGATCAAAAGTTACTTATCAGAGGCTGAAGACCCTTGAGTATATGCACAACCAGGTTACAGACTCACTCTGCTGAACGAGGGTGACAGCTCATCTTATGTGGAGAGTAGAGGAAGCTTTGGGTTCTTAAATGTAAGGCTAAGACCATGAAGGGCCAAAATTACTGATGAGCAATTTCTCAAGGTAGCTAACATGGTATTATGTATACAAACTTTTAAAGGAATTCCTGTGCACAGTCAAAACCTCAAAACCACAGAACTCCCAAAGGAAAGGTCAAAAGTTCTACAGCCAGATGCTGACAACAGAACCAGCATTCTTTGGGGGATAACTATCAGAACTTCAGCTGCTCTTAGAAGACAGCTAACGTCGGACATGTTCTTACTTGCTGGGTTGCTGGCCATTCCATTAATATAACCCTTGTTTTTCTCTTATGAGTATTAAAAAGGGTTTGGAGTTAGCAATTTGCTCTGGCACCTTTGGGTTCTAAGTCAGTGACCGTACTATGGAAACAGAGATTCTTCTTTGTTGGTCTTTCTGCTCAATCATCTCGCAAAGAAACCTCTGATTATCAGGGACAAAGTATGTGAGGACCAGTGCAATGAAGCTTAATCTTCAAAGGACACGTATCTTAAAATGACACTGAGGGTCTGTGTCTCACTGTCACTTGGAGTCCGGAAATTACATGGAACACAGAATAATGACAAACAAGCGCTGGGCACCATTTCCTTGGCTTCTTGATCGATGTTCCTAATGCCTGGCTGGTATCACTCTAGTTAACTGAGGTCTGCAATGCAAGCAGGGTACTCAGACCATGTTGACAGAATGCCGAGGGAAGGCTCCACAAAGGTCTGTGTCCATGAAGGAAGCTGAAAATCTCACGGAGTTTGATTTGCAGCAACGGTCCAAGTGTTAATTCTCTACCTCCTGATAAAGTAAAGACCCTCTTGCAACCCATGAATAAAACTTTCAATTAACAGCAGGTAGTCTAGCAACTGAGGGACTCTGGGAAGGGTGGGGTGTTGCGGATGTCATTCTTACTGGATCGGCAGACGGTGCCAAAGCAGCCTCGACCTGTTGCCTGACTGCGTGTCTCAGGTCAGCACAGGGCGCGGTGCCATTACGCCACTGGGCCAAGAAAAGAAAATGCCGTGCTTCTTCATTTTGGTCCCGAAATCCCTCCTAAGAAACCAATGCGCTGGGGAACGTGTCTTCACCCCCATTTATTTCTGATTTCGTTAGGAAGAGAATTTGATTAACCTTTGGAAGAAGGTGAGTCTACTAAAAATTAACTGGTACCCCCTACTTCCTTCTAAAAGCCGACAAATTCATATATGCCAAGATGAATACTAACACCACATCTCTATGGAATAGAAGGGTTCTGTTGATCCTATTTATACAGACTCTGAGCTGTGTGAGAAGGTGATCAGGAACTGTTGTCTGTCTGGGCCCCTCTGCCAGCCTTGGAGGAACGGATCCTTCACACCACCCCCGACCCCACACCAGAATACAAAACTAAGCTTCTGAGTGGCTCTTAACATATTTGACGGAGCACAAGTTCTTAATATATTTGATGCAGCATTTTACCAGTAAATATAACATATTGTTATAATTATAACTTATGTAACTGGGCATAACATTTTCCTTTTATTTTAATGTTCTATTATTAGATTTTAGTGTTGGTAGAGTCTTTCCAGAACAAAAGAAACTTTGAATAGATGCCATACATAGATTAATTGGGGGCATATTTTGGCCTTCTAAAACCAAAACAAGGGCAAGCAGTCAGTGGAAATCATAAATACATGTGCTGTCCCCTTTTTCTCTCTCTGTCTAAAGCATCCAGTATCAGTGTCATGTTTAAAACAAAGAATTAAAATACTAAAATATCATTGTTTTAAACCCTTTTATGCCAAGGCCTTCAGTTTTCTGATATACCCTTTTTAAAAATTATCCAAATAAAATGCAGTAGTATTCCGATTACAACTCCCTGCCCCCAAGTCCGCCCTGAGCCTCTCGGTGTCCTGGGAGACTGACCCTGTGAATCCCCTTGCCCTGCGACCTTGCCCCGCGGCCTGTGTTGCTTCAGTCTGGGAGCACAGGCAGGAGGTCAAAGATGGAAGAAGACGTCTGAGTGGTCACTTTAACAGCCCTCCTGCTGCACTCAGCCCCGACCGTGGCGGCAGCAGCTGCAGGCGAGGCTCCGAGGCCCCTGTGCGGCCCTCGCGGCCCCGGCGCCCGGGTCTCCACCCCAGCGCCCCCAACGAGGGGTCTGAGCCCCACGCCTGCGGCCCCGGGCCCCTCCGCCCGGCTGACCGGAGCCGGCCACGCTTCTGTGTCCTCTGCGTCCTCCCAGCGCCTCCGTGTCCTCCGCGCCCCGCAGGACTGCCCAGCACAGCCCAGCCCACGGACACACGGAGGCGCAGCCTCCCGGACCGTCTGAGACTCGGGGAGAAGCAGGGTTACACTTTCCCGCCACCATCTGCCTGGATCCCTTCTCGGGCTTCACTCTCACACACTCGCCCCTCACAGCGCCCCGCCAATGTCTCCTCTCCCCCCGGGAACCGTCCGGTCACCCCGTTTCTCCAAAGCACCCGCCCGAACGCAGGAATGGAGCGAAACCTTAGGGGAGGCTTGAGAAAGATGGAGGCGGCCTCCTGCGGAGAGCAGAACAGGAAACAAGTTAAAGTTAATTTAGAAGGGACAGAATTCCTCAGCCTCCCACCCCAGACAGAATTGCTCTCCGCAGGCTCCTGAAGCCTCGTAACTGCCCTGCACTGGGCTTCTCTGGCCCGAGTTCTCTCCCGCCTCCCCAATCCTTCAGCCCTCTCATTCCCGCCCCTCCTACAGGCGTTTCCCAGGAACCAGCGCCTCCTTCCTGCAAGGCACTCGTGTCCGCTCTTTGTGTCCATCTTATCCTTAACAACCCTCCTGAGAGTCGAGCCCACGGGGTGGCAAACTATGGCCCCAGGAGTCAAATCCACCCGTGTTTGTGAACGTTTTGCTAGAACGCGGCCACAGGCCTTCACTATGGCCTTCAGCAGTTGCAACAGAGACTTTCCAGCCCACAAAGCCTAAAATATTCCCTATCTGACCCTTTACAGAAAAAGGTTTCCACCCCCTGGGTCTAGCCTTTCTCACCTAAAAAGGTCAGGAGATATTTTCCTAAATAAAGGTTGCAGTCTTAAGATTAATTTTGCCATCTGTCGGGTTGCCAACCAAAATAAGTAGCCAGCTTTTAAAAAGATGATTTTCTTTTTATTACTCAGTATCATGGATATGCAGTGTTAGTGAAGATTAGAGAAATGGCATTTCTTATATTCAGACTGTAGACCTTTCTGAGGACAGTTTAATCTTGATTATATGCAGAGCTTTTAGCCCAATAAATGCTTTACTTTTATTAATTCATCCTAAGGAAATCAGTATTGGATAAGGATTCGGCCTACAAGAGTGTCAACATGAGACAACAAGCCTAGTGTATGCACTCAAGGAATTGTCTGAAGCAATGAAAAACAATCATGCAAAACGTTTGCTTTCAGGAGTTCCCTAGTGGCCTAGTGCTTAGGGTTTCGGGATGCTGTGACCCAGGTTCAGTCCTGGTCAGGGAACTGAGTTCCCGTAAGCCTCGAGTCATCAGCAAAACAAAGGAAAAAGGAAAGAAAATTGTTTTTCAACCAGTGAGATCCATGTTGTATTTTCAAATAAAAATGGCAGAATAATATACCAATTTTTCAACATGTCTGTCTCCGAGTGGAGAGGAAAAAAGTGATTATTTTTTCTATTTTCTCTATTTTTTCCCCCAAAATACATTTTACACATTACTAGGCACTGATCATCTCCTTGATGAGATCTTAAATGGACTTCTTCGCCAGAGTTTAACTGTCTGATGCCTGCTAAAGAGTACCCTGTGACTTCTCTAATCAACCCAAACCTCTCACCCCGCTTCCTGCTCTGCACACAGGCCTTCCTCAGATACGTTACATTCCGACTCTATTCAAACAAGCTGTGCTGTAGCAACAGCTGACATCCTGTCCATTCCAGTGGACGTGAAGACTCCTGCATTTTCTGTTTTAGATCAGGGAGTTGTTTGTTTGGGAGTGGGTTTTTCTCCCCCCTCCTTTTCAACTGGCTCTAAAAATATATCCATCCACAAAAAACAGAGCTGATGGAATAAAAAAAATATTTTGTTCCTCATCCTTCCGCGGTCTGGGAACCGTGGTCTGGAAATTCAATACAAAGGATCTGTTTTCTGAAGCATCTGGCACATACAGGAATTGTAAAGATGAGACAGGAAGGATGGTCAAGTGATACGGTGTCTGGGAAAGTCAGATTCCTGCATCAGGGCCCACAGGACCACTCTGGAGCTGCCCAGAGAAGGGGAGGCAGCTTAGTGCTTGTCAAGGCAGAGAATTCCAAAGGAAAGTAAAATACAAAAATTTCTTCTGGGGTAATGTCATTAATACTTAAGTGCCCAGCAAAAGGCCAGTGTGGTACTAATGCCATATGCTTGTTCACTGAAGGCAGTGCTCTGGTTTCATTAAGCCCAGTGCAGTGGAAATAGCCCAGGCTTTGGAGGCAGGCAGACCCAAGCGTTGGGAGTCCTCGGCCCTGTGACTTCACAGCTGTGGGCCTTTGAGTAAGTCGTTTGCATCCCTCTGGGCCTCATTTCCCTCTTCTAAAAATAAAAGAAATAATACTACCAACCCTTCAGCAATTTCATCATTGTTAGTAATTATATGTGTAAAGGGCAGTCCAGTGCCTGGCACCCAGAAAGGAAATGGTAAAGGGTGGCTACTTCACTAACGGTTGAAATGTAAGTAATACAAATATTATTTCAAACACTGGTCATATTCATAATAATCTAGTTTGCCTGCTTTTTCAAGCTCTGAATCAGAGGACAGTCTGGAAAAACTTTAGAAGACAGCCTCTCGGGGGTTCGTTAGGAGGTCTGGGTCAGATCCTATTTCTAGCTAGTTTTTCCAACCTGCTTTTCTCAACTTTAAAAATTAACTGTGAGGGCAAACCTACCAACAGTTCAAGGGCTAAAGATGAAAATAAAAGAAAAAGGAAAAGCCATCTCTTTCCTCTTTATACGTTTGTAGAATCTTGACATGACCAAGGCTGTTGTGAGTAATTCCGTATATCATATGCTAACAGTTGACCAGACTGCTTACCAAGAAGCCAAAGCACTCTCTCTCTTTTTTAAGACTATTTAAATTTATTGATTTTTCTATGTATAGGAGTTGTTTACTGTATTCAGTATACTGAATACATGTACACCACGTACGTGCAAGTCAAAAGTTTGTGAAGGTAGTTGTCACTTATTCTTGTCTGACTCTCGGCAATGCTGTGGACTACAGCCCACTGGGGGCTCTGTCTGCAGAATGCTCCAGGCAAGAGTGAAGCCGTGCGCTTCTCCAGGAGATCTTCCTGGCCCCGGGCCTGAACTGAGGTCTTCCACATTGCAGGCAGACTCCTTACCATCTAAGCCACCAGGAAAGCTGCATTCCATGTATACTATTTATAAACTACTACAGTCTGTATACTATTTATAAACCACTACAGTCTGTCTTTGTCGTGCCTGCCATTCTTCCTTCATTCTGCTTCTCTGGTAGTATCTTGTGGTTGGTGGTGTGTACGTTATGAAGAGGCCCCTGTCTTGTGGTTGCCTGTGAGTCTCTTGGTTACTAGGAAAGTCTTGTGAAAAATGTTGATAAGGGTTTGCAATGAAGAAAACTGAAACAGACTTGGAGGTTAGGAGCTCGCTGTCCTTCTCATCTTTACCTCTCCCCTGAAAGCCCAGCTCGCTGGGGTCTAACACCTGTAACACTCGGATTGGCTTGAAATACTTCCCTGGGGGCTCAGATTGTAAATAATCTGCCTGCAATGTGGGAGACCTGGGTTCAGTCCCAGGGTGGGTAGACCCCCTGGAAAAGGGAATGGCAACCCACTGCAGTATTCTTGCCTAGAGAGTCTCATGGACAGAGGAGCCTGGTGGGCTACAGTTCACGGGGTCGCAGAGAGTTGGACACAACTGAGCGACTAACACACAACACACACACTAGTATGGAAAAGTCTGTGCTGGTCTAGGAGTCCCTGTCTGCTAAAGCACCCATCTGTGAGCTAACCTAACTCCTTAGGAGTCCATTCTGTTTCTTCTTTGGGTGAACAGACCATTCAAATCTTTGCATTAAAGATGTTACCTGATTCTTCCCAAGCTTTAAAGACTTCACTTTGTTAATTTCTAGCAATCATGCGATGTGGCTAGAGATTCCATTTTCAATTTTTCAATAGAATAATCATAACAGTGATTCTTTTCAGTATTAAAAGTCTTATCCCTGGTGGTCCAGTGGCTAGAACTCTGCTCCCAATGCAGGGGACCTGGGTTCCATCCCTGGTCAGGGAACTAGACCCCACACTCACCAAGTGAGTTCGCCTGCCGCAGATAAGGATCCCATATGCTGCAACAAAGATCAAAGACCCCTCGTGTTGCAATCAAGATCCAGCACAGCCAAATGAATAAACTATCTTAAAAAAAAAAAAAAAGTGTTATGTTATCTTTCAAGGCCAGGCCTCTCAACTAGGGACAAATTATTCCATCAGATCAGATCAGATCAGATCAGTCGCTCAGTCGTGTCTGACTCTTTGCGACTCCGTGAATCGCAGCACGCCAGGCCTCCCTGTCCATCACCAACTCCCGGAGTTCACTGAGACTCACGTCCATCAAGTCAGTGATGCCATCCAGCCATCTCATCCTCTGTCGTCCTCTTCTCCTCCTGCCCCCAATCCCTCCCAGCATCAGGGTCTTTTCCAATAAGTCAACTCTTCGCATGAGGTGGCCAAAGTACTGGAGTTTCAGCTTTAGCATCATTCCTTCCAAAGAAATCCCAGGGCTGATCTTCAGAATGGACTGGTTGGACCTCCTTCCAGTCCAAGGCACTCTCAAGAGTCTTCTCCAACACCACAGTTCAAAAGCATCAATTCTTCGGCACTCAGCCTTCATCACAGTCCAACTCTCACATCCATACATGACCACTGGAAAAACCATAGCCTTGACTAGACGAACCTTTGTTGGCAAAGTAATGTCTCTGCTTTTGAATATGCTATCTAGGTTGGTCGTAACTTTCCTTCCAAGGAGTAAGTGTCTTTTAATTTCATGGCTGCAGTCACCATCTGCCGTGATTTTGGAGCCCAGAAAAATAAAGTCTGACACTGTTTCCACTGTTTCCCCGTCTATTTCCCATGAAGTGATGGGACCGGATGCCATGATCTTCGTTTTCTGAATGTTGAGCTTTAAGCCAACTTTTTCACTCTCCACTTTCACTTTCATCACTTAGGCTAATAATTCTACCTTCCTTCTTTCTTTTCTGTTCATCCTTTCCTGCCTCCCTCATTTATGTACTCATCGAGGGGCACACACAGAGACGGCGTGCTATCTAGCACCTAAAACAATGCCAGACCCACCATGAGCCTCCAGTGTGTTCAGTTAGAATGGATGGAACACAGATAGACTCCTTTGCTCACAGGGCCAGCTGCTCTGCCATTACCCCTCAGCAATACTATGGCAGTGACTATACCCCACAGAATCATTAGTAATGCAGAGCACTGTTTTTATTAGTTATTACCATTATTTGTATGAGTTTTACTCTACAAAGATAGTATGACTCATACAATAGGGTGGCACCAACTTGGGGATGGGACTGGTGAGAGAGTAGGAAAGACAGATGGCACCCTACCCGCGTCCTCTCGGACTTCACAGCTGAATGACGGGAAGGGCCACCTCGCAGATAACCACACAAGCTATAAAATCTTTACATGTTCTGTGGTGGAGAAGCATAAGGATGTTTGAGAACATGCAGTGGGAAACCATATCTTGTACAAGAAGAAACAGGGGGCTGGGCCAGTTCAGAGCTAGGTACCTTGAGTTAGTTAAGCTGGGACTTGAAGGGTGGTGACCGAGAGCTTGTTACAGGGAAATTAAGACCTAGGCAGAGAGATGGCGTGTAGGAAGACCTGAGGTGACAAAAAAAAAAAAAAAAAAAACCCGCATGTGGGAAGTGTGCAAGGCCTTGGAAGGAATACTGTAAACAGGAGACGACGATGGAAAGGGATGGAAATCAAGGAATGTTTAGAGGTGGCATTAGCAGGACTCGATAATAAGTGCATGGAAGGGTAGAGACAGAAGAATTAAGAATAGGCTCAGGATTCTGGCCTTAGTAACTGAGTGGCTTTATATTTAACTCATTTGTTTTAGAGGCTGAATTGACTATTAAAAGCATGACTTTGCTGACAAAGGTCCATATAGTCAAGGCTATGGTTTTTCCAGTGGTCATGTATGGACGTGAGAGTTGGACTATTAAGAAAGCTGAGTGCCGAAGAATTGATGCTTTTGAAGTGTGGTGTTGGAAAAGACTCTTGAGAGTCCCTTGGACTGCAAGGAGATCCAACCAGTCCATTCTAAAGGAGACCAGTCCTGGGTGTTCATTGGAAGGACTGATGCTGAGGCTGAAACTCCAATACTTTGGCCACATGATTTGAAGAGCTGACTCATTTGAGAAGACCCTGCTGCTGGGAAAGATTGAGGGCAGGAGGAGAAGGGGACAACAGAGGATGAGATGGTTAGCATCACCTACTCAGCGGACATGAATTCAAGCAAACTCTGGGAGACAGTAGAGGAGAGAGGAGCCTGCCCTGCTGCAGTCCACGGGGTCACAGAGAGTTGGACACGACTGACCAACTGGACAACAACTGTCACCTTCAGGTAGAGGGCGGTGCTGAGAGAAGGAGGCTGTCACAGACCCACATTTCTCAGCTGACCAGCAAAGTCCCCCATGATCTGGCCTTTCTCTTTCTCTCCAGAAAACGACATTTTCTTGCTTCAGGAAAACCTCACAGCTCCCCTGACAGTTCATGCATTTGCTTGACTTCCCTTTTCTAGTCCCCTCTTCATGGAATGCCCATCCACCGCTTGCCACCTAATTAACACTTCAGCTTTTAACAACACTCGAGTCACTTCCTCTCTGACACTTCTCAAAATAGGGCTGACACCTTCCTTCTTCATTCCCCACAGCACCCTACAGCAGCATTTTCAAACTGGGGAGGCAGCCAGGCATATACATGCAAAAGAGGGCCACTTGCATCTGTGCCCTGTGTACAGGGTTGGGGGAGCTGTGGCTCCGGGAGCCGGCCGTCTCTAAGCGAGAGGTCTGACGTGGAATCAGGGGCTCATGTTCCCAGCTCTGAGAAACGCACAAGAAGCTCAGAATCTGTGGAGGGTGCATGTGTCTAGAGAATTGGGTGGGTGGGCAGGTGTGTATGATATCCCAATTTTTCACAAAACGACTTGTTATACTCTGAGCAGGTCGTTGCAAACATGCCAGTTTTGTAACCTCTGCTCTACACACTTCACCTTCACTGTGTTTGTTCAGAGTGTCTTCTGATCATCTTGGTTATGTGGACGTGTCTGGTGAATCTGCATCTGTGTTCCCTGAAGCCCAGCACCACAGTGCGTTCATTCACTCCTGCCTCCCACAGCGGTATCCCCAGGCCTCTATAATCCCCAGGGCTGAGCTTGTGTCTGTCACATATTAGGAATTCAACAAATATTTTGAACTAATGCATTTCTACGGCTAATCATTCTACAGAGATTTACTAAGTATCCACAGTGTGAAATGACTTGCTGTGTTCGGAACTTCCCCAGTACCAACAGGCTTGCTTGAAATTCCTTCACCAGGGATGAATCTGTTGAGCTGGTTTCTCTAGGTGTCACCTTACGGAGGTAACAGGGGGAGTGCTTATCCTTTGTTGATCGAAATTGAATTCGCCTCCTTATATCCACTCTCTCCTAAATCACTGTCCTCAGATGCTGGTCACTGTGCTTCGACTCGTGATAATGCTGCCAATACAGTTTGTAAAGTGCTCTCTGACCCTTGGAAGAAAGATGCTGCAGGAAGGGAATTGATTATAAAATAATTGAATACACCAGGGTGTATCTGGCCTTCTGTTTAAATGGAACTGACTCACTAAGGGTCACGGATGCTCATTTGTTCAGAGGAGGATGCTGAGCGATAAGGAGAAGCGGAAGAAATGTTTCCATCTGTCATGAGGTGTCAGGTGGAAAACAAAGGGCTGGCTTCCACTTTACAAGCAGAACCAGCTTTTATGCACAAGCAAAGGGGACCGTGACTTAAGAATGCGGACAGGCTCCTGGAGAATTTAAAAGAACTCTGCTTCCTCGAGACATCCCCTCAACCTAAGCTACTATGATTCAGACGCTGAAGACTCACAGAATTAGCCTGCTGCTTAAACATGACGATCCTGTGTGCTAAGGAGAGGAACCATATTATCTACAGCTGAGGGATCCCAGCTAATAACTCACCCCTCATCAAGCACTGTCTGCTCCAGAGAACAAAGGAGCGGGGGCAGATTCGCAGGATGCAGGAGTGCTGATGGAGGGAGATTCACATGGAGGCGCGAGACCAAGAGAGGACACCAAGTTATCTCAGGGCAGGAGACTGGGGACAGTAGGTGTGAAAAAGCAAACTCTGAATTTTGATGAAATCTGACAGGCTATGAATGTGTGGCCCACATTACCATGACACCTAGAAAAGCCATGCCAGGACATTAGTCACTAATGAGGGAATTTCAGACACGACAGCTGGGTAGAAGAGAGGATTTGGGGCAAAAGAATTCACAAAGCCACTCTTCACATGTGCTATTTCCACTTCTTTTCGCCCAGTTCCTTCAGATACCCATATAAACTCATTCTCAAAGCCTAGATTCTTTTGTAAACTTTTAATTTTATATTGGAGTATAGCTGATTAACAATGTTGAGACAGTTTCAGGCGGACAGCACAGGGCCTCAGCCATACACAGACATGTGTCCCTCTCCCCCAAACCCCCCTCCCACCCGGCTGCCAGTGACCCTGAGCAGGGCTCCCTGTGCTTCCAGGGGTCCTGTTGGTCATCCACGTTACATATGCCAGTGCACATCTGTCCATCCCAAACGCCCCAAATGCCACTTCCCTCACTCTTGCCCCCTGGCAGCCACGAGTTTGCTCTCTGTGTTAAAGGTTAGCGCTCGCGTGCAAGAAGTGTATCCTCGTCAGTCGTTTCTCTACCTGCAGTGGTGACAGTATTGTTATTGGCCCTGGAGGCAATGCCTGCCTTGATATCTGGTCCTGGTTTCTCTTCTCCCTCCTGCATTTGGCTTGTGATTAAAGCTCTCTTCCCTCGTGGGCCAGTGAACTATTTTCGATTAAAAAATAAGTTCTTAAACCAGCAGCTCCATCACTTATTTGTTATAACCTCTTAAGGTACTGACTTTTACTCTGTAAGCTTCCATTTCTTTTTCTGGAAGCTGGGGATAATAATAGTATGAGGATTAAAAAAGAAACATCCTGCATGAGTTGAGTCCAGTGTCTGCACACAGTGGGTGCCCAATGAATGTCAGCTGTCACAATCAGGTAACTGTTGACCCATTCTCTTTCCTTCACCTTGCGCTAGCTTAAAGCAGTCAGACACAAGTGGTGCTGCCCAACACGTGGCTCATTTGGGACGTTTTGGAGAATTCTGACATTATAACCTGTGATCCATTGTCAGTGATGGTCTTGTATTTTTCTTGCCTGTGGTAAACCTCTCCAAAACACTATGTGATATATATGTCTCATTAGAAACAACATACAGAGTGAGAAAAGGATATCAAATTTAAAGAGATAGTTAAGGAGAGCCAAGTCTAACAGAAGAGCAGGTTTACTCTCTTCAGTAGACAAAATGGTAATGAAAAATCCAATTTGACCTCAGGTCAGGGAACTTGGAGAAGTTAAAGTTCCCAGAAACATAGGGTTTAGCAACACACACACACACACATTATCAAATGTAAAATAAATAAAATATATAATTAATATTAAATATATATCATTTTAAAAAATCGCATCTCTGAGACAGTGGCAAGTAAGGGACAAGTGGTGAGCTGGAATTCAAACCCAGGTGAATCCACGGTTTGATCTTTTATTTTTTTTAAGACTTTTTTTTTAATGTGGACCATTTTTAAAGTCTTTATTGAATTTGTTACAACATTGCTTCTGTTTCATGGTTTGGTTTTTTGGCCACGAGGCCTGTGGGGTCTAAGCTCACTGACCAGGGATGGAACTCAAACCTCTTACACTGGAAGGCGAAGACCTACCCACGGGACCACCAAGAAGTCCCCACGGCCCGCTCCGAAGAGCACGATGCACTGTCTCCATGGTTAGCTGCTTTCAGAGATTAGGTGGTATTCTGGACTGGCTGACCTTCCATTTCTCAGTCCTCCAAGTCAGTAAGAGTCTAGGGTCCTAACGAGCGCATCTAATAATTGGCCCCTGCCCTCTGCAGCCTCAGCATCACTTCCATTTCCTCACTTTGTTTTCATTTTCAGCACAACACCCAACACCCCGGACACTAACGCATCTATTCATGTGTTTGCTTTCTGCTTCTTTCACTAGGATGTAAACTCCACAAGGCCAAGAACTTGATGTTGGTCACATCCAGTACCTGGAACTGAACACTAATAACAGAAAAGAACAGATATTACTTTATTCAGTAGATGAACAGATGGATGTGGATGGATGGATAAGGTGGTAGAGATGGATTTAGTTTGGTGCAGGACATCCACTTGGTTAATGATGTAGTGAAATTTCAGAGGTATTCATTTACAGAGCAAACTTTGGGGGCACTAAATTGCCCTTTTCTGAATGGCAGAACGGAAGTATTAGAAAGTAAAGGGAATTAAATCTGGAAAATTAAGCTAGAGCCAAAATCTGGAGAGATTCAAATGCCAAGACATTAACCCAGAGTAGTGATACGAGAACCATCTTCCTTCAGTTGAGCTGAACAAGTTGGGCTGGCACTCCCAGGAAAGCCCCAGAAAAGAATCATCTCTACCTTCAGGGTCTCTAATAGCTGACCTGGATGGAATTCAAGTTCCGTCCAATTCTCTAGCTTGGGATAATAGAGCTTTTATTTCCCTCGAGACAATTGGCCCAAGGCCTCAAGTAGAACAAGAGAAAACCTCCTGGTACATTCCCAGAGGCCTAAGCACAGAGATTGAAATCTGAAGCCTGCAGGAAAGAGAAATTGAAGCCCCAAGGTCCAACCTGTGCCTGCCAATTTTTTTTTTCCTTTTCCAGGTTAGAAAAAATCTTGTCTCTTTCTCCATAGACAAACCATAGACGATTGGGTGTCCCTTACCTGTGAAATGTCAGAAATTAAGGTAACAGGCATGATGACAATAACAACAGCTATCATTTATTTGGGTTGGGGGGAGGGCATTGCTTCCCTGGTGGCTCAGATGGTAAAGAATCCGTCTGCAATGCGGGAGACTAGGATTCGATCCCTAGTCGGAATATCCCCTGGAGAAATGGATGGCAACCCACTCCAGTATCGCTGCTTGGCAAATCCTGTGGACAGAGGAGCCTGGTGGGCATTTATTTGGGTGCCTACTTAAATGCCAGACCTGGGGCTATTAGGTATTAGTCCAAAGTCCCCACGAGAACACTGTGAAAGGCTGAGTCCCTTTCTCAAGGTCACAGTCTTACTCAGTGGGAGAGATGGAATCAAAACAGATCTATCAGGTTCCCAAACCTGTTTTCTACTGAAAGAACTGCATTCCTACAGGACACTGGGTAACAGGCCCACAGCTGCCAAGGCCGGCTGGGCACAGTGAAGGGGATGCTACGGGACGAGGGTGAGGGGGGCGATGTCCACGAAGCTCCTGAGGCGTTGGAGGGAAGGGGAAGGTCACCCGGAGATGGGACCGAGGCCAGGGGACTCTGCAGCAGTCCAGTCAGTCAGACGAGAAACCTGTGCTCGCAGATCTGAAAGGTCACAAACAAGGAAGGACGAACGCATTCTGTGTCTCAGGAGGAGACAAAACTTAGAAGCACGAACATTCGGTTTTTATTTAGGAAAGCATTCTCAAGCACCTAGATGTCTCTAATGTCCACCCCGAGATTCATCAGTCTGACATTCCTCCTTTTTCTGTGAAAGACTTCTTTTTATTCCAACCACAGCATTCCAGTGGGGGTGTCCTTCTTTCCCAGCTACTTTGGCTGAATGAGTACAGAGACCAGATGGGAGGTTAGCTGACGAGATTGGCCCCCTCAACAGGAAGCATGAGAACCCGAAAGAAAAAACACTAAACCCTTCCCAACTGCGAAGCATGGACACAGGAACTGAGGAAGCTGCAGGCGGCTGAGCTTTCCACTAAGCGGGAAAGCCAGCCCCTGCTCAGAATGGAGGAGGAGAACAGCAAGAATCAGAGACGGAAAGAGGAAAGGAGGGGGTGAGGGAGACAGGGAGCAGGATGGAAAATGGATGGATTTCCAGGCTTCAAACTTGGTTGCTACTCATCCTTGAAACCTGCCCTTCCCAAGTTTTGTCAAGAGAGCTGAAAAAGGTTGCTTTTTCCTAAAATGAGTTTAGGTGTGGAGTCACTCACAACCATGAGCTCCCTGGCTAACGTAATCAGAGGGAGCCCTCCCGCACATGGGCTGAGATGAGGGTTGAGCTCTCCACCTCTGGACACATCGGAAAAGCGCCTCGAGGGTGGTCACAAGACCCGGGTTCCATGCAGGTGACTTCTGCACTGAGTTGCAGTCTTGATGAAGCCTAAACTCTGTGAGAGCTGCAAGACACTCAAGCACACGCTCTTCATTTCTGCCTCAGTCACTCCTGCAGGGGTCCTCGGCTTCACTGTTTCTCCAGCTCCATTTACATGCAATGTCATCTGTTGATGGCTCACTTACAAGACCTCCTGGGGGGATTTCACAATCACTCTGATAAGGAATCTAAGAGAAGGCAAAGAAATACACCTTTGTTTCCGTGCCAAACCACAGCATACTGTGCAATCAAGGCTGCAATTTGGGGACACAGCCAGAAGACTCAAAGCTGCTATTGAATCATGAACTAGGCTGACCTTAACTCTACGGCCTCCAAAGAGGACCCGGGAGGCTACTGTGGTCATCTCACTTTCCTCAAGACTCTGAACCTCATAGAAGTTATCTTCAATGAATAAGGAAATCCAGATTGTATATTACTTGCTGCCTACACCCACCCTATTATACGAGCCCATCACCGACCTTCCCCTGCATCATCCCACTTAAGATCAAGACGTATTTCTGATATCTCACAGCTGGAATACACATAGCTACATGTTATGTTAGTTACACACAACCCTAATTCCTGAGAGTCACTTGGACAGCAAGGAAATCAAACCAGTCAATCTTAAGGGAAATCAACCCTGAATACTCGTTGGAAGGACTGATGCTGAGACTCCAGTATTTCTGTCATCTGATGTGAACAGCTGACTCATTGGAAAAGTCCCTGATGCTGGGAAAGATTGAGGGCAGAAGGAGAAGAGGCGGTCAGAGGATGAGATGGCTGGATGGCATCACGGATGCGATGGACATAAACTTGGGCAAACTTCGGGAGAGGGTGAGGGCCAGGAAGGCCTGGTGTGCTGCAGTCCATGGGGTCACAAAGAGTCGGACATGACTGGGCGACTGAACAGCAACACCACACATAACTATAAGGACTGAAAGAGTTAAAAACAGGTTATAGCCATGAGTTCTGAAGTCCCTGTTCTCTATGGAGGTCACAGTAAACTCGCTCTGTATCAGAGGATACACATAAGCTCGACAGCTAGTGGTTTAGCTGCTTCTCTGCATGAAACGCAAAGCAGCCTTCAGAGGCCCGGGAGAGCAGCAAACACGACCACCAGAGCCAAGATCAACCCGGAATGTTCACGTACTTTCACCCGTTCATAAACATTCAGGAACTTCTCCCCATTCTCTGGTTATTACTTCCTGAGATTATGTTGGTGGTCTGCTTCAAATACTTTTTTTGATAAATGAGCACAGTCCCTCCGAAAAGCAGTGCACTTCTTGGTAACTTAAGAATTGAAAACCACATTTTGAACACGTTTATTCTTGCCTGAAGAATTCCATGGACAGAGGAGCCTGGTGGGCTACAGTCCATGGGGTTGCAAAGAGTGCTCCAGCACGACTGAGCAACTTAACCTAACCTTTCACACCGTGCCCATGTGAAAGTGGCAGTACAGAACTAAGGTGGTCACGGGCATCCACAGCTGTCAGTGATGGACCCCGAGTCGGAAAGCATGGCACGCCAAGGGTAAGAACGCTCCCCAGGGCAGTCAGGGAGGCCCGGGGTCCACACGCACACAGGGCTGCATTTAAAGTGGGAACCTACAAGGACCTGCTGCACAGGGAGCTCTGCTCAGTGTCACGTGGCAGCCTGGATGGGAGGGGAGTTCGGGGGAGAATGGGTACATGTATATACACGTGAATAGAGAGTCCACCTGCAACTGTCACTACAGTGCTAATTGGTTATACTCCAATACAAAAAGGAGGTTTAAAAAAATAAAACGGAAGTGTACTGGGAGAAGAGTGTGTGTGTGTTAGTCACTTGATCGTGTCTGACTCTTTGACCCCATGGACTGTAGCCTGCCAGGCTCCTCTGTCCATGGATTCTCCAGGCAGGAATACCAGAGTGGGTAGCCTTTCCCTTCTCCAGAGGATCTTCCCAATCCAGGGATTGAACCTGGTTCCCTTGCATTGCAGGCAGATTCTTTACTCTCTGAGCCACAAGGGAAGCCCAGAAAGCTTGTGATAAAATGATAAAGAAGTAAGTATGTTTCATGTCAATGATATCTCAATAAAGCTGGAGGAAAAAGGAAATAAGTACAAGTGTGAAAAACTGAAGCATGTATCATTAAATAAAAGTAAGAGTGTAAAATGTAAAAAAACAACAAAAAAAGAGTGCGTTCCCGCCCACACGTTCTGCACGGCATCGATTCAGCTGCCATGTGACAGGTGACATCGCCAACCCAAGGCTCAGATCCTAGCTCTAGAGTCTCCCGGGAAACCCAAGACAACAGAGAACACAGAAGCAAAGACATCACAAGGCCTGAGCCTCTGACACCCACAGCGCCAGGAAGCCACACACACAACTTAATTCCTGGCAGGTAAACAACCCACTAAAAAAGTGTGAACCCGTGGGTCATGGTTCATGCACTGTGCTTGACAGAGACACCCTGTGAAGCCACTGGAAACTTTTCATATGAATGTTTCTTTTTGTCAAAATGGTGCCTCAGGTCATTCTGCAGGATTCACATAAACTCGTGGGCTCCAGTTACCTGTGTTACCACGGTCTGAATGCTTCTCCCCGCCCCTCTCACACGCTGACATCCTAATGCCCAGCGTGATGAACAGGCAGGGTCTTTGGAAAGTGCTTACAAAGTGAGGTGGGGCCCTCATGAGTGCTATTAACACTCTTATAAAAGACCCCAGAGAAATCCCTCAAGCCTCCTTCCTTAGGTGAGGGTACAATGAGAAGTCTGCACCCCAGAAGAGGGCCCTTCCCCCTCCACACTGACACCTTGATTTTGAATTTCTAGCCCCCAGGTCTGTGAGAAAAAAATTTGTTTTCACAAGGTGCCCAGTCTATAGTATTCCAGCAGCTGGCAGAGACTAATAAGACATATGTGCTTCAGCTCACGGACTGCTGGTTCTTTCAAAATAAAACCACTGGAAAGGAACCCATATGATGCTTTACAAAAATATCGACCACTTTTTCTCAGCTCCTTAGAGGTTTTCCTCTTCCAATGAGACAACACCCACGTTCAAAACCACCTCTACTCTGGATTCCAGAGAACTGAATTTGATTACTCATTATGCCCCGGCTTTGCTCTCAGAATTGATCAGAGTGAATTTCAAGAGTTGCATGAAAGAGCACTAGTAGCAGCAGCTGGCATGAGGCAAGAGGCACAGCAGCGGCTGAGTGAATGTCCTCCCGGTCACCACAGCTCTGTTCTCTGACAAAGGCCCTGCTGTTCTCCAACTGCAGGTCCAGCAAATTGCACTTCACTAGGGTGGCGGTTCTGCAAAGCAGGCAAAATGTTTCCCAGGATGAGCCCAGCCAGGAAACCATTTCCTTTATCCTCTAATCAGGATGAAAAGAGGAGCCGGGTTCATGAACGTCTGTGCATTAGGGCCTGATCCGGCACTGTCATCTCTCGTTACCTGCATGAAAGAAGGCCTGTGGGTTTGGAGGGTGGGAAGGAAGCTCCCACTTGATTTTCCTACCAGCTGGTGCTCACTCACAGGCTGACTGCCAACATAAGCTACTTCACTCTGCGTGCCCTTCCTCCCCCAGTTTGTTCAGTGCTTTTGCCTTTATTGATCTAACAGTGGATTTTTATTAGCATCTTGCTCACATACTTCTGTACAACCTAGAACTCTGGTCTTTGATAACAAGTATTTGGTTTAATCTTTTTATGCCCCACTACAGTGTTTAGTACCCAGTGGGCACTCATTAAATATACTTGCTGAAAGAAAAAAAAAAATGCTAGCAAAGGAATTTTACCAAAACAGGATAATAATAAAAATAGTAATATTTTATTGAGCATTTGAACTTTCAAGACTGCCTGACAATAATCCCTCACAGTTGGTAGTACTACATCCCCATCTTATAGATGAAGGAACTGAGGCTCAGGGACTTCCCTAGTGGTCCAGTGGTTAAGAATCCGCCTTCCAATGCAGGGTTCAGTCCTTGTCGAGGAACTAAGATCTCACATGCCATGGAGCAACTAAGCCTTTGAGCTCAACTACTGAGCCAACACACCTCAGCTAGAGAGAAGCCCACATGCTGCAAGTAAGACCTGATGCAGCAAATAAACATTACAAGAAAGAACAAAACTGAGGCTCAGGGTTTTGTGCAGCCAGGCACACAGCTGGGACTGAGACAGGCCCTCTGGAGCTCAGCCTGTGCAGCGGATTATCCCAGGGACTTCCAGCTCTAGCACGAGGTACATGATTCCCAGGAAATTCATTTTGCTACTTGGACAGTGAAAGTCCTGCATATCCCATTACTATAGGCGCTTATTTCCCAAGAACTGCTTGCTAATGATGCCCATTGGAAAACGCAAAGCTCTTCTTAAAAAGCAGGCAGAAGAATGGAGGCTTCCTGGAATACTCTGAAAAATAGTTAGCTCACTCAGCCACAAAGAAACCTGCAATAAAGCCAATGCCATTGCAGGCCTAATTGTTATAATGTTCTTTCTTCTTGGAAGAGCAGAAATCTGTTTTCTCATAACTGGTAGTTATACAGATCTTTGTCTGGACATACTTCTTTTCAACAACCACCTGGCTGGTATCTGGAACTGGTTGCCTGGTCTCCATATCTTTGTGTTAGACATCAAAAGGCATGGAATTATTAACATAACTGGTTTTTTAGCACATAAAATGTAGAGGTCATTTTAAAATAATACACCTTCAACAAAATAAATTACAGATGGATTAAGACATAAACAATGGAACCAATAAATATTAGCAGAAAAAATGACCATTTAAAATAATCTAAGGGAAGGTAAGTCCTTTTACCTGGGATATATATCCTGAATAACTTTTTTAAACATTCATAAATTTGACTATATAAGCATTTAAAAAATGTCTGCATGAAAAATATACCATAAAACAAAGTCAAAACACAAATGGGAAACATATTTATAACTTACAAGAGGTCAGTTTCCTTAAACTATAAAGAACACTAACAAAAAATGGGTGAAGAATATAAATGGAAAAAATATTAAAAGACTCAAGTCTCCAGGATGAGGCTTAACCTCATTTAAAATAAGTGGAATGCAAATCAAAGCTTCAGTGCTTTTTCTCCCCCCACTGATTAGATGAGCAAAGTCCAAAAGTTGATAACACAATGCAATGGGCAAGAGAATGAAGAAAACGCACTCTTGGTGCTTGGCTGTTGAGCGTGGACTGCCGATAGCTCTGGAAGGCAATCTGCAACAGCCTAAGTCACGAGGCACATACCTTTTGTTTCAGCATGGAAGTTCATGTCCGGGGTACTTTTACACATTTGCAAAGTGACATATTTCTAAGAATATTTATTACAGTCTTATTTATGATAGCAAAATATTAGCAAAACCTAATGACTATCCGGGAGAAGGCAATGGCACCCCACTCTAGTACTCTTGCCTGGAAAATCCCATGGACAGAGGAGCCTGGTAGGCTGCAGTCCATGGGGTCGCAAAGAGTCGGACACGACTGAGCAACTTCATTTTCACTTTTCACTTTCATGCATTGGAGAAGGAAATGGCAACCCACTCCAGTGTTCTTGTTTGGAGAATCCCAGGGACAGCAGAGCCTGGTGGGCTGCCATCTGTGGGGTCGCACAGAGTCAGACACGACTGAAGCGACTTAGTAGGAGTAGTAGTAGTAGTAGTAGTAATGACTATCCAAAAAGATGTCATCAAGAAAATAAATAATGGGATGCCCAGGCAGTGACACACTTCACGCAGAACAGGGCCCCCCTACCCCGGCCCCAGGCCCCTCTTCCTCCCTGCCTTTTGCCATCCTTCCCATTTTATTTGAAAAACTAAGGAACCAGTGGGAGGAAAGGCCGACTCCTGGGGGCCGGTATTTTACCTACATTCCCTTGTTTAATCCTCACAACAATGAGGTCATTTCCATGTTTGCAGATGATGAAAACAAGGCCCGTAAAGGATAAATAATTGCTCCAAGTTAACAAATGGCAAAGCTATGGTTCAGAGCCAGGTATGACTGATGACAAAGCCCGTACTCTTACCACCAATTTATCTTTGTATTTCCAACAGCTTTTGCTCCATATATTTTGTAGTGGAAATTTTTGGCACATAAATTTTGAATCTATTATGTGTTCACTATTGATTATACCATTTGTCAATGTGAAACCACTCACTCTCTTGTGTATAATACTTTTTGATTAAATACTAGTTTCCTCATATTTTTACCCACTTATTATCTTTTTATAACTAAATCATTTAACACATATTTGACAACCATATACCAACTATACACTGGCAATACCAAAGTGAGTAAGACATAAAGTCTGTCTTCAGGGTAATTAGAGACAATATTAACTAACAAAATACTGCACAGTGTGATAATTGACTAGACCATGTTACTCACTGGGTAATAGAGCAAATAACTGAAGACTGCTTTTTAGTTCACTTCAAACTATTTTATGTTTTAACAGAATTTAAAACTATGTATTTGCCATAATGCACACACTTTGGGAGTTTATTATTGTTTCTCGTTTCCTTGCTTTTTAAGTTCTTTTTTTTTTGATGTGGGCTAATGGATGTGAGAGTTGGACTGTGAAGAAAGCTGAGCGCTGAAGAATTGATGCTTTTGAACTGCGGTGTTGGAGAAGACTCTTGAGAGTCCCTTGGACTGCAAGGAGATCCAACCAGTCCATTCTAAAGGAGATCGGTCCTGGTTGTTCTTTGGAAAGAATGATGCTAAAGCTGAAACTCCAGTACTTTGGCCACTTCATGCGAAGAGCTGACTCATTGGAAAAGACTCTGATGCTGGGAGGGATTGGGGGCAGGAGGAGAAGGGGACGACAGAGGATGGCTGGATGGCATCACTGACTCGATGGACGTGAGTTTGAGTGAACTCCAGGAGTTGGTGATGGACAGGGAGGCCTGGTGTGCTGCGATTCACGGGGTTGCAAAGAGTCGGACATGACTGAGCGACTGAACTGAACTGAACTGAAAGTCCTTATGGAATTTGTTACAATATTGCTTCTGTTTTATGCTATGTTTTCATGTTTTGGCTACAAGGTATGTGGGATGTTAGCTGCCCAACCAGGTACGGAACCCTCACCCTCTGCGTCGGAAGGCAAAGTCGTGGCCACTGGACCGCCACCACAGTCTGTCTGTGCATTTTCTTCTGCACCATTTGTTTTCTGTAGCAGATCCTTTATTTCCCATACCCACTCAGGAGACAGGCATCTTATCTTTAATTACACGAAGGGTTCTCTCAGGGTTTTTTTCACAAACACACAAAATATCTTATTTATCTAACCAAAACAAGGGAACAAACAAAAGCATTTGATAATTTTTAATAGATGCCTAGACACACGAAGAAGGCAATGGCACCCCACTCCAGTACTCTTGCCTGGAAAATCCCATGGATGGAGGAGCCTGGTAGACTGCAGTCCATGGGGTCACTAAGAGTCGAATACGACTGAGCGACTTCACTTTGACTTTTCCCTTTCATGCATTGGAGAAGGAAATGGCAACCCACTCCAGTGTTCTTGTTTGGAGAATCCCAGGGACGGGGGAGCCTGGTGGGCTGCTGTCTACGGGGTTGCACAGAGTCGAACACGACTGAAGCGACTTAGCAGCAGCAGCAGACATTCAGTCCCTGTACATCTCTCAACACCACTGTCCTCCATTATCCAGTCTTTATTAATTTATCTGAGTTCCCAAACCTAGTCATTACTGTGTGTGTGTTTGATTCTCTTTTAAGAACCGTTATTTTTGTCATTTGTATTCCAGTTTGTTTCCATGGTTACAGCAATTA